>NC_044310.1:61224438-61919696 GCF_007474595.2 Lynx canadensis | reverse complement strand
GTTCTATAAGATGTCCCACTGGAGGAACCTAAGTGAAGAATACACAGGACCTCTCTGCACTCTCTATTTTTGCAAGTTCCTGTGAAATGATCATTATTTAAAATTAAAAGTAAAAAGAAAAAAGAATAGCAGTGGGGAGACTAGAGTAAGGCTGAAGCTAGCAAGGGGGTGTGAGGGAGAACGTTGTACCTGGCTCTTACCAGGCCTCCAAAGAGCTGGAAGAAGGGACTCTTTGTGGCACCCTTGGGATTTGTCCTAGTTCTCCAAAGGCATAGTGGGCCAGAGCCCTAACTAGTGATAACAAACATCATTTGCCTGCTGTGAGATCCCTGAGTGACCCGGCAAGGTGACAAGCCCCTGGATGAGAGTGTAGACAACCAGTCATCTTCTCCTTGGAGATCCAACTAATGGCTCCCTTCAAATGTTATGTTGATAGCTATTCATGCGATGTTTACAAATAAACATCATAAATTAGCACCACGGGAAAAATGAACTCCATAGAGTCTATGAAAATAGGAGGAAACATGACTTTCAAGGCGCATTGTTTAAAATGTGGGGCATAGGAGGATCTGTTTTTAACCAGGCTAAGAACACTGATAACATTTGTAAACACATAAACATTTGTAAACAGGAGTACTTACTGTGGTTCTGATTAATTGCAATATATGCTTATATTATGAATTATCACTTTCGATACAGTAGTAAGACATTTGACAGGAAAATTGCACATAAGGAGGTGTCTCTGTGATTCTTGAGCTGTATTAATATTTTAAAGCAATTAAAAGCTTAATGGATAGGGTGGGAGAAAGGAACAAACTAATTTAGCTTTAGCAAGCAACTTGAACATTCTCCACCACTCACTATTTTACGTTTTGCAGAATTTCCATTTGTATTAATAACTTATTACTTCTATTAAACATGCATTTTCCCTAAAGCCTAATGTTTCTTCAGTAGAGACCAATTAACTGGGACATTCTTTTCTAAGCTAGCCAATTATTTTAATTACTAGAATTTTTTTAAAAATGTGCTTGCTTTGCATAGATTTGACCAGTTGAATTTGCCCCCCCTCCCCCAAATGCATGGACTTTGTATTCTAGAAGATGGAAGGTTTTTGGTGAATATGTGGATGCCAAAAATACTTGTAGAACTTTGGGGTTCTGCAGAGCAGCAGACTAACAATCTTGTGTCAGTACTCCATTGCTTTTCATCCTCCTCTCTAGCTTGGTGCCTTTCCAATCCAGCAGTCTTTTGTTAATAATTATTGCTTGATTAATTAATTAATTCAGCTTCCTTATTCTCTTTGTGAAGAACCATGGCTTGAAGGATGAGCAGGCAATTACCGAAACTAAGGAGGAGCTATAAGGTAGTAGGTGGGCTCTATTATAACAAAACTTGAGGGTGTGCTCCCTTATTCTCTTGAGACTGGTACCAAAAAGTACACAAAGCCCATATTTAATGAGCATTGAAGAGTTAAAAGCAAAAGTAATAAAAAGACATTTCATTAATTAGACCTCCATGGAGGTGAGGGATGCTTCCGCTGAAAGAATGAGCACCACAGACACAGAGTTTGTTGGGTCGGGGGTGGGGTGGGGGGGGCAGGAGGGTGGAGGATGGGGAGGGGGGTGGGGGATAGGGAGGGGGGAGGGGAGTGGGGGGGTGGGGGGGTTAGTACCCTCCTGGCACTGTCAGGAAGCCAGTTATTTTCATGCAAATGACAGGACTTCCCAAAAGGCATGCAAAAAGTCATTTCCAGCTTGCAGAGAGACACTGAACACACAACTAGGGAGGAGAGTAAATACGAGTGATGATGAGAAGGCTAAATAGGAATGTCCTAATAAAGTAGAAAAATGAGTGAGCAGACTGGTGGAATGGGAGAAATCCCAAGAATCAAAAGGAAAGAGGTAAAAATCAGCTTATAGAAATTTAGAGCAAGGGTAACAAACATCCAGAACTGTTACCACTTTTGCTGGTGATAGGGGGACTTACAGAGGGCATGACCAAACACAGTCGTGCTGAGTACATCACACCTAACAGCTGAAACAGAGTGAAAATGGTGTTAGATTCATTAAAAAAGGAGGCCACGAGAGTGAGGTGGTTCTAACACCTCAGTACCTTTTGTAAGCAAACCCAAACCTAGGCCTCTCAATGTCTCAAGGTTAAGAAATTAAAACCTAAGAACAACCAATCACAAGCAGCCAACTAAGCTTTCCCAAATAAGGCAACTGCTTAAGCTGTAGTCAATCAAATAATTTCCTTGCTTTGCTTCCTTGTCTTTTCTATAAAAGTCTTGGTCCCATTTCCTGTGGGTGAGGCAGTCCTAACCATTTCTGGTTTGGTTCTGCCCTATTCAAATAGATTTTCACTCAAAGAAACTTAACATTTTGAATATGCCTCACTTTATCTTGTAACAACAGAGAAAACAGGATACTCAAAAAGTGCTGAAAGAAACAACGCTAAAATTGGGTCTTAGCCTAGCTGCCTCCTGAACCCTTCATTCATTTGTTAATTCATTCTTACTCTAATTGAATTATTCTTTGACCACTTACTCCTTCATTCCACAAACCACTCCTTACTATGGAGGAGCTAGTAGTCAAAATTCAAATCATTTGCATGCCTGCTATCCTAGTTTGGTCTTAAAAGAAGGCAGACCCCCAGCAAAAGCTCATAAACTGTTTACTTCTTCAGTAATGCAATCCCTGGTAGCAGGAACCAGGAAAGTAGGAATATGGAGGAGAGGAGGGAGAGCCAACCCTACAGTGTGGTGTTGAGCTGGATGCCATTTGGTATCAAGGGCGACTGATTGCCGGTCTTACCAAATTGTTTTCTGAAGCACTATGACTGCCTCAGGACAAGGGGTTGTGGTAAAGAGAGGAGAAGAACTGATTTCCTGGCTCTGGTGTCTCATTGGTCAAAGGATTACTCCACAGGTGCACAGGTGTTAACAGCCAGGTTCTGTTGCAAAGGTCTACAGAACCTGAGACATGTCTCCTCAAGCAATAAGGGAGGGAGCTTAATAGCAGTGATCTGGGAGGTGCAGGGCAGTAGAGACCTAGCCTGACCTGAGGCAAGGCATGGTCAGGTTGCCCACAAGAAGTTGGTTATGGTGATGGTGGGTGACTTAACGGCAAATGGCATAGGTGAGGCCAAGAAGATCTGAAATGACCCTTAAGAGGTGTCTAATGCTTGAATCTTGGAGACATTAGTAATTAACTGTTTATGTTTAATTTAACTGCATTGCAAATCTGGTTATAATTTTATCCATGTTGTGACTTTTGTGTTATTCTCATTCTTTCTGTTATATGGCCTAAGTTGTTGGACCTTAACTTAGGTGTTGTCTTACAAACACTTAAATTTTCTCAGCCACAATCCTTTCATTAGTTTCCCAGGAAATAAATGATTAGCCCTTGGTGCTTGATTGATTCCGCTCTCAGTCATGTTATATTAAAGCATGGCCAATTGTTATGGAACATTTATCATGTGCCTCACACCGGGATATGTGCTTTTCATGCATTGTTTTACTTAACCTTCTCTGTGAGGTACAGATGGGAAATCTGAGGATGAAAGTGACTAAGTAACTTGCCCACAAGAGGTCACACAATGAGGGGAAAAAAATAGAACTTCACCAAGTCTGACTCTAACGCTTATACCCTTAACCACTCTGTCAGTGCTTTTCTTTCTTTCTTTCTTTCTTTCTTTCTTTCTTTCTTTCTTTCTTCTTCCTGTATTTTTTTTTTTTTTTAAAGAGAAAGAGTTTGAGAACAGGGGACAGGGGCAAAGAGAGAGAGAGATAGAGAGTCCAAGTGGACTCCATGTTCAGTGTGTAGTCCAACTCAGGGCTCGATCCCACGACTCAGGGATCATGACCTGAGCCGAAATCAAGAGTCAGATGCTCAACTAACTGAGCCACCCAGGTACCCCTATGCCAGTGCTTTTCAAAATGTGGTCCCAGGACCAGCAGCACCAGCATCTCCTGGGAACTTACTGGAAATACAAAGGCTTGGGCCCCACTCCAAAGCTTTTGATTTTAAAACCCTGGGGCTGAGACCCAGAAATCTGTATCTGAATAAGTCCTCTAGTAATGCTGACACAGGCTGACATTTAAGAACTGCTTTATGCTATTCTGTTTCCTGCAGTTTTGCACTTGGTATAGGATAAACATACGTCATCGAATGTCCCATTCATTTTTATTCTGATTACTTCAAATTATCCTCAATCTTGACATTGATTTTTTTCCCCTTAGACTAATTTGAGTTTCGGGAAAGGAAAAAAAAAAAAACAACCCTGAAAGAAGAATCTGGTATTCTTCACTGAGGATTCATTTTTGAAGTGGCGTTGAGCAGACCACCAATTATTATATGAGTAGAAAACTGAAGGGCAAACCAACATTCAAATGATTTTTATTGCATTTCATGGTCTGGCTGGAGTCTTACCCTTTACTGATTAGTTGAGATAAAAGAAGAGATGGAGGTTAGTGAAATCAGTGAGCTTCAAACCCTTTTTTAAAGATGGCGAAGATACCTTTCTTCTGCATATAAGCCCATTGCTTAAAAGACAGATACTTGAGATAATATTCTTTTTATCTCACTAATTACACAGAAAGCCTGACTGAGAGTGCTTTGGAGATGTGTCCTCATCAGCAGGGCTTGGCACCCGTGGCAGTGTTTCAATTCAAGAAGCCTAATTTAATTAGTGCCTTGCCACTGGGTCGGCCGCTGTGCTGCCTTGGATCTCTGGCCTGAGGAGAAATGGGCAACCCCTGCTCTTTTTATTTCCAGTTAGCCTCATAAAAGGTAGGATGTCCAAGGAGGGAGAGGAACTTTGCTTCTCCATCATGTTTTGCATACGGTGCTAATTGAGCTGACAGTCTTGGACCACAGTCTGTTACTGCAGCAGCTGAGCCTTCAGCTGATACCGGGGAAGGGACTGCAAATGTCAAATGGCTCATCTTTGCCCTCGTGGCTCTTGAAATATGGAAGGGAATGGATCAGGGGGAGCTCTTCAGTCTGCATGCTTGAGTAACTTCAAGCAACACAAAACTAGGAAGGAATAAGGTATTCAAATCTTACTGGTAATGGCTACACTATCTCTCCCTGCTTTCCCTACCCAGTGTGCTAATGAGGAGTGGAAAACGTGAAACTCCTTGGCTTCCCTAATTGCTGTGCTTTGCCCTCATAACTTTTTTGTTCCTGCTTATCACGGTGAGAGTCTTGCTTCTGTCAATCATTTCTGGTTCATTCTGCCTAGAAAATAACAATGTGTATTTTTTGAGCCTTGAGATTATTCCAGCCCCTTCTTTTCCATAATTAACACAGAGAAAATGATGATGATTATATTTTTGGTTTTACTTTGCAATAATGAGCCACAGCAATCAGGAAAGGTTTGTTTTTTCTGGTCCCTGAAACTTCTCCTGGGTAATTCCCAAATTTTCCCAAGGACTGCAAAAGTACAGATTTCTTTGCTTTTACCACGGTTCTGGCTTGTGAACGTTTGCTATTTTTATTCTGTTCCCTCCACACAAAGGAGGCCGTACTGGGTAGTGAACAAATCACGGATACTAGTGCAAGGCAAACCTAGTTTTGACACCTGGTTCCAGTCTATACTAGCTTAGATTCATTATCCACTTGAGCAATAAAGAAAAAAAAATATTTCTCCCTTTCCAGAGTTATTTGGAGAAATGAGTGAAATAATAGCACGTATAATCACCAAAAACAGTTCCTGCCACATAGTAAGTGCTCAATAAATGTGTTTTCTTGCTATTTTTACTTAGCATCCTCCTTGTTGGAGAATGCTTTTTTGGTTCTTGTATTTGATTTAAAGGATTTGATTTCTAATTTGATTTCAGGTGTAAATAAGACATTACAAAATAAGACCATCCTAAGGCTGCTGGATCTTGGCTCACACTGCCTCAGAAGGATAAGCTCAGAAGTTTGCTATTTGCTAGGGGGTTTTAGGGACACTGATGGTTATTGTCACATGAGAGAAAAAAATCTCCACCCTTCTCATGCTCTCCTCTTGTAGTACAGCTCTTTGGCTGCATGGTGATTTAAGAATAACAATAAACAATATTTACAATAATATCTGCTATGGTGTTCCAGGAACTATACAATGCATTTTATATTATATGCAATTCTTATAGCAATTCTACAAGAGAAATGTTATTTATTACCATCTTACAAATAATAATAAACTGGAGCTCAGATAGGTTAAGTGACTTGCCCAAGGCTATACAAGTACTATAGAAGGTCTGAGTGACCTCAGGGAGAGAAGGAAGGAAGGAAGGGAAAAAAAAGGAAAGGAAATTAAGACAGAGCAAGAGAGAGAGAAAGAAATCAGGTCCTTCATTTCAGATGTATTATCTAGCACTAGCCTTTTCCTGTACCACTAGCACCCATTTTTTCCTCTTTCCCAGGGAAATGTCAGCTTTGGAAATAATTTAACCCAAATAATCACTCTGTTGGAATAACTCTCTCCTGGTGCTGCTGTAATTTGGCTTACAATTATAGCTAATTGAACATCTTCGAAGTGAGCTCAGTGCTGCATGCACATAGAAAAAAATGTAATGTGCTAAGCATGCAAAAACATGATCACAGAAGTTCATTTTTACCAGCAGAAAAAGAAAGCAATTAGTGAGACATTTTTCAGCAAGGAGGAAAAAACACGCGCGCACACACACACACACACCAACCTCATGATCTCAAGACTAGCTCTGAGATGATAGCTGGGCCCCATTAAAGGTGTAGTAATGAAAAGGGCTTGTGAGCTACAGGTTGGCATCTGTGAAAAGGTTCCCCTTCTCAGGAATCAAGACGTATTAGTCTCATTATTTGCAGATACTTGACAAGAGCCAGAGGGAAGCACTAACGTAGGGAGACACATTGTGGAGAGAGGAGGTGGCTAATTAAAGGAAACAAAGAAAGGGAGTGTCACAAATTTGTTCTAGAAAATCCCCCTCTAAAAGAGGTATTTCAGACAACATGGCCACATTCCATGGGAAACTGGAAGGACTGCAGGTTTACCCCAGCACTGTCCTGATTATACATATAATCAACATCACCCCTACTGTGAATCTTTAGTTAAAACTGGGTATTAAGTTACTCAATTACTTATATTATTATTTTTTTTAACTTTCTAAGGCATTCCTTTCAACTCAACTGATAAAAGGATCAAGGCCACCCCAGGCTAGGTGCCGGCTCATTTCCTAAAGCAGCCAGAGCAGAGGCCTAGAGAGAGAGAGATGTAGAGACAGGGGCTCTTCAGCCAGCTCCTTACTAGAAAGCTTTATGCTTGTATGACCACTTCAAGCTCCTTGTTCCCGTGTATTAGAGAGCCCCTTGGCAAATTGCACGGTGGGAAAGAGCATCTATGACTCCAGAATGACTGGGTGGGGAGACAGAGGCTGTGGGCTAAAAAGGAGTGAATGTAAATGGAAGTTCCGTGCTTTTAACTTCTACTGGACTGTAACGGGCTAGCCCCAAGCTGTTCAGAGGACTTACAACTTTGTAACCACAGGTCATAGAAAAGGCTCCGAGAGGTTTTAGAGGTGGGGTCGTTGTTCTGATAGAAATTGCCCTCAAGAAACGTAATTTCTAATCTGTAGGGGGAGAGGGGAGGATGAAGGAGCTCACCACAGACATGGGAGGAACAATCAGCACTTTTCCCATCCAGTTCCATTTGTCTATGAGCCCACATTGCTCAGGAGAAGAAAGCAGATTCGTCTAAATGTAGTCAAAGCTCGGCTCTAGATTCCTTTCATTGCTCCTCAAGACCCTAGTTGTCCTCTCAGGATTTATCCTGTCATCCTGGGGCAACTTTGTCCCCCAGGGCACATTTAGAAATGTCTGGAGGCTTTTTAGGGGAGCTGTTACTGGCATCTGGGAGTAAAGGCCAGGAAGCTGTTAAACACCCCACTGTGCACAGGACAGCCCCCACAAAGATGATTCCCTCCGACCAGTAAATAGTGCTGGGATCTAGAAACCTTGATTTAGCGACTACCCAATCTTCCTTTACTCTTTTTTTCATTAGCAAGATTAAAAGCAGTGATTATCACACTAAATTTTCATAGTTTCCTGCCTCTTTTTTTTTTTTTTTTCCCAAGTCTGCCTTTCAGTAGAAAAACTATTTTGTTTGGTGGAAGGACTCCCTTCTTCCTGAGTGGAATGAACATGGATAGCAGATTTCCCTCTCTCTCTCTCTCTCTCTCTCTCTCTCGTCAACTCTACCCCTGATGTGGGACTTAAACTCACAATCCTGAGATCAAGAGGCCCATGATCTACTGACTGAGCCAGCCAGGTGCCCCCAGCTCTCTCACTTTTTGAAGGAAGGCCAGGGGTACCTCAGACATCCTCCCAGTGCGCTGTGCCGGACTCGGGTATGAACAGCAGGTTTGCGTTTGCAGATCAGTTGTCATAACTGTACCAGTACCATTTATGACACCTTGATGCTGACAGTAACAGGATGCCCAGACACCACAGAGCACTCGGTATGAGGTAGAAAGGAGGCTAAGTACATGCAGTATTTTGCAAGCGTCTTGATCTGAAGGTCATTACTTCTTTGTACCAATATGTCTTAAAGAACACTTACTCAGAAGTCAGTACACTTCTGAATCCATTTTGGATGCCAACAAAGAACCTTTAATCACAGAGCTGAACACCAGAGGTAACTTAATGAGAGAAGAAAACGAACAATATTCTACAAAATCAAAGCCGTGGCTCTCAAATGCAAGTCCACATAATTCAGTCTAGGAAAACATAATCATTGTGAAGTGCCCACCATAGTCTTAGGCCCCATCTCCAAGTAATGATATAAATTTGCTCTTTCAGTTACAAAATTCAAACAAATTTTTTACATACATTCTGTCTTGGTTCCTTTGCATTTCATTCCTTAACCATAAATCCAAAGCCCAACTTGTGGTAGGGAATTAAAGAAGACCAGTATAAACAAGCCAATTTAAGGAGACTTTAGAGGGTAAAATATTATAATTGGAAGCAAGCCTGCCACGGTAGGAATTGTTGCTGTCAGTTTGGGGGAAATCTCTCCTTAGGTATATGCGGAACGCTGTCAGCCGCTGTCCTCAAAGCTGCCACTATTCCGGCCAGAATGGAAATGCATCGGGCTCATGGGGTCGGACACGTAGCCTGCATCAGAATAGAAGTTCAGCTGTTACTTATCGGCCTTTCAGTCCATCTTCCCAATTTTTCTTAACCAGCCTCACCCAGTGCACCACAGCTGCCAAGCGGCTCCTCTCGGCTCACGTGAACAGAGAGTCTGGGCGAAGGCTGCTGGCAAGCAGTCGTAAAACACAGGCAAAATTTAAAATGCAAACATAGAGCTGAGACTAGAGGAACACAAATGATGGATGTGTGATTTAGACCCACGCAGGCCAAGTTTGGAGTAAAGAAGGGGACTGTTCCAGAAGGGGGTGTATCACGATGGCTAAAATCATGGGCTTACAAGTCAGGCCAGTGTGGGTTTAAACCTTGGCCCCACTACTTACCGGTTCTGTGATTTTTGTCCACTTAACCTTTCTAAGCCCCAGTGTCTTCATCTGTAAATAGGAACACTAACGTCACTTATTTGTAAGGTTGGTAACGTTGGTAAGACAATCTGTACAGTGTGTGACACAGTGAGTGTTGAGCAAATGGCAATTTTAAAAAGAAGGTGGAACTAGCAGAGAGAAAAAGGAAAGAGGCACTCTCTACAGCAGGTCAGCTCTGGTTGGGTTTTGTTTTGTTTTTCCTCCCTGAGCACCCGGTTTTTAAGTGTACTTCAATGCTTAGGTCTAAATACCGGTGGTATTTGATGCTCGTTGAAGCAGTAGCCCTGTGTCCACAGAATGCAGCTAGTGGCTCAGGATCCGGCCGCTGTCCTAGAGAACACAGGACACGTGCAGGGAAGCAGTTAACTTTTCCAGTGCAAGTGAGGAAGCCGTTCATTGCTTCTGGGAAAATGGGCACATTTGTCAACAGCTATTGCTGCTTTTGCTCCCTGTGATAGCTGAGTTTTCAGAACCAACTCAGCCATCTACATTTTCATCAAGGCATCTAGCAATATGCAGTTGGATAGGCTTATTTATTTTCGTAAGAAGGGTCTCTGTCAACGTTTCTCAGGCAGCACATAAACTCTCCAGAGAGGAGGTGCTGGGGCTGCTGCTGACTGGCCTGTCTCGCTCACCTCCAGCAGGGTTGACCCCGGTCAGCTGGCAGGAAGGCTGTGGTCAGGGGAAGCTGAGATGAAGGGAGGCAGGATACACACCACTGAATCCTAATTTCGGGTGGACCTACATAAAATCTACATCCTAAAGCAAAATAGTTCCTTTTGTTCCGACTGAAACTGCACCTTCATTCCAGGCCTGGATAGATGCTTTCATAAGCTTGCAATCCTTTTATTGCTACCATCAACCTTCTAGTGTACCACATGCGATTTTACTGGCCTGTGATGCTCCAGTGGAAATCTGATTGTGAGTGCACATCCCTCTAGTGTGTGTGTGTGTGTGTGTGTGTGTGTGTATGTGTGGCAGCAGGAAGGGGGGACACTCTCCTTCTGGGATGGGTAGCAAAACCATCAGGGCCTGGGTGCTGACATTTTTTATTGATGCATCCTGCCAAAGTTGAACGACAGGCCCTTGTGTGGCCACTTGGCTTAAGAGGAACCCAAGTGAAATCTGACCACAGGCTTTAGGAAAAGACTGAGCCGTGTCTGCACATTTTGTTGCTGTAGGGCGAAAGGTCTCACATACAGAGAAAATTGCAATGCATGTAATTTTATCTTCATTTTCTAGCCCTGTCTTTGAGGGTGGAGAGGAAGAAACGGTTCATAATGTAGCTATTTTACCACACTTGGTTTATAAAATGGAAATGGAGGGCAATTAAAGCATTCTTTCTTGTACTACGTGATGTTCCTAGAGGGAGATCTTAAATATATCTTCTTTGCCTGTTGGGGCTCTCACTCCCTTCAAACACCCTAATGTTTTCTTCAACTCTGGCACAAACATGCATAGGGAAACCCAACTTTTGCCTTATTGCATTACTTTTGTCTTCTCCATCTTGAAGAATTCTGCTCAAAGTCTTATTCCTTTAAGAAACAGATCGTTAGGTTAACGAATGCTTCATCTTGAAATGTTTCATCCACCATGAAAGGAAAGACTTCTGGTCAAAGCACACATTTCAAAGCGTGCCCTGTATTTTGTGGTTGTGTGGTCACATCTGTAAAGGTTTGAAAAAACGATAGTATATCTATAAAAAATGTGATGATGTGACACTTAGAGCACATTTTCCCCGGTTACTGGACTGGCCAATTATGCTGTAAAGCTGATGATAAAAAGCACTCGGCTGCATTCTAGACACGTCCTGGGAGTCGGAGCACAAAGTTTCCTTTCTTTAATGTTCCCAAGTAGTTTGTCTGCATCTATCCAGAACATTTTTTTTTTTCCTTCGTTTCTTAAAGGCTTTCTAATGCCTTAGGTAATAATACTTGGCAAACGAGGTGCACTGGTGAGGATCCCAAAGCTGAGGGTTTCTAGGGTCTATTACCATTCACTAAATCAGAGAATCGGGAACACATCATCCAATTTATTCTTCCCCAAACCCAGTTCTTGTAATAAATCTGATCTCTTTAACTGACATACATTTTTTTTTTCGGTCCTCCATATTGTCAAGGAAAGTTCCCATGAATAAATGAGCCCATTGTGCTAAAATTCCAATTAAATATAGAGACTCTCGGGCTTAGAGGTTGGAAAAAGGACATTACAGGCCTAGCACATTAATATGGCAGCTGGTGATAAGGGTGATTACCCAGCCTCTGGCTTCCAAGGGCCTGCATAGAACTGTGTTAATTATTTCAAAGAGCTTTATTAATTCCTTCTAAAGTAGACCTGTGCAAAAAGATACCATCAGTGATACCTCCATCGCCTCTCTAGGTTTTTGAGGGGATGGCTGGGTTTACAATTTACCCTTAGGTACTTGCCAAAGGGGAGGAGCTCCCCCAGCATATGACGTAATTGTAGAAACTCATCTCTTGTTTTTCTCCTCCCTACATACCTGTGATGTGAGGCTTACAGGCAGTGAACTCAGGAAGGTGGCAACGGGGTGTTTGGAATATCACAAGATGCAGGAGACTTATCTCTTCTTCCATGTATACACACACTCTGATATACTTGCACATATCCTTACACACTTATGCACACACATTAGTAAACTCAAAGGTAAATGCAGAGTTACATAAAATCAAAGTTTGTACTTTTATAACATACTGTTTTTAAAGCATCTTATAAAACAGAATCTATTCTTCCTTATTATGAATAAATATCACCTTCCTAGGGGAAGTTTCCTTAATCATTCTGAACAATCTATGTACTTACCATATTTGTCAATGGGTGATAATTGAAGACCCCTCTTCATCTCCTCCAAAGACAGGCCTTGAGAAGAACACTGTCCAGCACTGGAAAGTTCCATGCAACACATGATTTCACACTCTGAAAATTATGGTGGTTGTTTGCTAACAACATTTTTATAAAACACAACTTATTCACTCAGGATAGATCCCAGAAAACTGGTAAAGTAATACAAAGGTGTTTTTATGCTACAAGTGACTAGTTGGGAGAGAGTTCAGAATTATTTGGATTAAGTCATATCTCGGTGTGAGTACTGGCTCTTCCAGGTAGGCTATGATTCCCAGCTGTGTAAACTTGGGCACGCCACCCTTTCTGAGCCTCAGTTTATTAACCTGTAAGATGGGAAAAGTACATAAATAATTTCCAGTTTGTTTGGATGATTAAATGTAACAAAAAGGAGTGTTGAATCTAAATCCTGAGTTAATATAATTGCAAGTATTTCTTAAAAGCAACTAATAGCCAGAGTATTATCTTAGTAATAATCACTATCAGTAAAACACATGCCAAGAGATATTATTATTTTGCTGTTATTATAGTAGGAATTATATGAGATAGTGATAAGATTTACTGCATGATTCCAATGCATTAAACGCATAAGTCTATCATCTCATTTAATCCTTATTACCAAACATTTCTCTCATTTTACAGATTAGGAGACTCAGGTGGAGCAGTTAAGTAACTTGTTACACACGTTTGGTAACTGGCTCATCTATGGTTCAAACCCAGGTCTTTTAGATTCCAAAGCCTGTGTGCTTATCCGGTACTCAAACAGGAATTTCTTCTTCAATCCTTCTCTTCCTCAGACTTCTGCTACCCTTTTACCACATTGGTTAATGGGCTTGTTTTCTTTTTACCTCTTCAGACTCAAAACCTGAAGTCATCAAAACCCTCACCCTCATGTTGAATCACATCTGTCAGTTAATCATATATCTGTGGTTTCTCTTGTGTCCATGTCTCACCCAAACTTTAGCGTCCTCCAGGAGGCTTCCCTAGTTCCCCCCAGTGCTCCCCTCACTGTGCTCACAGAACTCTCAATTCTCCCGTCCCAAGCCAGAGCTCTCATCTCGGTTCCTGGCACCACACCATTCAGTTACTTACGCCAAAATTTTTCTTTTTTTCACAACTCTCACCTAATGCAAATGTTTTTTAGCTCTGCCTCCATTATGGAACCCTAATCCTTTCATCTGCCTTCTCCTTCAAGATCCGGGCCATATAATTTTCTTGTTTGGATCTCCGCAGTTTGCCTCTTAATTGATGTTCCCGCTTTCACTCCTGTCTCCTGATAACCCATTTTCCATATATTATCCAGAATGTTCTTTTCACAGTATAAAACAGATTAAGACATTCTCCTACTTAAATCATTCTAGTGGCTTCCCAGTTCATTTAGAGTAAAATGTACTCCAATGCTGTCCCCTCACCTACAAGGCCCTGGCCCTGCCTACCTCAACCTCAACTCGTACCCTTCTCCCCATCTTTTGGTAAGCACTTCATGATGTTCTTTCTGTCCCTTACACCGTCCAAGCTCTTTCCTAATCAAGAGCTCTTGCACTTGCTAACTAACTCTGCATGGAATGATCTTCTTAATGAACCCAAATTCTGCTTTAATGAACCACTGCCCTGCCTTCACCCATGCCTGGATCCTCTGTCATTTAGGCCTCAGTTGCAACATTACCTCCTCAGAGAGGCCTTCCCTGACCACTGTTCCAAAGTGGCATTTCCTTGGCTTATCATCACTTTCTATCTCATGTCAATGTGTTTCTTTGACATGAAGCTATATGAAATTATCTTGTCCATTTATCCATTTACTTATATATTCTATCACACAATGAAGTTGGGAGCCTTGTTCATCTTATCTCCCTTATTCCCTGCTATATACTCAACACTTACAGTGCCTGGCACATAGGAGAAACTCCAAAAAAAAAAAAAAAAAAAGTTTTGGACAATTTAATTAATTGATAGGTCCTTAAATAATGTCCTTCTCTTAGGTCACTCAATCCTCCCCTGTACAAGGTCTTCTGGTAACAAAAATCCTGCCAGGACTCTCCCCTGTTCCCCACGGCGGTTCTTCAGGTCCACGTTCCAAACCCTCTGCTTCCAAACCTACTTGCGTTCTGTGTGTATCTCATGTTCTACAATTCCTCAGTATCTTTTCTTCCCAAGTTCAAGCCACACTAATAGACTTTGTACTTTCTGAAACATCCTGAATTTTCCTTCCTCCATGGTTGTGGTTCAGCTGCTCCCACTACTTGAATCTGCTTGGTAACATCTTTTTTTTTTTACATTACATTTTTTTTAACATTTATTTATTTTTGAGAGACAGAGAGAGACAGAGCACAAGCAAGGGTGGGACAGAGAGAAAAGGAAATGCAGAATCCGAAGCAGGCTCCAGGCTCTGAGCTCTCAACACAGAGCCCAATGCGAGGCTCGAGTGCATGAACCTTGAGATCATGACCTGAGTGGAAGTCCAATGCTTAATCAACTGGGACACCCAGGAGCCCCAGTGACATCTTATTTGTCTCTAAGGGGAAGCATTAAGAAGGAACATTCTGGTGCTACACTCCCTGAATTTGAATCCTGACTCTATTACTTACTAGCAATGACCTTGGGCATACGTTATTTAACTACTCTTTGCTTTAGATTATGCAACTATAAAATGGGAATTATATCAACACTCGACTTATAAGGTTAATCATGAGAATTAAAGAATTAAGAAGTTTAAAAGATTTTGGGAAGTGCTAGTATGTAGTAAGCACTCAATAAAAGTTACCTACTTTTATTATGTGTCAAGGTCCAACTCGAAGGAAACATTTCCTCAAAGTCTTCTTGGAAACCCCACTCAGAATTTCATACCCTCTAGTACTTTGTACTTCTAGCACAGTGCTTATCAGAGTCTGCCTCTGTGTGTGGCAACGGCCTGTATTTGTATGCTAGTGAAGCCCACTAAACAGCCTATTCCCAGAGGTCAGACATCCCATCTGATATCTTTGGATCTCCCACAGGGCTTAGCTGGTACTTTGTAAATAGTTAAAATAAAATTATTACAAAATGTTCACCTGGAGAAGTGAGATTTTTCTAAACTCTAATATAAATTCACACTGCTTCATCCACTTAGCTGCCTTAAAATGACTGCAGGTTTGGCCTCACTTTCTTAAGGGATAATGTGAAGCTGTTTCTTAGAGGGGAGCAATGATTAAAAAGAAGAAAAAGTATTGCCTTAAAGTGGGACATGGGATTATCTCAATCAACATTAAATGGCAAACCACACTCGGTTCTGGGCAACAGACTGTCATTCAAGATATTTTTCAAAATAAAATTTACCCTACTAATACCCTAAAATTTACCTACCTACTAGAACCTCTTAAGCACTCCAGCTCCTTTTAAGAAATGTGCTGTACATAGTGGTCTTGGCAACAACAAGATAATAGGGAATAAATATTTTATCATCAAAAAGGCTATCTGGTTTCCTATGAATAAAAGCCCATCTCCAAGCTGTCTTATTTATTCAGTTGCTAAATGCAATTCATGCCAGGGGACTTAACCTTCTGGCCCAGGAGATACCACATTGGCTGGTTCTGGACGCTGTTCTAGGATGACAGACAGATGGAAGCTAACTGTGCCCAGGTCAAACAAAGCAGAAGAAACCAAACCCTGATCCATGGAAGTAGTTGTCCTCAACTCATGCACATCCAGAATTCAGCAGGAGTTTCACAGAAGCCCAGAGTTTAAGACACATACCGGGACCTCTGTTGGCTGAAGTTGTGGCCAGTGAAAATAGGCATTTCCAGTGATGCAGCTGTCCCATGAATTCAATGAAAGTAAATGTGAACCAATGGCAGGTAAGAAAAGCACTCGATTTTGCAGTACTGCTGGTCAACTAGGTGGCCTTCTTTATGTTAAAAGGACCTATATGTCATACAGAGGCATATATATCAATGATATAGGATATTATATGAGTGATTTCATGTATATGTTTAATGACAGTGTAATGAAATTTTCTCTTTTGAAGAGAATAGCAGAGGGGTGCCTGGGTGACTCACTCAGTCGGCTGAGCGTCCGACTTGGGCTCAGGTCATGATCTCACAGTTCATGAGTTCGAGGCCCACATCAGGCTCTGTGCTGACAGCTCAGAGCCTGGAGCCTGCTTTGGATTCTGTGTCTCCCTCTCTCTGCTCCTCCCATGCTGATGCTTTCTCTCTCTCTCTCTCAAAAGTAAATAAACATTAAACAAATAAAGAGAATAGAATCTTTATGTTAGTTTTTGCACACTACCACATTATATTGATATATCTCACTTTTAGTGCTAAAATTAATTTCAGTTATTTTAGGCTAAATAGTTCAAATTAGTTCTGTGATGTACATGTACAGATAAACATAGTCATTGGTCATTGTTTCTTACAAAGGTGCACTGGGGAATGAATAATTTATTCAGAAAGAAAAAATCCATCATGTTAGATTTGCTTTATTTCTTTTTGGTGAGGATAAATTTCTTTTTTTTTTTTAAACATTTATTTATTTTTGAGACAGAGAGAGACAGAGCATGAACAGGGGAGGGGCAGAGAGAGAGGGAGACACAGAATCGGAAACAGGCTCCAGGCTCTGAGCTGTCAGCACAGAGCCCAACGCGGGGCTTGAACTCATGGACCATGAGATCATGACCTGAGCCAAAGTCGGACACTTAACCGACCAAGCCACCCAGGCGCCCCATGGTGAGGATAAATTTCAAGGGGGAAATATGCACATCTAGTTTCCTCAGATACTGGACACTGTTTCTCCTGATTGCTTGTAAGTAAGAAGGGGAGATCTGTGCCAAATGACAAGTGGTTGGATTGAACTGTCACTGGGTGGATATCCAGGACTGATCAAGACTTCAGGTAGGTGACATTCTCCAAAGGGTTAAGCTGAGCCTTAGACACTGGGAATAGTTAAAAGAAAACACCACATTTCCTGAAGTTAGAATTGTCCCAAAATAGATTGAGTTGTTCTAGAAGGGGGTACTGTCTCATTCCTGGAAATTTTGAAGGTATGGCTAGAGTACATCGTGGCCGTGGGTGCGGTAGAGGGATCCAAGTGATGTGCCATTCCAGGTCCCTCTATTTCTTACATTCTAAGATTCTTTGGAAGGTATTCATGAACCATGTAGATTTCGTGAAACTGGCTTTGATGTGTTGGAAAGGCAGCTTGAGATTACATTTCCCACTCAGGCAGAAGATTTTTATCTTCCTTATCTGAAGTGTCTGACATTTGTCCATGGCTGAGTGCCTCATTTCCCTATACCTGCCACAGCATACCTGGCTACACATTACTGCTACTACTCAAGGTGGTGTTTGTAGCTTTTTGTCTATATACTTTTCATTTGAAATAGTAACTGAACCGTGCTATTTGCCTGAAGGAACCATCTCTTTTCGTGGTCTATTTCAAAGGAAGAACCGCATTGCCATCTAAGTTGAAGCAAAGGAAAAGTGTGGAGAAATCACTTTCACATAAACCCATCATTAAGGATTTGACTGACGGGTTGTGTAAGTCTGGTACTAAAAACTCCTGAGCTCCTTCACAAAAGTTTTTATAGAAAATAAATTTGTAGGGGCGCCAGTCAGTTAAGCATCCCGCCCTTGATCTTGGCTCAGGTCCATGATCTTATGGTTCGGGAGTTCAAGTCCCACATCTAGCTCTGTGCTGACGGCTCAGAGCCTGCTTAGGATTCCTTTTCTCCTTCTCTCTGCCCATCCCCTGCTTGCTCTCTCTCTCTCTCTCTCTCTCTCTTTTTCAAAATAGAGACATAAAATTTTTTAAAAAGAAGATAAATTTGTAGAATATTCATGTTGCAATGCCTGAGGGGTGGGGAAAAACTCTAAAACACTAATTCATCTCTCTCTTTTTTAATGTTTATATATTTTTGAGAGAATGCGGGCAAGGGATGGGCAGAGAGAAAGGGGGACAGAGGATCCGAAGGGGACTCTGCACTGACAGGCTGACAGCAAAGAGCTGGATGCAGGGCTCAAACCCACAAACCACAAAATCATGACTTGACCCGAAGTCAGATGCTCAACTGACTGAGCCACCCAGGTGCTCCCACACTATGTCATCTCTTAATCCAGAAAGGTATATTGTTAACCAGAGCCTATGAGGAAGTAAGAAAGTACTGTCTAAAGAGAGTCCAGGGAACTCTGGTGCCATCTCTTCAGAGTGGCAGGAGCGGGCAGTGCCACAATGAGTTCAAATGGCCCCATTTAGAGCCTCAAAATCAGCCAGTATTGTGGCTTCCAAACAAAAGCCTGCCAAATGCTTTTGGTACTGGAGCAATGAATCATGGTTTTGGCTGTGGGATTTCATAAATTCTCAGAGTATTTGCTAGTGTCATAATGGCTTCTGACTCAATTACATTCCAAAGAAGACATCAGGTGGGCATAGAGTCCAAAAGAAGCCATTTTTATCATATTCTTCCAAGTATGGTTTTCACAGAGCTGGGGTCTTTGATTGGGTGAATTAGAGCAAATGAATATAGTCTGCATGGATTGAAAGCAAGACTGAAATTAAAACAACTAAATAAAAACAAAGAGACCTACAACATTAAGTTCTACCATAATGATACAATAATCTCTTATATTTGTAGAGGGTTTTATAGCGTGAGCATACTTTTATATCAATTAGCTTAGAGTATTTTTACAAAACCTCCATGAGGTATCTGGGAAAGCATTAATTTTACCTCCACTCTATATCAGGCTCAGGAAGTTTGAACAACCTGAATAAACTCACAGAGCTAACAAGAGGCAGAGACAGAACTTGAACAAAAACGTCTTCAGACTTCCAGTCCATGCTCTTTCTTCTAAAGCACACTACATTTAATAGCAGTCCCTGTCAAACTCTTGTTCTGTTTCCATCTGAGGAGCTCACTGAATTAGTCATGAGTTACAATTTTGCACTCTTTGCATATAAAGACCAACACTAAGATCCTCATAGAAAAATATTCTTTATCATCATAAAGAAGCCAGAGTCAGCTTTCTCGTGACTTGCTTTGTTAGATCTTTAAGAAAATTTTATTTTCCCCTACCCAACCTTTCTAAATAAGATGTTTATAACTCTCCACAACTCTCTGATCCTGTGCAAGGTTTTCTAAGCTGCATGGATTCATCTTCCTAAACACTGCTCCGGCTATATTGAACAGAAAACCATTAGGTTACTAGTGTGATTAAAGACTTCAGGCACAATTTTCTTCCATTCAAGTTGGTCCAATTAGTTTTTACGCAGCTAAAAGTGCCCTCAGGCTACCTGTAACCTAGAAGAGTTAGTCATTTGGACTTTGCCCAGGCAACACCATCCCATCCAAGGCCACACAGCTTTGCAAATATGCTTTGTGGTGTGTTAGGTTTTTTTTTTTTTTTTTTTTTTTTTTTTTGCCATCTGTCATAATGATGTTACTTGTGAAAGAATATTAGCCAGGAGATCAGTGCCATATGCACCTTTATCCCCTTCCTCAAGAGGAATGTATCCAAGTGAAAAGTCATTTCTTTCACTCAACATGAAACATATACAGGTAACAGCTAACCAGAATTTCAGTTCTTTGACACTAATCTAAGGGACTAATACCAAGAAAAGATAGAGAAGCAGCCTGCTGAGATCCCTGATAAAGGTGTTTACACAAGGAGAGTAAACGCTTTGCCATAGAAAAGGCTACTAGAGTCATCTGGATGCTCCTTTTGGCATTTAGCTGAAAACAAATAGATCTATTTAAACCAGATCTGTCACAAGGGATAAATGCCTCTCCATGCCTTACAATGTCTTTCTCTGGCCTAAAGAGAGACGACATTTCTGTTAGAAATGGGATCACCTTTGGCCTAACTTTGAAATAGTCCAGTCAGACTCTTATGAATAAGCATTTGTTAATTTATCAGTTAAGTTCAACATATTTATTTATTCATGATTTCATCCCACTGTTTTCAGAACATTATTTTGTCTTTGTCAATATTCCCTACTTGATAATGTCCTAAATTAAAACAAATTTATTGCTCCCATTACAGTGAATGGGCAATGGCCAAAATATTTAATGGGGCCGGGGGTCAGTGCAAAATATCTCTTTCAGGAAAATCAAACCCATCAGCTTTCTTTCAGTGGCAAATGTCCCCAGCTATAAAAGGCCTGAAAGACTTGGCAATGGGTCATGGCTCTGTTTGAGCCATTAGGCAAATATCCAAGGTCTCAGCTCCCCCATTTTTAAGGGAAAAAGCAATTAGGAAAAGAATTATGAATAAGGAAAAACGCAGCAAGAATTGAAACTGTGCGCTAATTCCTTGATGGCTCATCAATTTTTAATGTGCTTAACAGTAACGTAACAATACTACCACCTCTCAATTTACCTATACTTTAAGCAGGTATAAATGAGGAATTGTGCAATCCAGTAGGAGGTGAACTTTGCATGCCTTGACTGCTTTCAAAACTGAGGAACATCCTTTAAATATACCAAACATCTTTTTTTTTTTTAAGTTTATTTATTTATTTTGAGAGAGAGAGAGAACGTGCATGCACATAAGTGGGGGAGGGGCAGACATGGAGAGAAAGAGAACCCCAAGCAGGCTCCACGCTACCAGCATAGAGCCTGATGGGGGGCTCGAACTAACAAACCATGAGAACATGACCTGATCCGAAGTTAAGAGCTGGACACTTAACCGACTGGGTCACCCAGGCACCCCAGCAAACATCCTTCTTATCCTTCACCTTCTGTACTTACTATCATTCCCCCTCAAAAAGGGGAAGTATTTTAAACATTAGAACTAGGAGATCTTAGGAGCATGATGGTCATAAAGCTCACTTCTCACTCCTCCATTTTCCCACCTCATTTTACCAAGAATGAAATTGAAGCCTTGTGAAGTGAAATAACTTACCCAAGTTCATATATCAAGGTTATAGTGATATCAGGATATAGCGTGGGGTTCTAGACTTCTTTGTTAATTTTTATTCCTGTTTTTAAAGAAAACACGGAAACCAAATTTTGTTGCATACCTGCTAAGTGTCACAGTCTATTAGATGCCTCACCAATCTTATTACATACATTTGCTGCACCTAACAACCCATTTTACACGTGTGGAAAACAAGTCTTGTCCAGGATCACACAGCTGTAATTCAAATGTAGGCTAGGCAGGACCCAAATCACCTGCTTTTCCCGTTTAACACTGTTAGCTCTGGAAATGATTCCAAATTTACACCCACAACCTTGTCTCTCTCCTTCTCTTCATGATTGATTATCAAGCACAATGCCAGGTTCTGTGCTAATGCTAGGAACCCAGATATGAGTGTGATGGACATGTACTCTACCCTTTGGGGTAAATAGAAATGTAGACATGTGCAGGTGAACTTCAATGCCTGGGGACACAGTATACTATAAAGGGCACCCTCCCTACACACAGGAGCTGCAGGATAAGTGGATTCTCAAAGGGAGGGAATTACTGGGATAGAAATAGGTTGGGGCCTGTGCAAAGACCTGGGAAATGAAGTGGCCAAAGTAAATGTATGAATTTTTTTCTTAACTTTTTGTTTTGAAACAATCTCAAAACAAAGGAAGGTTGCAAACATGGTATAATTTTCTTTTTAATCCTGAACCATTTGAGAGTAAGTTGCCAATCTGATTGCCTACCATTTCCCATATACCTTAGTGTATTCCTAAAATAAAGACATTCTCCTACATAGCCTAATATAATCATTTGATTTTGTCTTCTCTCGGACTCCGTTCAAGTTTTGCCCATTATCTCAATACTTTACAGCGAGAAGTGTGTGATTCTTGCTGAGAATCACACACTGTGTTTAGTTGTTACGTTTCTTTAATCTCCTTCAGTTGGAAACAGTTTCTCCGTCATTACTTGAGTTTCATGACCCTGAACAATTTTGAAGATGACAAGCCAGTGATGTTGCAGACTGTCCTTCAATTTGGTTTTATCTGATTAAATTAAAATTACATGTGATGCGGGAAGCATCACACAGGTGTTGCTGTGTTCTCCTCACTCTATCCCATCACATTTTGATTTGTCCCATTATTGTGTTCTTAATTTTCGTTACTTGGTTAAGGCGGTATCTGACAGGACTCTCTACTACAAAACTACTCTTTTTCTTTCTGTAATTAATAAGGATTTTGTGGGGTGTTACTTTGAGACTATATAAATATCCCATATCTCAACCAAATTTCAGTATCTTCATTTATTTATTTCTGTATGGATTTAGTTATTATTTTATTCAAGGGGTTGTAAGGTTACTGTCATTATTCATTTTGATGCTTAAATTATCCCATAGTTGGCAAGCAAGAGCCCCGTCAAGCTGTCCCTTTGATACACACCCACCCTTGAAAACCTCTCTACTCTGTGGCACCAGACATTCCAGGCTTATTTTGTACTCTCCTTGTCCCAGCCTTGAAATCTGCCATTTCTCCAAAGTGCCCTGTTTACTTTTAGTGGAGAATAGTATTTAGAAATGAAGACCTAGATGCTTGGTTGAAATGTTGCTGCTCCCAGACCCTCTCACAGAGCAGGCAAAACTGAAGAACATGTTTGTACATACATATGTATGTAAACACATTCAGACCTCTTCCTCCACTCTCATATAATTCCAATACAATCCAACAGCACAAGGTCCATTCTAGTTTTCTCCCTTTCCATGTTTCTAACACTCTTCTCTGACAATGAGAAAATGAGAAACCTGGTTCCCATTATCCTTAATATGATCAATGCCCTGGAAAGTACAAATCCCTGACTGTTGTCACACCCGCGTCCATCAACACATACACAGATGTCCTCCTTTACCCTACTTGGGCTCCATTGTTGTCTCCAGGTGGCTCTCCTTACCCTCTTGTGTTCTGACACCCCACTCTGGGCTACATTCCCACCTCTCTGCCCTAAGCAGGTGCACCTCACCTACCTTGGGCTCCACTGAGCTGTGCCCCGTGTGACGCCTTCTTCACCCTGTGTGGGTTCTAGTCACTAGGACAGGGCTGCCTGTCTACACTTATACCCTATTCACCACCCTCATGCTCCGACTTCACCACATCAAGCACCTTCCTGTAACTGATACCCTTCTCAATCTGCATGGAACCACAGTGTCCACCACCTACCTTCATGAATGTCCTTCCCACTGTGCTTGGGCTCTGACACTCTATGTGGGGTAACTTCTTCACTGACCCCTCTCATGCATGCCCTCCTTCCCAGGCTTGCACTCTGGCCTCCCATGCCAGGTTGCTCTCCCATGTAGATGCCTTCCTCACCATACCTGGGCTCTAGCACCTTGGCTGGGTAGCCCCAAACCCTCATGAAAACTCTTCCCTCCTCCCACTCTAGCTCTGACACCTCATGCTAGCCAGCTGCCACCCACCACCACTCTCACCATCCACATGGACATTCTCCACACCGTACTTGGATTCAAACATCCTGTTCCACACCCCATGGAGAAGTCACTCTTGCTCAGCCCTATCTAATGGCTTTGGGACTAAGGCATTTAGGAAGAGGGGGGAAGAAAGGAAAAGAAGAGTAACAAGGATGGACTTTTTAAAATCTTAATTACATCCTGTCACACTCCTGCTGAAAATCCCTCAGTGGCTGATCAACCTTCTAATGCCCTGTCCTGGCTGCTGAAGTCTTCATGGTTTGACCTCTAGCTACCTACCTGGGACTTCACCCTGTAACACTCTTGCCTGCCTCCTATCCTGTGTCCACAACAGAGGTCTTCTATTTCTCCTCTTTTTCCTGTCTTATGAACTCTGCACTTTTGCTCTTTAGCCCTGCTGAATGTTGTTTCCCAGGCTTCTTCCTTGATTTCATGATTCTAACCACCCCATCTAAACTACCTTTCCAGTCACTCTATCCTACCAACCTATTCTAACTGCCTGCATAGTATTTACCACAATCTCATTTTGTGTATTTATCCATTGTCACCTGTATAGGTAGATACAGTACTCTGCCTGTATACCTTGGTCTACTTGGGAAGTCACCTTTAGAAGTTTGCATACATGCTCATGGTTTCCTGTGTTTCTCTGCACTTAAAGGTGGGGTGGGGGGTAGCTAATGCTCCTTCCCACCCACCCAAATGAGTCACCATCAGTGAGGAACAAGAGTTGGTGGATAAAGACTCCAGCGTCCTTGCTGCTTGTTGGGAAAATTCTGAGACATGGTCTATACCCTCAGAGTTTACAACATAAAATTAAGCCTTCATTGCCCACAGCAATGACTTACTCATTAACATACATATCCCTTTATTTATTTTTTCTTCCTTCTCTTTCCTTCACTGTGCTTGAGATCACATCCCAGAAAAATAATTTTCACTCACATCCTTGTCTCATGGTCTGTTTTGGAAGAAATCCAAATTAAGATGGCCTGCCTCTTTCAACTAGAACGTAAGCTTCATGACAGCAGGGACTTGTCTTGTGTACTACTGTGTCTTGTTCTCCAGTGCCTTAAACTCATTGTCATGAACTAGGCACCCAATAAATATGTATTAAATGAATGAGTGATGATTCCTCCCTAGAAACTTTATTGATTCAAGTTTAATCTTTGTTTATTTACCTCTGATTCATTGGTCAGCCTCCTTCCATTTTCTTAGCCTCAGGAACAAGCTGTGCTCCCCCAGCTACATGTATTGGAACAGTAACCTCCACTGAGGGCTCCTTATTCCTGTTTCCTGTCCAGCCTATTCCACCCTCTATGTCATTCATTGCCAGGGAAATCTGAGAAGGATTCTTTGTTGTGGTATCCTCATCCCTTCACTGGTTTGTGGTACGGCTTTCCAGATATGAAAGTGAAATGGAACACGATGGAGATGTTTCTTCAAACATGTCTTCTGGGATAGAGGTGATGGCCACATGGAAAGGAAGAAGGAACCTCAGGGTCCACAGTGCTGCCCCAGCCATTTGCTCTCACTGTTGGCAGAACTCGCCTCATATTGCATATTCACCTGATCAACAAGCGGGCTGTAGATTCTTTATCGGGAGGGACCCTGCCTTAGGAATCTTAGTGTCCCCTGGGGCCTCACATAGCACCTAGCACTGACTAGTTGGAGTAAACGTGTTGACTTCTTGAAGGTAGACTTATTATTTTTCCATGGGGAGAGGAGTTTCCAATGTAAGCAGTTTTAGAGCTACGTGACTTGAGAAAATTGGAGTTTTTAAGTTCCTAGAGCCAGGCTCAGAAAATGTTTCCTGTAAATGGCCAGATAGTAAACATTTTAGAATTTGCAGACCATATGGTCTCTGTTGCAATGATTCAACTTTGGTATGATAGCACAAAAGCAGACATAGACAATATGTAAACAAAAGAGTGTGTTTGTGTTCACAAAAACTTTACAGAAACAGGCAGAGTTAGATTTGGCCCGTGGGCCATAGTTTATCAACCTCTCCTTTAGAGCAAGAGATAAACGTTTCATGTGGTGCTTCTCGAAGCTGTCTTCCACCTTTGGGCCAAACAATGCAATCCTAATGAAAGTAGGCTCTCCAGGCATCTTTCATTTTAGTAGTTTGTCTTAGAAGAGGAATAATTAAGACTAAAATATATGAGCTAATGGCAAAACAGAAAAAAAATTATACGTATTCAGCGTCTACCATATGTCAGACGTGTACAAAGTGTATTCTCACTTAACGCTCACTGCGACATCATTATTTTCATCCTATAGGTAAGATGCTTGAGACTTGGAGAGCTCAACTAACTTCCCTAAGGTCACACAGCTTATAAGTGGTGGAGCTTGAATTTGAACTCAGGCCTGTCTGAGCCCAACCTTTTAACCACTATTTTATAATAATGGTCCCTTGGTGGGTATATAAGTAAAAATTGCAAAACCAATTTTATTGATGGAAGATAAAAGTGGCATCTAGATAGGCACCTACAGAGCAGTACATATTCGTTTCCCCTTTTGGATTGAGGAAAGTTCAAAGGCCATCTTTGTTGATTTAACATCTCCAGGCTCTGTTGTGTGAATTCAGATCCCTGCAAGAAATTCCATGTTCCTTTGTTCTTTATGACAGGCCAGTCTGAATGGAGAGATTTTAAAACTCCCTAAACTCTTTGAACATGTGGAACATTGATCTTCACAAACCATTTGAAACACCCTAAGGAGGTTACAAAATTACAAGCAATGTTTTTTTGTTTTAAGTGAATGTATACTAAACCTCGGGGACCTTTTGCCTCATCATACAACACCAAAGCTTTCCTCGCCTCCTCTGTGTATTCTTTGCTGTCAGACCCTGAATAACAAAATGGTTATTATGTTGCTAGGGTGCCTTGTTCTTATTGAAAAGCTCTTCCACTGCCAGTAACGTGGGGGCTTTTACCCCACTCTTGTGTGATGTGCTGCGAAGCTTCTTTGAATCCTGGGGCAACTCAGGGTTTGACATTTCCTGCTGAGCCCACAACTGCTCCTGCCTTCTGTTTTGGCAGGAACATGACTATGGATTCTGTAAGAAGTGTTCTGTGGCCGGCTTGTGAGCTAGACCTCCATGGTTATTTTTATACTGGTATTTATTAAGCCCTGATATGTGCACTCCCGACTGCACGCTCCTTCAGAACAGGAGCCACGTTTGGTTATTTACCTCTGTGGCCCCGGCATCTGGGGCCTGGCATAGAGTATGCTCTCCACACGTATTTTAAAAGTGACTTTGATGGAACTGAACTCCTGGTGGTTCCTCCAGCCTTGTCTCTCAGCCCCGGCACTCAGTGCAGGTTGGCCACGTGCTCAGGGGCATAAGGTTTCTAGTCCTGGCACCTCCCCTGCGGAGCTGTGGCTTTAGACCAAGTTGCATAACCTTCCTGTGCCTCACTTTCGTGTCGGCTTCCTCCTCACTTGGTTAGCTGCCCTCTTTAGTATGTTCTTCGTCAAATTGTTCATCACTGCTTTTTTTCACGTCTGTCTTCCCCAGCACCTAGCCCACAGCCTGTGCTAAATAAAATATTTATTAAATAATTGAATGAGAGGAAAGTAGGTTTAAAAGAACAAATGAATTGACCGCCATTCATCTCAGTCCCACAAAGTACATCAGGCAGAATGATCCTTTTATTTTACTTATTTATTAAAAAAAAAATTAAGTTTGTTTATTTAAGAGAGAGCACCCAAGCAGGGTAGCAGGGAAGGGGCAGAGAGAGGGAAGAGAGAGAATCCCAAGCAGGCTCCACACCATCAGCACACAGGCCAATGTGGGGCTTAAACTCCCAAACCATGAGATCATGACCTGAGCCAAAAGCAGCTGCTTAACCAACTGAGCCACCAGGTGCCCTGAGTGATCCTTTAGAAAGCAGCCTGATCATGTGACTTCTTTGCTCGGATCCCTGTGGTGGCATGTGTCTCAATCTCAGTATATGCCGAAGTCCTCCCAATGGCCTGAGCCTCCTTCATGATCTGGCCCCTTGTCACTTCTCTATTCTGTCTCCTATGACTCTTCCCTATGATTATTTTGCTCCTTCTGGTCTCCAGGCCATTCCCTGAATTCACAGACACGATCTCACCTCAGGGACTTTGCACTTAGTGTTCCCACAATCTGGAATGCTCTTCTCTAGAGGTTTCTGGTTTTCTAATTCACTCTGTTCACCTCTTTGCTCAAATGTTACCTCATGGGTGAGGTCTTCCCTGATCTTTCTGTTTAAAATGGCAAACCATGGGGTGCCTGGAAGGCTCAGCTGGTTGAGCATCTGACTTCGACTCAGGTCATGATCTTGCGGTTTGTGAGTTCCAGCCCCACATCATGCTCACTGGTGTCAGCCTGGAGCCTGCTTTGGATCCTCTGTCCTCCTCTCTCTCTCTCAAAAATAAATAAACATTAAAAAAAATAAAATTGCAAACCACATCTCTTTCTGCTCTCCCTATTCCTCACCTTTGTTTTAATATACTACAGAATTTTCTTTCAAAAAAAAAAAAGTCTGTTGGGGCGCCTGGGTGGCTCAGTGGGTTGAGCGTCTGACTTCAGCTCATGTCATGATCTCACACTCTGTGAGTTCGAGCCCTGCTTTGGGCTCTGTGCTGACAGCTCAGAGCCTGGAGCCCGCTTCAGATTCTGTGTCCCCCCCTCTCTCTGTTCCTCCCCTGCTCATGCTCTGTTTCTCTCTGTCTCAAAAATAAATAAAAACATTTCAATAAAATAATAAAATAAAATAAAATAAAATAAAAGTCTGTCACTCTCCTCCCCCACTAGAATAAAAGCTCCATGAGGGAAGGGGTTATTTTGTTTTTATCCGCTGCTGTACTGCAGAACCTAGAAGTGTAAGCCCTGGATACATATTTGCTAAATGAATGAATGAATTAAATTAAAGAATATCCACAGCCCTCAGAACTGAGAAAAATGAAAAATCATCTACGAGTTTCTTTCTGGAGGGGTTTATGTGGCTTTTTGCTAACAATGCATTTTCGTGTACAGTTTTCAAGCATGAAAGGGTTTGTAGAGGCCCTCCAGTGAGTTACCAGTTGGCCCTACCTTGGGTCTGGCCACAGCCAATGGGGCTGGGCATCAGCCCTGGAGTGCATAGAGTACTGGGTGAAGAGGGCCTACACCTCCCCATAAAAGGGCCACACCCCTGTATTCTAGGCAGGCCCACAGATAATGCCTTCTGCAGATGTCCATAACTAGCTGCATGGGGCAGAGATCAGGCTCTTAAAATAACCTCACAGGCTCTCCTGAATGCCTCCAAATACTATCTGGTGTCAATTACCACATAGTTACTGTGTGCTTTAAAGACTTTTCACATAGAAGAATTCACTGGAGTCTTTGTGGACACTGTAGCAAAAAATTACTCAACTGTGTTTGTGGCTGGTCACAGTTGGGCTGTCACCCAATGCCAAAGTTTAGCAAAAGCACTTCTCTAGTGAAAGCAAGAACTCCATATGCACCCATACCTTTGGAACTGTGGCTTAGGAGAACTGCCTTGTTCTCTTAGATGGATGGCCTAGAGAATAGCGAATGTCACGCTCACAATTCTATAACACATGACTTTACAAAGCCGTATGTTTCACAGAAGTGTCAATTAAGATAATGTTTATAAGAGCACTTTTTAACATCATAAGTGTTAGAATATTTATTCCATATATATATTTAAAATCTCATTTAATCTTCCCAGCAACCATGAGGGATGGGTATTATTATTATTATTAGCATCATTATTTTCATGAAGAAACTAAAGAGTGGAAAGGCTAGGTGCTTTGCCTGAGGTGAGTGAGCTCGCCTTAACAGGGAGGAGAAGAATCAGAACATCCTGCTTTACAGTGTCACTACATCACGGAAAGTCTTGTGATCTGTGGAGTGAAGTGAATGCATGGGGTTCTTTCCTCTCATTAGTAATTTGGATTTTTCAATTTTCAGTGGAAGTGGGCTTGGTGTTAGAAATTTGGGTTTCTGATCGTGGACCTATTGATGCTTTGGACCATAAGAAGCTGAGTTTTATGAATTCAGTCTCGTGCTGATTTCCCTCTACAGGCAAATAGGCAAAGTTTCCACTAAAGTCAGGGGCTAAGGTAAAAAGACAATGGATTTTGAACCTGAAAAAAACACCAATTTTTAAACTAGATTTGAATCCATAAT
This sequence comes from Lynx canadensis, assembly GCF_007474595.2. Lineage (NCBI taxonomy): Eukaryota > Metazoa > Chordata > Mammalia > Carnivora > Felidae > Lynx > Lynx canadensis. Next base: position 61,889,787 of record NC_044310.1, on the reverse strand, counting down.
CAATATTCCAACCAGAAAATGAATGTTATGCTGGGATTGCTTCCCTAGATATTTCTCACAGGTGTGTGCACGCACCCCCCCCCCCCCACACACACACACTTTAGAGACTTAGAAAAGAACTGATCTAGGGATGTCTGGGTGGCTCAGTCAGTTGAGTGACCAATTTAGTATAGGTCAGTTCGGCTCAGGTCATGATCTCACGGCTCCCAAGTCCAAGCCCTGTGGGTTCGAGCCCCACGTTGGGCTCTGTGCTGACAGCTCAGAGCCTGGAGCCTGCTTCAGACTCTGTCTCTGTCTCTCTCTGCCCCTCCCCTGCTCACACTGTGTCTCTCTGTCTTTCAAAAATAAATAAATATTTTAAAAAATTAAAAAAAAAAGAAAGAAAACAACTGATCTACATTTTTGGAATGTGTGGGGGAGAGTCAGAGTCTCTCTTTCTCGTGCTGTGTTTTAAATATATAGTATCCTGAGGAGTTAAGTCTTCCATACTACATTGGAGGAATTAGTCATGCAACGCCCACTACAACTATCCCCCAAGCACGACTCTGGAAGTGTACCCCTTGGTCTACCTTTTAATACAAGACGCCAGGCTGAATGGAAACCGTGTTAAGGGAGTGGGTAAGCCGAGCTGCCCAGGTCCCCATAGGAACACGAGGAACGCGGTCCCTTTATTCCTGCACATTGGCAGCAGCTGTGTCCTTTGGATTCTGGCTCCTCGCAAGTGCAAGCAGCAGCAGCTCCAAGCACAGAACTGCCCTAAATGTCTCTCTTTGAAGCCCTTGAGTCCAAGCCTCCTATTTGTGTCTGGCTCTGATCCATCACGGCCTGAATGCTTCACCTGCTATGTTAAGCTTCCAATAGAGCCTGAACCAGATTTTTAAAAAGAACAATCCCCAGCCAGTGAATCTCAGCATGAGAGAGCTGGAAAAGTGAGAAGGGTGGGAACTAAGGCAGACAGTAATTACTTCCTAAGATCTATCTTTGGAAGGATATTGATAGATCTCCTTCATCTGGATTTCTCTGCTCTACCTGGATCCCAGCTACCTGTTCAGGAGATTAACAATGGTCGGATGCAAACCCACAATCACCCTGGGCTTTGGAGTAGTTAGGAGTCATAGCAGAAATGGCATGGGTTTGAAAGAAATTTCTACTTAACTTTCAGGATCGCAACCTTAATATCTATGTAGAAATAACTAGAAACACCCATTCACAATTCATTCAATCATGCATTTGCCTGTTAAACCCTGTGCCCCTCTTATCATAAAGTTTATAATGCTTTGCTAAATGGCCTGTTCAACAACTCTGTGAGGGCAGGGATGAGTCCACTTTGCTGACCACTGTATGCCCCACGCCTGGAAGATAGTGGGTCCTTACTAATTATTTGCTAAACAAAAGAAGGAAGAAAGAAAAAAAATGAAAAAAGCTTTATGAAAATAGCATTTAATATAAAATATGTGTGTGCGTGTGTGTATGGATATGATTAGATAGAAATTTATTGTGTTGGAATACAGATTTTCTATAATAGCTAACACTTATTGAGCAGTAACTATGTGCCAGACATTGTTTTAAGGTTTATGGACATTGTTTCACTTAATCTTCACAGTAATCATGAAGTAAGTACTATTATTTTCCTTGTTTTATAGGTAAGGAAACACATGGAAAGAGTTTAATTAGTTTGGCCAACATAACATATAGGAAAGGCATTGCCAGAATATGAACGCAGCCAGTAGGGCCATAAGAATGTGCTCCTTGTCACTGCTATACACAGCCTCCATATAGATGTATCAGAATCCCCCCCTCTGCAAACCCCCATAGTGACAGAGAGGACATTTAGGACACTTTCTAAAAATGTTCTGGGATTAAAGCTGGTTGTTGAGCTCTTGCCCAAAGGAGAAATACTTGTAAGAACACTGTCCAGCCGGGGTACCCAGAGCATAGAGAAAGTGGATCTGTGCTCTCGTAGATGGGACCTCAACACTGCCGTAGGGAACACTAGGGACTACTCAAGCTTCCCTTTACCTCTGCTCCCATATTGCCATTATTCACAACTGAGGGAATTAAAGCTTCAAGCAAGTATCCCAAGATGAATCAAGTCCACATGGAACTTCCAGGTCTAAGTGTAGAGTCAGAATCCTGTTTTCTGTTAGCCTGATTTCAAGTCCCCCCAACCCAGTTGCTTAAAGATGTTACAATTCAGAGGGGACTCCATTGTCACCTCCAAGTGGACCAAGACTCCCTACCTCTTAATATGTTCCAGGGCTCCCTCCCTTCTTCCCTCTCTTTAGCTATCAGTATATCAACACCGGAGGCAGAACAGTAAGGTTGTTGCCTTTTTAAAGTTGCAAGACATACATTTTGGTGTCAAAGGACAGGAGGCAGAGAGAAGTTTGAAGGAGACAAGTAGGGACAGAGGAAGAAAGAGCCAGAGGCAGAGGAATTTATCAGAGTCCGTGTATGGATGGGGAAAGATCTGGGGCAAAGGGAGGGGCCAGAATCAAAAGGAGAAGCACTATTTCTCTATCTGAAGGTAAACAGAAGAGGATTTGTGAAGTTTTTAAAGAGGTTTAGAGGGATTGAGGGGGAAAGTTGGTGGCAATCGTGGGAGATGGTCGCCATTGTTTTTTGAAGTCTATTTATTTATTTTGAGAGAGAGAGAGAGAGTGAGCATGAGTTGAGCAGTGGCAGAGAAAGAAAGGGTGAGAGAAAGAACCTCAAGCAGGCTCCTCACTGTCAGGGCAGAGCCTGATGCAGGGCTCGATCTCAAGAACTGTGAGATCATGACCTGAGCTGAGATCAAGAGTTGGATGCTTAACCAGCTGAGCTACCCAGGCACCCCAGATGGTCTCAAATTTTTAAGAAAAGTAGGAGGCAAGGTCACATGAATTCTGTGAATGTATTTAAATGACATGCATTTACATTTTCATACTAACAACCTATTCTGAACCTAGTTCAGTCAATGTTTTGAAGAAAAAAAAAAGAACTGTCATTCATAATCAAGGCATAGGTAACAAATATTTTACAATACAATGGTGAACATTCTAAATGTTAACCTTTGGTTTATCTCAGCCATAATGTATCCTCATTATGGATACCTTCCTCACTTTAGGAAAATTCCATGTATAAAACAGAAATTTCTTTTAAAGATACATTCTGTGGGATTGTTGGGTAAAACTATTTACTTAATAAAGAGATTCTCAGAAGTTTTCTACTACAGTAGCTTCCCTATTATTTTAGTTTATAAAAAAATCAATCTAAGGACTTTTAAAAATTGTACTTTTAAGGTAGGGTAATTTGTTTGAAATTGAAGACTAAATGCTTTCTCAAGGATGCATATTTGTAAATGGTGTTTTAAAAATGCATCCTTTACTTATGGAAAAGAAATTACATAAAAGCAAAATGTGAGACCAAAAAAAATCAGTACAATAATTTTGAACTTAAAAAACAGATATTGTTTTGAACACCATTTATGATGGGTTAAGAGGCCTCCATCGCTGACAGCAAGCTCCCCAGGTGGGCTTCTGGTAAAACAGAAACCAGAAACTTAGTCATGATTAGTAGAATCCACTAACACCTTCAAGCAGAGCTTAAAAGGAGGAGATGATGTAGAAGCAAGAGAATCAAAAGTCCTCTGGGGATAAGAACCACATCTCAGAAGAGAACAAGAATCTGTAGCTTCCCTGGGGTGCCTGGGTGGCTCAGTTGGTTAAGTGTCCGACTTTGGCTCAGGTCATGATCTCATGGTTTGTGGGTTCAAGCCCCATGTTGGGCTCTGTGCTGACAGCTCAGAGCCTGGAGCCTGCTTCGGATTCTGTGTCTCTATCTCTCTCTGCCCTTCCTTCTCTCTCTCTCTCTCTCTCTCTCTCTCTCTCTCTCTCAATAATAAACATTAAAAACAATTTTCTTTCAGTTAAAAAAAAAAAAGAATCTATAGCTGCCCTTAGGATACACCGGGTCCTGTAGGTAAAGAGGAATAAGAAAAAGGCTGTGGAAATATACACAAAAAATAAAGGCAACAAATAGCAGGAAGCTATGTGGAAGCAGGAGATAAAGTACCTAAGAAGGCAGAATTCCCTTCTGTCCTCTCAATTCCTATTAAGGGCTCAACAATTCTTCTAGTTACCCTGACCAAAAAGTAGAGGGTCACCTATGATGACCCCTTTATTCGCAATCCTCAAATCCTCTGTGTCCACTCCACCAGGCCAATATTTCCCAACATCTCTTACTGTCTCTGTTTCTCCTTACTCTCACTGGGAACCTCTTGACCTACCACCTGTCTTCTATCACCTACACATAGCTTCCAGATTCATATTTTCCAAGAAGAACTCTGACTAGGTCACCACTTGCTCAAAAACTTTGAGTGGCTTCCCACTATTTGTCCACTATTTGATGCTGAACACGGTCATATATGATTACATTAAGTCTCGCTTAGAGCAGTGGTTCTCAAAGTGTGGTATCTGCCTCAGCATCCCCTGGGAACTGGTTAGAAATGCAGAGTTTTACAGATGAACATAGGGGAAGGGAAACAAAAATAATATAAAAACAGGGAGGGGGACAAAACATGAGAGACTCTTAAATACGGAGAACAAACAGAGGGTTACTGGAGGGGTTGTGGGAGGGGCAGTGGGCTAAATGGGTAAGGGCATTAAGGAATATACTCCTGAAATCATTGTTGTACTATATTCTAACTAATTTGGATGTAAATTAGAAAAAATAAAATAAAAAAAAAGATGACTAACGATAGAGAACAAACTGAGGGTTGATGGAGGGAGATGGGCTAGATGGGTGATGGGTATTAAGGAAGGCACTTGTGATGAGCGCTGAGTGTAATATGTAAGTGATAAATCACTATATTCTACTCCTGAAACTAATATTGCACTGTATGTTAACTAAAATTTAAATAAATAAATAAAAAGATGAAAAAAAAAAAAAAAAGAAATACAGAGTTTTAACTCTGCATCACACCTACCCAAACAAAAACTCTGGGAGGAGACTCAGAAATCTATGCTTAAAAAAAAAAAAAAAAAAGACTTTTAGGTGATTCTGATGCATATGAAAATTTGAGAACCATTGGCTTAGTGATTAAGACCATGAACTCTGGCTTCAGATGGCTTAGTCTCAAATACCCTTTATTATTTTTTAAATGTTTATTTATTTTGAGAGAGAGAGAGAGAGAGTCAGAGCAAGAGGGACAGAGAGAATCCCAAGTAGGTTCTGTGCTGTCAGCACAGAGCCTGATGTGGGGCTCAATAGGAATTGTGACATGATGATCTGAGCTGAAATCAAGAGTTGAATGCTCAACCAATTGAGCCACCCAGGCGCCCCTTAAATCTTCTTTCTGTTTACTCGTTGTGTTCTTTACACAAGTTTCTCTCTAGGTTTCAGTTTCCTCATTTTAAAAATGGGGGTCTAACTGAGATTGCTGCTATGAGTTATAAGTAGCAGATGATATATAATGCTCAATACAAGGCTTACACATATGGAGCCCTCCATAAATATCACTATTACTATTGTTATTAAAGACTACCCCTGCACTGACCCTAAACTACTTTCCATAGTCTGGCTCAGTTGACCCACTCACCATTCCAGGCAGGTCTTAGATCACTAGCACAGTGCCTTGCTCATATATGGGTTCAACTGTTTGAATCAGTGAGGAGCGAATGCCAGAAAATTCTTGATAATAATTAAGTGCCTCAGGGAAGGAGCTTAGTTTGAAATTGAATGCAGTGAAAATTCTAATGAATGTTAATGAGACATTGATTTACTATCTGACCTGAGAAAATATGATAAACCAGTTGCTTTTATTCCCATCTGTAAAATGGGATTAATGTCATTAACCTCCTTTAAAAGAATTACCTCTACAGATACATTGCACACAGAAAGTTCTCACAGGTGTTGAAAATGATTCCTCTGATAAATATTAATGAATCCCGTTTGCCAAAAGGGGGAAAAGCTATACATAATCTTCATCAACAGATCTGGGGACTGGGGACAATGGTGTATCTGTTTTATTTTTAATTGTTGTCAGTGTTTCTTCAATTCTGCTAATGGGAAAAGGCACTATAAATATTTCTTTTAGACTTCTGTCACATTTGGGGAGAGGATGCTAGAGAAAGTATTGTCTGTTGGGTGGTTAGCAATTCCTGAGATCATTTGTGTGAATTATCATAAGGACATATCATCCATGTAGAATGTTTGGACACTGGAAAATCCCAGAAATTATCTGCCTTAAGCTGTGATAATAAGGGTCGGATCAAGTGGATGTATGAGGGCGCATCCATTACTACCACTGGAGAAATAAAATGTTTGAATTGGTGATGAGGAATAGCAATGCCTTCTCCATATATGAAGTAGATACCATGGTATCACTTGTAATCTGTAACACTCTCCATGGCTTATCATTTCTCTTTTGAACCTAGTGAGGTTTTAACTAAAGCCTGTATCTAACAATACTGTAACTGATTTACTCTATTACCAGGCAGCCCCTTTCCTTCTCCAAGCCAGAGCAGAGTTGTGAAAATGACCTTCACATAAAATAAGGGTGACCATGCCACCTACTGCTGAGGTCCCATGGCCCATGTCCCTAGCAGCAGACCCGGTCTACTCGTCCAGCCTGATCTCCAGGTGCTCTCCACCTTATATGGATAGGTCCCACCCCCAGTGAATTTCTTTGTCACAGTACCCTCACATAAGCCCCACACTACAGGGACTCTCTGTCTTGATTATAGGCATTTCCTGCATCATACTGTATGGATTTGATAATTGCTTCCTGCCTAGACCTTTGTCATCTTTAGTCAAGAACCACTTCTTATTTTTGCCTTTATTTTCAGCATTTAGTGAAACATCTGGAAACTTGGAACCCTCTCCCTATTCTAGTAAGTAATGCTTGAACAAATGAACAAATGAATGAGTGGATAGCAGCATTCATTAACTAGTTTTCAACATTAGCTAATTTTTTTTTTCTGGCTAATGGGAAAATTCAGAACAAAAAGAAATAGCCAGATTTTTTAAAATCTTGAAATGTCCAAGTTATCATCAATAAAATTATAGATGTGAAGGATTTACATTTCAGATTCACATTCTCAGCAACATTTCCTGCTCAAAGATCCCTAGAGGATGATTTTATCAGTAAGTGGATGATCTCTCCCACCTCTCCAGTGAGGCTCATTTGTTGTTGTTGTTGTTGTTGTTAAGTTTATTTATTTATTTTTGAGAGAGAGAGAGAGAGAGAGAGAGAGAGCGAGCAAGCAGGAGAGGGGCAGAGAGAGAGAGAGGGAGAGAAAGAATCCCAAGCAGACTCCACGCTGTCAGCACAGAGCCAGATTTGGGCTCAAACTACCAACTGTGAGAGCATGACCTGAGCCCAAACCAGGAGTTGGACGCATATCCAACTGAGCCACCCAGGTGCCCTGTTCTAGTGAGCCTCTTAAGCCAATAGTGCTATTCTCTATTTATATTCTCCACAGAAGGTAAATTTCTCCTTCTCAACTGAGTCAGCATTTTGAGAGAATAAGGGAGGTAACCTGGCTCTACAGGGCATTAGGCTGGCATGGGTACGTATAGTCCTTTTAACAACTGAAGATCTTCAGTTCAAGGTAAGCACCAATTGAGGAAGACTAGGATTCTGGAGATGAAAACCTCAGACTTATCTTAGATTCCATCACACTTATTGTTTGACCTAGCTTGAATGTCCTTGTCAGATCCAGCTTTTAATTATTTCCATCAGTGATCTGTCTCCAGCCCTCACCTGTTATCTCTGCCCGCCTAAAACCTTGATCTCCTTAGTTTGACTACATCGAATGTCAGTCACCTGCCCAGACCTCAGTTGTGTTTGACCTCAATTACCTGCAATTTCTTCCTGACTCCTGCCCTAATTAGGCCTTCACTTGTGCCTCTTGTAGAACTGGTTGCCAACAGCAACCATCAAAGAGACCCCAATGAGACCTCAGAGAGCACATTGTCTCCCAGTGTCCTTGTGATACATATGGGTAGTATAAAATATTAGAATTTAATCATAACTTTGGCTAGTCATATATTTTTTCTTTCTGAGAAGACACCAAAAAAAAATGGCTTTCAAATCTCATTTGGTATGGTGTGGGTTTTTGTAGAACCACAAATGATGAAGGGAAAATTACAAGTGACTGTTATTCCTCACATAGGGCATCAGCCTAACTGACATCAGGTCTCGGGCTTGTTTTCTTTCTGTGCTCAGTAAATATCATCCCTGTGTTCATTTCCTAGGGCTGCTATAACAAAGTTCCACAATCTGGGCATCTTAAAACAACAGAAATTTATTTTTTCACAGTTCTGGAAGCCAGAAGTCCAAAATCAAGGTTGGTTCTTTCTGAAAGCTCTGACGGAGAATCTGTTCAATGCCTGTCTCTAGCTTCTGGAGACAGCTAGCAATTCTCAATGTTTCTGGCTTGTAGATGCCATCACCTCCACCTCCATTATCTCTCTCTCTTCTGAGAAGAACACAACTCATATTGGATTAAGGGCCTACCTTACTCCAGTATGACCTCATCTTATTACATCTGCAACAACTCTAGCTCCAAGTAAGACCACAGTTTGAGGTACTGGGGGTTAAGACTTCAACATGTCTTTTTTGGGGGACATAATTCAATCCACGACATCCCCTCACATTTGAAACCACAGCCTTGACTTTGCTGCCATAATGCATTGCAAACAATTTCTTCCCCCTGCCCCCTTCCCCCCAAGAATTTCTTATGCTGTTCTGGAAACAGCACATATGGGCTTTATGGTTAGTCCAACTGGGGTCAACCCCAGCTTCCCTGCTGACTATTTCAGGGCACAACTCCTGTTTTGACCAGTTTTGCCATCTTCAAAATAAAAATATCTACTTTGCAGGTAGCTAGGAATATTAAGTTAGATAATATAAGTATAGTGCATAGTAAATTCTCAATATAACTTCTTTAATTATATTTCTTTAATGAATGATTATTAAATAGCAGAGAGAAAGAAAAGCAATTTCTATTAAGATGAACCTTTACACCAATGCTTCTCTTGGACTTAATAATGAACACTTCAGTACAAGTTTGCATATAGTTACACCAACTGCTGAAAGGATCATAAAGCCCTTTCAGGTTGTCAGCTTGTGAACCTCAAATAAAACAGAGTTGCGGGTAAATGCTTTAAAACAATTACCCCTGACATTTTGGCAAGAATGCATTTATTAGACCATATCTCATACTTGATTGTGAAAATAAACAAGGGCCTAAATGATCTGGCTTTAAATGCTCTATAAAATCTCTATTCCAGTGCTCTGTACTCTGATTCATAAAGGAAGCTTCCATTTTGGTGTGCCTGGTTAAATGTGGCTGTGTAAACTCTGTAAAGCCTTTGAATTAAAAAATGTAGTTATGGTTTACTGCTTGACAGTCTTTTTAAGGGAGAAAATGCAGGCACTGAATCACCAAGATAACTTTATTTAAACTTAATTAGTTGTTGGGAGATTATTTACTCCTCTTAGTCTATAAAAAAACAAAGGTCTGTCAGCACCAGATGCATCTGATTTTTGCAGATGTGGTTGTGGCTTCTGAAATCGTTAAAGATTCATCTTAAATATGCTTTCAGGTCTCCCTTTTGTGAAACTTTGACAGGATAATAGAATTAGATTTGCTGAATTTCACTAAACTGTAAAGTAACGTGTCATCAGCTTCACTAACTTCTCAAAAAATATTTCTCTCTGGTAATGCTCATCAATCTAGCTTTTCAACCCCTAAACACGAAACTCTGAAACAAAAAGGATGACTCCATCAGTTTCACAAGTGACAAGATGTTAAACATTTAACACTCCCACATTGTGGCACCAGCTGCTTCTGGATAATGTAGACTTGTTTAGGTTTGGTTTAGGGAAAAAAGGGAGGAGAAGAAAAAAGAAAGAAGGAAGGACGGGAAAGGAATTACTCTTGTAGTGAGAATGCAAAATTCTCTGCAGATGTGGAGGATTCTGAAGAAAGATATGCCTACTGAACAAACCTTTCCTCTTGAGGGAACATGGCAAGAGAGTCACCACCAGGAGCTCAACTCCTAGCAGTGTCACTGTGTCTCCACCTTTCCATGGACTCACTCCGATAAGTGCACTTAGTGCACTAGATTAAAATAATGTGTTCATGGAGAGAAGGGATTGGAGCTTCAGTCAAGTATATTTCCAAATCCCACTATAAGTGCTTAGTAAATGTCAGCTGAGTGAATGAATCAGAAAAGCACGTGTGGCCCTCTGGCTCATGCCGGTTCCTTGTCCACAACCAATTCCTCATCTCAGGTGCTTCTGTGATCTCGGGCCAGCCAAACAGCATTGACTCTGAGCAACCTGTGCGCTCAGATGATCTAACAACAAAATCCTTTGACAAAGCCTCTGTTAGCAATCCAAAACTAGCATCAGCTTTACAGAGTCAAGAGTGTTTCTTTTTTATTTTTTTTTTTATTTATTATTTTTTTTTTTAATTTTTTTTTTCAACGTTTATTTATTTTTGGGACAGAGAGAGACAGAGCATGAACGGGGGAGGGGCAGAGAGAGAGGGAGACACAGAATCGGAAACAGGCTCCAGGCTCCGAGCCATCAGCCCAGAGCCTGACGCGGGGCTCGAACTCACGGACCGCGAGATCGTGACCTGGCTGAAGTCGGACGCTTAACCGACTGCGCCACCCAGGCGCCCCGAGAGTGTTTCTTTTTTAAGTGTCTTGTCATGAGTAATGCTCACGAGAGGGTAAAAGTCATCTATGCTTTTCCATGGTGAGCCATTTTCCTGGGGGAGAGACAGAAAAGGCCAACTTGGAGTGCTTGCACAGTCTTCCCAGTCCTATGCTTGTTAAGAGAGAAGTTCCCCATGTGGAGTGAGGCATGCCACAGTAGAGTCCTATTTTGAAAAACATAGTATGAGCTCCCTACAGGGAAGACAGGACAGTATAAATAGCACTCTGTCAGTGGTAGGTATTGGTTCTGTCATCAATGAACTTTTGATGAGGAACTACCATGTGCTAGATGCTATTCTAGGCATTATGAAGGCAGATGGGAGCGGTGTAGGAGTGGAGATGCATATAAAGAGGAATAAGGCATATGGCTGAGGCGCTGGGCAGTTAACTCAGTAGGTCTCAGTTTCATCGTCCACCTTTCAATGTAGAGATTAGCAAACTACAAGCTGTGAAACCTTTGGGTAAGTTAATTTCTTTCTCCCTTTCTTTTTCCTCTCCCCTACCTTCCTCCCTTCCTCCCTCCCCTTCTCCCTCCCTCCCTTCCTCTCACCTTCCTTCTCCCTCTCCCTTCCTTCCTTCCTTCCTTCCTTCCTTCCTTCCTTCCTTCCTTCCTTCCTTCCACCAGGATCCTTACACCTTTATTTCCCTTTCCTCACCATTTAAAGAGACAGCCTCATAAACATAATCATGTGCACGGTGTCATCAATGCAAGATTAGCTGAGTGACAAGAACCACTCGGCAGTGCAGCCTGGTTTGCACAGTTCCAGAGAATGTTCTTGGGTTCAAGGTGGACCTCTGCTTTTCTATGTCACTCATGTCTCATCTGCATCACTACATTTTCTCTACCCACCTGAGTCTTTTTGATGACCCATTCTAAACCCAGGGGCAGAGGTCATGCTCATTCAGTCACATGAAATTTAGACTCATGCCCCAGTGCAATTTCATCAAAGACTACTGCTTGACTATAGGATCTGGCGCATGGTAGATGCTTAGTAAGTGTTAGATGAACAATCTCCATGGAACAACATAAAGAAAGAGCAATAGAATCAACAGTAGCAATAGAATACATGAAGGGGCCAGAATAATAAGGGAACATGATGCACATCGGGTTTTTCTCACCTATATGTAAAATATTGTTAATCTTTTAAGTAAAGGAAAAAAAGGAAAAGATAAAAGAGGGAGGAAAGAACAAAAGACAATTTATTCAGTTTCCCAAGAATGTTTACATAAGACTAGCTATCAAAATATAGGGTGCTCTCTGGATGGGGCCAGACACAGTCCTATGTACCTAGCAGGAGCTCAATGCATATTTGTGAGCTAGTTGATTACTTCCATGAACTTTCCAATTCTGGCCATATTCAATTAAACTTTGTATATTGTTCACATTCCTATATGTCCCCTAAGATAAAGAGGAATTTATTTAAATAGACGTAACACATAGATCTTTGTACTTTACGACAAATTATAGCACAAGGTGCTGGCCTAATTCAATGGGCAGTAATTGAAAAAAAATAGAAGAATCTTGATAATATTTCAATTATCTCTTTTTTCCCCTTCCATTTAGATATTTTTAAAAAAAAGGATGGGAATTTATTGTCTTTTGTGGTAAAGAACTCAGTAAGTAAAAATCTGGAAGTGAATAATGTAGTTCAACTTTCCTAAAGTAATCTTTAAACTCAGAATTGTCCACACTTTAAAAAAGAAAGAAAGAGAGCCAAAGAATACACAAGCAGCAGAAAACTTGTTTTAAAAATAGGAACTTCAGATCACTCAATATCAGAAAGCAGTTCATAGGTAACCTTCATAGTCAAATACTCTCTTCCTTAACATACATCATACATCAAAAACAACAACCAACATCTTAACATGGTGTCATGTCATTAATTATTTATTTGTTTTTTTGAGACAGAGAGAGAAAGAGAGTGGGGGAGGGACAGAGAGAGAGAGAGAGAGAGAGAGAGAGAGAGAGGAAAAGAGAGAATCCCAAGCAGGATCCACACTGTCAGCACAGAGCCTGCTGTGGGGCTCTAACACATGAACCACGAGATCATGACCTGAGTCGAAATCAAGAGTTGGAGGCTTAACTGACTTAGCCACCCAGGCACCCCTATTTTATTTATTTTATGATTCCATTTTTCTTCTCTGGACTGATTTGGTAAAATATTATTGAAGATAAGAGTGTAAGTCTCATCTTTCCTTGAATAATAAAGGATTGCTTTTTAATAGAATGAAAAATGTTTTTTTGGGGTAAAACCTGTATATTTAGATTTGTTGTTTCTCGAGCATTTTAAATCTTTTCCATTTTCATGCAGTACGCTAGCATTTAGCAGCAACATTCACAATTAACTACAGTTTTCCCTTCTAGGCCTACGAAAAAACAAAAATTGAAATCCTTGAAAGCAATTTCTCTTGATTTCTGTCATTTTCATGGAAATAGCTGCTGGATAGAAAACATCCAGAAACCCTGACTTTAATCCAAATGGCAACCTATCGAGGGGATGGTCAACATTATTGAATTTGACAAACAAGTAGCGTAGATAGGTGAGAAGAAGCTATGAGAAATTTATGGGTAAAGCTGCTATTTAATGAGAAAAGGGAATGTCCTACTCTCTCAAAGAGAATAAGTGATAACAAGGAGAACAGAGTGCCTGAATTAGGATTCTGAACTCCAGGCATAGACTTTCTCGGTTTCAGAAAGGTATTTATCTGTCTCTGGGTAGAACTATAAAATAGTGGACAATTAACTCTAGTTTAAAACAAAACAACACAAATTTCCCAGGGATAATATTAACTGTTTTATATGTCTTTTCTCCAATCCTTGCAAAACCTAGCCAAGGGAATATCATGATCCCAACTTTAGCAAACTCAGGCCCACGTTCACACTGTTCTTAGTCTGGAACTGGGGTTTGAACACAGGTATCTCTGGCTCTAAGATACGTGTGCTTTTGTAGTGTAGCGTGCTAACCCTCCCTTCTGTTATCAGCAAATCATCCCCTTCCTCCTGAGCCATTCTTCCATAGGACACCTCTCTGGGCCAGGTTCTAACCACTAACTCACAGTCAGTATTCCCAGAAGGCTGTTGATTTCCTGCTAAAAAGATATGGGACAGAAAAAAACATGCCAGTACACACTAGCCCCCTATGCCTACTTTATTTATTTTTTAAGTTTTTATTTTAATTCCAGTTAGTTAACATACAGTGTAATATTAGTTTCAGCTGTACAACATAGTGATTCAACACATCTATACATCACCTGCTGCTCATCACAGCAAGTGCACTTCTTACTCCCCCATCACCTATTTAACCCATCCTCCTATCCGCCTCCCTTTACATCAGTTTGTTCTCTATAAGTAAGCATCTGTTTTTGGGTTTATCTCTTTTTCCCCCTTTGCTCATTTGTTTTGTTTTTTAAATTCTACATATGAGTGCAATCATATGGTGTTTGTCTTTCTCTGACTTGTTTCACTTAGCACTATACTCTCTGGTTCCATTTGTGTCATTGCAAATGGCAAATTTTCATTCTTTTTTTGTGGCTGAGTAGTATTCCATTGTATATGTACCATGTCTTCTCATATTCTTTATCCATTAATCTATGGATGGACACTTGGGCTGCTTCCATATCTTGACTATTGTAAAGAATGCTGCAATAAACATAGGGGTGCATGTATGCCTTTGAATTAGTGTTTTTGTATTCCTTGGGTAAAAACCCAGTGGTGCAATTGCTGGATTGTAGGGTGGTTCTATGTTTAGAAACTTTCTGAGAACTTCCATATTGTTTTCTACAGTGGCTGCACCAATCTGCATTCCATCAACAGTGCACAAAAGTTCCTTTTTCTCCACATTCTCACCAACACCTGTTGTTTCTTGTGTTGTTGATTTTAGCCATTCTGACAGGTGTGAGGTGATATCTCATCCCCTACATCTGCTTTAAGCGAAGACATGATATCTGGAGCTATTGCGGTCATTCTGTGGCCATGTAGCTACAAACATGAGAAAGACCAATATGCTGAACATGATGAAGGGGAGAACATGAACCTGGGTATTCTACGGCCCAGGGAGCAGCAGAACGATTGCCCATGAATACCTTCTTCCAGACTTCTTGTTATGTGTGAAAAACAAGTTCCTGCTTTATTAAATAACTATCATTGAGTTTGTTACTTTCAGCTGAAAGCTTTCCTACCTGATACGTTGGTTTTAGCTGAAATCTGACTAATTAGATACTAGGTAACTAATGATGTATTGAGTAGGTGAGGAAGAACATGATCTCTCTCCCTTCCCACTGCCTATTCCTTATCCTGACACCATCTTTACAAGAGACAGATCTGATAGTCCCTGAAGGCTTTTCGCTTTCCCTTTTTAAAAGCATAATAAAGGGCTGGCTCCCTGGGGCACCTGGGTGGCTCAGTGAGTTAAGCTCCCACTCTTGATTTTGGCTCAGGTCATGATCTCACAGTTCGTGATATCAAGCCTTGTGAGTCCCATGAACCCCGGTCCAGGCTCTGTATAGACAGTGCAGAGTCTGTTTGGAATTCTCTCTCTCTCTCTCTCTGTCCCTCCCTTGCGCTCTCTCTCTCTCTCTCTCTCTCTCTCTCTCACACACACACACACACACACACACACAAATAAATAAACAAACTTAAAAAGAGAAAAGAAAAGAAAAATAAAGAAAAGAAAAGAAAAAGGGCTGGCTTCCTATGTCCAAGATAGTAGAGGTCAGCACTAGTGACTTTACTTTTCTAACAAAACTATTTCTCACCCCAGGCAGGGAATTTCATCATTAAATAGTCACCCAGATGTTCCTTGCTCCAGTTTCCTTTTAAATATATAGAGAGTAAAAGCATAGGATCCTTCTAGAGAGTAGACCATTCTGAGGGATGATATGAGCTCAAGAGATTGTGTGCACTTGGATATTTCTCTGTTTATAACTTTCTCCTATAAATCCTGTTTAAATTTACCATGCGCCACTAGTGAGTCTGTGCCCCACCAACTTTCCTCCTCTTCCATTCTATGTTTTCAGTGTTTCTCCTCCCTAGCACAGATTCATTACTAGGGAGTGTTCTTCTTCTTCCCCAAATTCACTGTTCTTTCCAGAGAAGGACAAATGGGTGACCTGATGTGCACACCTACAGGCCAGTGAATGGCCTCTCTCTCCTTATTCTCGGTAATACCTCCTTCTGTGTTCACATGACCCAAGAGTCACCTGCCCATTAACTGTATGTATCATATTGTATTATACATACATTTGGGGTATATTTTTAAGACCAGACTACTGAAAGGAAAGAAAGATTATACTATGTACTCTTCCTGACATCCCCAATCCCTATAAACTCCTGGCACAATGTAGGCACTCTGTAAATGTTTATTGAATGAATGGATGACTAACTTACTGAGAGAGGAAACAAACACTGATTCAATTTTCAACCTTTGGCATCCCAAAGACCATTGAGTTCCTAAGTCTCAGGGCTTATATGCCTAGACAACTAGCTCACGTGACACTAAATTAAAGTGCCATATTGGTAGAGAATGTCACTGTGGCTAAAACAAGTACCTCTTATAGTCTTTCAAAAAAATATTTATTTTTTAGAGAGAGTGCAAGTGAGCGAGTGGAGGAGAGGCAGAGAGCAAGGGAGACAGAGGATCTAAAGTGGGCTCTGTGCTGAGAGCAGAGTCCTAGCATTGGCCTTGAACCCAGGACCCTTGAGATCATGATCTGGGCTGAAGTTGGATGCTTAATTGACTGAGCCACCCAGGTGCCCCTAAAACAAATACCTCTTAAATCTCACCACAGACAGTGCTTCTCCACATTCTTGGTGTCAACAAACCCTAATGTGGAGCAAAAAAATGATATTTGGAGTAAAAACATTTGCACTGATTGATTGATTCATTCATTCATTCAATATACATATACCTACCACTTACTATATGCCAAACATTGTGATAAATATTAAGAATGCACAAATAAAGACACAATTCCTGACCTTGAGGAATGTTTGTGTGTGTCTGTGTGTAGGGAGGCAGCTGACATAATTATATGATTATAATATAGTTTCTGTGCTTCTATGAAGTATGCACAAGATAAGATGGCAACAATCCATGATGGGTATCTAACCAGTTGAGGGCATCCAGGGAAACTTCCTGGAAGAGAGAATTTGGAGTTGAGCTTGGTCTTAATTGAATCTTTAATGTATTTGTGTGCTAAAAAGGTAGGAGTGAGGTGAGGAAGTTTGAAAACTGCTCTTACATGTACAATTTGCACGCTTCTTTGGATCCGTATTTATAGAACTCTTGGAGTGTGATTGCCTTGAAATATTCATAGTGGACAATACAGGGATCTTATGATTAGTGCACTATATGATCTCTATAACTAAATTCATATAATGATTTATTTAACATTTCTTTCAACATGTTTCCTTTAGTGTAATGTACTATGCCAGTTGGCATTACAGGTATAAAATTGTTTCACATGGATGGCTCTGCCTACACATAGGAACCTACACATAGACATGATACTAAGTAGAAAGTGTAAGAATTAAGGTAAATGAAACTTTTGTTACGAGAGAGAGAAAAATCTTTTCATCAAGCATAAAGATGGGATTATGAAAGTTTGTAAGGAAAGGTGAAGCAAGCTTAGAGGAGTAGGATCTAGAAATATAGAGATGAGGGGACAACATTCCAAATATACTAGAGCTAGAAAGGTTCCCAGAGTTAGGTAAGTCCTGTGCTTGTTAAATTTTAATGTACATTCACAAGTCATGTTAAAATGCAGATTGTGATTCGGTGGTCCCTGTGGGGCTTGGGAGTCTGAATTTCTGACAAGCTTCTAGGTGATGTTTATGCTGCTGGTCTGGGGGCCACACCTTGAGTAGCAAGGGTCCAGTTCACATGCATTAGGATAGAAGAGGATCCTGAAACCCAGGTCCTTGGGTTTCCTAAGGAAGGGACTTGTCCATGCCACACAGCTGATCAGTATGAGAGCAACTCTCTGTTTCACATTACGGCAGCTCAGGAAGTGATGAGATACCATGGGCTTTGCAGTGAGAGTGATCGAGGCTCAGTCTTGGCCCTGCTGTTTACTAGGTGCAAAGCCTTGGCAGACTATTTATTCTTTCTGTATTCCAGTTTTCTCATTTGTGGAATACAGACAGATAGTGCCTACCTTGTAGAAGAGTTGTGATAAGTCAGTGATATGATTGACGAAGAAAAAAGGCACAATAGTGTCTGGCAGGTAGTAAGTAATCAAAACACATAATGTGTCTTCTCTTCTCCCTTTTTTTGGCCATGTTAATATTGCCATCAAGGAACAAGGCCTTATCTCGAGGGTGTGGGCTGTGCTGGCATCCAGTGATAAGTAGGGGCGGGGGCAGTTAACACTGGCTGGCAGATAGGTGCTTGGTTGGGCCAAAAAATGAAGATTTCTTTCTTCCTGCCTTCCTTCCTTTTTTTTTTTTTTTTTTTTTTTTTTTTTCTGATTCTTTGGAAGAGGATTCAGGAAGGTAAACATATATCCACTAATGAATTTTTTGTACTTCTTTGCAATTGAGGCCTTTAAAACATCTGCTCATTAATAGAAAATGCTCAGCTAACATCACAAATATTAATGGTAGAGATTTTTCTTTCTACTCTGGTGAATACAAGACTTCTCTTTTGTCTGGGTCCACAATTTTTTTGTTTGTTTTAGCTGCTTACCTACATACCAAGAAAAACTCAATCTCATAGTTGCCAAGGAGATAATGAGAAACAATAACTTGTGAAATGTCTTCTTTAACAATAAACTTTGTTTCCAATACTAGCAAGGAAAAGGAAGGATGTTGCTAGTTTTGCATTATAGGAGGGTTAGAATTAGTCCACATGGAAGGTGCTGAGTGAAAAGAAGAAAAAACGTCTGGGAGGAATTAAACCTGTTACACGGTGCACAGCCATTGTAAGAGCTGCTTCAGAAATCCATTTAGAAATCATTGCTCTTGTATCTGAATCATTACAGACACACCAGCATCACCCACTTCTTATTACTGCAAACATAGCAACAGTTGCCATGCTAGCAAGAGATTCGCAGCACAAACACTGGAGTCAGGAGGGGGCAGGGCGGGGCCAGCGCTGGAGTCACGGCTGGTGAACAGCGTTCAGTGCTGCCTGTACAGATTTAATTAGGCCGGTTGTTCTCTTTGGTCCCTGTGCTGTGGCCTGTCAGACATTTCAGTAGAGCAGAAGCAGTCTCAAAAGCAGCATTTTTTGGACCAAGTCTTACTTTCGGTCTTAAACAAATGTCACCGCCAAAGGCAGGATGTATGCTTTGGTGTACCCAAGAGTGGGTCTGGGCCCTCGTTTTGGTTATGAATGGAGAAAGGGCCAGGGTTTCTCTTCATTTCCAGGAATAATTAAAAAAAAAAAAAAAAAAAAAACTCATAAAACGCTCATCATTAGAAAGTCGGGCTATTCGTTGTCCCAATATGTCATTTCATCTAATTGAAAACTGAGAAATCTGTCACCATTTATTTAGCAGTTTGCCTCTGGCGAATCTTTGCAGGTTCCCTTCTCGTGGCTGGGAATTAGTTAATTAGTATTACAAAACACGAAGAGGGAAATGCACTCAGGCTCGCCCTTTGGGTTACCAGGGAGCCCATTTTAGGTTGCTAACTGGCAGTGCTGGAGGACAGAAAAGAACATGAAAATACAGCATCAGAATAGCCACGGCGAGAGCTGCGTCTCATTCTCTCTCAAGTGCGTGTTGTAACCTAGATATGTCACTCGCTTGCTCTTTTCATGTAAATCTTTTATGCCTGACCATACATTCAGGTCCTTAAGACTCATAAAAAGGTGCCAATTCTACACACATAGGGCGCTTCTCATATTTTCACTTTTATTAATTTCCCGTTTTTCATCACTTCCTCTTCTGAACAGTGTTTTGTTTGGTGTTCTTTTACATTTTTCATAGAAAAGCGTTGTTTCCACCCTAGGGTGGTTTTAAAAGTCAAGGAACGGGAGGAAAGGGCTGACATTTTTTCACAGGCTCCTAACTTTAAGGCTGAATGCCTTTGTTCAGTGTGAAATCTCCAAGCCTCTCAGTACAGCAGTCAGACAGGCTGGAGGCCCCACGTGTGGTTTGTCAACTGATTGCTAGGTGGCGCTAGAGAGCAAGGCAACTAGGCAAGAGCCACTGATACGATTGATTGCTCTAGGTTCACATCAGCTGAAAGGAAGTTCTTACACAGAGCTCTATCACATTGCAGCACAGACGATTTCCAGTTCTGATGATTTGTAGGAGAGCAGCAGCATAAAATGCAGAGGGCATGAACAATCAATTTATAGTTTTCTTTCCACTGTTTTTTGTGTATGTGTACACATGGGAATCGTTTGCTTATTTCACTGTAGTGCTTTCTGGGTAGGGCACCTAGGGCTGTGGTAAAGAGGTTTGTAAATATAAACAGCTGTGTTTGTTGTTTGGCCCTTCGAGGAAATAGTTTTAACTTCCCGTAGAAGCCCTCTCCACTTCCTTCCTCTTTCTTTAATCTTCCCTCCTTATTAGATGACATTTGGGGACATAATGAGGAGGTATACAGAGTACTTTCACACCCTCGTATCAACGTGAATAGCCGTATATTTTCTCTCTCGACCCCATACCCTGTGGCATTAAGAAATTTTCTGCTTTTGTTAATTAGAAAAACTTATGGGCACCTTGATAAGATCTGAGCTTAAAAAGAAAGAGATAAAAGGCAACTGACAGGCATTATGGCACTTGCTTAGATTCTAGCTGCTCTCTTTGGCTTTTATATTTTTTCAGTGTGGACCCTTAATGAGCTTGATAACTGACCTTCAGCAAGTGGATGTCACAAAAATTACACATCCTGTGGCTGATAACTATCCTGAGAAAAAAAGTTTTCTTGTCCCTAGATGAGGCAAGCAACATCTTCCTGTCCTCATTATACAAACAATGTGAGCAAGGCCCATAGAACTGGCCAAGACAACTCTTTCTACAAACTTAGAAGACATTGCCGAAGTGAGAGGTAGATACTGCTGTGAGGCTCTGATACACACTGAGGTCTTTTGTAAATTCTTTGATGCCATGCATTTTTTTAATGTTTATTTATTTTTGAGAGAGGGAGAGAGGGGGTGGGGGAAGGGCAGAGGGAGAGGGAGACAGAGGATCTGCAGCAGGCTCTGTGCTGACAGCAGAGAGCCCAACGCAGGGCTTGAACTCACCAACCGCGAGATCACGACCCGGGCCGAAGTTGGACACTTAACCAACTGAGCCACCCAGGTGGCTAAACCAACAATCTTTAATAAGAGTTCTGAAATCAAAGATGATATCTTTCTATTATTCCTTACATTTATAAATCTTAAAATTATTCCAATTTAGGATTGGCTAGAAGATTGTGTTTATGAGTGAGAAAGTGTGGTGTTTCATTTCCAGGTTAAGAAACTCTTGAAACCCTCATTGTTAGATAGGCTATTTGTTGCCCCAAAATGTCAGCTAAAAGATTCCTTAAAAAAATTACAGTGAATGCAACTGACTGCTGTACTAGAGAATATATAATCAAGAAATGAAAAAAAAAAAAGGTCTAGTTTTGCAATGTATATAATGCAATAAAGGAATCACAGTAAAGTGGAGTTATCCTCAAAACTGGCCCCATGGTGTCTAGAAGGAAAGAGTTTGTCTTTTTTAATGTTCTGATTGGTTTTTGTGCCTTTGAAATGTGGCCAAGGAGTCAGGCTCATTTTCAGAAACATGATTAAAGAAAATAGAGAGGGCAGGGTTAGGCCATGGCACACTGGTGGATGAGGCAGCAGATGTGGACTTTGCTGTGTTCATGTTAGGCTATATCAGTGCAGACAGCTGATTATAAAGGTCTGTTATGAGCAGGCATAGGCCGAGGTAAAGTGGCTAGTATCAGAGGTAGTGGGAGTGGGAAGGGACAATTTCCCTCCATCACACGTTGTACTGGCTGTAGACTGAGAGTGCTCTATGTTCCATTAGAGCTGGCAGAACTTTAGAGGTAGGTAGCTTGCTGCTGCTAACTCTGAAAGCTCAAATGAGAGGATACAAGCTTCTGCTTCTTACGGATGGTTCAGACATGTTGGTCAGGCTTAGTATCCAGAGATAGCATGGTGTAATGGAAACCTGACCAGCAGGCCCAGGTTCAGCAATTAACTACCATTTTCCCACTATCTAGTTTCATACAAATTCCGTAAACCATTTGAGTCTCAGGTTGTTTTACCCAAAAAATGGAAACCATGAGGCTTATTTATAAGACTGTTGTGAGGATTAAATGGCGTTAATGTTTGTGAAGACCTATCATGATCATTCATTCATTCATTCATTCTACAAAGGGGTATTTAGCACCTACCATATGCCAGACACTGTTCTAAGTATTGGAGAGACAGCATCAAAAAGAAGAGAAGTTCATGCTCTCATGATATTTACAGTTAATGTAGATACCAATGAAAAAGTAAATGACTGGCCAAAATTTTCCAGGTCAATGTAAGGGTTACGAAGATACTGATTCCTGTTGATCTAAAGCTTGAATTTTGTTGAACAACATGGGGGGAAAACACAGCCTGGGCTCAAGCAAGGTGGGAGATCAAATAAGAAACACTGGTATAAAGCTAAAATCCTCAAAGGACAACCCCAGGGTGAACCAGAAAAAATAAAACCCACCCTGCATAAAAAGAGCAGAGGATATGTGTCCTATTTCATCTTTGGCTCCAGGTAAAATGAAAAAAAAAAAATTAAAAATGAAACATTTACCTTGAGAAGTCCCATCCACGGTCCACAAAGACCCAAGTTTTAAAATAGAAATAGTACTACATGTGTTTTATGTAAAACTATAAGTTGAAGTTTTAAAGTGGTTCTGTGGGGTTAGTGTACTTATATGATTAGCAAGAAGAAACACAAAGCATCTGTGATGTCGTGTACACCAAATAAGTGCCAAAAAAATTTCCAGAGATAAAGTTCCAAGGAAGATGAGCTCACAGTAGAAACACAAAGGTCTAAATATGTGATGAAGCCAGGAGCAAGAATTAGCAAAAACAACAAACTACTACATAATTAGACTATAAAGATGGTAGAGATTAGAGATGGGAAATATCAGACATTCTGATATAGAATATAAAGTAAATGTGTTTGAAGAAAGAAAATAATCAATTAAAAGAATGTAGATGAAACATGAGACTTTCAAAATTGTCACACACACACACACACACAATTTCTAGATATGGAGTAGAAATTAGAAATCAATTGAAATAGAAGTGCAATGAATAGAACAACATGTTAGATCCAGTTACCGAGAGACTATGTGAACTGGAAGATAGATTTGAAGAAATTACCAGAAGGCATCAAAGAAAAAGTAAATGGTGGGAAATATATATAAAGAGGTTGGGGAATGTGGAAAATAGAGTGAGAATATCTAAAAAACTTCTAGAGTTGCAGAAAGTTAAAATGAAGATAGGGTACAAAAATAGTAGAAGAGACAGTGGTGAGGAATTATCCAGAATGTATAAAAAGATGCCAGTTCTCAGATTCTGGACACCCAACAAATTCAAAGCAAGATAAATAAATTAAATCTATTACTATACACAACATAGTTAAACTGTAGGATACCAAAGACACAGAGAAGTTCTAACAGCAGTTGTAAAGGATAGATTGAAAATAAAAGAAAGGATTAGATCCACAGATGAAAGTTTACCAGCAGCAAGGAAAGTTAGAAACATGTTGAATGCATCTTGAAGGTATAGGGGAAGAGTAATTAAACACCTCAAATCCCATATTCACTAAAGTATCTTTCAAGAAAGAGGGAAAATAAAGGTGTTTTCATATGATCACTTCTAACAGAGTCATGTTAAAGGAATTTTTAAAGATGTATTTGAGGAAAAGGAAAATGATGTAGAAGGAAGATGTGAAATGTAAGCACAATTAATAATGAAACAGTAAATATGGGTAAGTCAAAATGAACCATAGTTGGATAAAACAATAAAATAATACCTAAGATGTAGAATTAAAAAAAAAATCATGATGGGGGCACCTGGGTGTCTCAGTCGGTTAGGCATCCAACTTGGGCTCAGGTCATGATCTTGCCGTTCTTGAGTTTGAGCCCCACATTGGGCTCTATGCTAACAGCTCAGAACCTGGAGCCTGCTTTGGAATCTGTGACTCCCTCTCTCTCTGCCCCTCCCCCACTCACCCTCATCTCTTCTGTCTCTCAATAAATAAATAAATATTAAAAATTTTTTTTAATTTTAAAAAATCATGATGAAATGAAAACAATGGACATAAATATAAGATAATTCAGGAGGGAATGATTTGCAACTAAAATGCTCTAAAACCTTTTGTTTGGGAGATCTTTTATTTTAATAACATATATTAAATTTATAGAACTTGTTAAGTATGTTAAAGTTCTAGGGTGCCTGCCCACCAAGAATCGAAAAACAGAGTGCATATTCAAAGAATCCAAAGAAAAACAAACAAACAAAAACAGGATAGGGTGAGAAAAAAGAAAAACTAGAGAGAGTAAAATAACAATTCCAATTATTTCAGCAATCAATGAATGTAACAATCAATATGACAAAAAGTATATAAGAACCTTACAGAGAAGATTATAAAATCTAACTACAAGATCTTAAAGAGCATTTAAATAAATGCAAAAATGCACCAAGTTCATGGGAAGGGAGACCCAATATCATAAAGATGTCAGATCTTCCAATATTGATCTACAGTTTTAAAATGTCTATAATCTTGGGTGCCTGGCTGGCCCAGTCAGAAAAGCATGAGATTCTTGATCTCAGGGTTGTGAGTTTGAGCTGCATGTTGGGTGTAGAGATTACTAAAAGAAAATAAATAAACTTGAAAAAAATATAATCAAAATCTTATTTTTTTGTGTGTGGAGAATGCAAACTGATTATAAAATTTATATGGAAGAGTAAAAATCCAAGAATAATCAAGAATAGCCAAGATGAGACGTGCCCTACCAGATATCGAGACTTTAAAAATGTTACTGTAATTAAAATTGTAAATTGTTGACATAGGGATAAACAAATATTCCAATAGGACAGAATATAAAAGCTGAAAAGAGATCTATCTAAATGTAGATCCTTGATGAATAAAAGAACTACTATTACAGATCAGTTGGGGAAGGGATGCTTATTTTTTTCTTCTTTTCAGGAAAGAAGGAAAGAAAGTTTATAATCATTACTTCATGTTTGTTCATCCTGTTCTCTTTATACCTGGACAACATCTCCATCTTCAGTGAGACCTCTCCTAAATACCTTAACTCATAGCAATCTCTCTCTTTTACAAACACACTGGGAATGAATGGATCAGTCACTTCTCTCCTCACAGAGTTCAGGTACCTCCATTCTATTCTTTTGTTCATTAAAAAAATGTGGGTAGACATTTAATACTCTAATGGTGACAGAGTGGTATAGAAAGAGGTCTGAATGACTTGGCGGTTCATTATTTTTGGATAAGAACATATCTGAACTTGATAGGAATGTAGGGGCCAAAAACTCTGAATGGTAGAGTTTTACTCACTTAAAATGCAGAAATACAAAGCATGGCATTCATAGCCCTACTAATGATTCCTCTAATTTATTATAAATAAACATATTTAGTATTCACCATCCACAGTTAAATTATAAAAGAGATATTATAGGCATCTGAATAAAAACAAAAGAGAAGACAATTTTTGTCCTAGAAGTGTTTATGGGTTAATGGAGAATAAAAAAATAAATAATTATGAGACAAAATCATGTAAGTGCATGAAGTGGCACAAAATTCTGTGACCCATAGTAAGGCATGGGTGGCGATGGGGTAGCCCCAGAAAAGCCTCCCTTATGATCTAGTGATTAAACTGATTGAGATATTACTGATGGCTTATTAATACTTTGACAAGATTGGGGGGTGTCAAGGTTAAAAAATACAGGGTATGGGGATAGGTTAACAATAGGTTCAACACAGGGTATGTATGGGACATAGTAGAACTCCTAGTTTGTCTAACAGTGTGCATTACTGGGGATGTTATTGCTATTTTATACAGGATAATTTTTTTTAAGTTTATTTATTTTGAGAGAGAGAGAGAGAGAGAGAGAGAGAGAGAGAGAGAGACAATTCCAAGCAGGCTCTATGCTGTCAACGTAGGGCCTGATGCAGGGCTTGATCCCACAAACCACAAGATTCTCACCTGAGCTGAAACCAAGAGTGAGACACTTAACCAACTGAGTCACCCAGGTACCCCTGTACAGAATAATTCTTTATTTTGTGGAATTGTCCAAAACATTGTAGGAAGTTCAATACTCTGGCCTTAGCCAAACTAAACACTGGTTGCACCTCCTTTAGTCACTGGGAATACCAAAAAGTGCCTCACACAGATCCCAAACTCCTAGCATGCATTTGAGAAGAGAAGTGACCGTATCACTCTCTGCCTAGAACCATTGGAACATATGATACTCAGCAGGAGGTGTAACTGGAAAACGTACCATTGATCATTTTGGATTCCGGGATGACATAATTTCACTTAATTTTAGAGGTAATGGAGAATTATTGGTGGTTTCAAAGTAGAGTAATGATGTAACAGGAGTTCTACAGAAGGAAAGGTCATGCTGGCAGTAGAGTGTTAAGTGGATTAAGGCCAGAAGAAAGCTGGAAGGGGAGAGAAGTTAAAGACAAAGGAAGAAGAATGGTCATGTGAGACATAAGGACTGGGGGGTTAACTGTGTGTGTGTCTGTGTGTGTGTGAGAGTTGGAGCTGAGGGTTAATATGACATCACAAGAAAACTCATGAAGACGAGAGAAGCAAGGTAGGAGGAGCTGAAAGTGCTCATGAGCACAGTGTTGAGATTGCTGATTGTGGTGAGCTGGTGAGGGAAATAAATTGGGGATGAAATGGGGATGAAGAAAAGAATGAAAGAGCACATTCGAAGAGCCTGAGGGAAGGTTCAGTACAAAGATTCATGTAGGAGAGGTGGTAGATTAAAAAGAGAGTGTTGACCTTTGCTGATAAGAAGGAGACACTATTGCTTGTACTTGATAAACCTTCTGCTCCATAACAGCAAATGGCCATACTCTTCTCACCGCTCTCCTTTTTTTTTTTTTTTTTTTTCATTCCTCCCAGGAACATCAGTTTCAGGGTGCTATCATCTTACACAATTGCTGCATTCCGGAAAAACTATGTGTAAATTAAAATTTTATAACTTACATTCAACTTTTATAAGTCAAATTGCATTCCAAGTGCACTCGGCAAGCTTTCTATTTAAAGGAACCTTTTGATGGACCCTTTCGTAATGTGAAAAATTAATTCCAAATGTATCTGTTTTACAGTTGCAGTCCTTGGATCTCTGGTTTTCTTCTCCTGGACAGCTAACTAGGTCGTGGCGTTCTATTCTCAGAGCCCAGCCCCACACAAACACTAATTGGTTTTCGCATCTGAAAGGTTGTGTATCACTTTGTCATTTCTAAATTTACATGATGTAAT
Source organism: Lynx canadensis (assembly GCF_007474595.2). Lineage (NCBI taxonomy): Eukaryota > Metazoa > Chordata > Mammalia > Carnivora > Felidae > Lynx > Lynx canadensis. The sequence goes on along the minus strand of NC_044310.1, from coordinate 61,862,615 downwards.
CCATGTACAAGATGGGAGAGATTTCATACCCAGTGGGAGGAGCAAGTGCCACATGCTTAGTTTTCCAAATATATCTAGAGACACAAAATATTTTAAAAGAGGCAGTACTTCAGAAGCGCCTTCCTCAATCTCAGATTTCAGCAATTTGTGGTTTCAGTAGGAACTGGCAAATCCCTATAACCTGTGGAAAAAATATCTGACTATTTCCCACCTTGACATTTATTTTAGGAAGAACAACAATAATCATTAAAAACAAATATGCAAAGGAACAACAACCAAAGCCATCACCAAATCATGCATCATAAAAGTACAGGCTATGAACTTCATAACCAAAAACTGAAAAATAAATGCACCATTTTAAAGGCACTGTTGAGGGCTGTGAGACCCAGAATTGGAAGCATACATTAGTTAGGACTACACCATTCTCTTAAAAGCATGATGCCAGGCTAAAAATTCCACCTGTGTGATTCTAACGAGTTAGGATGCCTCTTAGATCAGCAGTCACTAGCACACTGCAAGGATTTCTGGGAGAGGCCACACAGGTAGTCAACCTTCAAAACGATATCCTTTGGTTACAGCTGCTGGGTCACCTCTGCTCTCACTTGCCTCTCGTTGTTTATCCCCTTGGTTGTATCCCCTTCCCCTGGAGTGACTGACAGGTTAGCACTGTGGCATTCTCTTCTAGCGTGCTTCTCATACTCAGAGATATATATTAGAATCATCTGGGAGATGTTACAAGCTTCTGACGTCTGGGTGACACCCCCATGTGTTTTGGTTTAATTAGTCCTGGGCATTGGTACTTGTAAAAGTTCCCCGGGTGATTCTAACGTGCAGCCAGAGTGGAGAGCCACTGTCTTGCAGGCTGTTAAACTTGTGGCCCTGCTGGGCTTACTCCATCAGTTCCTGTATCCTCAGGCTCTTTGACTTTAAGAACCTATTGATCTCTGGTCTCACTTGCTCTGTCTTTCATATATAAAAGCTGAAAAGGCAGGCTTAGGAGAAGTAGCTGAATTCTTTCCCTGACCGACTTCCAGAAGAAACTGGAAGAAGTCCAACAAATATGAGTATTGGCAAAATATATCAAGCTTCTGAAAAGTGCCAACTCCTGTGCCAGAGAAATTCAGTAAGCATAGAAGAGACTTAGGTGAGAATTCTAGCTCTGCCTCCATAAACTCAGGAAAGTGACTTATCCTTTCTAAGCCTCAGTTTCCTCATCTGTAAAATTGGAATACCTACTTCCTAAGGTTTACTTAGATGACAACTCAGTGTCTAAAATAGCATCCAGCATGCAGCATGCACTCAATAGTGATAGGTATATAAATGGAAAGCATAGAGAAATTAAAGCTTTTTCATTGATTATGTTTAAAATTAATAACAATTATAATTTGTTGAGCCAATGTATCCAAATCTTTATCTATGAAACAAACATTTACTATGTATCGACTTTATGCCAACCATACTGCTCGATACTAGGGGTAGAGTTATGAATAAAACAGACATGATTCCTATTTTAGTGAACCTGACAGCTTAGCTAAATGCTTCACCTATTTCTGTAGTTGATTTCAAGCAGTCCAGAGACTGAACTTGCTGGAGGGATAGTACAGCTAACACACTGACATTCAGTGCACCCTCACAGCAAACACTCAGGATGTACTACATTGTTAAGAGAAACCTGAACCAAGTAGAGAGCCATTTAGCAGAATTCTGCAACAGTTGTGAAGGGCCACAAAGGTAGAAGAAATCTTATGAGACTATCAAAAGGAACATCTCAAAAAACCTGATGGGTTTTTCCCACCCCATTTGAGCAGTTTTATTAGCAGTGGTATATTTCTCGGGGTTCTTGAAGGCCAGAGAAGTTGTATTCCCTCCACCCCCAACTCACCCGATTGGGAGCACACCTGTGCCTCCCATGCTGTGTAGCTGTCTCTGTATTGTAAATTGTGTGACTTACCTACATTCCTGGAACTTGTATTTTTTGCTTGGGTCTACTGGCATCTTTTAATCAATCACTCACTCCTGTGACAATACTGCCTCTCTCAATAACAATCCTAACAGCTGGTGTTATTATCTCTATTTTATGTATAAGACTTAAGAAACGTGCCTAAGGTCATTGGGCTGGTAAATAGCAAAGCTGAGAGTGAACCTCAGTCTGTATGACTCCACAACTTATCCTCTTAACCTTTGCCTCAGAGTAGACATACTTCAGGTGACTGAGCTTTGGAAATATCAAAATCTGACCATTCAGAGAATTCATTTTAAAACCACAAGTAAAGAGTAGGAAGACCAAATGGAACTAGAAGACAATGCTGCGACTGAGCCTAATCTAATCTTGGCCTATGGGCCCTTTATGAAATTATATGAGACTGGAATCTAATAAAGAATTGTGTCCAGTTTGCCTGGTTATCAATCAACCTGCTGATACTTAATTTTATGACATTCTGTAGATTAAAGGCTTCATGATTCAGATTCCCATCTCTTCATAGCTGTAGCTGCCACTCTTTTGTTAGACCTAGAATATAATAACTACAGCTAAAAAAGCAACATAAGCAATTTGTGTATGGTATAAGATCCTTGATAACTCCAGATAATCCTTCTCCATCTTCAGGGTAAAATTTCTTACTCTGATGATGGAGAGTGTGAGTGAGTGTGTAGGCATTTATATGTGTGCCTGAGTATACATGTAGAGCAGCTCATGTGTAAATGCTCAGGAGCTCATGCAGAAGAACAGATATTTTAAGCCATTTTTTTTCAGATTTCCATAGGTTGCAGTATATATGCAGTAGGGTATCCATTCAGCTTACAAGTAAATGCCTTTTCTGTTTCCCATCCAGAACAGGGGTTCCCGGCAGCCATGCTTATATTAATGAAATATGACCCCACTGCCACTCCAATCATGTTGCTTATACCAGCAGGGGCCATTTGATCCAAAAAAGGCCAATCACATTCTCTCTCTCATGGCAGACTCCATTTATTCTTAATTCATTATGGTTTCTGTATCTATGCCTTTTGTCATGTGACTTTTCAGTTCTTTCTATTAGAGGCTGTGTATATATATTTTCTCTTCCTACGGGATGTTGGACTCAGCTATGTGACTTGCCCCTAGAGCTGGCCCATAGAATGTCATAGGATGCAACTTGAACATAGGCTTTAAATGAGCATGTGAAGCTGGGTCTGTCTTCTTGAATTCCTAGCCTTTGTCCATGAGAAGAACATGTCTCAGGTAGCTGCTGGTCTGAGGACAGAGAAAGACATGTGGAATAGCCCTGGATAAAATCTGTGCTCAGAGTCAAGCCCACCAATAAGCAGTTCACAGGCACATGAGCAAGAAATAAAAGCTTATGATCAAATATTGTTGAATTTTGGTATGCATTTTATAAAGAATTATTATGGCACTACATAACTAATATATCTCTTCTTGAAGCTTTACAATTAAGCTGAGAGACAAAAAGATCTCCTATTGAGAGGAACAGGGGCGTGTAAATGGCAGAGCTTGCTATGGAAGAATGTTGAACTTTTTTTCCCTCTTTTTCTGACTTGCTCCTTTAGTTAAGTTTCTCTCTCTCTCTCTCTCTCTCTCTTTTAAGGTAAAGTTCATATAAATGTTTAACCATGTTAAGGTAAACAATTTGGTGACATTTAGTGCATTCACAGTGTTTTACAATGACCTCTATCTAGTTCCAAAATATTTTCATCACCCCAAAACAAAACCCTGTACTCATTAAGCCTTTATTCCTAATTTCCCATCCCCACCCCAGCCTCTGGCAACTACCAATCTGATCTTTTCTTTTTTTTATAATGGGTTTACATATTACCTATTATGGATTGAGTTGTGTCACCCTCCCACCTAATTCGTATGTTGAAGCACTAACCCCTTATGTGAGGATACTGGAGATGGGGCCTTTAAGGAGGTGATTAAGTTTAAATGAGGTCAGAAGAGTGATGTCCTGATCCTACAGGACTGGTGCCCTTATAAAAAGGTGAAAATTGCAGAGCTCTCTTTGCCATGTGAGAGCACAGTGAGAAGAAGGCCATCTGTGAGCAAGGAAGATGAGCATCTGTAATTCCCACTGGAGTCTGACCATGTTGGCACCCTAATCTCAGACTTTCAGTCTCCCCTGGTGAAAAAGTAAATTTCTCTTATTTAAACCATCCAGTCTGTGGTACCTTGTTATGGCAGCCTGAATTGACTCACACACTTATTCTGAATATTCATATAAATAGGATCATATAACATGTGGTCTTTGTGCTTGGTGTCTTTCCAATGAAGGCAAGTTTTCAAGGTTCATCCATGTTGTAGCATGACTGAAGAACATCTTATTGTGTGCGTACCACATTTTGTTTATCTGCTCATCTGTTAATGGATATTTGGATTGTTTCCACCTTTTGGCTATTGTGAATAAGACTGCTCTAAACATTTGAGTACAAGTATTTGTTGGAGTACTTGTTTTCAATTCTTTAGGGTATATACCTAGGAGTGGAATTGCTGGGTCATAGAGTAATCCTCAGTGTGCTGAACCTTTGGTGCTCAGATCCTAAAGCTGTTTCTTGGTTGCCACACAAGGAATTCTTCCTTGGATTCCATAAGATAACCACAAAATACTTTCAATAAATTCCCTTTGTTGCTGTAGCTACACAATTCTTACTTAAGCTAGAGTTAACTGCTGTTACTTGAAACTTAGAATTACTAAACTAACAAATAACAGAATTCCTATTTTTTGGTCCCATAATATTAATATAATATTATAAGAAAAATGGGCTAAATCCTCTTATTTCAAAGTGTGGCATGGGGTGGTAAACCCCCCCATTGATACTAACCACATCAGATAACTATCTTGATGAGATTCTGGAATTCATCTGGACTGTGAGATTGTTGCTTAGATTGCTACTCACCTTTGGGACCAGGCAGCATAGGACCTTGCATTTAGAGCATATTCCAACTCAAAACGACTTCGTAAAGCTGCCACATGGCTCCGGCCAGGCCCTCCACGACTCACCAGGCAGTCAGAAGAAGAGGAAGGTGACAGAGACCCACTGCTGTTACTTGATGCGGGAGACATCAGCTGAGTGAAGAAGGGGTAGTTTCAATCCTTTAATAAAACCAACAGGCTTAGGGCAAAGAATAGAATATAGATTTATTTTAGCTTTCTATTCTAGGATTTCTCATTTTTAATTTCTATTCATCTCAGCTTGCTTCTGGCTTTTCCTATCGGCCTCTGATGGCAACACATGGCTCACTTAATTTACTTTTTTGACCCAGTTCTATGCTGAGAGCTGGCCCTTTAAACTTACACTCATCTTTCAGAAAATATGGTAGGCTCAAATCAGATTCATAAAATAGATATTTAAAAGGTGATTATTTAATGGCTAAAAGATTACATTTTTCACAATGGCGATAAGATTCATGGCAGAGTTCCTTTAAGTTGTAGCTTAAAATTATCCCCTTTATATGAAATTATTTCCTTTACATAAAATGAATTTATACACTTTTCCAAGAATACATCCATTTTATAAAATGAAGGATGCTTTAATGTCTGGCAAGCATGAGGACTAAAGAGAGTCTTTGGGAGAGAATTTTTAAAAATAGTTACAAATAGTTAAATGTAGCTAGAAAATAGAAGAGTATTGAGGGAAGAAAATGAGAAGGAGTAGAGAAAAAATAGGAGAGTAGTTTTCTTGAATTTCTGACGACCTTGCTGTTTATGCACTTTACCTAACCCAACTGAGAACATTAGTGCTTTGACATTATAATTTCCTAAGACATGTAGACTGTAGGTTTGGGTTTAAAAATAAAATATATGTAAATTCTAGGCTCTTCACAGTAGCCAAGGCATTTCTAAGTAAAGCTCTGAGAATCATGTGATGTCAGTGTTGAAATGAACCTTCAAACTCTTCAATGATTGAATCTTTTCCGTGCCTCTTTTCCAAGTTAGCTATGCAAGCTGATGGGGAGCTTCCAGTGATGGGGAACTCACTTGCCTCCAGATCTGTTCATTTATCTTAGGACAGATCTGACAATTAGAAAAAGTTCTTTCTCATTAAAACAAAACAAAACAAAACAAAAACCTTAATTACCCTTCATTTCTATCTGTTGGCCCATAGAGAACAAGGCCAATCCCTTTGCATGTGATCATTTTTCAGATGTTTAAAAAACAGCTCTTGGACTCATCCTGATTTTCTCTTCTCTGGGACAAACACCCCTGGTTCCTCTAATTGGTTCTTACATACATGACTTCAATCCATTCATCATTCTGATATCTCTCCCCTAAAATTTGTGTTCCAGTTATAATTATCCTTTTAAAAGGACAAAACTGGGTACTATTTTGTTTGGCTATCTCAGAAGAGAGAGGAATAATCCCATCCTTATTCTGTAGCAAGACAGCTACTTCACATTCTAACTCCCACAGAGTTTGTTATCCATTGACATTCATGATGCTCCTAAACCATATCTCCACCATTTGATATTCTTACTGTTGTTTCTTTGACCCTGGTGTGTGATGTTATACTGATTCTTGTTAGACATGTCCCATCATTTTATCTTCTGAGATATGGAATTCCACAAACCAAGCCCCTGAAAGCTGATTTGGGTCCATTATTTAGTACAACCCAGTCCAGCAAGTTCTCTTGCATATAGTTATTCATCTTCTCTATGAGGGGAGATTGTGCTAAGAGGCTTGGTCAGTATAAGAAGACAAACTAGTTTAGGAAGTCCTACCATTGTCTCTTGTTTCTGGAATCCACTCTTTCATCTAATTGGATATATTCCTCAGACTTGGATATCTCTTTCATCTAATTGGCTATATCCCCAGCAGTTTTGCCCTGGGAAACTCAAAGGTCCCGAGTGAGGGGACACTTGGAACTCAAGCCTTAAAAGTGTCTTTCAACATTCAAGGCCTCTGGCAGATTCTCTTGTTGGTAGGGGCTGCTGAAGCCCCACCAAATATATATGTTTCAGGACCGAAGAGAAAGGAATGAAAGTTTAATGTCCAGAGACTGAAGCTACTTCCTACATACAAGGCTTCCTTTTTAGAAGTTCTGGTAAAGAGTTATGAGACAGAGCCATTCACTCCAGGCTGTAAGTGAAGACCTGTAACCCTTTCCCGATAAACTGGGTTCTAATGACACTAAGTTGAGATTTTTTTTTTTTTTTAGGGAAAAAAAGTGGGATGGTTCCACTTTGGAATTTCACTGTGCAATCTCGGGTTGATGCTGTTTCCCCTGTTTTGGCCCTTCCCTTCATATGCATATGTATATATGAGCCTATATGTGTGATATCCACCCCCCTCTCTTGCAGCATTCATTTGCCTTGGGAATATATTATTATTTTTGAATTAGTGCTCATGTTTTAGCTTCCTTACTTATTTTCAAATCCTATCTTCTGACCAGGTGTATAGAAAATTAAGGCAATTAGAGAGAAAATTAAAGCAAACAGCTCCTTGATATTAAGGGAAGAAAATTCCATTAGCCTGATTACCAACATATATCACTTTATGCAACATATGTGTGGTATAAAAGCAATGCATCCCAATTAATTTATGCACTAATTTTAGTGATAATTTTCCCTTTCTTATTGAGCATAAATACACAGTGGCTTAAAATTTAATTTATGTTTCACTGTATATAGGAGTTTTTGTATAGAAAAAAGTTGATTTAAACAATTAACTTCTAACGTATTGCATGCACTTGCAAGCAAGCAGGGGAGGAGGACAGGGAGAGGGAGAGAGAATCCCAAGCAGGCTCTATTGATCTCACAAACCATGAGATCAGGACATAAGCTGCATCAAGAGTCAGATGCTTAAGGGACTGAGCCCCCCAGGGGTCACTACTGTATTTTCAAGTTTTTACATATTAATTTTAAAGCTGGGCATATCTGTGTCTATTTGCCTGACTGATTATTTGTTAGAAAGGCCTAGATTCATGCTGGATTTGTTTTTATCCCTATAGATTCAGTTAGTCCACCCTAGAAACTTAGTGAACAGGTTAAAAATATGAATGAAGTTATAGACCTCCATACCTACTATCTTTCTAGAAGCACCATCTTACTTATTCCCCAAAACCCTTGGATACTCAAGACTTTTTTTATGGACATATTTCAGAAGCTAAAGTTCTTACCTCAATGTTGCAGAGACACTCTTCTAACTTGGTAACAACTTCAGAAAATTCGGGTCTTCCCTGTAAATAAAGAAAAGACTTTTTTCCCCCAAAGAATAAAAGGGAGGCAACTCTCTTTGGATTTTAAAATTGGGTATTTGCATTTGTAAAGAATGAGATTAACAATAAAGTATATTTTTATTTAAAATACACTTGTATTGAAGTGTTAATTGAATGTTCATTTGCTGTTCAGGGAGGGATGTTGAGTCTCCTTCTGATAAGAGTTTTAAGTCAGAATTTGCAACTACATTCAGATAATGAAATAGTGGAAAAGCTTTAATTAGCTTTGCATGCTTTTAAATGGCAGGTTTTCCTCCTCAAAATGAAAGAATAAAAGTGAATACTAAAAACTGTTAACTATCTCAGTGCCTTATAATATACTGTACAATGTGTCTGTAGGAAAAGAACGACTAAAGCAAATTTTATAATTAGCTTCATTTTTGAAAAATGCCACCTCAGATTCAAAGCTAAGATCAATAGAAACCTTGTGACTATATCCTATTTTAGGGTTAAGATAAGCTTTTTATATTAAAAAACCTGCCCTTAAAGACATTGTTCGTTATGAACTTCTGTGTCAGATGAGTCTGCTTAAACAAACATTTACTGTATTCTGATCATATTCCAAACTTTGTTCTAGTTGCTAGGGATACAAAAATGATTATGGATCTATGAAAAAAATTCTGGGAATTTTAGAAAGTGTTGTTCTCTTTGGAAGAAATTATATGCCTCCTTTTGTCAGATCCTAAGGACTATATAACCTATCATTTCTCCTTTATGTAACTTTTACTGCCAGGAGGTGGATAGCCCAATTTAACATTCAGGTGCAGTAACTGACTAATTTAGATTCTTAGTAGAACAATTTCTCCCTTAATATCTAGCCCTCCCCTGAGGACACTACTTCCCCTAGAGCCCACTCAAGTGGAAGCTGTTTTATCTTGCATATTCCTGGTACCTTCTGGTTGGTGGGGGAGGTGATGGGGTGAGTAGAGTTCTGGGTCTTCCTTACTGTTCTTGCAACTTCCGAATGGTTTCTCCTCTAAAAACCACCGGTTCATCAAGCTCTCCCACCAGTCATTCTCCCCCATTCTTTGAAGGCTTTAGTGTTTGGCTTCCTGCCATGCTAACACTACTTAGTGCTTTTAATATCCATGTAGCTCATCATCACAATAGTCTGACCTCTGGGTTCCTTTGTCTCCTCTTCTGCCTTGATCTTACACCCCACCTTCCTGGTAGGTAGTCACATAGCTCCCTAGATAGACCCTGTTACTAACAAGATCTGCAACCCTTCAGTGTCTCCAATCTGTCAATTTCCATCAGATCACTATCTTGGCTCTATATCTCCTTTCTTTCTAGCTTACTTCTTCTGAAACCCTGACTCCAACTATCTTTAACTACACAAACCATCTTACCACTTTAAGAAACCAACGTTTTATTGTGAACATTTTCAAATATACCCTAAAGTATGAGAGAACAATTCAATAAACCTTCATGTATCTATCACTCAGCCTTAAAAAAACATGTTTTTGCTAATATTTTCTATGTACATACATACGTCCATATCTATCTACCTACTTTTCATCTAATCTCCCCTATTTTTTGTTCATCTTACCATCTTTTCACTGTCATTTACTCACCTTGTTTCTTCCTGTGCTTAGCTTAGACTTCACTGGCAATCATAATCACTCTCTTCCATACTACCTCAACTCCCTTGCCTTATCATGCCTTTTATACAGTATTGGGAAAAATCCCAATCTTGAATGAATCCATCCTGACTGGACTTACTTCAAAATCATGTCCCTCTAGGGAAGCCTGGGTGGCTCAGTTGGTTAAGTGTCCAACTTCAGCTCAGGTCATAATCTCATGGTTTGTGAGTTCAAGCCCCACGTCAGGTTCTCTGCTGTCACTGTAGAGCCTGCTTCGAATCCCGTCACCCCCCGCTTCTCTCTCTGCCCCTCGCCCACACATGTGTGCACTCTCTCTCTCTCTTTTTCTTTCTCAACAATAAAAAAAAAAAAAATCATTTCACTCTAACCTCAAGTGCACCCTCAGTACTCCCTTGGGAGATTACACATTTTTAGTTCACTCACTCTTCCACACTCCAGACCTGTCTTGTACCTTCTCCTCTTTCCTCAAATGTCTAATTCCCACTACTACATTGACCACTCACCAATGCCTAAATTCACATAATTTGCCTTCAGTCCCACTTTTATGGATGAATTTTGCCTGATTCTATCTGAGGCCAATTCTTATCCCTGCCTATCTTCAAGGACATTGCTCTAACAATAATTTTCCCTTCTACTTTTCTTGCATCACCAATGTTTCTTTTATTTAATCCCAACATACTATTAATTCTTCCATCTTAAAAACAAATAAGCAACAAAATAAAACTCTTGACTCCACTTCTTCCTCAAGCTAGTACTCCATTTTCTGTATTCGCCAAAATTGCTCAAAAGAATTGCCTAAATTCACAGTCTTTTACTTTATTCCTTCCATGTGACCTCCACCCAAATCACGTTTTCTCCTGTAACACTTTGCTAACCCTGCTCTTGTTTAGGATACGAAGACCTGTCTCCACATTGCTAAATTCAAAGGTTAAGTTTCAAAGCTCAGCCTATTTGGCACTGCATTAAATACAGATAATCATTCATTTATGCCTGAAACATTCTTTAATAGGATTTAAGGTCACTACTTCTCACTATTTTTCTCTTCTCTCACTTGCTCTTTCTCAGTCTCCTCTGTTAATTTTGCTTTTCTTCTTTATCTTTAAATTCTGGATTGCACCAGGACTCAGGCTTTGGGTCTCTTCTCATCTATCTTTAGAGTTAATTTGTTGAGGGTTTAATTCTGTCTCATGGTTTTAAAAAACAACTCCCAAATATCTATATCTAGCCCAGTACACTCCCTAGGCTAAATTCACATATGCAATTTCTTATATTTATAGTCTTCCCTGCTTCAGTAAATGGCAACACCATCCTTTCACTTACAGAGGCCAAAAACCATAGACTAATCTCTAATTTCTTTCTTTGTCATACTCTTGCTCCTAATCTACCAGGAAATCACATTCATTCTGCTTTCAAAGGGTATCCAGAAACTGAATGGTCAGATAGCATTTATAGCAGATGGACCCTCCCCCAGACAGCTGTAAACTCTGGACTAAATATAAAAGACAGCTACCTGAAGGCAGAAGAGAGGGAACAAAAGCTGGTGGATTCTGGAGGGGAGTCAATTAGAAAAAAGGAAAGGCATGTAGTAAGTTTAACGCTTTAAAAATTTTTTTACAACACCTACCCTAAGGGCAGACCTCATCTACGTCTTAGGGAACAATTAAAATTCTTATGAAAGCCTGCAGGCTTGGTTGCTTAAAAAACCAGAAGATAAAATTCAGGGCAATCAAAGTTTTTTAGCTATGGTTTTAAAACAAGTTATCACAAATTTAGTTGGTTTAAAACGATACCCATTTATTATCTTACAGTTTCCATGGGTTAGGAGTTGAGTGCAAAATAACTGGGTCCTTTGCTCAGGGTCTCACCAGACTAAAATCAAGGTGTCAGCTAGCACTGTGATTCTCATCTGAGGCTCAAGACCTCTTCTAAGATCACTGGTTATTGAAGAAATAATTTCAGGGGCTCCTGGGTGGCTCAGTTGGTTGGGCGTCTGACTTCAGTTCAGGTCATGATCTCATGGTTCACAAGTATAAGCCCCGTGTCAGACTCTGCGCTGACAGCTCAGAGCCTGGAGCCCGCTTTGGATTCTGTGTCTCCCTCTCTCTATGCCCCTCCCCTGCTCATGCTTTTCTCTCTCTGTCTCTCAAAGATAAATACATGTTAATTTTTTTTTTTTTTTTTAAGAATTCATTTCCTTGTGGTTGTATGACTCAGGTTGCTGTTTTCTTGCCAATAGTAATTCAGGGATGACTCAGATTCCGGAGAATGCAGTTTCTTGCCACATGGTCCCTATTAAGTCATTCACAACATGGCCATTTGTTTTCTTCCTGGCCAGCAAGGACATGTTTCTCTTCTTCCTCTGTGACAACTGGAGAAACATTCTCTGCTCTTAAAGGGTTCATCTGATTAGATCAGGCCTACCTAGGATGCTTTTCCTTTTGCCATATGAAGAAACATAATTATAGGAGTAATATTTCATCATATTCATGAGTTCTGCCCATATTTAAGGGGAGGGGATTATCCTTGGCACGTATACCAGGGGGCAGGGATCTTGGTGGCCATCCTAGAATCCTGCTAGAAAATGAGGGGAGATTCTGGAAGAAAAGAGTCTGAGAAAGGGAGCCCCAGGATCTGCATATAAACTCTGTTTAAATCTCTGGCTGACCTCTGGACCACATATGCATGGGGTTGACTAAGCAGCTCAGGTAGGCTTAAAAAAATGAACTGACATTAGGTCTTTTGCCTAATGTAGGACATTGTTACTATTTTCTCAGACTAGAATTATCTAACTCTTATTCTCTGCCTGTACAAATCCTCTGCCCTCTTCAAGGCCCAACTCACAAGATACATCCTTCGTTAAGTGTTCAAGTGATTCCAAACATTAATTTTGCAACTTTGTTTAGATTTACTTCATTCTTCCTTGTGTTATAACTAGGTATTTATGTGTTTATGTCACTAACTAGAAAGCGCTTTGAGAATAAGCAATGCCTTATTTATTCCTGATTACCTCACATGTTCCATTGCACAGGATAGCTTGTCTGAGCTCAAATTTGTTACATTAAATTGCATCATAATAAAAAATTATCCATAATCTACCTCTATTTTTCATCTAAACCATCATCATCTCTATCTTGTAGTTGTATAGTTGCATTGTAACTACTTTTGCTGCTTCTGTTCTTTGCCTATCAAAAGTATTCTCAACATGATAGCCAACCTACAGCTAACATAGTACTCAATGGTGAAAAACTCAATGCTTTTCCTCTCAGATCAGGGATAAGACAAGAATGCCACTCTTGCCACTTTTATCCAACCTAGTATTTATTGGGAGTCCTAGCTAGAGTAATTAGGCAAGAAAAAGAAATAAAAGGCATCCAAATTGGAAAGGAAGAAGTAAAACTGTCACTATTTATAGATGGCATGATATTACATGTAGATGGCGTGACAGAAAACCCTTGAGACTCCACCAAAAAACTGTTAGAACTGATAAGAAAATTCAGTGACGTTGCAAGATACAAAACCAAATGTACAAAAGTCTGTTACATTTCTATACACTAGTGATGGACTGTCAGAAAGCGAAATTAAGAAAACAAAACCATTTTTACTTATGTTGAAAAGAATAAGACCCTTAGGAATAAATTTGACTAAAGAGGTGAAAGATCTGTACACTGAAAACTATAAGATGTTGATGAAAGAGATTGAAAAATGCACAAATAAATGGAAAGATATTCTGTGCTCATGGATTGGACAAATTCATATTGTTAACATGTCCATACTACCTAAAGCAATCTATGGATTCAGTGCAATCCTTACCAAAATTCCAAAGGCGTATTTCCATGAAAATGGAACAAATGATCCTAAAATTTGTATGAAACCACAAAACACTCCAAATAGCCAACACAATCTTGAAAAAGGACAAAGCTGGAGGCCTCATGCTGCCTGATTTCAAACTATATTACAAAGCTAGAGTAACCAACACAGTAGCCAAAATAATCATTTAAAAATGTACTACAGATCAAGTAATATCACTCATAAAAGACTCCAATTATACTCATCTGATCTGGATAAAAACCTAAACCCTTACATTCATCTGTAAGGCACACATAGCCTGCACTTAGACTGCCTGACCTTCCCTTCCTACTGTGTTCTTGGTCACGCTGACCTCCTCAGGCCAAGCACACCGGGCTCCCATGGATTTTTGCTTTCAGTATTCTCTCTATTCTCTCTACCAGAACTGACCAGTGCCTTCACCTCCTCCAGGTCTTTGTTCAAACGCTACTTTATCAGAGTTTTCCCTTGTTCACCATATTTAGAACCCCCAAGCCAGTGCTATCTGCTCCCTTTTTCGCTTGATTTATTTCATAGCTCTTATTACCAGATGACTTAATACCCATTTTCATATTTCTTTATTTGTCGTTTATATCTCTTATGGAATGTCTGCCCCATGAGGGCAGGGATTTACTGTTGTCACTACATTATTCCCACTGATGTTAGCAGTGTCCAGAATACAGAAGGCATTCAATATATATTGTTGAATGAATGACAGAATTAATGATTTTATGTTTTATTTACATTTTATTTAATTCACAAACTATGTTATCATATAGAGAGTTTTTTTTATTATAAAATGTGTTTCATATTCTCCCCCTCCCCAAATCAGTCAGAGAATACATTATAAATAAATAAATAGGCTTTGGGGAATATTATATCCAAATTATGTTAACATTTCATTGGAGGGCTGAAAGAGCATAAAAATAATGGTAGAATTTGACATTTATTAAATAGGGCATTCTATTGAATTTTTAAAATATGCTCTATAATGTAAACATTTGTTATTATTTCTATTTCAAACATGAAAAGGCATAAAAGAACAAAGAAGTAATTTACCTAAGATACTATCGTCAGTAAAGAGCAGAACTGAATTCAAAGCTAGGTAGAGCTTGTGATCTTAATGCTCCTCCAGACTCCCTTTCTAAGTATGGCATCTAAATCTGTACAGAATAATTTGCTTGTACTTATGTAAGATTCAGTGCCTGAGATTAACTTCTGCACACTAGAAAGAACACTTAACAGAGAGTTAAAAGATGGTGAGGTTAAATACTGAAGGGCTATGCGACTTTAGATAGTTGATTAACCATTCTGAACTTCAGTTTTTCAGCCTCAAATTGAGTTGCAGAGTTAAAAGAATTAAATAAGATAATGTATGAGCAAAAAAAAAAAATACGAAGTAATTTAATTCTTAAGTAATATGTACTAATGTGTGTGCCGTGGATATGAGGTCTCTAAATTTATGGCCAAATGCTTTAAAAGTTTGGTTTAAATTATACACAAATTAAGAATTCTAGCTATTTATCTGGCATCTTGTGAGAACCCAAGGTGCTCATTAAATAGCAAAAATCACCCAAATGGCTCCTGAGCTGACTATACTGAAAGCACGGATAATAAATACCAACATCATGATGTGCCTGCTCTCTCCTTTCAGGTGGATGGCTCATACTCTTCGCCATGATGCTGCAGGTGGTGGCGGCCTGCCCTGCGTCATGTGTGGTGTGCGCCAAAGATGTGACCCTCTGTCACCAGCTCACCTATATAGTAGGTAATAAAACCAATAACTCTTAAAAGAAAGTGTTAAGTGTATCTGGCAAATCCGTTGCCATGGCTTTCATTACACTGAGTGCTCTCTGGGCCCAGCCTGAAAGAGGTAAATTTTTAAAGAGCAAGCTTTTCACAGTGACTGAAGACTGATACTATTATTTTATTTTTCCTATTCCTGGTGGTCTCAACCAAAGCTATGTTAAGACCTGCAGAGGCAACTGAAATATTCTATTACAAAAGAATACTACCGTTTCATGCAGCTACATACTTTTTTCTAAGAAAAGAAAAAAAAAGCAAGCCACTTTAATTATATTTTTGTCCACACTTTGTGCATATGTGAACCCTACCGCTGGCTGGAAAAAAATATCAATGAATCAGAAACCTGAACTACAATTGCTCAACATTAGTAAGATTAAGTGATGTACCAGCAAAACAGATTATTATCAAAGTGCATCTAATTTTGAAAGTCTAGTCTTTTTTTATTGGTGGTAAATGAGCTGTAGAAATGCTAACAAGATACACTGCCTGTATTCATTACATATTGCTTGCTTAAGTCAACAATTTAATAAGACACCTTATTAACAAATTTGAGGAGAATGTGATTTACATTCCGATATCCAAGACGAGATAAACAAGCTATAAGTTCTTCCAATGGAAAAATTTCAGAAACAAGTCCGAGTTAAGATGGAGCAAATGAAGCTGATTTTTTTTTTTCATTTTGAAAATCCTATGACTCTATGAGAATTAAGAGATAGAATTTATCGTCATCCCTGACAGGAGAGAGACAGTTTCAAGGGTAGTTTGTTGTACATGGCTTCCAATTAGTATCAAAAACACTTAAACACTAAAATCCTACCCTCTCAAATAGATTTCCTGACTTCACTCCTTCCCCCGCCCCAGCCCCCCATCGGAGATAGCTGATGTCGGGTAAGAAACAAATATTCCTCATCTACCTTGTCGCACCTCTCTATCTTCCTTCTCATTTACAGTACGTCACATTTGTGAAGTTAAATTTCATAAACACAGAGCAGTAAATGGATGACCTGTGGGTGGAGCGTCTGTCTAGTCCTAGACAAGAAGTAATTGACAGAATCAATAGCCTGCTCCCTCAGACTCGATAAATCCCTAGAGAACTGGGGATCCATAAAAATGAAACTCCCTCAACCCATATCAAAAACAATATTGAGAGAAACAAAATGCTAAACTGGCCAGAATTAATAGAATTCAAATAATCAGTGATAATACTATAAAGAAAAAAAAAAAAAAACAAAACACCATGACTTAAGCTTGCTGGTGCTGTAGAGATGGGAACAATTCTTCCAAGAGAAGGCACTGTGAAAATTCTTTGTTTTTTTTTACATTTTTTAATCTCTTTGTTTCAGCAGTGCAAGTCTGAATTCCATAAGGGAATTGTGATTTGCTTCCCCCATGGTTGATTGTTCAAATATCACCTGTAGACCTCCCAGGGACAATGGTCTCTTCCATCTTTATGACACTGTCATTTGCAGTCAAAACAATTTTAGCATGATAAAGATGTGTTACAATAACTCCTGATTATAATACATCTTTATTGAGTTAAAATGCTTTGATTTCTAATGACAGAGCAGTGATGGCTCTGAGGTGATTATGGTGAAGGGATTTAACAGTCGGAAGCCCTGAGTACCACCTGCCATCACATGATATACTTCATCGGAGGGAACAGATATTAGGGAGGAGGCCAAGATGGCCCAGACTATAATGAGAACCCCACTGACAGATCCTCAGGTCATCCGGAGAGAATATGGATCCTTACCAAGTTGCCAACTTTTAACCTGGAGCTAAAAAGCAGAAACCAACCCTCCTTTTCACTCCTCCCATCCAACCTATACCTTTAAGTTTGAAAGAAAAGGTGACTGCTTTCACAGCATCAATATACACTGATGGTGGGAAATGGGTTAGGAAGCTCAGACCCAGGCTTGGCTCTTGGGGGAATCTGCTTGGGGCCAACAGGGCTGGAGCAGGTCACTGCACAGCCTCACAGAGGAGAAGCCTATAAAGCCACCTTCAAAAAAAATCAGTGGTGATAATTCTAAACAGTGAATTAACTTTGACATGGAAAGGAACAGATGGGTTTATGTTTCTCAAATAAACATGTCATAGAAACAAAGAATATAAAAATCCATCATTCTGATAAAGAGCCAGCTTCCCTTTAAACTGAGAAATCAGAGAATTATTTTCATTTTGTTTATTGTTCTTACCCAGGTGATAAGATTGCTCAGAGGCATCGATTGTCTCAGCTCTCCACTGTACTCTCCTCTCACTTGTGTGTGCCTTGTTTCTGGTGTGTGCTTTTCTTCCCCACAGCAGCCCCTGTGACCACGAGGGTTTTAATCATCACTGATGGATACCTCTCCACTATAGACAGCACAAACTTGTCTCTCTTGTTTAATCTTGCCTTGCTCTCCTTGAGCAGAAATGGCATCGAGGATGTTCGGGAAGATGCCCTGCATGGCCTCTCAAAGTTGCGGACATTGTTGCTGGAGCACAACCGCATATCCAGCTCTTCGCTTACTGATCACACCTTCAGCAGACTTCTCAGTCTGCAGGTTCTGGTGCTTAGCAATAACGCTCTCCGCACCCTGCAAGGGTCCTGGTTCCGAAACACCAAGGGCCTGACCCGGCTCCAACTGGATGGGAATCAGATCACTAATCTGACAGACAGTTCTTTTGGAGGCACAAAGCTCCACAGTCTCAGGCATCTGGATTTATCTAACAATTTTATTTCCTACATTGGGAAAGATGCCTTCCAGCCCTTGCCTCAACTACAGGAAGTGGACCTTTCTCGAAATAGGTTGGCCCACATGCCAGATGTTTTCACTCCACTGAAGCAGTTGATCCTTCTGAGTTTAGATAAGAACCAGTGGAGCTGCTCTTGTGATCTCTACCCTCTTGCCCGGTTTTTAAGAAACTACGTTAAGTCTTCTGCTCACATGCTCAGGAATGCCAAGGACCTAAATTGTCAGCCATCTGACACAGCGGTGGCCATTGCAAAGAGTGTGCTAAAGCTGTCTGAGACCAACTGTGATTCCAAGGTTCCCAACTTGACTCTGGTTCTAAAGGACAGAAGTTCCCTCCTCCCAGGGCAGGATGTGGCCCTGCTGACTGTCCTTGGCTTTGCAGGTATGCCACGGAGAAATGTGTCCAACTCTTCTCCATATTCTTAAAATACACTGAATGATGCAAATCCTGGGAAATTGGGGAAATTTTCCAGGGCTTTGGAAGGGAGAGGTTGTCACTGAATGTGGGAGGATAGTGATTAACTTGGCACAGGTTGTTAGAATTTCCTGTTGCAGAGAAGCTAACAGAAGAAAGGGGCTTGGACCAGAATTCAAGGGCTAGGTCTTGGTATAACTACCCCTGTAATCCTGAGTCTATTACCTTGCTATTTAGACTTCAGTTATCTTGTCTAGTGTGGGAATAGTATCTATATTTCATCCATCATCCATCTGCCATGAACTACTGGTACATTCATTAAAATGCTAGGAATGGGGATTAAAAAGTGATGAGACGTGGTCTCTTTCCTCAAGGCACTCACATACATGTGTATGCCTCCCCATGGGATAGTAAGAATTGGTGGGCTTAACCACGTGCACGAAGACGTGCTATTAGGACAATCACATGCAGTCCTGCTCTATAATGGTTGTACAGCACAATGATTAAGTACACGGGCTCTGCAGTTAGATTGCCCAAGATTGAATCCTGGCTCCCCTCTTACTTGCTATGTGACCTTGGGCATGTTATTTAGCCTCTCTCTGCCTTGATTTCCTCCTATTTGGGGGTTCTGAATTCTTACAAGATTTCTGTTTGTCTAACTCATTCCTAAACTTGGCGCATACCTCCCCAGATTGACTAAGCAGAAGATAATTTTCAACTCTATTATTTTGCTGTGGTAGTTTAAGCATTTCTTTATGCATCAGCTATTGTTACCTTTCACTGGATGAATGATATAAAGTGGTACTTAGTGTCATTAGTCAAAGATCAAATACACATGAGATTTCTTGAGTCATCTACCTGGAATGTGTATTTTCCCCCTATGCTTGTAGTTCGTGGTGAAATCCTTAGCACTTGTAGGTAACCATGGCGAGGAGTGGTGGGTAGGGTGGGGTGGGGTGGGAGGTGGTTCCTCAAAGCTAGAAGACCAGAGGCTGGGCAAATGACATCCAGGACTGAAATGAAGGTTTTGAATATGTGCTATATATAATTATTCTATAGTAGGTTTCCAGTGAAATCTGAACGTCATATTTTCAACTCCTCCTGAGAGTTACACTTTTAATCAGAATAGATGGAAACCAGAGTCAGGTCTAAACAATGAACTACCACCGGCAATAATCAAACTCACTTGGAAGTGAATTTAATCCTCTCAGAAAGATAAATTGTTTTAAAAACTGTGTAACCATGTCAGTAATTATAAGTGTTAAGAAATAATTTACCATAAAAGACAAAAGTAATAGGGCAGGGAGTTTTACCCTAAATGTCCGAGAATGCTAGAGTTCAAAGACTAGTTCTAGGGAATAATTAATACACATTTCGATAAGAACATACACAGATGCAAAATGTTGTGGGGCTCAAATAGATTTGGGTAATGCTGGACTAAACAAAGTGAAACCGGCTTCTTTACTGCAGTGTTTTCCTCATTGCCTTTCATTTTCTAATAAGCATTATGAACCCCAAAGTTCATACAATGTGGAGCACTTCTCAAATTCATTTAACCATTAACTCTTTTTTCACAGAGGATTTCATTACATTAGTGTTTTGTAGGGCATCATTTTGGAAATATTACAATAGAGATTTTCAGTATCTTCTAGGTATTTTTATATCTATTTTCGGAAAAGATTTTACTAACAACTTATGTTAGTGTAGAGATGGATATAAATTCTGGAAGATTCAAAGGTTTGTCAAAATAATAGGAAGCTTATAATAGGAAGCATGGGTAAATTCTTACAGTTATGAATACACACATGTTAAGTTTTAAAGTGTGAAAGTATCATAATGCATCTTTCACTGAGTAATTGTTACAGATGCTGTTTTGAGAAGGTGTTTGTCTTTTAAAAAACTCTGATTTTGTACAATTTATTCTATTAAGACTCTACTCCTTTTGAAGTAAAAGTGTAGTCAATAATCTATACCTGTAGATTATGGGGTAAAAGACTTAGAACTATAATTTGACCTCTGATTTCCCTTTCCTTCTTTGGCTACAGTAAATCATTACAATTCCAGGGAATATAATCATATTCAGTGAATTTAAAACTATTAAGTGATTATTTGGCATCAAATGCTAACATCTTAACACTTCCTACTCTGAATTGGTGGGTGAAAAGAGAAAGATTTCATGAAGCTCTAACATTTCCAATGAGAACTTATTAAATTTGTTTTTTGTTGTTATTGTTGTTTTTCCAACTCAGAAAGATTGTTAGAACAACCTCTTAAAAATAGCAACAATGCCCATGGCAATGAAAATTCAACCATCTCCTTAATAGCACGTTCAGCCTGCCTACAAGCTTCATTTGCTGCTTTCTGCTCCCTGCACTAATAGAAAGTGACCATACCTGAGTGGTAATGTGATACAGACATACTTCTAGCATCAACAGCAGGAGAGTGAGTGGTTCCTTGCCATTTAGACACAATTAGAGGAGAAATTTACCCTATAATCAGATTATGCCTACTCTCATTTCAATGGCTGATGCATGTGTTTAAAAAATTTTAGGTCTTTATTTCCTTTATTATTTGGTTTAGTAACTGCACCAGCCATACAAAGTATTCTCTTAATGATTTTACTTTTTGGACTTTTTAATCCTTCTCCCCTCCCCCAACCATTAAGTGTTCTAGGACCTAATAGGGCAATATCAAACCTAAACAATAGAAGCAACAATCATAACCATGAATCATGATGATAATTCACTGAACCTTACTTTAATCAAAGCACTGCATTAAATATGTCACATATATTACCTCACTTAATTTCTGAGTGGTAGTAAGTATCCCTGTTTGACAGAGGTGGAAAAATAAGGCTCAGAGAGGTTAGAAAACTTGCCCAAGGGAGGGTGCCTGGATGGCTCAATTGGTTTAGCATCTGACTCTTAGTTTCCCCTCAGGTCATGATCTCATGGCTCATGAGTTCCAGCCCTGCATCGGGCTCTGTGCTGACAGCATGGAGCCTGCTTGGGATTCTGTCTGTATCCCTCTCTCTCTGCCCCTTTTGCTCTTTCTCTCTTTCTCAAAATAAATAAATAAATACCCTCTTTCTTTCTTTCTTTCTTTCTTTCTTTCTTTCTTTCTTTCTTTCTTTTTTAAAGAAAACTTGCCCAAGGGAAGTGTCAGAACAAAGCTTTGAATCCTGAGTTTTCTTACTCCATGTAAGAGATACGGAGTGTTTCCAAAATTTTCGTATTTTCATGTTTTTAATATTTTAAAGCTGAAACCGTTGTTTGGAATAACCCTAGCTCTAGGATCTGGCAATAAAAACATTCTGGTCTACATTTTGCTACTACTTTTAAAAAATGTTGAGTCTTCAATAGATACTAAATTATTTCAAACTGTGACAGCACTAAGAATATACTGTTGTCAACTAAATTAAAATGAGGCTTATAAGACTTCAAGATCTAGTAAACTACCCAAAGGTTGAAGGTTTGTATCAGCGGCTGCTGTTCTCTTTGGAATCTTCATCCTTAACAGAACAAGGAAGCGACCATGCCTGACACTTTCCCTTTTCTTTCAAGTTCAAAAAATAACATCATATTTTCATTAAAGTTGCCTGCAGTGGAGGGAACCAGGCATGGTGCAGTCAATTGAAAAGTCTAAAATGCTGACATCATCTCTTTCACTGTTCTCATTTCCAGTGTCAGGAAACTGTGTTCTCTAGGGGAAATGACTTGCCTGAGTTCACACGGCAATTTATGGTCAGAGCTAGACTTAGAAGACAGAGCTCCTAGCTCAGTTGATAGTGATGCCATGTCTTCCCAATCACCATTTG
This sequence comes from Lynx canadensis, assembly GCF_007474595.2. Lineage (NCBI taxonomy): Eukaryota > Metazoa > Chordata > Mammalia > Carnivora > Felidae > Lynx > Lynx canadensis. The sequence goes on along the minus strand of NC_044310.1, from coordinate 61,840,202 downwards.
TAACATTAGACCACTCAGTGCATTTCATTATTAGAACTCATAAACAGAATCCCTTCTGTTTATTTAAGAATATTCAATAAACATTTCTGGAGTGCCTGTGCTAGAAGAGTTAAGGGTACTGGAGATACAGAGTGAACAAGACTGAAAAGGTCCATTTCCTCATAGTGCTTAATTCTAGCGGCGCGGGGCGGGGGGGTGGGGGGGGTGGGGCAGGGGAGAGACAGACAGTGAACAAGCAAGCAAGTGAACCCAATAATTTTATACTGTTTTTTTTTTGTTTGTTTTGTTTTTTATTGTAATGATTCTGTGTATTACATTAATTGATTTTTTTTTATTTTTTTTTTATATGAAATTTATTGACAAATTGGTTTCCATACAACACCCAGTGCTCATCCCAAAAGGTGCCCTCCTCAATACCCATCACCCACCCTCCCCTCCCTTCCCTCCCACAATTTTATACTGTTATAAGTGCTGAGAAAAAAGGATATCACTGTGACAGAGAGGGAGTTGGGTATAACTCAGAGACTTTGGTTTGAACATCTAGGTGGTTGAGCATGCCGTTTGTCAAGATGGGAAACAGGGATGTCTAAACAGGTTAGACTCTGCACGTGAGTTTGAGAAACACTGCCCTTTATAATTTTATTCAGAGAATAAACTATATTATTTAGAGAAAAAACTTATTCAGAGAATAAGCTACACATACAAAGAACATGAAAGAACAGTACCAGACAGTCTGAGATTAGACGTCAGTCATTTTATTGTGGGAGTTCATAGAAGGGAATGATCTTTACAAGATGGAAAAAACAGCAAACATATCAAGAAATTTTGAGGTATTGATTCAGTTTTTAAAAGATAAATAAATTTCAAATAAGCAGAGATAGGAGAAAGTATTGCAGGCATCACTAAGGGTGTGCACAAAGGCTCAGAAGTACTTTAAGACTAACGAAGAGTTTGAAACACAGTGTTTTAATAATGAAGAATGAAAAAGTAGGCAAGGGAGGGAGGTTATGGCCAGACTGCAGGGAATCTTGGATGCCAAGAGTTTGGTCTTTATGCTAATAGGAAGCCAATGACTTTTACAGAGGTGTGGGTGAATCTTTAGGGCTGATGAAAATATGGCAATAGGAGGAGGTCATGTTCTATGGGAATTTCCAGGTATGTACTAAATATAGTCTATTTTTATTCACTATGGGATTAAGAAATAGAAAATTTGGTTTCCTATAGGCAGAAAAAGAACTTTAATGCAAGAATTATTTTATCTTGGATGAATCTCAGTCCATGAAAAAAACCCTTTTTTTTCTACCAAAGATATTCCAGATGACACTTTTTTCTTAAAATTTTTAATAGAGACAAAGAAAGATCCAAATTAACAAACAGAACAATGTTGAATAAACAGCCTCTGTCTGGACTGACATTTTTCTACATGGTGATAGACTGCCCACCTATTCTGATGCCCTTTAAACCATTAACCTTGATATTTGTGGATTTCACATTTGGTGATTTATACGTTTCTTCCTATGATGTTATCTTTTAATGGTCTCTCTATTTGTCACAGGAGCTGTTGGTCTCACTTGCCTAGGTTTAGTTGTATTTAACTGGAAACTCCAACAAGGCAAAGCAAATGAACACACATCAGAAAACCTTTGTTGCAGAACCTTCGATGAATCCCTGTGTGCTCATGAGGCAAGAAATTACCACACTAAGGGATACTGTAACTGCCACTTAACTCAGGAAAACGAGATAAAGGTCATGTCCATTGTGGGGTCCAGAAAGGAAATGCCGCTTTTACAGGAAAACAGCCATCAAGCAGCACTGGCCTCTGAGTCCACAGCCCTTGACAGATCATTTAGAAACCTGAAAGGGAAAGACCATGGGGCAGACAGCACTTTCTTCTGCTTTGGTGGCAGATTGCTGCAGTCAGGATGTTCACAGCCTCCTGGGAATGTGGCAGCTTTTAATGAAGCCAGCTTACTTACAAGATACTGTCCAAAGAGAGTTAAAAAGCTAAGGAATCATGAGTTGGGGGAAGTCCAACCTCAAAGTCTGCCACAGCATGTAACAAGAACAATAGGTGAGTTGTCTTGTTTTAGAAAATCCCACTCTGTTTAAATTTCTCTGAAAGAGGTAATCTCCTTTAATTTTCTCAATAGAAGAATGCCATAAAAATCATTGTGTACCACCAGTCTATCCTTCTTATAAACATACTGGACCTCTCTGGGTGTGGTGTGGGTGTGGATTGGGGGTGATGTGTAGATGAGGACTGCCCCCCCCTCCCCTTCGCCCAGGAGCTGAGAGTAAGTATATATTGTGCCTTTTGGAAAGTGAATTTTCTGATCCAATGCCTAACAGTGTTTTGGTTTTTATTTTTTTTATTTTTTTTTTTTAAAGAAAAGAAGCCTTTTAAATAGCAATATACTGTTAAGATTTATGAGAGGCTGAGTATTGGCTTCTATTCCAACATCCTTCGAGCTCTAATGCCAATTCTGCAGTAAGCAACCTTCTCAGAGCATGACATGTTAGAAGAATGAGCCTTCTAATGCTAGTGATTCATTTCAGGAATGATGTCAAGACACACACTTTGCTTGCTGAGCTGTCAGGGATGATAACTTCCCAGTCCAGGGAAAGTCAGGACTTAATTCATCGTCCCATGTTGGGAGCCAAGTGAATCTGGCCATGACATCTACCCACCGTACATGGGCAATGTCAATATTTAGGTGGAGGCAATGAATTAAATGTCTTCCTTTTCCTTCCTGAATAGTAAGGTAATGCTTTCAGGATCAGCAGTGAAACTTTGACAGTTTCTCTGTAAAGAGGTTCCTGTCATTTATGTGAATTGGTTTACAACAAGCAGGGCTTTCTCTCAAATATGAATGGCAGAGGTGCTGCACCAAGAAATTCGCACCATGAGGATATGGCCTTAAGGATGGATTTGGGGACAATTGGAAAAGAATGAACCCGTATGCTGTCTCAGATGTGGCATAAGGCAGGATGTGAATTTATTCCATTGTATTCCCCAGACTCCAGTTCTTACTAGTTTCTGGGGACTGATTATTTGATTCAAGAGAGGAATAGCCAAGGGGGGAAAAAAGCAAAAAAACAAAAACAAAAACAAAATCCCAACAACAAAACATCTGCCATAGAAACCAGATCAGATTGGCTTTATTTTATAAAGAAATAAGTACTTACCCTTTCAACAGAGTCACACCTTAGACAGATGGTTAGCTTTGTCCAAAGCCTTAACTTTTCTATGGGAAACTCTTATACTGAAGGGAATGCTGTCTCTTAACCATTTAAAACCCAGTCCCTTGTTTCACACAGAGAACACATTTGTTTGTCAAATCAATATATTTACTTTTAAGAAAGACTTGAAATTCTGCTACCTACCAGGCAGATGGAGATAGAGAAGACAGGTATTTGAGGAAAAAACAACCAAGACCACAAAAGAAGTCAGTAAGAGGCAATGTCACTCTGATTATGTCTTCAAACTTGGGGACACAGAACCATAGTATTTCAGGAGTAAGGGAGACTTTAGAGACTATGTAGTACAGAAGTTCCTAATATTTATCTTTGAGTCACAGAACTCTCTTAGAATCTGATAAAGGCTAAAATTCTTTCCCTAGAATAATTTTACACCCACATATAATTCTCATCTAAGTCTTGTCTCTTGATACCCATTGAGTAAATAGCTCCTCCAAGGTCACGCAGAAAATTGAAGGCAAATCTTCAAGTTAGACGCTAATGTGAAGCTTAGTTCACCTCTTCCTTTCTATTGCTGAACAGAAATACTTCTTTCTTCCTCTTGGTAAAACAATTTCAGAAGACAAGAGACAGTACGCTTATAAGATGTAATTTTAAGTCTAATATGCATTGGGTTAAGAGAATAGGGTTTGGTGTCAGACAGACTTGGGTCAAGTTCTGCCCATATCATTAGTGGACATGTGATGAGGGGAAATGTTTCACCTCTTTAGGCTTATTTCTTCACCTTAAAAGTGATAGGATGATAGGACTTGTCCAGTGGATCACATCTTCTGTGAATATTAAATGAGATAATGAAGGTATAATACTTAGCACAATGCCTGGCTCTTAGTAGATGCTTAATTAATGGTAAATATTTCTATTACTTTTGTCATTAATATTATTTAACATGTATCATTAATATTATGCTAACATGTACAATTTAAAACTCACAGAGATTTCCGCAATAAAGATAAGGCCATATTTCAAAATACTCATTCATTTAACAAATATTTAATTAATACTATATATTTTTTAAAAGTTTATTTTTGAGAGAGGAAGAGCACACCTGTGCACATGTGCATGGGGGAGGGGCAGAGAGAGAAGGAGAGACAGAATCCCAACCAAGCTCCTTGCTGTCAGCACAGAGCCTGACTCAAGGCTCAGTCTCATGGACCATGAGATCATGAGCTGAGCCAAAATGAAGAGTCAGATGCTTACCCAACCGAGCCTCCCAGACACCCCTTAATTAATACCATATTATGTGATGGGAAATAAGGCAGATATGGTCTCCCCTTTGTAGCCAATAGTATCATAACTATTTTGTTGTTGTTGCTGAGGTTATTCTATCTTTGAAATCTGAACATTACTCAATACAGTATCATGTTCTTCCTAATATTTAGTTCCAACTGGGAAATTAATGCAGAAAAAAATTATGCTGGCCATGTGAAAAGAGTTTAGCTATTATTCATTTTTAAAGCTGACATAACCAACAACTAATGTAAAAACATACAACTATGAATGTTTTCATTTCTAATTCTGCAACTTTTAGGTCAGCATTGCAACTGATTAAAATGTGGCCATAAAGAGTAGCCTTGTAAACACACTAAACTACCCAAAGTCTTTTGTGAGTTTGGTTAAAAATCAGGAAATATTCAAGAATTGCCATAATCAGAGGAATCATTTTTGCACCTTTCATAAGGTTTCTAAGCATCTGTTTGGTTGGGGTAATAAAACTCTGCTCAGTGCTAAATTTCTGCATTTATTGTTCAGCAGATATCAACAGTGACACATTTAGTAGAAGATATGCAACATCCGGTTCAGCCTTGGCAAGAGAAAGTCTTGAAAAGCATTTAACAAATGAATCATGGCAGCCTCCAATAGAAAAAAAAGACAATGGCTTACAACCTCACAGGCAGAGACATTTTATTACAGGCTCATCATCCAAGCCTTGTGAGCCTGAGGAACATTGTGTACAAAAGGTCTTACAAAAACATAGATCAAAATATGATGATCCTTGTGGACTGTTAAAACAGAGCAGGCCTAGGTATTTTCAGCCGAAAAATTCTCTTATCTGTAAATATGTACCCTGTGATCAATTTCAAGATTATGTGAAAGAAAAGAAGCCAAATCGTAAAGAACATTCAAAGGCTAAGAAAGAGCAATTCCAAATTAACAGTGCAATAGAAAAATTCCTTATGAGTGAGGACAACATGGAGTTATCAAGGTTGTCAACAAAAATCAAGAAAACATATTCTCCAAAGAGGGTTAGCTTCTGTAATCCTGATTTAGTATCCAAAACATCAACCCATTGGAAACAGCAGAAAAGTCAAAGTAGCCACCTGACCAACTTGGATCTTAAAAAATGTGTCAATCTTCAGGAGGGAAACAAGGGAGGAAAATGGCTTACTGATCCACAGATTCTGAAAAAGAAGAGAACCAATCAAACTGACCTCAAAGGGAAAATTAAAAAACAAACTTCAAGGATAAAATTAAATTTACACCCTTTTAGAAAAGTCAAAGTCCATCCAGAAAAATCCTTGCCAGAACTCCCAAGGAAATGGAAACACATATTGTTACCACCGAATAAATTATCTAAAGCTTCTCAGAAAGAAGCCAGTATAAACCTGGTGTCCTCTGCAGAATTTTCCCAACAGCCAGAGAGTAACAACTATGGTAGACTCATTTCAAAGAGTGTGCCTCTCAAACATGCTCCAAAGCAGACCCCACATTACAAAAAAAACACTAAAAAGACTCCTCTGCTCAGTGCTAATGACTTACCTCTAGTCAACCAGAGCTCTACAGAAGTCAACTGTCACCCTACTGGCCTCATTCTTGCTAGCAGCCTGTCAACATTGCCTCAGCCCACATCCATCAAAGCTGAACACAGGCATTCAAGCTCTCAGTTCTCAACTGAGCAAATGGAAGGTGCAACTCCCCTTGCATTGGATGTTCCTGGGTACTTACCAGCTACCTGGGAAAGTACAGGAAGTGAGGTTTTACCACCCAGCAGTACCAGGGAGACAACTGACCAAGAGGCAACAGAGCCCACCCAGCACATGGAGCAGGACAAACCAAAGACCACTGAGCCAAATCAGCTTTCTTTGTTCCTGGGGAATCAAACACAACTTGTAGGTGTCCACAAGACTGACACCTATAAGGAACATACTTTAGATCAAAATCAAACTTTAAAACATGTAGAGCAACACTCAAGTCATAAACAACTTAGAAATGAAGAAAAAACATTAATGACAAAACCAAAACTATCACATCAAATTGTGGAAAGTTGTATTACGGATGAGGGAAATGATGTAGGAAAAAAACTTTTTCAAACAGAAACTTATGATTCCTCTCTCATTCCCTCTGAGACACAAGCCAAGGGTGACCTAACAATGATGAAGACAAATTCTATTCCCTACCAAAATAGAACAGAGACTCCCAAAGATATCAGTACTTCTCTCAGTACTCAAGCCATTTGGAATCTAACCAATAGTGGCAAAAAAGAAATTGACAGCACAAATGCATTACCTAGAGATGATGGCACTGAAGCACTACAGATAAAAATATTAGAAAAAGAAGAGAATAAAATGCTCGATGAAAGTGAGGCAAATTCTAGTACATTAGTTAGGACTTCACAGATGACCTTAAAAGGCAGCAGAAAGGAAATGCAGCAAACTTGGGGAAATGGAAAAAGTGAAAAACACATGTTGTATGATTCAAGTTCTGTTGAGGCTACTATTACGGCTAAGGATTTGAGTATCACATGTTCCCCTGAAACTGAAAATAGACCTTCTTGTAGTGAAATTAACACTAATATGCAAGATTTGGGAGCCATTCAAACTATTCAACCAGATAAAGGTAACAATACACATGAAGAAGGTACAGTAAGAGTGGAGATACATGAGGTGGTTTCCTCCTTATCAGAGTTAAAAGACGTTAGTTTTGAGACAAAAACTAAGGTGCCTCTAATTCCTAGAAGAATAACTGAAGCTGAAAACTCTGCTTCAAAACCTACACTGTATCCACCATCTGCTGATTATGTTAATACATCACCTTTAGAGGCAGAACTCAACTAATAATCATTTTCTACGTTAGCTTTCTTCAAAAGGACACACAAACACCCCCTAGCCTTTGCATACATTTCCAATGCATTATTTTGGAGGAAAAAATCCTCAGTACCTCATTGTTATCAATGAAATAAAAGTACGACTGAATATAATGCAAAAATCAAAGATGGAGCCACAAGATATGTTTGACACAATTAATTGAGTTTGCTTCTCTAAGGAACAGAAAATGGGAAAGAAAAGTTTTGTCTAGTTCTGGAAAAGAAAACAAACATAAAAAAAAAAAAGCCTTAAGCAAATGAAAGATTAAATAAGAAAAAAGTACTTGAACAGTTTACACTTGATGTTTATTTTATGGAAATTACTGTACACATCTCAATTAGTGGTATTACAATATTGCTTTCTACACAGATGATTATATATTCATATTTGTGCCTGATCTGTTTTCCTAATTATGGTATGAAAATAAAAATTGAGCTTTGTTTGTTAACTGTAGTCTAGTTGATATGCATATTGGTATATTTCAACCATTTGCAACTGTTCTGTTGACAATTATCCTAGATCTTAAGTAGAGTTTTTAAAACCTGTTATTTCAATAAGAGAAAAAAATTAAGGATTTCCAGGGGTAGTAGGCTTGTTCTGTAAAACCTGTAAAATCCTCTAAATCCACTAGGTGGGGATCTCAGCTTCAATCATTTTAAAAGAACAAATGGGGCTTCAAGATCAACACAATGGATCCTGAACAAAAGGAATTTTAACAAGCCTTATTGCCAATTATTATTAAGATTTTGAAAACTAAATAACCCATTAGTGTATAAGCTTTCAAGGTTTGATCTCTTGAGTTTAGCATGTCACAATTTTTTGGTGTGAGTACTCCTTGTGCACAGAAATTAAATGTTCTTATAAATATTAGGTTTAAAAGTAATAGTAGAATAAGCCTCTCTCATTCAAAGCCAGAGTTATTGGAAAGATAGAGGTATACTGAAACCATTTTATTTTTGATATCCCAGTAAAACATTCAAAGCATACCTTCATGGTATACAATATTACCCTATTTTATATTTCCTAGTGGGGGGAAAAAGGTTGTACTTTCTCTGCTCCTATCTATATATAATATATTTTTATATCTTTATATATTTTATATATTTATATATTTCTTAATATATCTTTATATATCACTATCTTTATGTCTATATTTGGCAAATGGTTAAGCTTAAAGGACTACTAGAATAATGTAAATACTCTTAGATGACCCACCTATCTCCTATTTTTTCTCCTATTCAGAATTGCCAGCAAATGATGTAACTTTCTTATTTTGAAAGTCCCTAACCTTATTCCTTCTCTTCTGTTTTCTCTCTGGGTTTAAAATTTCCTTGCTTTTAACTCCAACTCCTCTCCCCTCTATTTTTGTTCAGCCTCTCTGCTTGAGCTTAGCTCCTATGCCATCTGTCTGCCTACCCTGATCCTACTTCATTTGGTTAAGCGCCTTTAAGGTGAGAAGAGCAGCTATGCCAACTTCTTGCTCAATAACTTTTTTCTAATTGACAGTTCCCTAAGTTTTGTAGACCAGGTTAGTTGTTTTTGTTTTTGTTTTTGCTTTTTTTTTTATCTCTTGGTAGCTATCTTTCTTTTTTTCCTTTTTCTATGCTTTTTTTTTAAAGCAACTTCACCTTGCTGCAGAGCTGTTGGCTTTGTTCTTCCCTCATTGTCAACAATATCCCTGACACCTAAGGGCCTAAAGAACCAGTACTCTGGTCACTAGCTGATTCTCAGAAGGCAGCCATTGACAGTTCTCCAGGGCTCTTTCCTCTTCTTCATTTCCTAAATCCAGTCTTTCACTTCCTTAGGATGTTTTGTTTCCTTTGAAGTAGTTCTCAAATTTACCCTTGTTCCTGAATCCCCATGGTAACCATTATAGTCTTTGTGTTGTAATCAACTGGATTAATGCAGCTAGCAGCCCAGCTGGAAGCTCTGACATCCCTGTCTTTTGCTCCCGTTTCAGCCCTCTAATTCTCTGCCTTTACTGGGCACAAACCGCCTGAGGTGCCTGCTAAAATGACAAGTCCTAGACTCCATCCCAGACATTTTGATTCAGTAGATTTAGAATAGGGCCCCAGAACCTTCATTTTAAGAAATATTCCCAGGTAAACTGGAGCAGGTAATAGGTAGCTTACATATTAAGAAACAATGCTCAGCTATCCCACTGCACACTAGAAGATAATTCAGTGCCTGTCTCACTAGACTACATATAATTCTTTTAAGTTAAACTTTCATACCAAATTCAGATGGATTTTCTAAAAAAAATTGCTTTTATCATATCTCTGCACTGCTTTAGAGACAAAAAAACATAATTGCCTGGAATTTCATATCCAAATTCCCTATTCTGGTTTCCAAAGCTTTCCAAAATCTGACCTAACAGGACTTTCCCTCCACCTTTCACTATTTTCCAAACAGCATTTTCCATTTCCCACACATAGGAAATAATAATGTGCTTTCAATTTAAGGAGTGAGGCAAAGACAAACAAGAAGGAAAGAATGAGTGGTAAACTAGATAACCTAGAAAGCAATGGCCAGGAGAGCATGGCGTTAGTTCTCAGATCTAAAGGTGAACTTGTTTCAAATGATGGTATAGAGATTTCATCCCTCAGTGGCTACATGTTTCCATAACTAATAAGTCTCTCCCTTGTGTCCTTTCTCTCAATGAGTTTGTACGTGGTCTCTTTGCTTGGACTGTTTTTCTCTCTCACCAACCCCCTTCATTCAGCAAACTCCTATTTATGCTTGTGATCTCAGCTCTAGTGACACTTCTTCCAGGAAGCCTTTCCTGACCTACACTAACTCCTTGTCCCTCACTTGCCAATTTCTGTAGTATGCATTCTCATCTAATCTTGTTTTCCTTGCTCTGCCTTGTAACTATAAAATCATTAATGTGTTTATTCAATTAATCTCCATTTGGGTACTGGCCCTTAGGCTCCATGGAGAGTGCATCTTCACTGAATCCCCAGAACTTGTTCCTGGGGCAGTATATAGTAGAGACTCAATAAATAATTGTTGAGGGAAAGAAAGAAAACCAGCTCATTTTTTCCCTTTTCCTCACTACTCAGGCTACTCACATGAAGACCTTATTGCATAATGCCAAGATGATTCAGGTGTGTCACATCCAGAGGCAGTTAACTTCTTAATGAGATGGGTACCATGGTTAAGCCAGGGCCCAACCTGACTGTCCAGCCCAGAGATAGCCAGCTAGTCAGATAGTTTGCTTCCTACTGTGCTTTCTCCCCATCCTTCACCCTGAACTTCATTCCTGGAGTCCAGGCCCTGGGCTGGTAGGCTTTGCTGCTTAGCAATAAAACTTTTCCAGTAAGCACTTGATTTTGGCCTCTTAGTATTTTTTTTTTAAACCTTATATGTACCCTCCTTTGGCTTTATTCAGGTTCTCTTTCTCATTTCCTTTTTTTTTTTTCAACGTTTATTTATTTTTGGGACAGAGAGAGACAGAGCATGAACGGGGGAGGGGCAGAGAGAGGGAGACACAGAATCGGAAACAGGCTCCAGGCTCTGAGCCATCAGCCCAGAGCCCGACGCGGGGCTCGAACTCACAGACCGCGAGATCGTGACCTGGCTGAAGTCGGACGCTTAACCGACTGCGCCACCCAGGCGCCCCTCTTTCTCATTTCCTAACCTGTTACTTGTGATATCCATCTACCCCCCGCCCAAATGCTTTTAGAAGTTGCTAATAACTTGCTTTTATATCCAAATGAAAACTTCTATAGGTTTCTTATTTATAATCATAATCATGAAGAGTCAGTTAATAGAAGCCAAAGGGACTCTTGTGATTTTTTTTTTTTTATGTTATACTTTGGAACAACTCAAACACCAAAGAGAGAAAGAAATTCTGCATTATCTCTTTGACATACTTATTCCTAGAAAATATGCCTAAGGTTCATATTGAAAACAAAACAAAACAAAACAAAACAAAACAAAACAACAAAGCCTTTTCTCAAACATTTTAAGTCATGTAATTTTCAAGACAATTTTTGGACACTGAAATTCAGATGAGTGGATTGGAGTCATTGACAAGCAATAGTGATATTCATTTACTCAACAAATATTTTTGACCATCTACTAGGTATGGTTCTAGGTGCTGGGGTTACAGCAGCAAACAGAACAAGCAAACAAACTAGTCCCTGCTAGTCTCTGCTTTCTGGTAGTGAAAGAAGGTTCTACACAAATAAATACATAATCTGCTAGATTGAATGCTTAGGAGAAGAGTTCTTTTTTTTTTTTTTTTCTTTTGAGATAATTCAAATCACATGCCATAATAATCTTTATTTTTCTCCTTAAGAGTCTCTGTGTACACTTGTGGGATTGGGTAATGATTTCGTGTGGGTTTTGCCTATAGAAAATAGAAGTGGGGAACTATGCTTTCTCCTTCCAATATCTGGACTGGGGCTTACTCTATTTCTCCTTTGGTGAGGTGCTTTCTGAGAAAACAATAGTTACACTTTATCTGCTCCCTTGTTGAAGAGAGACAAAGGATGAGAAACAAGGTCATATAAGAAAAGCACAGTAACTAGAGTGGTTTGGACTGGACAAATAAGGGCCATTGGGCTTTTATGTGTAAGCACGTCCAGCATGAAGAATGTGAACTGGTTCTCTCTGCTCAGAGCAGGAGAATCAATGTGGCAGACGTCAAAACACAAGGATATCAATAGACAACAATATATGCGGGCAGGGAAATTTTAGACACTGTGTTATCAGGAGAAAGTTGTGGAATCTCCTCCTTTGTCATTCTCTGAGAACAAAGTAGGCATTGAAATGTCTGGCATAGATAAGAAGAATCCTTTCCTGTAGACAAGTGGTCTGCGATTTCATTCTGGGATTATATGTGTGTTTCCCTCAACGATCTTAGATCTATGATCACATTTAATTTTTTTTCACTGTTTACATATTCTACTTTACTTATTCCTTCCATAACATTGATCCCTCCATCTGTGCTCTTAACCACTTTATCACAACCACTCAGAGAGTTAGAGAAGGACTAGGAATAGGTCTCCTGTCTCCTGCTTGAGCCAGTGCTACTAAAGACCACTTGTCATGGGGCCTTTGCCTGAAGGCCTGCCTCATGGTGAAAAGCCAACACAAATCCATCTTGTGCCAAACTTCTTTCTTCAGAAAATGACTAACTGTGGCTCAAGCATAGTTAATAAAATTGCAGCTGAGATGAGACTGTGAGTCATCTGTCATACCCTGGTCTCTCTTTTGCTAATCAGTTGTGAGAAACATTTCAAAATCAAAGAGCAGCAGCAAAGAAATATGAGATACTCAGACTTCTTGAGGCAATTAGAGACTAAAGAGCAGAAGGCAAATCAGTCTTCCTGCCTTGACAGTCTTAAAATACACACTGAAAGTAGACTTTGGAGTTACACTATTTGTGACAGATTTTGACCATAACACATTTTCTAAGAGGAAATAAAAATTACTCACTTCAGGACATGCATTCCACCCTCGCATCAGCAGAGATGATATGGGCTTGGGAATGGAATAGCCAATGGGAGGTCTGATATGGTGGTAAGCCATGTCTGCTGCGGCAGCCGCTGCAAACCAAATGATCATGTCAATTTTGAAATTCACGTATTTATTTTAAGAAACATGAACAGACAACAAAAAGTCATCAAAAATCAATCTGTGCAACATTAGCTGAGAATCAAAGGGAGCTCCATGCTGTTTTTTTTAATGCTTAAAGAAAATGTTAGATAATTTGATACTATAAGATTATCTTTATAATTTTCCATTCATTCAGTTGTTCATTCAACAAATTGTGAGCAGAGGGAATTTACAAAAGATCAAAGACACATACAAAAGAACACACAAACATCAAGTAGTTTTGTGTGTGTGTCTGAAGTATAGGGTGTGTATGTATGTGATGTTATGGGAAGTAAAGACTGAAAGGCAGATTAGACAGTACAATGTCATAAGTTCTAGAATAAAGGGCTTATACTATACACAGCAAGTCATGGGGTGCCACTGAACTTTGCAGTTCTGAAAGCACTTGTATCACTTGGGCAAAACAGATGAGTTTTTGTTTAAATACAATTAGTGCTTATAAGAATGTTGGGATTTTAATATTTAATATTTATAAAGTAGTTACTAGTTTTTAAACTTTTAGCTAATCCATCATTTTAGCTAATACCACTCATTGACTGAATTCCCTAGTGTTACCTGCCTGCTTGGATTTCTAAATATTGCTCATCTTAAACTCCCCGTTATGGTGTCGTAATTCTTGGGACTTCACTCTTGATGCCTGGCTGTTGCCTATTTTTCGATTCTGCAACCAGTCATTTCTATACTCCCTTGGAAAGCAAGTTCACAGCTACTTTTATTGACCATGTTTTGTATTAGGCATCATGGAAGATACATACAAAGCTCTTTTAAACCTCCTAACACTCATGCAAAGTAGGTATTACTCTGTGTGTGTATGTAATTAGTTTTTAATTTGTGAAAAATTAAATATAATTAGTAGTTGGTGTAGCCTCTTGTTCCAGATTCTATGCTCTCTTCAGCCACTTCACATTGAAAATACTTTGTACACAACACATGAAGCTCTTTTTATTCTTCAGAAAAACTTCTCTGTACGATTAGGAGGTTAAAGTTCCAGGACAATGCTGTTTCCTATCTTCTAGATTGTGATGTCATAAACATTTGTCTATATCTTAATAACTTTTTTTGAGATATGACCTACAACCACTACTCTCCACTAAACTTTGCTCCAATTCAGTTCTGTTTTAAGATCTGCTCATCTAGTAAAATTATATGTAGTGGAACTTAATCAACATTTTGCTTTATGGATCAGTCAGAATTACTATCTAATTTTGACAAATGTGACCTTTATACTTGTTTTCTGTAGAATTTTAGAAACACAATTATAATAGAGGACAATTGTTAAAATATTTTGAGTATTTCTCATATATTGTTTGTATCATTGAGCTCATGTCCAATCCAATATACAATTATGTAATGCTTTTTTCCCCTAAATATCAGCATTTCTACAAGTTATTAAAACTCCAGGTTAACATATTTTTAATGGTTCTATATTCAGTATGATTTACTTAATCATTCTTCAGGTTTAGGTTGTTCAAATTTGGACATAAACACTTCAAAAAGTATATCTTTTCAATATGAATTTCCCAATTTCACACGTTGTTTATATTTTGAGGGGTGAGATCAATGTCAAATGGCATAAGACTTTTGACACATAGTGATAAGCTTTTTTCCTAAACAGTTGTACTAATTTATTCCCTTAGTCACCAATGTGTGAGAGAGTTTTCATTACATCGGCAATCTTTCATTACATCGGAATCAGGTTTTCTCATTTTGTGAGAGATGTTGCTAATATGAGAGGTAAATTATATCAGCTCATTTCTTGTTTAAATTGTGTTCTTTGATGACTAGTGAGGTTTAATATTTTCCCAAATATTTACTAGTTATTTGTATTTGAAATTTTAAGTTCATTTCCTTTGCTGCCTGGCATTTTAATGTTTCTTTGCAACAGCCGTTCTAATTGTACAATGGCTCCAGTTTGAGGGCAGAGTCAAGAATTCCATTTCTGCTTTTATTTTCAAGGCCATTTATAGAATATTTGCATTGTCACATTTGTCCACCATTTCTAGCTATTATCAGCTAGATTCGTAGTTGCTGACACTAAGAAAACACAGAAACAAAAGACTGGCCAAAACATATTTAGCAAACTGAACATGACTTACAAAATATGTCTTTTGTGTCACAAAAAAAAACTAGGCATGTTAGATTCCTTCCATTGGCTACTCTTGAGTATTTTTAATTCCTTTTTGGAATGAGGTAAATAAATAAGCAAACACATTAACTAATGCTTAATAATCATTGATCTTCTAACTCTACTTTTTCACCTTATGACCGTTTGGATATTGTTGAGCTGGTGCAGCTATAAGCATATAAACCAGTGTAGTGAATGCATTTAAACTAATTATACCTATCCTAATGGGTGGGGAGGGACTATTCATAAAGTGAGTTAAACTCAGATGCAGGTGCCAAATGTCTCCTTTGAAACCCTTTCAGACTCTGATACCAAGTCTATAAAGTTACTTGTTTTGCTTCTTGGCACTGTGTCTGGAAAATCAGTTTAAGATGAACGCTATTTAATTCTTCATTATTCAAAGTAGATTCTGCAAGGCCTTGGCATCTCCTTCTCTCTTTTGCTTTATACACCCTTGGCAGTGATGCTACTCATTAGCAGCAGAAAGTGGACAATGCAACATGAGGCGTCATGGAGTTGAAATTTGTCACCTTTAAAATTGCTTTGTCAGTCTTGCCTGAGTGGCCATGCTACACTAACATCTGGGAAATTTTCTAGTATTCCAGATTCAGGACAGGGATTGTCAGCCCATTTATCAAATTTTTACCTTGATTGCTACATAAAATATGTTAAGTGATTTATGTACATGTTGGTTTCTACATTCACAATGGAAACTTTGCTATTAAGAGAGAATAAGGCTAAATATAAAAATATCAATAACTATTGAGTACATACCATTTCTTCAGCACTGTGATAATTACCAATGATTTAGTGAAGCTTATAATCTAGATTCTAGAGTAGGACTGTCTAATAGAACTTTTTACAATGATGGAAATGTTATGCAGTGTTCAATATGGTAGCATACGGCTATGAAGCACTTAAAATGTGGCTATTAAGCATTAAAATGTGTGACTGAATAACCGAATTTTTATTTTCATTTCAATTAAAATAAATTTAAATTTAAACAGCCATGTGTGTCTAGAAGCTTCCATATTGTACTGCACAATTCTAGAGCATAGCCTTTTCCCACTCCTATTTTCCTGAATAAGATTCAAATTAAACATGATTTTGTGAGTCAGCCTCAAGGGTTTATATAACCATGGTGTTTATTTGTGGATTCAAGTTCTTTATTGTTCGTTAATAATTTATCAAGAAAAAATGGATATGACTAGAGATTGTCAAAAGGCATTCAATACAACACATGATAACCTTCATTTATTCATGTGACAAAATCTATTGAACATTCCATATGAGTGATAATAAGCTAAGAAAAAATAAAGTGTTAGGGTGTCAATAAAATTTGGCAAATAAATGGATAATTATTAAAGAAATGAATTACTGGATTTTTCTTGCTTTTTATGGTTCAAACACAAATTCAGAATTGTGATCCTTTTTTTTTCTGAAATGTTCTTTCATACCCTCTTTTCCTACATTACATCTAATGTCACTTAGGTCTTGGCTTAATGAAGTGTCTCTGGGTGCGCTCCCTATGTACTCCCATAGCACCTGGTACTACAATAGCATATATGTCATATTATACTTAATTGCCTATTTATTTGCTTGCCTCTGCAGATAGATCACAAGCTCCTTGAAGTCAGGATCTGTATCTTTTCACCATCATATCTCATGTGCTTAGCACGGTGACAGGAAATTAGTAGGCATCCAATTGATGTGCACTAAATGAATCAATAAATGAGACAGTTCAAAATATGATTTCATTGGAAATAATACAGATCATGGCATAGAGGACTCAGTAAACATGTATTGTATAAATGAATAAAGATGATGGATTAAAGCCTATTAGTATCTTGCTCTTTATTATATGTCTTTAGGACGGAGCACAATGCCTGGTCACAAAGAAACACTGTAGAACGAATATAATGTTTATTTAATATTAAATTATGACACAATTGGGTAAATTATTCATATTTGGTGGCATATTTAGATAATAATCTTATATTTTGTTCAGAACATTTGGGGAGGTGGCTTTAATAAACCAAAACAGTATGACTATCAAGAAATGCCCTTAACAAGGAAATCTGGGGGCCTAATTTCCAGTCTGGCTTTGCTTTTAACTCCCTGAGAGATCCTAATTAAGCTAATTTGCCTGTGTGAGTATTAATTTCTGTTCATGTAAGATGAAACAGTGAGGACACAGTGTAATGGTAATAAGCATGGGCTTTGGGGACAAGGAACCATGCTAGTTAAGTCTTGACTATCCCTCTTACTAGCATGTTATGTTGAGCATATATCTTATCCTAATTGAACCTAAACCATAGGTTACTGTTAGAATTAAAGGAGACATCGTACAGAGAGCATCTGGCACATTGTTAGTTTTCAAGAAGTGTTAGCTGTTGCTGTTGCCATAATTATCATCTACAGATCTAAGGGTTTTGCCTTTTCCTTTTAGTCTGAATCTAGAGAACTAGGTATCAGAAACATTGTTGAATATTTTCTGTTCTGTTTAGACCAGAAATCATCTATCCTTTTGAGGTTTTTTGGGAGTATGAATACCAAGTAAAATATTGCATTGAATTACTGCAAATTACAAGGCTACAAACCCTCTCATCTGTCATTGGCTCCAGCTCATAATGTAATATGGCTACTGTGGAGAGGATGACTATGCACCTCTTCATGATGAATTTAATTAGCTATATTGCTTATGGATAAGTTGGTACTAGATTCTGAATTCCTAAATTAAACTATCACTCTTATGTTTTATAAAAATAAATCTAGGCACTCATATAAAAACAGAGAGCAATAAAGTACAATATTTTACTTGTAAGCCTTGACTAAGATAAAACTGCTAGAATGTTTTTTATTTGTTTTTTTTTTTTTCAATTTTGATTGTGTGTATGTGTGTTCTAAAAACACAATTGATTCTACTTCATTGTTTTTATGGGTAGGGCTGTAGAGAAACAAAGCAAATGCGTACGGCTATCCCAGCAAGAGCTAAGACACACTCTTTGTTAAACTGACACTTTTCAATGATGTATCACCAGAGCATATAGCATCTGAGAGAGACCATGAGATTGCAATCTTGAGATTGCAGTAAGAATGGCTTAATTTTTTAAACCACATCCCATTCTCATTACAGACTGTCAGAAGAATAGATTAATTTGCACCAGTGTCTATTCTCATTGCAATCTTTGTCAGTGTAATGAAGTATTGGAATGTTAATATCAGCTATGTTCATAGAAATATCACCATCCATTGGAACGATTTGATCTTTCTAGTGATCTGTGTAGTGATTGGCTGGCTCTATCAGTGATAAACTGATAAAGATTAACACAGCAAACACAGGATTTCAGAACATTAGATCACTCCTATTTTCCTATCACTTGTCAAGGCACAGTCCACGTCATCGATGTGCTTATGCTTTTTGAGGTTACAATATTTAGGACGCTTTAGGATCCTAATCATATATGGAATATCTAAGCAGCGGTAGCAAACACAAATGACTACAAATATGAGATCCTGTGATATAACTATGTTTCTAAACGTACTTAAATTCATATTTTTTACAACCATATGTGAGACAAAAAAAAAAAAGCCATATTTGGCCCCTGTACTACCGTTTGCAACTCTGAGTTAAAACCTCAATATGAAGTCTCACCCAAATCTGGCTAGAATAAATTGGCAGATGTTCTTAATTTGCTGCCACATCCGAGACTTAGTTACAGCTTGGCATTAAGGAATCCCAGGACACAGAGTTGAGTCTCCTTGTGAACCAGCTGGCATCACACAGGAAAACAAAAGGAAAACAAGAGGCGTTCTTCTTTGGTCTCAAACTATAATCTGAAAGTGATCCATAAAACTTGGTACCTAGTTGTAAGGGAATGGGATTGGATAGAATACATATCGATGGATTGATTTATCCTAGATTTCTTCTTTAGTTTTTCATGATACATCAGAGGAGACAGACCCAGGAGAGATATAAAATCTGGGAAGCAGGTGTTGGTTTCTTTCTCTGAAATGTATCCAAGACAGCTCTTGTTTGCCAGGTCATACCAGCTCCTTTTTCATCTTGCCTGGTTCTTTTCTCTCTGCTTGGCTTCACACCTTGGCTCCTTCTCTTCCTAATCTTGTCACTTCTTTCACAAATCTGCTTTCTCCCTGGATCCATCATCCTCCTGCTGGCTGAGCCAGAAACCTAGAAGTTATCCCTGATTCCTCCCTCTCCCTTGTTCTCCCACCTGAACCCATCCACAAGTCCATTCAAATTTCCCACAACCAGCCTCTCCTTTTTCTTCTAAAGTCACTACCCTAGTTAAGGTTTTATACATTCTTACCTAGACTACCTGGTTTCTTTACCTCTGGTTTCAAACCTCTTCAGTCCAGCCTTTGCTTTGTAGCAAGAGGGATCATTCTAAAATAATAATAGCATTATATGATTGCCCTGCTTGAACTCCTGCAGTGACTTTCATTGTTGACACACAAGGCCCTTCACCATCTAGCTCTAGATGTGATGGATTCCCTTGTGTTCTCTGATTCATCCCTATTGAATTATTTGTGGATCTCTCATGCCTCTGCACCTTGCCCATACTGCTTTTTGTTGGGACTCCTTCTCTTCTTCCCCACTAATTTACCTATTTAATTAGCTTTCATCTTTTTGCATGTCAGGTATTGTCTGTTCTCAGAGTCCTTCTCTGATACCATTTTCCCATTTTTCACAATTTCAGAAGGAGACTCCTCCAGGGAGCATCCTTAGCACTCTCTCTCTGCTTCTCTCTAGTTGGGACTTACCTCTGCTCTGTGCTATGAAGCCCTGAGCAACACTCTATTCTTCTCTGTTTTCCTCTTAACTCTAGCATAGTTCCCAGCCAGAGGAGCACTCAATGATAGCCTAAACATAATAAAAATAGCTAATATTTATTGAGTGCTTCCTATTCCCAGTCATCCTTCCAATCTCTTGAGGTAGGTCCTAGTATTATCCCCACTTTTTAAAAATAAGGTGAAGTATGGCTCAGTTAAGTAGCTTGCATAGTTACAAGGCTCATGCTCTTACACTTTATGCCAATTCTCTTTAGTTCTATTGTGTTGGCCTGAAAAATGCTTTCTTAAAAATTGAATTAATTGCCAACATTTAAAAACCTTTAGGTATCTAAGCAAACACACAGAAATTGGCTGATATGGTAAAGGAATCCTTGCATTCCTACATGGATTGTTTGGCTGGAGCTGGGTAGCAGCTGTTCCCTTGAGTCAGAGCATGTGATTTCCTGTCCATCACACTGTCCTCTGTTGAGTGTTTGCCTGTTTCCCCCAGCCCTTTGGCCATTTGATCTTGGATGACCCTTAGGATGCTGAATGTGATGGATTTTTGGTTCTTTCTAGACCTGAGATTATAAGGTTAATTTGAACATGTACTATGCAAAAAAGACTCTAACTTCAAGTTCTTCTCAATGAATACCCATCACTTATTTAGGAGTCAATGCTAATATTTGTGTTCTACTTTTGTATTTCTTCCAGTGCTTCCAGGGCTAAATCCAGGAGGATGAGCCATGTGTAATATTGCTACTACCATAATTGATAATGCTGTCATACATTGTAGTCATGGATTTGTTCCTCTTTGTAAATGGCTAATATGTAGCTTATATTGAATCTGATGCTTCACATAATTTATTGCTGAACATATGCTAGATTGCCTAACCACTGCAATGATATAAACAGCCTCATTTCTTGATGCATGGTCACTGTCCAACTTTAAAAAAATCAACATCTATCATAAACAAACTCTCTTTCCAATAAAGTACTATAAATTCTAATATCTAGGATATTGGAATCAAGTTATTCTTAGGCAAGCCTTTTAACTGTTTTATTATACAATATTCTCCCTCCAAAAAGGGTAAATATTTCTGGGGGTCCATGACAGAAGGGGTCTTTATCTCTTTGAAATATTCACTTTATAATTAGCAAAGGATAATGGAGTAGGGAAAATTCCTAAACTATATGAGTAAAATATGATAAATACTGTAAAAAAATGATGACTTGGGGCATGGAGGAGACTGCTTTAAGTCAACATTAGAGGATTAAGGAAGATGGTTTGGGAAGAAGTGATATTTAAGCTAAGATCTAAAAGTTAATTAGGGTTAGTATGATGAAAAGTGGGCAAGAGTATCTCGACAGAGACTAATGTGTGCAAAGACAGGAAGTCATAGGAAACAAGTCACATTTGGGAAGAGAAATAGTGCTCTGTGGCTGGAACATAGAGAACATGAGAGACTGCAGATGGCAAAGGTAGATCTGGGGAGGAAAGTAGGAATGTAGTGTGAGGCTTTGTAGATTATTTTAAGAAATTTTGTTCTTATCTTAAGAGCAAAGAAAAAACATTGGAGATTTTAACTAAAGGAGGCCAGATGACCTAACTTGAGTTTTTTAGAAAGCTAAACCTAGATAGTATGGCAACTGGTGAAGATAATCAGAAAAACTGGAGACGAGAACACCATTTAAGATACTGTGCAGAATTCTACATGCAAAATAAGGAAGTAGCAGGGGAGAGGAGATAAGTGGAAAGATTCAAAAGATGTTCAGAAAGTGGGGTCAAAAATAAGGAAATGAGTGAGAAAAGCAAGGAAGGAAGGAAAGGAATAATGAGGAAAAGAAGGAAAGAGAAGAGTGAAAGGTGACTGCAGGTTTCCTATGAGCATTCTGGAGACTGAGTGCCATGCAGGTACAGAATCATAGGAAGTCTCAACCTTGTGTTACACTTTGCCCTCATCTTTAATCTTACAGCTGCAGAGAGTTTTCAGTTTACAGAGTTCAGTCACAAATACCATTTCATGTGATCCTCACAGTAATCTTCGTGGAGTCATCATTAACTGCATTTACTGAGGAAACAGAGTTTGTGAAAGGGCTTACAGGCCAGGAGAAATGGGACACAGTGAAGGAAGCAACACAGTGGCTGGAACATAGGACGTGAACTAATATGAGCCAGTCAGAGCTATAGAATCATGTAGAATTGTACAGGGCATAATAATAGTTTTGAGCTTTAATCCTAAGAACACAGGAAGACATAGAATGATTTTAAGGAATAGTGACATAATCAATTTTATGTTTTTAAAATACCATTTCAGTGGATATCTAAGGAGTGGAGAGGAAGGGGGTAGAATAAAGGAAAGAAGTCAAATGGCTATTGAGGTAGTTATAATGAAAAAGATGGCAGCTCTGACTAGCATGGTGGTGGGTGGAATTAAGTAGATAGATTTGAGGTATATATTTCATCACTTCCACTTTTTGTTCATTGTTGTTCATCACACATTCACTTGTGCAAGAAGGCAAGAAAAAGGTGTAAACAGACATACTGAATAAAAAGAAAGTTTCCTTTATTTACAGATGACCAAAAAAATTTATGTGGAAAATACCAAAGAATGTAGAAAAAAAGCTACTTGAATTGATAAGTAAATTTAGCAAATTTGCAGAGTATGGGGTTGTTATTTAAAAATTAATTAAGTCTCTCTTCTAGCAAAGAACCGTTGGATATTGAAATTAAAAAAAATAACATTTATAATAGTATCAGAGATAAGTCTAAAAAAATGTGCCAGGTTTGTATGCTAAAAACTACAAATAGGCTGATAACAGAAATAAAAGAAGACCTAACTGAAGGAGAGCTATACCATGTGGATTGACTGGAAGATTTGATATTCTTAAGTTGTAAATTCTTTCCAAATTGATCTATAAACTCAATGTAATCTACCCAAAATTCCAGTGGGCTTTTTTTTTCTTTTTGGTAGAAATAAACAAACCGATTCTAAAATTTATATGGAAAACCAAAAGCCTAGAAGAGCCAAAGCAATTTTACTAAAGAAGGGCATAGTTGGAAGATTTATATAACCTGAATTCAAGACTTAACTATAAACTCTGAATATAGTATGGTATTGGTGTAAGGGTAGACATATATCAGTTAAACAGAGCCCAAAAATAAATACACATATATGGTCAATTGATTTTTGACAATAGTACCAAACTAGTTTAATCGAGAAAGGAAAGTTTTGTCAAAAAATCATGCTGAAAAACTTAAGCATGCATATTAAAAACCATAAACTAAACTATAAACTAAAACTATAAACTAAAACTATAAACTAAAAAAACACAAACTAACAAAAGAATAACAAAAGCTCATACCTGTAACCATTAAAAAAAAGAAAATAAGTAGATTCTATAAATATAAAACCTAAACCTATAAGAGTTCTATAAGAAAACATGGGAGGAAATCTTTGTGGCTTTAGTGATGCAACCATATTTTAGAAAGAATATAAAAACATGTGATTTAAAAGTTTGATAAGGTAGACTTCATTGAAATTAAAAACTTATTTCAACACATTGCTAAGAATATGAAAAGGCAAGCCACAGACTAAAGAAAAATACTTTCAAA
This sequence comes from Lynx canadensis, assembly GCF_007474595.2. NCBI lineage: Eukaryota > Metazoa > Chordata > Mammalia > Carnivora > Felidae > Lynx > Lynx canadensis. Next base: position 61,816,702 of record NC_044310.1, on the reverse strand, counting down.
ACGCATAGCAGATGAAAGACTTCTACCTAGTATCTATGAACTCTTACAAGTAAATAATAAGGCAACCCGAACAAACACTTCACCAAAGAAAGAGGAACACAAACATGTGAGATTTTCCATATCATTAGCTATTAGAAAAATAGAAAATACTACTACAATGATACACCATTATATACCTACTCAAATGGCCAATGTCTTATTTTAAACAGACAACAAAAATATCCTGGCAAGGATGTATAGCAACTGAAATTATAATACATTGCTGGTAGAAATCCATCATGGTACAGATACCTTAGAAAACCTCTTATCATAAGATCTAGTACTGTAATCATTTCTTATATATTTATTCAAGAGTAGTAAAACCATCCACACAAATACCTGGGTGGTTTTAGTATCTTATGCACAGCAGCCCCAAAGTGAGAATAATTCAAATAATCATCCATTTATGAATGCATTATTAAATTGAGATACATCCACACAATGGAGTATTACTCAGGAACAAAAAGGAATAAATGACTGAAAGTCAACAGCATGATTCCATTTATAGCACATTCTGGAAAAGGCAAAACTATAAAGACCTAAATCAGATAAGTGATTGCTAGGGGCTGGATGTGGGAACAGTGAATTAACTCAAAAGAGGCACTAAGGAACTTTTTACAGTGATGGAAATACTCTATATGGTGATGATCATGGTTATGTATTTGTTGAAACTAGTGGAATTATTAACCTAAAATGGCAATGTTGTTTCAGTTCAAAATAGTCTTTACATTCACACTATAATAAGGACTAACTCTCATAATTTTCTATGAAAAGTATATAGAAAAATATTAGGACAATTAGTTAGAAACTATGCAGAGGATAATTGAAGACCATATGATATTATGGGGAAATATCTTGAAAAGAGAGTGTGAGATGTAGCTTTGCTCTGCAAATGAGTACTAACAATTATTGGAATCTTGGTTAAGACTTTTAATTTGTGAGTATCCACATTTATGGGATTTGTCTTTCCCTAACATCCCTTTTGACTTTGATATATTGTGATACGGTGGCCACCAGGAGCTTGCAAAGTAATTCACTTAAAATTTATTGTGATTTAATTTGAAAACTACTTTTTAAGCATACTAGGTTCTGGGGATGCAAAGCCCTTAAGGAGTTCCCAGTCTAACGGTGAATACAAGTAAGTAAATAGATTGACAAAACATAAAAGCTGAAACTCAAATAAAATGAAGAGACAGATGCAAATAAAATTTACCTTAAGGCTCAAATATGTGTATATTTTTCATGTGATTAGATTTCCTGCCTCTACTGTCTACATGTACATAGAGTGTAATGTATATTATCACCAAAAATTAGGCTCTCTCACAAAGCCCCATTTTTGGAGCGCATCTATTTATGTAATACAAAATTATTATGAAAAGCAATTCTCTTTTATATAACATGAGACAAGCAGAAAACGGTCCTGGTAGGTTATTTTTATGTGTTGCTACTTTCAGCTCACCCCTGTATACACACTAAAAAGGAGTTTCTAGAATCTAATCTCAAAAAATAAGTATTACATTGTCCACATTATTTGCACCCACCTGCCATGTGACCATAGTCATTTGCTTGTTTTATTAACAACAGATAAATCAAAGCCCTAAACTTTAATAAAATATACCTACACTTGTGTGTGCCTGTGCCTAAAGTCACACAGTTAGGTCAGTAAGTTTTCTGGATTGGGCACATACCTTGAAACAATTTTAAGTTGTTTACTTAATTCTTATCTTGTGGACCCACCAAGAGTAATCATTTTGGGGAAAAAAATATTTCTTGAAGTCGTGACAAGGCATAGAACTCTGGAAACCTTTCAGGATGTCTTACCTGGCTTGAGATGAGCAAATGGGATTTCACCAGTGAGAAGTTCCCAGAGACACAGAGCATAGCTGAAGACGTCAGCTTTGATGGTATAGCGTGTGCACTGCGTGAACACCTCAGGGGCCATCCAGCGGAGGTTCTGTGTGTTCAGAAACATCCACAAGTCATTTGCCAAGTGTTTAGTCATCCCACTGTAGAAACAGTGCTCTTCTCTGTGAGGATTTGGTAAGTGTTCTCCCATTGTTCTCAGAAGATATAAAGATAAAATAACACTGATTACCCTGTACCATGCAATAAGCTGATGTGTTTATACATTAATAACATGTTTACTATCATTGTTCAGTTTTACAAAGGCATTTTTCTTAATCATTGGAAGATCATGAAATTCATAATCATTCCAAAAATATTGCAACAATATTAATCATCAAGTAACCCTGCATCTTGTAAAATGATCACAGCAGCAGCATTTTTTGTTTACTTCTGAGCATCTTTCCCCTAGAAGCCTTATAAACTTATGAATAGCCAACCACGATTCATCCAAGAGCTCTATGCCTCCCTGGGGGTGAATCACACCTTTCCTCCTTTAGATCTTCAGGTTGTAGTTTAGGAAGCCACTAAATTAGACCCATAAATAATGCTCTCATGACTGAGGAGAGATAGAGCCTTAGAGGAGTGCCCAGGACATTCTTATGAAGCAGATAGCTCACTGGCAGGATCAGGTCTGTCATATCTCCTGTGTTTGCCCAGTTGTGTTATTTCTGAATATGGTTTGTGCAGTATTCCAGGAAGAAAACCTATAAAATGTTATAGTTTTCTCTGTATGAAGTTTTATATTCATGTTTTGATGGCATTATTTACATTCTTTTCACTTGCAGTTATGTATTTTTTGGTTTGAAATGTAAGTTTGCATTCTGAGATGCAAATGGCATACATTTGGTTGATTTGTAGTTTAGGGGAAAGAGCACTAGGTTTTGAGTTAGGAGAAGAAAATTCCAGCTCCAGCTCTACCATTCACTATTTGAGCAGCCCTGGGCAAGTCTTGTATGCTCCTGGACCTCGGATTCCTTAAGGGCAGAACAGAAGAGGCAAACCCTTCCAGCTCTAAAATCCCATGGCTCCATAACCTTATCAGTGAACTTCGCCAAACACCTTGTTTCTTTGTATTTCCACTGGAAGAAACCAGCATTCTTTTATTGCTCTTACTGAAATTCTATGTAGAGCTGGCTGCTGATAATTCTTTTGAAGTGTCTACCTTATTTTGAAATCATGCATAATTATAGCATTCTAAGAATATATGTATTCCGATTATGATGCGTATATGCAATTCTTCCACATGGGCTTTCACCTTCCAAATAGCCTCCACTTATGTAGCAGATTATGCCTTGTGTCACAACATTGCATAAGTGGAAGTAGGCATACAGTATGCCCATTTTCCCACAGGGGAGTAATAGAGTAATTAGCCAACTTACATGAGGCCACATAACTAGTAAGAAACAAAATAGCCTTCAAAATAAATCTACAGTAGTGCTGTGCTTAAAGACTGTGCTGCTAGGATTAAAAAAAAAAATTACTTGCTGTTGGTGAAATTCAATTCAATTTCATTCAACAAAAGTTTATTTAGCCAGAGTCTGGATGTATTTGAGAATCACCTGGGGGAAATTTGAAAAGATACAGGTACCCAAGATCAACCCCAGGCCAATGAAATCAGAATTTCTGGGGGATGGGTTCAGGCAAAATACTTTTTAAAAAGTTTCTGAAGTGATTCCAATGTGGTGCCAGGGTTGAGAATCACTGATCTAGCTATCTCTGTGTCTCAGGTACTGTGTGTCCTATCAAAAGAGGACTCATTCTTCCTCTCTTACCTCATATCTTGCCATTCTCCTCTTGCTCACTCCACTCTAGTCATTCTGCCTTTGAACACACAAAGAATTTTCCTGTGTCAGTGCCTTTGCACTGACTGTTCCCTCTGCCTACATTGCTCTTCCCCTTACATGGATGACTCCTGGTCAGGCCTCTCATCAAATGTTATCTTTCCCTCTTACCCTATCTAAGTGATACCCCCATTCTCCATTCACATACTTGCTTTGTTTTTACTCTGTAACACTTATCACAACCTGATACATATTTTGTTGATTTGTTCAGTGTCTATCTCCTTCTAGTAGAACATTAGATCCATGGGAATAAGAAAATTAATTTGTTCACTGCAATATTCCCAGTTCCTAGAAGGATGTCTGGCATTTAGTAAGTAGTCCATAAATATTTGTTGGATGAATGAATGAAATCTAACTGGGGAAACCAGACATGCCTAATCTCACTTACAACATGGTCCATGATGTATTTCCTGCCTTCCTCTCTAACTCGTCTTTCACTTTCTCTTCCTCACCCAGAGCATGCCAACAATGACAAGCTCTTTGAAGTTCCCCCAGGAAGTCTGATATTTCTCATCCTTCCCTACATCTTTGCTCATGCTGTTGTTCATTCTACCTGGCACTCTTTTCTGTTCTCCCTGCACCTAATTTACTCCCATTCATCCCAAGATGCTCTGTCACACCTTACTTATCACAGGACTTCCATACTGCTTTAAATCTATCTGCTTATTACTGTGTTTTCCCCATAGAAAATGAGCTCTTGACATCAAGATTTTCTTCACATTTTGCATTCCTGGTCCCTTGCACAATGTCTGACACATGGTAGGCCCTCAATAAATGTTTATTGACTGAATGAGTAAGGGTACGAATTAGCAGTACAAAATGCTACAAAAGTACAGACAGAAAAATGCACGGGGAGGAGGCAGCAGGTGTGTGTGTGTGGGGGGGGGGGGATTGTTATGGAAGGGAAGGCACTTACAATGGATAAAATTTCCTAGGCCTTGCAAGACCTTTCTAGGTGAGGTGGAGTGAAGGACTGTCCAGGCAGAGAAAGCCACACTAGCAGAGACACAGGGATATGAATGTGAATGGCCCTTTTGGGGAATGAGCAGGAGGCTTGTGTATTAGGGTGTGGGGGACTTGAGAGAACTTACTGTGGGAGAAGAGGTCACAGAGGGGCCCTGGGCCAGATTTGGGAGGGCAGGAGGCTTCCAGGTAATGAATTTGGATTTTGGCCTGTGGGTACTGGGTATCTGTGATGGTTATAGGAGGAGATGAATTGTCAGAACCTAACTCTTGGCTGATGTTGCAAAGAAGGAACTAGAAGACAGTACTGGAGTTAGAATCCTACTTCTAGTCCAGAAAAGGGATGATGAAGACATGAACTGAAGTGGAAAATGAGAGTTTGGGATGAACTTAAAACAAGCATGCAAACAAACAGAAAACATGACTGAGTAATGCATCTGTGGAAGCAGAAAAAGGAAGGAATGGGAAATTACCCTAAACTTAGGTAGTTAAATAACACACGTGGTCTAGGAAGAGAAGTTACATTTTTGGGGGAGGGGAGGAGAGTAAAGAAGAGAGCAGGTAATGATTTTAATAGCAGACATTTTTGAATACAATTATGTTTGCTCCAGATGTTAAAACTTATATTTTAGTTAAACATTAATACTTGGTTATATGCCATATTACCTTTTAATGCTGAAGCAGAAAAAAAGTTGTTACTAGATTCTGGTTAACTACAAATTCTATAGTTAGTTACTGATTAAATGTTAACTCTCTCCACTACTTAATAAGAAGATCTAAAAATGAAAGCCAATTAACCATGCCTGCTTGGTACTTTTTTCAGTTACATCTGAAATAAATTCTGTATTATTTTATCCATCTCATTTTCCAGACATATATCTAATCTATTTTTCTGGTACAGCCTTGAAAGAGTTCTTTTGAGGGCTTCCTGAAAATAAAAACCTAAAACTTTATCCTGCCCCTGGGACAATGACAATGCTTCCAGTTAAAGCTGCTCTCATCTCACTTCCTGTCATGCTGAGTTTACACATTTTAATTGTTTCATAATTATAAGGAACATAAGCAGCAGCAAACCCCAGGTTGTTTTGTCATGTTGTCTTCATCCAGAGACTGTAGAAATCTTGATTCTGATGGAAAGAAAAAATGAATTCGTGTTAAAGAAAACATCTTTAAAAACAAGGTCAAAATCACAACTAAAATTTTGAACCCCCTAGAAACCTCTTATTTAAAGGCTTACTTCCTTTCTTGTAGCTGGGTATATCAAAGCGAAAAAACTGAAAATAAATGATATACTTTTAAAATTCAGGGTCACTGAAATTTAAATGATTTAGAAAAGTATGGCTGTCAGTGTGAACTGCTTTTTCAGCTTCATCATACAGTATGAGACACCAACTAAGAATGAAGAAAGAAACTGATGTCATTTGGGGATTTTTCATGGAAATCTCTCACCTCCAAAATCTGCCACCACTGCATGCCCGTCCTCACAGAGAAGAATATTGTGACTGTAAAAAACAAAACAAAACAAAAACAGTGAAACAAAAAACAAAACACTGACTTTGAGTAAACTTCATTATTTCTGAATCTGGTGTCTTAAGGAAGAGGTTGATAGTCATCATTTGTTTACCCAGAGGCTGAACAAGCTGCAAAAGACTGGCAGAGATCTTAGGTTAGTGACTCTTATTTTTTTTTTAATTTTGCTAATTCAAAAGGAATATTTACAAAATCATTTTATATCCAACTTGGAAAGTATACGCAGTGTCTCACTTTGGATAAGCCCTCTAAACTTGTCAAAAAGACCCATTCGCTGAAGATCAGTATTTCAGCTCTCTGTGGTTCATTTGCTAATACAATTGTTAACAGGCAGGGTCAAAGGCATCCATGAGCATATGAGAGCCAGAGCAAGGGAACCAGCTTGCTGGAACCCTAAGCGTAAGGGCAGTTCAAGTCAGAGCCTGACATGAACATAATAAAAGGACCCTTTGTGGAATAAGTCTTGGCCAACATGTTCTAGCTACACTCCCAGGAAGAAGGAGTGTTTTTAAGCCTGATATTAGCTAAACCCCTTTTTAAGGTTGTAGGGAGAAAAAGTTATAAAGATTACCAAAGTCTTTCCAACCCAGAATTCAAGCGAGATTAAGAATGTCCTGCCTTTTCAAAAAGTAAATCAAGGCTGAGACAGCCCCCAAAGAGGTCATTCTTCCTCCCACATATTGGTAAAATGAGCTGTGGGATATCTTATGGATGGACAAACACATCATGATCCAAGATTGTCACGGAGTGCTTCTTACTGAATGCTTATTTCACATTTGCCTTGTAAATGAGGCATTTCAGTATTAGGAGATCATCCACTGGATTTCTTTTAGTGTCTATAGGTTATACTATATTTATTGTATTTGCTCTATCCTTAATTGTTTTGCTTTGTGATCAATATATAGAAAACACTATTATTTTCTAGTCCTGAATAAGACCCAAATAAGATATTGAATTCTTTACATAAATACTTTCTGGGGCTGACTGCGGCGTTATAAGAAAGTTACTTTTGAATTTCCCTAGTATCATTAATGAATTTTATTTCAGTAATAGAGACTTAATCCTCTTTCAACTACTTAAAATCTAGAATATGTTTAAAGCCAATTTGCTTGGAAAAACCCAGTGTAGAAGTAATCAAGGATGTCAAAACAAAACCCCCAGGATGCTCTCTTTAACTTCAAATTTATCAGTTGCAACATATGATGAGACAACTGTCATAAGAACTTGATAGCATCAGGAACTCTCTGGAAGTTCAAGTATGACAAGAAAATGCATCTGATGTTGCACCACCAGATTCTCTGAGGGATTTATGGGAGTTTCAATACCACAATATCTTGGTCTATCAAAGGATATGGGGTGTTACATTTTAGAGATATCATTAAAACACATATTGAGCATGGATTCCCTAAACACAATACACCTATATGTATAGCATCTTGTCTGTTATTTTATTTTAATTTTGATTAGTTATCTAGAACAGTGGTTATTAAAAAACATTTTGAGGAGCATAATCTCAACATATAATATAGATTTTTAAATGGAGCTGTACAAGTTAAACAGAGGGAAAGGCTCCCTGAACCACCAATTAAACATTCACTTTTTCCACAATAGTAGTCATCAAGGTAATAGCTTAAAACCATGGATCTTGAGAAGCCACCAGATAAGTTACATTTGTTTGGAATATTTATTCATTTGTTTGCTTAAATTTCTTCCAAAGTAAGTATTTTATGTTATTAAGACTGATTATACCACCTAGCTGGAGTTGGGGTGGAGAGTTTAGCAAAATTTTACTCTTTTATCAAAGAAATTTCAATGAATTTAGTCACTGGGCCACCCAGTGCATCACAGTATGAGAAGCAGGGTATGTCAGGAATCATGCAGGGATTATGCTCCTTGCTGTACCTCCAGCATTTTTAGCACATACATTGCACAGGAGTATTCAATAAACATTTGTTAGCAAATAAATTAACTAAAAGTAACTGAAAATAGACAGTCATGAGTACTGTTTGAATACCGCTCATCTGTCTGCTGATAAATATTTAGAATTCACAGAATCCTACAATTGGACGAGACATTAGAACTAACTTAGTATAACCCTCTTAGTTCCTGCAGAAGTCTCAAGTTCAGAGAACTTAAGTGTATCAACAGAGATTACACAGGTAAGTAGTAACAGTGAAGACGCAGAATCCAGTTCATGTAGGCCACCATCCCAGATCTTAGAACAGGGACTGGCAAACAGTAGGTGAAAAATGATTTTATGAATCATCTATGTGTTGTGTTATGGACCTTTCCCCCCAAGGACGATATTTACTTTCCTCACATTATCAAGACACTCTGAGAGATGCAAAATGAGGCAAGTTATAGATTTCATCTTCAAATAACTTATAATCAGCTGATAAAAAGTAAAGATGAATGTGGGTTATGTAAAAATTCAGAAAAAATAGTGTAGGTTAAAAAAGGAAATTATCTTTGAAGTGGGCCTTGAGAGACAGTCAGTAAGTCTATAAATATAAATTGGCTAAACGTGGATTATATACCAGGAACTTTCCTATATACTGGGATATAGTGGATATAGGCAAAGCGTTTGTGAGCTTATGTTGTAGTGAGGAGGAAATGAGGCAGATGAAGGGAGAAAAAAAATCCAAGTTGGGGGATAATCTTAGTAAAGGCCAAAAGTTGGGGATGCCTGTAGTTGGTATCAGGAATTATAAGAAGAATATACTTACTAAATTAGACAGTGCATGCTGGAGAATAATGGAGGAAAATCAGGTGGAAGTAGTATTGGATTATTACAAGGAAATATGAAAGCTGGGAAGGGAATTCTAGGCTTGATACAAGGAAATAGCACATTTTTATGCATAGGGTGCAATGCTCTGAAAGCAGAGAGATTAGCCTTCAAGAATAATTTTAGGCCCTGGGTATTAAGGACAAAAGTAAAAAGAGTGGAAAACAAATAAGATAGGGTAAATCCGGGGCGCCTGGGTGGCGCAGTCGGTTAAGCGTCCGACTTCAGCCAGGTCACGATCTCGCGCGGCCCGTGAGTTCGAGCCCCGCGTCAGGCTCTGGGCTGATGGCTCGGAGCCTGGAGCCTGTTTCAGATTCTGTGTCTCCCTCTCTCTCTGCCCCTCCCCCGTTCATGCTCTGTCTCTCTCTGTCCCAAAAATAAATAAACGTTGAAAAAAAAAATTAAAAAAAAAAAAAGATAGGGTAAATCCATCAAAACATCTAAAATAAAGTGTCTAGATCTTGGGATAGCTTAGATAGAGAGGTCAAAAAAGAACAGAAAACCAAGGATCATCCTTCATCACACTATGAGTTTTCTAGTTTAGAGTTCTTAAGTACAAAGCAATAAAATATCCAATTAGAAAGGGTTGTCTTACTAAAAATTCTATGAATTTTTATGAAAAGGATAGTGGCTGACTTGGGAGGCTGAGAAACTTGACTAAAGTCAATGTTGTGCTTGGCAAGACTGGACTCACCAGACAAATAACTACTATTTTTATCAAATTGAAATAACATGCAACATGAACTCTTGTGTTCTTTTTGTTTTTAAAAAAAATTTTTTAGTGTTAATTTATTTTTGAGAGACAGAGAGAGAGGGAGAGACAGAGTTCGAGCAAGGGAGGGGCAGAGAGAGAGAGGGAGACACAGAATCTGAAGCAGGCTCCAAGTTCTGAGCTGTCAGCACAGAGCCTGATGCGGGGCTCGAACTTACAAACTGTGAGATTGTGACCTGAGTAGAAGTTGGACGCGCAACTGACTGAGCCACCCAGGCACCCCTGAACTCTTGTGTTCTTAACAAGCAATAGCAAATTAAACAAAACAAAGGATGCAGTGGCAATTTAGGACACTGGACAATTTGAGTTCATAGCAGCAAATGGGGCCAAATTCCAAAAGGGAATCTATGCAAATAATATTGCAGAACTTTGGGAAGTGCTGGAATAAAAGGGAATTTTCTACTTACTTCAAGATAGTCTTCTGGATTTGTCCACTCCTTCTCTAACCACTCAGTAATAATGGAAACTAGCTTTTTAAAATACCCCTAAAATTCATCCATTCATTTTATTAGTTGGTGCTGAGTCATACTTCCTATCTGGAGTGAAATAAATGGAGAGAGACAGGCAGGCGGTGAAGCTGAGAGAATCTATTTTATCAGTGACAGCAGCAAGGCTTTGAAGTAGGCTTTGTGCTGTGTCAGAGAGTCACTGGCATTGGGGTTGAGGATATCTAGGGAAGAGGATGAGTTTGTAGAAGAAGCCAGTTAGGACAATAGAAGTGATGCATTATTATTAGTGTTAATTTGAAGAGTTTACCTGAGATTTGTCATGAATGGCAGGTTTTGAGAGGAAGAAGAACAATAAAAATTGAGGGGAGGTAACAGAGAGGGTGGCAGTAAAGAAAAAAGTGAGTAAATATTGCATGAGAGCCTCCTGTGGGCAAGCACTGGTGTTTTTGAGATTTTTCCATCCCTCATGGAGCCACTGTGTGGTTGATATTAGCATATCTACCCTACAGATGGATAACTGAAGATCAGAGTGGTCACCTAAGATGGCCAGTATCATAGCTAGTAAGAGGTGGAGGAAGCATTCAAACCTCAGTCTCCAAAGTGTGCCTTTTTTAGGAGAAGTTGACTCCCACATCATCCAGATAGGCCCTGAGGAGCCAAAACTCTTCCAGCTTGATGTCTAGGGCAAAAGTCCAGAAAATTTGAGTGAAGAAAGTGATCAAAATTCCAGCTAGTGCTAAAAATTCCTGTGTTCAATGTATGACTGTAAGGTAAAAAGAATGAAGTCAACAAGCTACATGGAAATAAATCTAATATACCTTTGATCCACCAAGAACCAGTAGACAAATACTAACCTTCTTCCCTTCCAGTGTGTGGTTAATATGTCATTTGTAGGTGAATGAAACACAATCCCTGTGAACAGGAAACTTGCAATCTGACCTGGGAATTAAGCTAGGTACACAGAGAATGTCATCAGGATCAGAAAAGTGAAAGAAAACAAGGTGATGGGAATTCTAAGGCTTTTTCTCCAACAGGACACCACCTGGGAGGTTCATTTTTATCTGCTTGCTTTTGTATAAAATTCTGGGGAGAGACAGTCTTCTGTTACAGATAAGGCTTTATGGAGCATCTTCATGTACATAACATTGGGTGGAAACATCCCTTTGAGTCAGACCCTTCTGATGTGAATTTGGTAGATATGCAAACCTGTCAGTAACTGATTGAACTAGCACTTTAGCCCAAGTCCTACCATCTGGGAGAGAGGCATAAGGAGATGAGAAAAGAAGGGGCAGGAGATGAGAAGAGATGGGTTACACTGAAAGGAAGGAGGACAATGATGAACAGATGCTGTAATATACACATATGTACACATAAGCAGTGCACACACATACATATACATGCACACTTGCCATGTAAACTCTCTGGAAACATCTTTAAGGGTCACATGATGCTGAGGAATGCTCTCCAGAAGGCAGTAGGTTTGGTAAAACCACACAAGGAAGTTCAAGAGGTAAAGATCAACAATCCTTAATTCTTACAGTAATTTTTGGCATTTCTGATTTAACATTTTTCCCCACAAATGAAACTATTTTCAATGAAAATTAACTACATCAGTGAACATTGGGATTCAATTAGAGTTCAAACACACTGAAAAGATTCATTGGTCTGTGTGGCCAAAGAAACAAGTAGTCACCAGAACCAGAACTGTTCAATTCTGCAAGCAATTAATGCCAGCCCCTCTCTTCTGAAAACCAGCCACAGACTCAGTCCAAAACACTCTGAGTGACATGTAATCAATGAAAATCTCATTGGAGTAATGAGATTTTTTTTTTTTAATTTTTAAATTTTACTTAAATCCAAGTTAGTTAACGTACAGTGCAATAATGATTTCAGGAGTAGAATTTAGTGGATCATCACTTTTATATAACACCGAGTGCTCATCCCAACAAGTGCCCTCCTTAATGCCCATCATCCATTTAGCCCATTCCCCTACCCAACACCCCTCCAACAACCCTTAGTTTGTTCTCTGTATTTAAGAGTCTCTTATGGTTTGCCTCTCTGTCTCTGTTTATTTTTCCTTCCCTTCCCCTATATTCATCTGTTCTGTTTCTTAAATTCCACATATGAGTGAAATCATATATTTATCTTCATCTGATTGAATTATTTTGCTTAGCATAATACATTCTAGTTCCATCCAAGTTGTTGCAAATGGCAAGATTCCATTCTTCTTGATTGCTGAGTAATATTCCATTGCATATATATGTATATATACCACATCTTCTTTATCCATTCATCAGTCAACGAACATTTGGGCCCTTTGCATACATTGGCCATTGTCCATAGTGCTGTTATAAAATTGCAATGTAAGTGCCCCCTTCAAATCAGCATTTTTGTATCCTTTGGACAAATACCTAGTAGTACAGTTGCTGGGTCATAGGATAGCTCTATTTTTAATTTTCTGAGGAACCTCCATACTGTTTTCCAGAGTGGCTGTACCAGTTTGCATTTCTACCAGTAGTGCAAAAAGGTTTCCCTTTCTCTGCATCCTCACCACATCCATTGTTTCCTGAGTTGTTATTCTGTTCCTGTTATTCTGACAGGTGTGAGATGGTATCTCATTGTGGTTTTGATTTGTATTTCCCTGATAATGAGTGAAGTTGAGCGTCTTTTCATGTGTCTGTTAGTCATCTGGATGTCTTCTTTGGAAAAGTGTCTATTTGTGTCATCTGCCTATTTCTTCACTGGATTATTTGTTTTTTGGGTGTTGAGTTTGAAAGTTCTTTATAGATTTTGGGCACTAACCCTTTATCTGATATGTCATTTGCAAATATCTTCTCCCATTCTGTCGGTTGCCTTTTAGTTTTGCTGATTGTTTCCTTTGCTGTGCAGAAGCTTTTTATTTTGATGAGGTCCCAATAGTTCATGTTTGTTTTTGTTTCCTTTGCCTCAGAGACATGTCTTTTAAGAAGTTGCTGCAGCTGAGGTCAAAGAGATTGTAGTCTGTTTTCCCCTCTAGGATTTTGATGGTTTCCTGTCTCACATTTAGGTCTTTCTTCCATTTTGAGTTTATTTTTGTATATGGTGTAAGAAAGTGGTCCAGGTTCATTCTTCTGCATGTCTCTGTCCAGTTTTCCCAACACCATTTGCTACAGAGATCGTCTTTTTTCCATTGGATACTCTTTCCAGCTTTGTCAAAGATTAGTTGGGGCACCTAGGTGGCTCAGTTGATTGAACATCCGACTTCAGCTCTGGTCATGATCTCACAGCTTGTGAGTTCGAGCCTCACATCAGGCTCTCTACTGACAGCTCAGAGCCTGGAGCCTGCTTCAGATTCTGTGCCTCCCTCTCTCTCTGCCCCAACCCACTTGCACCCTGTCTCTGTCTCTCTCAAAAATAAATAAACATTAAAAAAATTAAAAAAAAAAAGATTAGTTGGCCAAACATTTGTGGGCCCATTTTTGGGTTCTCTATTCTGTTCCATTGATCTATGTGTCTGTTTTTGTGCCAATACTGTCTTGATGATTATAGCTTTTATTATGGCTTGAAGTCTGGAACTATGATACCTCCAGCTTTGGTTTTCTTTTTTCAAGATTGCTTTGGCTATTTGGGGTCTTTTCTGGGTCCATACAAATTTTAGAATTGTTTGTTCTAGCTCTGTGAAGAATGCTGGTGTTATTTTGATAGGGATTACATTGAATATGTAGATTGCTTTGGCTAGCATTGACATTTTAACAATATTTGTTTTTTCAGTTCACGAGCATGGAATCTTTTCCCATTTCTTTGTGTCTTCTTCAATTTCTTTCATAAGTTTACTATAGTTTTCAGTGTATAGATCTTTTATCTCTTTGGTTAGGTTTGTTCCTAGGTATTTTATGGTTTTTGGTGCAGTTGTAAGTGTGATTAATTCCTTGATTTCTCTTTCTGCTGTTTCATTATTGGTGTATAGAAATGCCACAGATACATTGATTTTATAGCCTGTGACTTTGCTGAATTCATCTATCAGTTCTAGGCATTTTTTGGTGGAGTATTTTGTGTTTTCACCTAGAGTATCATGTCATCTGCCAATTTGAATGCCTTTTATTTCTTTTTGAAGCCTGATTTCTGAGGTTGAGACTTCTAACACATTGGGGCGCCTGGGTGGCTCAGTCGGTTAAGCGGCCGACTTCAGCTCAGGTCATGATCTCACGGTCCGTGAGTTCGAGCCCCGCATCGGGCTCTGTGCTGACAGCTCGGAGCCTGGAGCCTGTTTCAGATTCTGTGTCTCCCTCTCTCTGACCCTCCCCTGTTCATGCTCTGCCTCTCTCTGTCTTAAAAATAAGTAAACGTTAAAAAAAAAAAAAGACTTCTAACACTATGTCAAGCAGCAGTGGTGAGAGTGGACATCCCTGTCATGTTCCTGACTTTAAGGAGAAAGCTCTCCGTTTTTCCTCATTGAGGATGATATTAGTGATGGGTCTTCCGTATATGGCCTTTATGACTGAGGTATGTTCATTCTATTTCCACTTCCTTGAGGTTTTTTTTTTTTTTAAATCAAGAAAGGATGTAATTTGTCAAATGCTTTTTGTGCACTATTGTGGGGATCATGTGGTTCTTATCCTTTCTTTTATTAATATGATGTGATTCCAAAAGTCCACGTTGTTTGCAAAACAATAATTTTGTTGTGGCAAATGAAGCTCAGGCTCAGAAGCAAGTAGCTTAGCTATTGAGCATGCCAAGTCAACCTTGCAGTGTCAGTAGCTCATAGGGCTTTATTGCTGTCTTTGGTGATCATGCAATACAGGAGAAATGGTATGCTGGAATTGTGTTCACCAATGTGGATATGTGCATAGGTTTACCCTTCCTGCTGTGAAGGCTTTGTTCTGTGGTAGAAACCGCAGCACCTGCTTTTAAAAAGATGACAATCTGATTGGGGATGACATGTCAACTGAAAGGGAGAAATATTATCACACATAAGCTAGAATGTAAAGCAGCTTTTACTGTCAGAGACCTAGCAAAGAATATGGTGGATATGAGAATTAATTCTGGAGAAGATCACTGAAGTAGAAGGGAAGGTCTTAAGCAATAGGATGAACAGAAGGTAGTATGTGGGAAAGGGACTTGAAGTCAGAATGCCTGTTTTTTTGTTCTTTGTTGTTTTTTTGTTACAAGTCCTATGAATTTGGACATATAGTATTTTCTTATCTTTAAAAATTTTGAGAAGAATGAAGAACATTAAGAGGTAATACATAGAGTTTTGTAAATTCTAAACTGCTAAATAGGTATTGGTTATTATTTAATATACGAAAGACCTAGCTTACAGAGTGTTTGTACAACTTACAAACAATGCCCTTTGTAAACTATACAGCCATGTACTTGTTAGGTATTAAGCGATGAGTCTTGGAAGCAATATGACTTTCTGAATCAAAACCCACAGTAGAAACTGACTTCACTATGGAATACTTCAACTCATTCTTAGTCCTAGAGAGTCTCTTCTCCTTCCATTCCCATTGTCTAATTCTATAAAACTATTGTTGCTTTGATTGAATGACTGCATTTCACCTAAAGGAATCTTTGTTTCCCTGACTGCACTGATGCTGCAGAATTGGGAGTTGGCTCCAGCTTTGTCTTTTATCATGAAGCAAATGATTTGGGTCAATTGTTTATGTAACAGAACTGAGTATTTATCTCTTTGAAATGTCTGTCCCTTACAGATGACTCCACAATAAAGTTCTTTTAACCTTAGCAATGCATGCACTTAGTAGAATACAAAATATAACAGAGGGCAAGATTTACTTCATCCAATGTGAATACAATCCAAGCTCTGACCTTCAGTTCTTTCTTCCATAGGAACACAGTTCACTTTCAGAAAAGAATAAGCTATTTCAATGTGGTGGGTGTATTTATATCTTTTAAGTATTTTCTCCATTTTTTTAAAACAAAAGTTAATGGAAGTTAAATTCTGCTGGTTCTTTGTGACTTTTTTTTTTTTACTCCAACCTCAGAACTGAGTTAATTTAATGAAATCATTATGTAAGCATCATGAGTCTTTTCATTTTAATTGCCTATATTGAAAATTTACCTAAAGTGCTCAAATGATTCATAATCAGTTGGTTATGCACTATAGTCCAATACTAATTGTCACTATTAATCAGACTGGCCTGATTATTAGACCATTTTCCAATTCTGACTTTCTTCCAGAGCCAGACTGAAGTTCATGATGGCCTTAGAAGGATCAAGGTGAGTTGCTACTCTCCTACCATTAAGCACTTTTTTTTAAGTCACTTAAAAAAACCCCACATAAATATTAATTCACTCTTTTCCTGAATTATAGAGCCATGTAATTGCCTGTGTCAGTTGCTACTAACAAACACTAGTTTAAGGGCACCATGGCCAACCTCTCAGTGTCCTTATTTGAAGCGATGACAGCCTCAGAAGTGTAAACCTAATAATGCAACAGCAATGCTCCCCAGATTTCCTATAAGCCACTGTTTTCTGATAAATGCCTGAAGGTGATTAACTTACATGATTAAAGACACATGGCTATCGGCATGCCTGGAAGCATTCCAAGGGTTAAATCAGTGGAAGCAATTAGGCTTCATTTTCAATCTCATCACACTGTGAAAGTCATTAGTTTACAAACACATCTGCCTGACAAGCAATCATTCAGACCTGATGCTGAGGAGTCCCGGATCTGCCTGCTGCCACATTTTGCTGGTGGTACTACTTGATGGCCCAGGACTCGTCTTGCTACAGACATCCCGGGAGGGAGTACCACCTTCTTGACTTTCAGCATGGGCAACTATACACTGTTCTCACTTATCAAGTTCCCCTTGAAAACCCTTCCTAAGCCATTGCCACTACCAAACCAAATGTGGCTCTTTACCTCTGAGTATGTAACCCCCATACCCTGAGTTACTTCCAATTTGTTTCAAGTATAATGTAAGGTGCTTTCTAGATCCTTGAAATGCAGTAAAGCTCACATCTACTCGCTTTGGAGCTTTGCACTCTTTTCTAAAAAAGAAACACTTCCAAGTCATCTAGATCAGCTCCTTTCAGTCACAGATGTAGTCTCACATGCTCTCTCTCTTGATATCTGTCTTCCTCTGATTTATTTTTCTATCTCTGCTTCTTACATCCTTAGGGAACAAAAAAAGTTCAAAAATTCAGTGTCATCATGAGGGATAACTGCTGGGGATCCTGGGTGTGAGCCCCAGATAATGAGATAGCACATTTGGTTTCAGAGACCTGGTTGATATCTCTTTATTATGCATGTTATGTGGGGCTCTTGGCGACCACCTGAGGGTCCCTCACAATTTGGGCTGCACACACAAACCTGATAACAATGGTACAGTACCACTGGATATCATGTACTTTGATTCATAGTTTAATAAGGCCTCCACCTCTATTCTTGTCATCTGTGTACCTTTGGGCCCAACATAAAGTGTTCCAGATCTCCCACCATAACCAGAAGATTTTCTTGTTGTTGTTTCTCTCCGAAAAGTGAGATCTCTGGAACTCTGTTTGGGTTTTATTTCATCAGGTGCCCCTCCTTGACAAAGGCCAAGGGACTCCCAAGCCTAAGTTTTCCTATTAATCCCTTTGAAGCTAGTTCTTCACTAAAACTAAGAACTTTAATTTTATTTTTTATGCTGCCAGAAAATAACCCTAGTTAGGCTTCATACACGCTGACAAGATAGCTTGTATCCACCATTGGTTCTTTAGAGATGGCATGCTGGGGAAAACCCATGTTAACAGTAAAATAGACCTCCAAACTCATCCAGGAATAGTAAAATACAGATCTTGAACATAACATAGGTAAGAGAGGAGGAATTTACCAAAGCCCCATATCATTAACTTCTAAACACTGAAAGCCTAATTTCAGTGAACCCTTGGAAACCATGGAAACAGAACACTCCAATAAATGCAAAGGATTGCAGAACCTTGACTTTTCCTAAAACAAACTTCAGTCTGTCAGTAGAAGTATATTTGAAGGCTTACCTCTAAAGCTACTGGATTTGTCCCATTGCCAGTGGGATTGAAGAGGTGGATTATAAGATTTGTATTGTGGTTAAACCCATTTATTGAGAATAATGTGAAAAAAAACTCCATACTCTTCACTTACTATTTGCTCAACACCATGAAATGCAAGTGGAAGAGTGATAATGACTGGATAAATCGAACCACATGCACAAATGCTATTGATTGTAAGGTTTCTACGAGTTAGTATCCTAGAATCAACAAGCAAGTATAATTTCTGCTTCTAGGGATGGCTACAGCTTTTGCTTATTACTTTTAACAGGATAGAATCTTAGGAGGATGAGGACTGTCAGGTATGCAAACTGCAGAATTTGAACTCTATAAAGGAATAACTTGAAAAGCTTTTTTTTTGTTTTGTTTTATGTTTTGCCTAGGTTACCTTATTCAGCCCCTAGTAACTGTTCTTTTTCCTGCCTCATCTACTTCCTTTCCCCTGATCTTGAGAATCTAAGCATGTCTCCAGCCTCTGTTAAGTGCAGACATATAGATGCTAAGGGTGCCCACAACTTGCACTGAAAAGTGTGCTAGGACTCTCCCCACCCACGTTTAAGAAACCAGGTCTAATACTGATTCTTTGGGAATGTGCCTTCTGAGCATAAACACTAAAACACAAAAGGTGTGTTCTAACTCTATCTCTTCACGATGAAATAAAATCATGGACACTAATGGGGACAAAGAAACAAGGACAGAGAGAGAAGAGCATAAGAACACAAATATATAAGTAAGAGAAGAAAATCTCTGGAGTTTGGCTTGGCAGACACCATTGATATTTTGTGTGCCAAGTTTCCTGTGTAAAGAAAGACCCTGAAGTAGGTGTACATGTGTTAAGCAGAGGAGGACTGAGCTTAAAAATAACAGCTGAGACGAGAGCTGGGCTTTATCAACAAATAAGGTTTCCTGAATTAAGTAAAGCAGTCTTGGACTTGAGCAACTCTACGAGAGCAGGCGAGGTGGCTCTATCTCTGACAAACAGAGGCTGTACTCCTGCGGAGCCTGACCTCTAAAAGGGTGTCTCCTTCTAACCTGAGCTATGAATAAGTGTTTAAAAAAGTATGGCTTCAGGGGAATTTGTTTCCAGCCCCTTTGGAGGCAGGGATTTGTAGGTAACTCAGGAAAGGAACCGTTTACCTACTGGACTAATCTGAAGCAATGGCTTTTACCGTGGTATCTCTATCTCGTCTTAGCACAGGGAGACTAAATGCCCGTATCTGTGCAAAAGGCCAGGTTAAAAATGTGCTTAGTCCCACATGCCTTCCATCAAGGACACTTTGAAAATTCAAAAGAAACTAACGGGTCTATTTTTTAAAAACTCACTGAACCATTCAGCATCTCTTCAGTTGCCGAGAAGAGGGCTGTAGGTTTTTTTCAAGACACTAGATAGTCTATCCCCGTGGGATAGAAGTATTAGTCACAGAAACACAAGTTATCAACCATGACGGTTTAGGGCTATTTTAGTTCTAACCCTTTGTCAATGCTGTGTGACTGTCCCCACAGTACCCCCAGCTCCTTTCTCCTTCTCTCCTTCCTTTTGTTCATGCTGTCTTCTCCAAGTTTGAATTCACTTCCAATTATCCTATAAACAAATATCCTAATTTTTCAACACCCTGTCCAGTGATTTCTTCTTATCTGGGCTTTCACAGTGCTTGTCTCCAATAAGATTATAAGCTCTACAGGAGGAAGACCCATGAACCTGGGAAATTATTGGCGATCAATAAAATCTTATTTAATTAAAATATCTTTTTAATACTGGCAGAATAAAGGAAAAGAACAACTGAGAATGATGGGGGAATTTTATGGGGAGATTATATTCAGCTATAACTTTTTCTAAGTTCCATAGAATGAATTCTGTAGTTACTCAGGCCAAATTGATGTTTCATATTTTCTATAAAGATCAAAATTTGTGACTCAGAATAAATTCTCTGAGACTCAATACCTTAATTTTCCCATTTTAGTCTTACTCCAGGCAAATTCTTATCTGTCAGTTTCCTATATAATCAGCATTTACCCAACAAATATTTGGTTAATATTTATTTGGCATCTACCACACTGCTGGATATTATGCAGGACACAGAAAAAGCTTTAGAACAAACCCACCTTTCCAGTAAAGATAAGGAAATGAGCTGAATAAACACTTCTCACTCTATCCCTCTAGTCACTGACTGCCATGCATGAGCCTGAAGTTCTATTCATCTCATTTACCCCTCCCTGCCATGCCTTTCCTGACCACCTAAATCCTAGCCCTGCTTCAAGAACAAGTTTAAATCTTGCCTTCTTTTTGAAATCTTACCCAAGTATTCTAGCCCACACCAATAAATCTGAGACTGAATGCCAATAACACAGTTTTCAGTTCAAAACATTTGGTACTTAGGATATGCTCTAGTTTTTTTTTTTTTTTTTTTCTACATATCTCCTATTTCCCAAAGAGAGAGTAAAACTATTCCTAAACCAGTTTCTATCCTTTGATCTCTAGGGCTTGGCAAATTATAGCTGCTCAAGAAACATTACCATTGTGAATAATCAATATAGCTACTGATACAACATCCTGCTTTTTTCAAAGTAATCCTCTGGACAACATTCTACTGTTCTCTTCCCCTTTATAGTCAATATTCTTGAAGGGTTTTCTTACACTTATTTCTGCTTCTTTACTGGCCAGCTCCTCCTCTTCAATCCACTAGTCTCACCTTTTTTCCTTCCTTTCCAATAAATCTTTTCTCCAACATGAACATCTGTGTTGCTAAATGCCATGGACTCTTTAGCCTTGAGCCATCTAATCCTGAGCTCTTATTCCTGAGTAAAGCTTGCTTCTCTTCTCCTAGTGCAGGATATCAACATGAATCAAATTACCCAAATAAAAACTAGGGAACCATCCTTGATTCTTCCCTGTCCTTTAACCCCTTCATAAAACCAGTCACTATGTCCTACTGATTTTGCTTTTCTAATATGTTCTATATCTGTCCATTTATGCTTTCTTTGCACTGGGCCCTTATCCCATTTTGACAAGTCAGTAATCTAAAAACAGGTTTGTTAGTACTCCATTTGTAGAAAAGTACTACCGATAGGAGATCTTTCAAGCTAAGCATGGTGCTAGGTATTAGGTAATAATAAGTAATGCTTATGTATTACTATGTGCTAGGCATGGTTCTAAGCAATATATGTTAACCAATTTATGGTTAACAATGTCACATAACCCCACGAGGTGGATATAATTATTACCTCACTTTAATTATAAATGGAATCGCAGAAAGGTTAAGTAACTTCCCTAAGGTAACACAGCTAGGTACTTTGAATTCCTCATCTCATTTAGACCCTACTGTAGCTTTATTTGGTGATATTAATATTTCACCTTACACCTGAGGAATTGAGGCTGAGAAGCTTAAAATAATTTTCCTAAGGCCACCCATTTGGTAAAAGTGTCAGAATCATGATTAGAATCCACTAGTTGGCTTCAAAATTCATTTACTGTCCTCCACACATGCTTTGAAAGCACCACACAGAGTGGTTTAAGGAAAGCTAAATTGGAAAGTACAGACTGATTTTCTCATCTGTCATATTAATTTGTGTTTGATATTGTTTTTAATGGAAGCAAAGAGGATGAGTGTGAAAATAATGAAATCTATAAGTTCAAAGAAAGTACGTGCAACAAAGAACAAACAATAATGACTATGGAGAAAAGGCTAAACACAGAGAGGGAAGAGAAACAGGACCAAAGGAAGGAAACAGAAAGGTGGGGGAGTAGGGGATGTGGTGGATCCAATGGGACCTGAAGGAGGGGCTAAGCTGAAGCATGAATTGCCTTGATGGTATTTAAATCTAATGAGAATGTGTTAGAAACTGTGGTATGTGACTAAATAGTTCAACAACATGCATATTTCACGATGTTGGCTTTATGTGACTGGGTTACTCAGGAATCCACCAGCTGAAACAAAGCCAAAAGACACCCAGTGATTTTATTCGAGCTTACCAACAGCTACCCAGACTTTGTACGCAGCATGGAAATGACAAATGATTAGTATTCGAAAGAAGTCTATAAGCTATCCAGCAAGTTGTGGATACTTTGTATTCTGGGCTTACCCAGTACGGCAGAACATTTTGTTCCTAAAGAATTTAGTGGGGTTTGTTTTTATGTTTTTGATTTTTTTTTTCATTTTGGTTTTGATTTGTGTGTAGTCTTCTATTTAACTCCATAATGATGGAAACAGCAGTCACAAATGTTACCCACACACCCTGTATAGTCAAAGAAACAATTGCAAACAGCAATTTGGGTGTCTGGTCTCTAGAAGATGATGAAAGTTGGTTAAAGAATGTGAGTAGAATGTGGAAATGAAAACGGACTGGGAATCAGAACACTTGCGTTCAAGAATCACTTCTGCCATTTAGGCTACTGAGTGACTCTGGGGAAAGTAATTAATTTGTTGAACTTCAAATTTCTCTTATTCAGGATTGTGAGTTCACTAAATAAAGATTAAATGAAATGATAAGTAAATTATTATTATTATTATAAGTAAAAGAAATGAAATGCCAGAATCAGAGAATTAATTAATTGGTTTCTCAAAAGAAAAATGGAGGATGACAATGCAACCAAATGATACATTCCTCACAATAATAAATAACAATAAATACATATATGTATCTTCACTTTATGACACATAAATGGGGATGTGTGAACAATTTTAAATATTGGACAAAAAAAACAAATATCCTTAGGTAGAAATCACCTTAAGGCATTAAGTCTTCTAGAAGACGTGCTAACCCTTTATGTTTCCAAGGATAATAAATGATTACATATCTGAAAGTGATTAGGTTAGCCCCCAATTTAAAAGCTCTTTCTTAGGAAGAGTACATTCCTAAGAAGAAGTCATTACACTGAAAAAATTAAAAGCAAAACAATCCACGGCTCTTGTTTCTTCGCTGACTGGTATGTTACTCTTGGTTTTTTAGATTTCTGGGAAAGCTTTCAGAAGGTTGCTAGGTAGTTTTTGGATCAGGACATTCCATGTAAGAGTACTTATAGTGGTAATCTACACAGTGGGCATGACAAGATCCAGAAAATGCCTACTGCTCTGACATGACTTATGTCTTTATTCCTGCCAGCTTTTCAGGTTATGTCAGTCCTCTTATCCTTAGCAATCAGATTAAGTCACCTCTCCTTTTGAAGTCTCTACCAATTTCCTCATTTTATAACCATCTTTCTTCTCAGTTTAAACTCTTACAGTTACATAGTGTAGTAGAAAGAACAGCGGGTTTAGAGAAACAAAACTTTGACTCTAGTCCAGTTCTGCCAATAGTCTTTTAAAAAAATTACTCAAATTATTTATTTCTTAATATGTTACCTTAAATTCTCTTATCTTTATAAATGTCTTGTCAGGTTATTGTAAGGATTAAACAGTAAGTCTGTAAGACCTTAGCAATTTGCAAAACACTATTAAATGTAATTCTTCAGGGGCCTGGCTGATTCAGTTGGTTAAGCATCCAACTCTTGATTTCGGCTCAGGCCATGATCTCATGATTAGTGAGATTGAACCCCGCTGTAGAGCTCTGCACTGGCAGTGCACAGCCTGTTTGGGCTTCTCTCTTTCTCCTTCTTTCTTTGCCCCTCCCCTGCTTACATGCATGTTCTCTCTCTCTCAAAAATAAACATAAAAAAATTTAAAAAACGTAACTCTTCATTGTTTATGTGTACTTTTGTATCTGCCACTCAGCTATAAACACCTTAGAAGCATGAATCATTGTTTTCATGTCTTTGAATCTTCAGGGATTAGAAGTTGGTGAAGTTTTAATTTTTTTACACAGTGGATATTCAATAGATATTATTCATGCTGGCAGTGTTGTGGGGGTTGTCAAATATCAGAACGAACATTTAAACGTCATAGGAACTCTTTAAAAAAATCTTTCCCTCCCATCTAGAAGCTAATGGGTAACTGATGGTCCAACCAGGATGGAGGTATAATATGCAAAAGATAAGAAAAAGAGTAAAACAAATGAAAAGTCTGGATAGTACAAGTAAGAACAAACCATTTTTTCCCTTTTAGGGTGGCATGAAATGTGAAGTCAAAAAATTACTTTCCAGGATTGATGCAAGTCACATTCCCAACTTGAAAGAGGTACTATGTGATAATGTTTCCTCTGACACTTATTACAGCTATTGCTAAAACTGGCATCTGTGGAACGTTACATCTTAATGCCGACGTTGCCTTGTTACAGCTTGAGTGGAGGCATTGCAGTTTGACTGCAGCTGCTTTATGACATGATAAAAAATTCTGAAAGTTGCGATGCTATTTGCAGTGTCCTTTCCTGATAAAGTAATAGTGTGGGAGATGTATGTTGGTATTTGATAATTTTGAAAGCTTTGAGAAAGCTACGACAGCTTGGCAAAACATAGCTGGCCAGAAAACTTCTTTGAAGTATTTCTCAAGCCCTGTGACTGTCCTCAAAGGCAAAATGAAAGTCAAGAAAGACACTTCATGGAAGCAAATCCCAGCACCTGCCGCTGGCGGTCTTGCTAGAATTCTTTCTTGTTCTTTTCTCCTTTTGTTTGAGCAATTGGATGCATAGAATGGATCATGTGCATTCCAAAATGCTTTTTTTCCAAACAGCAGTTTTTAAATGTGTAAATTTAAACACAGAAAACATCTAGCAAATGTTTATTTGCAGTTTTACTCCTCCAAATATATTGGGGTTTCTTCCATGCAATTTCTGGCTTACACAGATTTCTACCTCTCTGGTAGTTACACAAGCAAATCTATGTATTCAATCTTTTCATACATGTGTGGTAAATGATCAAAATGTGCATCTCAACACCAAATGCTGGTGAGAGTGTGGAGCAACGGGAACTCCCCTTCATTGCTGGTGGGAATGCAAAACAGGACAGAGACACTTTGGAAAACAGTTTGGCAGTTTCTTACAAAGGGAAACATAACTCTTACCAAAAGATCCAGCAATTGTGCTAAGTATTTAGACAAAGGAGTTGAAAATTATGTCCACACAAAAGTATACACGTGGATGTTTATAGAAGCTTCAGTCACAATTTCTTAAACTTGGAAGCAACCAAGCTACCCTTCAGTAGTTGCACGGATAAATAAAGTTTGGTGCATCCAGACAACATAATAATTTCAGTGCCAAAAGGAAATGAGCTATCAAGCCATAAAAAGACATGAAGGAAACCTAACTGCATATTACTAAGTGAAAGAAGCCATTCTGAAAAGGCTGCACACTGTATAATTCCAACTATATGACATTCTGGAAAAGGCGAAACTATGGAGACAGTAAAAAGATCACTGGTTGCCAGGATTAGTGGGGAGAAGTGAAGGAGGAATAGACAGAGCATAGAGGATTTTTAGGGCAGTAAAACTACTCTGTATGATACTTTAATGATAGATACGTGTCATTATGAATTTGTTCAAACCTATAGAATGTTTAACACCAAGAATAAACCATAATGTAAAATATGGACTCTGGGTGATATGATGTGTAACATATCATATGATGTGTAAGTTCATCAACTTTACAAATGTACCCCTCTCATAGAGAATGTTGACAATGTGTGTGTGTGTTGGGGGGGTGGCTATTCATGTGTTGGGAAAGAGAGGGTATATGGGAAATCTCTACCTTCCTCTCAGTTTTGATGTGACCCTCAAATTGTTCTTAAAAATAGTCTTTATTTTTTTAAATGCACACATCTATAATTTTGGTCTTTTGTCTTTCTTCCTGATTCATGTCACTTGATTTCATTCTCTTTTTGGACATTATTATTTTCTCTTTTGATGTATGGCCATTTATGCTATGTTATACCCTTTTAAAATATTGTAAAATCTTTCAGTACAATATATGTCTTAATTACCTTTATACTTAGCATGGTGCCTGGCATATAGCAGTCATTCCAGAAATGTGTACTTAATGAAGAAATGAAATAATACTTAGCTTTTGTCATCTATTTATATTTGTTATGGTACTTCAATAATATCCTATACAGCATATTAAAATGTATAAAATTATTACATCAAAATATTCTAGCTGATGGTAGAAAACTAGGGAGAAATTCTGCCTGAAAAACAATTGACTGTAACATTTAATACACATCCTGAATATCTAAATTGTAGACACAGGTTATTTGGAACTCTTGAGCTTCCTTTTAAAATATCACACACAAAAAAAACCCAAAACATACATACATATGTTCAGACACACATCACAAATACATATATTCATAAATTTACACAAGCACTATAATACACACACA
This sequence comes from Lynx canadensis, assembly GCF_007474595.2. Taxonomy (NCBI): domain Eukaryota; kingdom Metazoa; phylum Chordata; class Mammalia; order Carnivora; family Felidae; genus Lynx; species Lynx canadensis. The sequence goes on along the minus strand of NC_044310.1, from coordinate 61,790,166 downwards.
GTATACAGTAGCATAAATCAGTGATTTGCTAATCATTTGAAGGAAACAACCTTAATTGCAGCATGGCTAACACAGTGGTTTGAATGGTGGCTCAAAAAGATATGTCTATCTTCTAGTCTCCAGACCCTGTGAATATTACCTTATTTGGAAAATAAGGGTCTTTCCAGATGTGATTAAGATTATCAAGATGAGATCATCCTGGATGTTCTGGGTGGGCTCTAAATCCAATGACAAGTGTCTTTATAAATAAAGACAGAAGAGAAAACAGACATACAGAGGAGAAGGTGATCTGAAGACAGAGGCAGAAATTGGAATGATGTGGCCGAGAACCACCAGAAGTAGAAGAAGCCAGGCATAGAATTTCCCCTAGAGCCTCTAGAGAGAATGAAACTGCTGACACCTTAACTTTGGACTTCTAGCCTCCAGAACTGTGAGGGAATCAATTTCTGTTGTGTGAAGCCACCATGTTTGTGATAATTTGTCATGGCAGCCATAGGGAACTAATATAGATGGACTATATAAAAAAAAATAATTCCCTGCTAACTCATACACAGAGTTTTGAAACAGAGCAACACCAGACACCAAGGAGGAATGAGGAGAAGGCACTCAAATTCCCCTTCATGATTATCGCCTACCTATTATGTGGACCATTTAGCCGCATCTAAACATATCTTGTTAAAGTCTAAAAATTTTTAATGATTAAAGATATCTTACAAGCATCCAAGAAAGAAACTAAGTTAAACAAAAGGGATAAAAATCATGTTTACTGTAGGTTTTTCCTTGGCAACTTTGCATGACAGAAGGCAATAGAGTAACAAAAACAGCATTTTGGGGGAATAGGATTTTAACCAAGCCTTTGTACTCCTACTCATTTACTGAACAATTATTTATTGAAAGGGTACTATATGCTGAGCTCTGTTAGAGTCACTGAGGATATAGCAGTAAGCAAAGCAGAAAAACTTATTTCTCTCATGAGACTTACATCCAAGGAGAAGATATTCAACAAACAAGCACCTAATAACATATAATGATGAATGTTAGGGAAAGACACAAAACAGAGTAAGGTGGAAAGGGAATATGGAGATGGGGGTTCTAGTTTTCAAAAGTGGCTCAAAAAGCCCTCTCTGAAAAGACAATCTTTGAGCAGTGGCTTGAAGAAAGTCAGAGTGAGCCAGAATGATATCTGATGCAGTGTCCCAGAGAGGAGTTGAAAGTTTCAGGGCTCTGAGGCAGGAATGCGTTTGGGGGCTTCAAAAGCAACTGCCTGTGGGCCAGCCGGAGGGGAAAACTTTGAGCAATAAAAGTAGAGGGAGCAAGAATCAAGAGAAGGGGGTGGGGTGAGACTGAAATTCCTGTGAAGGAGAAGAGGAGGGAGGATTGGGGACAGAGAATCTCAGAAGGCAGCACAGTGGGAAGTCCTTGAGCAAAAACTACTTGTTAAAGAAGTCCACTCCCTGTAGGAACGGGCTTGCATTAATACCCTGACTGTGCAGAGTCATGGCTTGGAGAAGCCTACAGGAAACATATGTGGGGTTGGATCAAGAAGCAGTCAGTTATGCTCCTCACAACACATCGGGGTGGCACATTTTCATAACTGCCACAACATCTAATATTGTATCTGATATAAAAGGAAAGATGGCCCTCCATCTTTTATGTATCTCCTAAGAACTAGAATTATGTATATTCCAGGAACTAAATTATTCTCCTGCATAACTACAATGCCATTATTATGCCTCTGAAATTTCACACTGACACAGTTACATTATCTGGTATAACCTGAGATATCTTTTAAACATTCAAGTGGAGATAACCAGTAGGCCGTTGATGATAAGCTTCTGAAGTTCAGTGGAGAGTAAAAAAAAGTTATAGACAACCAAGCCAAGGTTTTATTAATATCTAAAAGTAATGAGAGAAAATTATCAAGATAGTCAAAGGCTCAAATTATACACACATCATGAGGTCTTACACAAAGATATTCTCTAGAAGAAATGAATGGAAAATAAAAAGACAGAAATGAAGAAATTGTAGCATCATAGAACTCCAGAGAACATTAGTACCAGCAAAATGTATAGGTTTCTATCAAATGAGAGTGGTGATATAGCAAAATTAAATTGCAAGAGTGAAAATTATTCTTGAAAGACAAGATCTTTAATAAGAATAAGAAAAATGTATTAATAAAAATCTATGTATCTAATTTCAGATCATATTAGAAAATATTAAAGATGGGAAATAAAAGCATATTAAAGTTCTTGCTTTCAATCAGGGGAGTCCAAAGTTTTGATATGGTTCTTGGACTTAACTCTATAAGTTATCTTACTACAACTGCATCTACTAATTTAAGGCCTCTATCTCCTGGAAAAAAAAAAAAAAACTAATTTAATAATTTCTAGGATGCTCAGAACTACTATATTACACATGCTAACAAATACTTCTTTTCAATTGCTCTATGCCAGTTCACCAGTCTATTTCAGTTCTGTTCATTAGTCTCTATTATTAGCACAGACCTTAGAGGACACCATCCCAAGGTCTCTTGATAGTACGCATCATGACTTCCAAGGTGATTATCACCAGAGGTCGCTATATGTCCATGAAATACTGAAATACTGACTGCTCTGAATTCCTCTGGTCTTTAAATTCCAGTGCTATGCTTTGCTTCCTGTCAAAGCAGAAATTCCCTCTCCTCAATTATGTGCCATATTTGAACATTTGAGAACCAAACAATGCTGCTGTGAAAAGAGGAGCTGTGACTCTAAGGTACAGCTGCTTCTGCCAAAAATTCTGGAACTGAGAGTCCTAGAAGGGTCTGGGACCAGGCTGAGCCTGGGCTATGCTAAAAGTTCTCCCCTTTCTACAGGGGTGAATTTTTGTGCTCCTGCTGTCCGTGGAACTCCTTATGGCAACCAACTAAAGCACAGTTTCTCTCTTTTTTTAATGTTTATTTATTTTTGAGAGAGAGAGAGAAAGCACAAGTAGGGGAGGGGCAGAGGGACAGAGGATCTGAAGCAGGTTCTGCAGCTGACAGCAGCAAGCTCCATGTGGGGCTCGAACTCATGAATGGTGAGATCATGACCCGAACGGAAGTCAGATGCTCAATGGACTGAGCCACCTAGGTGCCCCAGCACAGTTTCTCTTGAAGGGAAAACTGGAAATGGCTGCACATCAGTAGTCAAAACTTGGTTAGAGCTAGGAATCTTGTCTCCTTCATGATAAACAGAGAAAAAAAGGTTCAATATGGTTTATAAAATATAAAGATGACCATAATCCAGAACCAAGAACAGAATCTGTACTGCTCAAATTACTGGGGAAGAAAATAAAATAAAGAATGTTTAATCTATATACAAAAAACACAAGGAAACAGCAAGGAAATAAAAAAAAATAGTAAAGTAGAAAGAGCATAGAAGCCAGAAAGCAGTAAAATCTAAGTATGATAATAAATGTCATTGTAGTTAAGTATTAAAAGACAAAGATTTTCACAGAAATATTTCTTAAGGAAATATTTACCAAACAAATATAGTAAGCAAAAACAATGAAAGAAGGGACAGTAAAAATTAAAAAAAATACACTGTATTAAGCAATCTACACTCACAAATATACACACAGGACAAGGCAAACCATTTGAATACACAGTTTGTGAGTGAGTGGGAAGGGATGTACAGAAAATACAGCATAGTAAGGAAAGCAGGAAGAGCTGAAGGGGCAAGAGTTGCTATCTGATCTAGGATGGTCAGGAGAGGCCTCACTGAGGAGGTGCTATCTGAGAATGGAAGGCAAAGATGACAGCCATGTGGACAGGTGTGAGAAGAATGTTCCAGGCAGATGGAACAGCAAGTGCAAAGGGCTGAAACTGGGCATACTTGGAGCGTTAAAGAACAATAAAGAGGCCATTGTGACTGAAAGGGAATAAACCAGGAGAGTAACAGGGGTTCATGTCAGAGTGTTAGCAGGATCAGCCTTTTAAGTGATTGTATTTTGACTTTTATTGCAAATGATCTGAGGAACCACTGGAACATTTTGAGAATAGTAGTAATGTCATAGGCTTTAAAAAAAAAATAACATTTGTTGCTGTTGAAAATAGAATGAAGGGTTAGGGGAGCACAAATGGAAAGGAAAAGATGAATTAGAGATATAGTGTGATGGTCCAGGTGAGAGACAATAGTAATTAGGATCAGGATGGTAGTGGTACACATAGTGAGGAATAGTCCAATTCTAAACATATATTCAGGAGAGACTTGACAGAATTTCCTAACTGGTTAGATGCCTTTTGTAGCTGTTGATTTGCTTGTTTATTTTCCTGATAAGGCTAAGAGTTCCATAATAACAAAACAGCTGTATTATTCAGCTTAGATCCTTTGCACTAATATAGCATTTGCCCTATAATGAGCAATTGATATTTTAAAACTAAATTTAATTTCTGTATACAGATATTTAAAAATGGGCATTGTGGAATGGTAATAGACATTGAACAATGCAAAATGCACTCAGTATCACTCAGAATTTATCTGCCCATTACTTGACATAAGTTCACAAGCAGAATAACAATCTAAAGTACAACTGGAAGAAAGGTTAAGATTAATATGCTAGACCAAGTGGGCATATGTTTCCATCACTGTTATAATTTTTTCATGCATATTTAATTTTTTTAAATGAGCTGCTATTAGACTCTTACATCATAATGTCAAAAATATAAATTTTAGAAAAAAGTCATAAGACATGTGGTACTATGTAATCAAAGTTGTAAAATAACCAGCATATATTGTTATGTATGGTTAGAACATTTTCAAGCAAAGACTTCAAGGGACTTTTAATATGTGGTCAATTCAGATGCTATAACTATGATAATAATAAATATGACAGTTCAATTACAAAACGGTTACTCTCAATGCACTCAATGATCCATTGATTCAAAATTTTTACAGTAGGTTTTGATGAAGCTAAAACTTGCAGAATGCTCCTACTCTACTACCACACAGCAAATAGCCATTGAAAAGGATGTGCTCATTGTTATGAAATCCAATACACAATATGTATATTACAGCATTCTAAATGCAAAATAAATATACCAACTGTAAGTCCCCTACCATCATGTGGCTGAAAGAACTGATTGCAACTGAATTCAGTAAGATCTATATATTGTTCTAACTTCACATTTCTTTTTTTATTCTCTTTGAAAGAAAGGCATCTTGGGAATTTTTAGGAAATAACATTCAAAAGTAAAATAATTTGGATACACACTAAAACACCACGTGTAATGTGGTACCCTACAATACACATAAAACTTTTGGCACTTCCTTGCATTCAAATTAAACAGAACTCTCGATGTTCTTCATATAGAACTTAAAGAGCCTGTAATTAACTTCCACGAAAGTTGAATTTCTTTTTAGTTATATTAAAAGTAATGACACATATAGTTTGCATTAAAGACATTTCATCAGAGGAGATCAGTTAATTTCTTGAAAATTAATACATCAGACTTTACAATACTTATGAAATTTAGGAAGAATATGTGGCTTTCCTGTGACCACTCTTTTATAATTGATTACCACTATTTAAGAAACTATGACTTTCTTAATACAGCTTGGAATTGCTTAGGAAGAGGTACAATATATACTTTATATAGTGAAATGTATTGTGTTAATATATTGGGAAAAGGCTAGAAAGTTAAATAAATCACATCTTCTAGTGATTGTTTTATATTAAGATCTAGGATTTTCCTCTGTGTTACTTAATAAATGGTTAAATATATGGTTACTATATGAATGAAAGAATAAACAGATAAATGAATGAATGAATTAGCCAATCAATCAATCAATCAATCAATCAATTGTTAATTGTTAATCTGACATCACTGTTATAATACTTGTATTGAATTGTTTTTCTAGCCATAATGGTTGTCTTTTTTTGAATTACTGACATTTTCTTACTTGGCCCACTCAAAACTCATGGCCTATATTAGAGGAACAGAGAATTGAGATTGAGTGTAATCAAGAAACAGTACAAAACTTGTGGCCTGCTGTTAATTGAGTCAAGGTGAGACGTTATTTAGTAGGGATCTTAAATAACCCAAGCGTTCAACATAACACACTAAATTCAATATACACTAAATGCATCTATGTTTTCCTCCATACTCCTATTGTGGGCTTCCTCACATGGTAATGGGAGTGCTCCAGAGGACAAGTCTCAATGAACAAGTAGTTTCCAAACCTCTGCTTGTATCATGTTAGCTGATTTCCTTTTGGCCAAATTTAGTCACCTGTCTGAATCCCAAATTGGGGTAGGAGCAGACTACATAGCTTCATAGATACCCAAGAGGTATGATTCATTGGGTGGGGTGAGATAAATACAATAACACAAAAGAGTAACATAATTGGTTGTATATTCTGGGACAGTCACCCTACAAGCAAAATAGAGAACTGATTAGATGTGGAGAAAACAAAATTTAGGGAGGCCTGTTCACAGCCTATTCAACATTAAAGGAGATGTATTGGTAGCTTGAACTAAAAGAATAGCAATGGGATGAGGATAGTGGGTAAATTTGAAAGCTATCTATGTGTTACAATAGAAAAATTTGGTATGATTGGCTATAGGAGTGAGAGATTAGGTGTTACATAGGATGACTCTAAAATTTCTGGTATGTGAACCTGCACATATGGTGGCACCACTTCTGAGAAGAGAGATGTCAGATGAGAACAATACTATGATCACAAATTTGGTGCTAGATATTTTGAGTTGGAGAGTCCTTTAGTTATCCAGGTGACATACCAAGTAGTTGGCTATTTAGGTCTAGAATACAGGAGAGAGAGGTCTGTGCCAAAGATAAAATTTCAGATAATAATTAAAGTCATGAGATCACCTTGAAAAAGCCATTGCAATGGGATAATCAAGGTAGAAATTGAACTGATGAGTATAGCATAGGGAATTGAAGAAGAAACAGAGATAGCTTAGTGTCTCCAACTTTTACCAGAAGTTTACCTGTGATGGGGAGAAACCTTCCAGATACCTGGAAGGAAAATTGGAATCAATGAACTTATTTCTCTTTTATTTTTTAATTTGTTAGCGATAGGAAAAATTTGAACATTTAAAAAATTCTCACAGGCAGAAACTTCAAGAAAGATGTTAAAGGCATCAGTCCTCCTTGACTCACCTACTTATCTTATTGTTGAATCTAGTAAATTAATCTTAATCACCTGCCATCAATTGATAGGTATACATTCAAAAGGTATTTGGACATTAATAGGGAATAATTTTCTAATTTACCTGATTTCTTCAGCCTGGAATGCCTGTTCTCCACGTTTCTGTGTGCCCAAATCCTGTCCATTCTTCAAGGGCAAATTCAAATATACCTTCTCTAATTCTTCTTCCTCCATGCTCACTCCTCCAACAGTTGGATATTAGTATCTCCCTACTTTATCTGTATCTCTTCTCTTCTTTCTTTTGAATATCTTTTTTTTTTTACCTACCTTGTTTTTTATTTACCTTTCTGTCCCTTCACTGCAAAATACAAAATAGGCAATTTAGAAAGTTTTAGTGAACACATGCATTGAAAGAGTTTCAGACAGCAGTCACAGTCCTTTAAAGCCATTATTTCTGGACAAGAGGTGTGCATGTGTGTACATGGGGTGAGGGAGATCCTTACTCAATGCATACGACATAGTTTGTTACCTATTTGACCCACACATTATACCCCTTGTTGCTGCATTGGTACGAAGAGAATTTCTAATTGAGGGTTGTCTCCGGTTGATACCTACAAGAGCCAATAAGTTTTAACCACGGTTATTATTCTCTCTTTTAGATAAAAAGATTTTATCTCAGGGTATCCACACTTAGTTGCATCCCAAATGGTTTGTAATGATGATAATTAGCATTTAAATAGAAGCTTACCTATTCAGGGGCCTTACAGCCACGCTTATTATTTAATGGAACGGTCACACTATTATCCTTCATTGAGAAATCTTCAAATATAAAAACCTACAGAATATAGATATCATAAAAGCCTAGAAGCTGATAGAGTTAGTGATGCTATGCATTTTGCTAGCAACTTCAATTTTATGGTATAAAATTGAAATGTGGAAGACCATTAGTACTTTTCTAGCCCTGAAACTTAGCATGCAATGTATGCTCTAAGGTATAACTACATAAAGACAAAAAAATTCCTTCCACAATAACCCACCATTTGTCAAGGAGAGAAACCTTTTCTTTTCAACAATCTCTTAATCGCCACAGGACATGAGTGAGCACTGAAAGAAATCAGTCTGTTTGAAAGTCTTGGTGAGATCATTCAAAGCAAGTCTCAGGCTGTGATAACTCGTAAGACACTACTGATTTTGAGAGCACCATAAGAGTATAGTCAGGCCTTCAAAGAATAAATCTCAATTTAAGACCTCTATTGGGTTCTGACAGTTATCTCATCATCTTGGCTATTATACTACTGTATCTTAAAAGGAATGCCAGGCTTTCTTTCTTTCTTTTTTCCCCCCCATTCTCGCCTTAGATGTCAAGTTTATTTCTGGTTTTTCCTGGCTTAATTTTATAACTGGTATGCTCTTAAGAGAAATACAGGACAAGGTCTGAAACCAGGTTGATGAAAGAACTGTAGCATAACTTGAGGTAAATGGTAAAATGCAGATAAAAATACAAATTTTTCATTCTGTTAGAAACTAAATATACTTTTCTATTTCTTAAGAGATATAACTTTTATTTTCTCATGAAATTTTGGAGATTCAAACATTGAGGGAATCTGGGGTAGTGAAAAGAACAGTAGATTAAGAGTCGGAGTTAAATAGAATTATAATACCCTTTTACCATTAACTAGCAGTATATTTGGGGGGAAATTAATATAATCTCTGGGAAGTCTTAAATTCTACATTTTTAAAATAGGAAGTTGGGAGTTAGTAGTTACTTTAATTTTATATTTTTATTAAGTATCTATAAATGAAAATATACAACTAAAAAAATAGAAAAAGCCTGTATTGATGTGATTAGTAGCCTGGGTCCTCTAATACATGTTATCAGAATTAATTAATCATGTAGAATCCCATTAGTATATTCATCAATCAAGAATTATTTTAAAACAAAATTGTTCTTTCATTAAAGCTTTGAATAACTCCTATACCAATAATGAAGCAGCAGAAAGAGAAATCAAGGAATCGATCCCATTTACAATTGCACCCAAAACAATTAGATACCTAAGAAGAAATCTAACCAAATAGGTAAAAGATCTGTATGCTAAAAACTATAGAACACTTATGAAACAAATTGAGGAGGACAGAAAGAAATGGAAAAATATTCCATGGTCCTGGATTAGAAAAACAAATATTGTTAAAAGGTTTATACTACCCAAAGCAATCTACATATTTAATGCAATCTCTATGAAAATACCACCAACACTTTTCACAGCGCTAAAACAAACAATCCTAAAATTTGTATAGAACCACAAAAGACCCCAAGTAGCCAAAACAATCTTGAAAGAGCAAAGCAAAGCTGGAGGTATCACAATTCTAGACTGTAAGCTATATTACAAAGCTGTAGTGATCAAGACAGTATGGTATTGGCACAAAAACAGATATATAGATCAATGGAACAGAACAGAAAATCCAGAAATGGACTCACAGCTATATGGTCAGCTAATCCTTGACAGAGCTAGAATGAATATCCAATGGAAAAAATACAGTCTCTTCAACAAATGGTGTTGGGAAAACTGGACAACGACATGCAGAAGGATGAAACTGGACCACTTTCTTACACTGTACACAAAAATAAGCTCAAAATGGATGAGAGACCTAAATGTGAGACAGGAAACAATTAAAATCCTACAGGAGAACACAGGCAACCACCTCTTTGACTAACTGGAATTTAAATAAAGACTTCAAAGAAACAAACAAACAAGCAAAAATAAACAAAAATGTTATTCCAACTCAACTACCTTTTTGCCTAGGCATCTTTAGCAACCTCAGTGGTTGAGGTATTTCCACAGAACCTGTGTTTCTTAGAGTATCTAGGAATCACTGAATCAGTTGGAATGTTGGTACGATTTCATATACTGGCTTTCACAATAAAGTCACTAACCTATCTAAGTGCTAATAAAAATAATAATAATAAAAATTATTTGCAAAATCTCTACAAAAAATGTGCATTCAAATTTAAGATATACACAAATGCAATTAGAAGTCTGAAACAAAATAGTTTACATCCTGGAGAATACATAGTTCAAAGTGTTATGGATGGAACCTCAAGTAAAACCAAAGGAATAAAGAACTCTTCCACATATTTAAAAATAATGACCAAAAAATGTAGCAACATGGATTAGAGCAAAGAGCACTGACTTTTGAGTAAAGGGATTTTGGGTGTCTCTTGGTCATAATGGTGAGGAGCCTGGGTTCTGTCATTAGTCAGACTTGGTTTTGAACACTGAGTGCTGGACTAATTACATGATCTTGAGCAAGCAACATAACCTCTCTTAGCCTCAGCTTCCTTTTGTGCAAATTGGTGATAAATATGTCTTTCCTGACTGTCTTACAGGCTGTTGAGAAGATCAGATGAGTAATGGATGGAAAGTATTTATAAACTGCAAAGTGTATGCCAATGTAATTTTATTTGATGAAGTAGCAGCTAATTCTGGTACTAAGAAGATCCTTTGTTCTTTTGGCTATACGGAGGCATTAGGTAAGTGTCATCTTTCTTGAAGTCTTCTACATATATACAATGAAGAGAGAGACTTTTTAATTAAGGGGTATGTGTGATAGGTTGAAATAAGCTTTCTACAAAAAGTACAACCCGGGGCGCCTGGGTGGCGCAGTCGGTTAAGCGTCCGACTTCAGCCAGGTCACGATTTCGCCGTCCGTGAGTTCGAGCCCCGCGTCGGGCTCTGGGCTGATGGCTCAGAGCCTGGAGCCTGTTTCTGATTCTGTGTCTCCCTCTCTCTCTGCCCCTCCCCCGTTCATGCTCTGTCTCTCTCTGTCCCAAAAATAAATAAAAACGTTGAAAAAAAATTAAAAAAAAAAAAAGTACAACCCTACAAAATGTCTTATACAGACTTGGGTTATGAAACTGTCAAGTTTAGTGTCAAAGTGTGCCTTAGTCTGAAGGACTTCAAAAATACAACACCATGTTGCATTTGGATTTGAATCACTGGCTTTTGATTTGTTTATCAAGACACACTAAATAAAGAAAGATTTAACATGCTCAGCCTATGACTTGTGACTAACTTGAGTTAACTTGATTAATAGGGAATTCAAAATTAGGGTGTTGATCTTCTGAACTTGATTTGTGGGAGGAGAAAATGTGTCACAGAGATGTAGATGGTCTGGAGAGAATGAATGACTGAGAAAATAAGAATGCAAATCTGACAAAAGTAACAAAAGGAGAATTGAGGAATGGAAACGAATTTTTGGTATGTATCTGCTATGCATCTGGAAGGTATTTTAGAAACATGTCGTCATTTTTTTTCTTCTCTAGATCGTTATGCAGATGGCAATATTAATTTCAGTTTTTATGGAATAAGAAAGTGTGAGTGAATAAGATCGGATACTTGGTCTAGTCTATGAGGTACTAAGTGGCAGAGGTAATGAGTCTCAGTGATCACTAACATCCTTTCTAAAGTCAGTACTTCATGAGAAAGGCTAGCTATACATGAAAATTGTCATCAGCTTAGCATTGAAAACCCCACTCATATATCTGTAAAACTTTGTGGTAGGAAGCAAGGTTGACTGGTTGTGATGAGGTATAAGGTTCTCATATCTAGCTGTTATATATGTGGTGAGTTTGAGAGAAAAACATCTTGTTCTTCAAGTGGTAGAGGAGGGTTTTCTAGGAACTTGGGAGATTTCTTGGAGAAGAATGGTTATTTCATTTGCCATGGGCTTGGTAATGGTGGTACAAGCAGTGACTGAAACAGAGAGTAAAGTAGTTCACATTCATGAGTGTGATCTATGAGGACAGATGACATGATGAGATAGAGAGAAAAACTTGGTAATAATCATGAACGTATACCTGCAGGGACTGAAAAAGGAGAAGGTGGCTACTATAATACTAAAGCCTACGTTTAGTCTTATTTAGGCATCGTAAGTGTTGTCTCCTTACATTAGCTTATAGCAGATCTAGAGAAGCAAAAACCCTAACATCTTCACTGGCTGGGAGCTAAAGGTAGGTTTTATTTTGTACCTCTTGCACAATTCATAATATAGAAAGGGGAGGGAGGTCAGAGACTAGATGGCTGTCTGGTATCAGATGGCATCATCTCCACTTGGATTGTAATATTATCTGTACTTAACACACATTGTTTTTATTTCATTTCATTTCATTTCATTTTGTTTGTTTGTTTGTTTGTTTGTTTATTTATTTATTTTGCGTGTAGAACTTTTCATTCTCCTGACATCTTACATATTTCTGTCTCTGATACTACGTATTTTGGGCTTACTGAGAATGAATTTAGCCTTCTTTTCAAGAAATTAAAACAAAAAGAACTAGGAAAAGGCCAAAAAAATAGGAGAAATATTCTAATAATCATTTGCCTGTCCGAATTCTTCCAAACCACCAATACGGCTGTGCTTCCATCTTTTCTGTAACACTAAAAGAAAATAATGCATGACAATTCAAGTATTTCAAAAAGTAGAATGTGTGTAAGTCATGAGGAGAAAAAATAAGGACCCAAGCCTAAACTCTACTCCAATATGTACTTTTAGAAAAACAAAAATACATTGTTCTTAGAAAAACAAAAAGTTAATGACTTGTGTCAAATGCAAAAATGCAACTATTAATCATAAGACCTAAAAATTCCCTGAATAAAATTTTAGTAAAAATGCTAATTTAATTTCCTATTGTTACTGCCACCATATTTCCTTTTCACATTAGGTATCAGAATTATATTTTCATGTATCGTATATATTAGAAGTCTCTGCTAGAAGGCAAAGCAGCACAACTGCAATAAAGGATATTATGAAATGACATCTTCCAAGGGATCCTCAAGTTAATGCAAATTTGGAAACTGCTGGTAGATTTCTAGTGAATGTTAACCATATCATCAATAGTTGAATTATTTTTCATGCAATATTGTTGATTCTCCCATTAACTTTGGCTTTCACTGAACCATTATGCCTGCAACCATACATGCTAATCCTGTGTGTTCATTAGCTTAAGAACTCAAATAAACAACTGGTTTATTGTGGATAGCTTTGACACAAATGTATTTTAACTGATACTAAAGACACTAATTTTGACAAGTGGAGTGATGGAAGACTAGGAGAAAGAAAGCAAGGAGCAAAGCTTTCAGCAGGTAGCCTGATGTGGACTGTTTATGGAGGTTTTCTGTTCTAATTAGGGGAGAAACTAAGACATTCTGTAATGACAATGGTAAATGGCATAGTCCATTCACACTGGACTATAATTTTTGTTTATCTTAGTAAATGGAAAACCTTAATATGAATTGTGGTAGGCAGAATGGCAGCCCAAGATGCACCTGTTACTGTGAATATGTTAATTAAATGTGACAAAAAGGGCTTTGTAGATGTAGTTAAGGCTACAGAATCACCTGAGACCTTAAAAGCACAGAACTTTCTTGGTCTGGAAGCAGAAGAGATGTGGCAGAAGAAACCAGAGAGATCCCAAGCATAAGATTCAGTGTGCCTTGCTGGCTAGCTATGAGATGTAGTGACAGACACGCAATGCTGGAGAGGCATCTCTAGGGGCTAAGAGAAGCTCCCAACTGATAGCCAGCAAGTAATTTGGAACTTCAGTCTTCCACCTACAAAACTGGATCTGCTAACAACCTGAATGACTTTGGAGGTGGGTTCCCAGAGCCTTTCAGTAAGATCCTGGCTAACCAATACCTCATTTTGGGGGGGTTTCTTTGCCAGAAAAATCAGCCAAGCTGACCCAATTTTCATCTATAGAACTATCAGGTAATAAATTTATATTGTTTTAAGTTGTTAAATTTGTAGTAATTTATACAGCAGAAACTAGCAAAAACTAACACACGAATATAATGAAATATGAAGGTGTTCATATGAGTAAAAGATCAATATTCAGATGTAAAAATGTCAGATTAGTACTCAGCTGACTTTATGAAAATCATGAGGGAACACTACTTCAGTTGGCTTCTTCTAATATTACTCAAAGATGCTTTTGGGGAACCCAGTAGTTGATCATAAGAAATCATGTTTCTCTCTTTCTATTCCTAGAAAATTTCTTCTTTAACTCTCTTTTGTCTAACTAGCCTCTTCAATTTTTCCTCCTGGTGTGCCAGTTGGTTCTGCCATAAGAGAGTTAAATAATCTTAGGCACTTTTCTATACCATGAAGTTGTAGAAATGCTATTTCATAAACAGTTTGTAAAAATGTCTTTAGTTCTCTGCATATTGGTTTTCACTATGTCAGTTTATTTTCTCATTATCGTTAACTTAGATCATTGCTTATTTCCCTATGAGTAGTGTTATTCATCATTTTCCAATTATAAAAATATAGAGAGGATCAGATCATTTACAAGCTTAAAATCCTTCAATGACTCCCCATAGCTCCATATTCATTTGCTTAGCCTAAATAATCATGCATATTTTGGTCCTTGCTTAATTCTTTAGCCTCATATTCTTTTTAGACTTGTGTCTATTCACTTTTGGTCAACCACACTGAGATTCTTAACCTATTTGTGTATACTCCATCTTCTCTGAGTGCCTTGTCTTTATTCATTAACTGGATGACCCAGCCGGTAATTCAAGGCTCAACTTAGGCATCTTCTCTTTCCAGAAGCCTTCTGTGCTCCCTGTGTAGTCAGGATTAAATCTCTCACCTTTGTGTGTTTTTATAGAACCCAGTGCTTAACACTATCATAAAACTTAGTGTATTATATTGGCATTATCAGCTTACTCAGTGGTCTCTCCTTAAACTATAAGCTCCTTAATAATATGGAATAAATTTTTCTCATTTTGTAGAGACAATGACTATCACATACAAGGCATTAAATATGTAATGAATGATGGAATGAATAAATGAACCAATTAATCATTCAATCAAATAAGTTAACAGAACTCTGGTTGTTCTTCAGCGTTTTAAAAAAAAACAGAGTCAGAACCAAGAATTTAGTAGAAGAAGAGTGGGCTATAAATACAGATAAAAATTAGAACTAAAAATATTGGAAGTTCATATAGGAAAGGAACCATAAGGGAATTGAACTTAGGTGGAATGAGTCTAAAATCTGGGGGATCAGCAGAGGCCAGTGGTTCTCAGTGTATGATTCCCAAACCAGCAGCATCAGCCTCACCTAGAAACTTCTTAGAAATTCAAAGTTTTGAGCCTAAACCATACTTACTATATCGGAACTCTGGGAATGGAGTCCAGAAATCAATGCTTTAATAAGCCCTCCAGATTGTAGTCTGAGAACCACTGGCATAGGCCAAGTGAATTAGATGGGGAACTTGGATTTTAGCAAGTAGTGCCAAATATCTAAGAGATCAAGTTGCTGGGAAGAAGGCACAAAGTTAAGAGACACTGGATATGAAAAGTTAAGCTACCAATCCTGATGGAATTGAACAGGTATAGAGAGATAGAGCAATAGTTATAAGGAAACAAAAGCAAATAAGACTGTAGTATTGAAACAATATTTCCTAAGGTGGTAAGTCTCAATAGACTAGTGGGAGGTATAGATTCTGATACATCCTTAGAGGTGATAAAAGAGATGAGAGTAAGAATTCATATTTAATAAAGTCTTTCCAGGTGATTCTGATATGTATTACCACTTGGTCCTAAGTGAGATACATTATTTTTTAATTTATTTTTTTATTATTATGTTTTAAATGTTTAATTATTTTTGAAAGAGATACAGAGAGTGAGTGGGTGAGGGGCAGGGACAGAGGGAGACACAGAATCCAAAGGAAGCTCCAGGCTCTGAGCTGTCAGTGCACAGCCTGATGCAGGGCTAAAACCCACAGACCATGAGATCATGACCTGAGCCGAAGTCAGACGCTTAACCGGCTCCCCTGAGATGCATTATTTTATTATAATCCTTATCCAAATATTCTGAATTGGAGCCAGAACTGAGGTTTAAGCCTAGGTAGGAAGTATCCAATCTAGCTCAAATAGTAGGATATTGGTGTGGAGAGCAGATTCTTAACAGACACAAATTTTTAAGCAGATAACACATACGAAGACTGTGAAGTTGAAGTCCCTTACTCACGTGATGGTAATAAGAACACGGTGTAGGCAACATGAAGCACAAGAAGTAGAACTTTAAAAACGAACACTCAGCTTACTCTTCATTATCCATGGTAATGTGATTAGCATGGACTTCAGCCAAATCTTTCAACTATATTCCTCATTAACTATGTAGTAAAATTCTTAACAAGGAACATAGTTTCCATGTGGTTGTGTACATGATGCCAAAGATTCACATAAGAATTAAAACCCAATAGATTTCATGGGAATCTCCCCAAATCTAAATATTTGGCATTGTAAAAACACAGTCACTGATTTACTTTCATTTTTCATGTAGATGTTTTGGTAGCTATAGCCGGTACAATGTGCTTTTGTCCTTCTAGTAACTTGCTGTTGTTTTGAATCTATTGATAAAATGTTTATTTAATCCTACTAGATGTTCAGCAATGCTTAATTAAATTACCAATGTGGTATCCAAAGTTTAGATACTGGTATCTTCAGTAATACAGAAGAGGAGAAATATAAATGTTACTTCTGAACTAAGAAAATTCAGAACAAAATATACTCCTATTTGCTATGTGGAAATGAACCTGCAACCTGACATTGACAAGTTAAAATCACTTAAAAGAGGATGTGCTTTGAGAGTTCCACTTTTGGTAATAGCAGATTGAGAGAAGCTATACAAAATGTTAAAAAAATAAAATCTATTTGAAGGCACAAAACAGCTGAAAAGCAGTGCAGAATTAAGGATCTAAGATCAGGAGGAGAAGAAAACCCATAGATATGAGCCCAAAATTGAGGAGTCAATTTCCCCCTTTGGGAATCTTCCTATTCCATTTCGAAATAAAGAAGCAATAGAATTACATGTATTTGACCCCCAAAAGACATGAAAAGAATGTTCAGAGGAGGATATTCTTACTATAGAAATGGCCCAAATATACATCAATAGTAAAATGGAAAAATAAATATATTTGCTGAATGGAATACTATAGAATGTTTTAAATGGGTGAATTCACAAAAAGGATGTTGAGCATAAGAAGCCAGATATAAGGCATTGTCTATGAATCTACATATATAAAATTAAAAAAAAAACAGGCAAGACTAATCCATGGTGTTCTACATCAGGATTGGGGAAGGGATACTGATTAGAGGTCTGACTTTGCATCTGACTTGCCATAGTTCAAGACTCTATTGTACCTCTAGAATAAGGGGGAAAAACAAGCTTTACATATGGTCCAGAACAGAAAAATTTTTCAGTGGGTTTGGGGGCCAAATTCTAAGTGAATGATTCCTTACTATTCCTAATTTTGTCATAGTTCTCTGTACATTAATTTCCCTCAGGGACTTCTAAAGGAAAAGCAGTATAATCACCATCAAGGCAGGATTTAGACATCTTGGGTTGCCTACTGAAATATCACCTTATTACTGCATCATTCCATCACTTCCAAGAGTCACATAATCACTGTCAAGAGTTGATAAGCAGTCACGTCATTTGACCAAGTGCCATTTTCATTTATCTACACTTGGATAACTCTATGATGGAACAAAAGTTAGCTATTAAAACAGAAAGAAAGAAATTTAAAAAATATGAAGAATGAAAATACTCAGATTATTCCAACTTGAGTTTTTCATTCAATGATCCATACATACACATCTAAACATTGTATCATTTCTATGAATATCATTTAGGATGGCAATAATAAGCATAGATCTGAAATTGCATTTTCTTCTCAAAATAATGAGCTCCCCTCCTGATGCAAATACTATGGGTGATCCAAAGCCCAGATGTCCTGGCAAACCCTTGCTTGAAGAATTTAATATTGAAAAATAAAATAGGCAGAGTTTTTAAATAATTACATAGCAATTTTATTGTTTGAATTTATATGGCAAAGACAGAGCTGATCATATTTGACATCTTATTTCTTTTGTTATTTCCTTCTGTGTTAAGCTGTTATTATCTCTCTTAACCTCCTAATGGGAGAATTATATTTGAGCAATTGCCTCTCCAGCAACATTTATGAAAATGAGTATAGTACTCTGAAAATACTTCCCTCTGTAGCTCATTAAATGCTCTTTTCTAACCTGTTCACATGGACTATGGATTATTTAGCTTCCCCATACCCGAATGGTAGAATTTACCAAACAATGGCAAGCTATTTATATATTTTCCTTTTTGTTCAAAGTGCAGACAGGTACATGCCTTTTCATTGATAGCGTTATTAAAGATTCAATACCACTTGTGAGTAACAAAGGACTGAATTATGTAGTTAAGTACTAAAATTGATAAATAAAAAAGTTAAAAAAATCTTTCTTCCCACTGTGAATGCATTAAAAAGAGCTTTTCTTTAGCTCATCACAAAGAAATGTACAAAGTATCAAAATTGCTGTGACCTGGAAAATCACCCAAATATGACATATATATGTATACATATGGATTTGAATGAGTTATAGAAAGAAATACATCTATGTCTTTATCAAAGCTCTTATCTATATAGAAGGAAAAAAAACCCATAGAGGTTATGCTCACTCATTTCCTTTGCCAGTACATAGTAGCTACTTAGAAACTGTCTTTTAGTATAAGGCATACTGTTAATTTTGAAAAGTAATAAAGTGAATCTTGAACTCAAGACTTTAAAACATTTTAATATTCTGGACATCCTCTTTCTGGGAGCTACTAAGGTTAGGTCTCCTTTAGATTACAAAAATCACACAAAACTTTTCTGATGTCTTTTTCCTTATAAGGCAAGAGATGGAAGTGTTTCAGTTCTCTGCTTCCAAAGACATCACTGCAATAATCTGAATTTCTTCCCATTCCTCTCTTTCTCACCACAAGGCATTGATGGACCATTTTCCCCTTCCTTTTGTAATTGGCTCTCTCTCTTGCTAAACTGCTCTTGAGAAAAGTTGCACTATCAAACAGTGATCTAAAATGTTGTATAGCATTTTTCTCTAAATTTTTCTCTAAATTCCCATAATACTTTAAACTGGTCCTGATCTTCCTCATTCTGTTGGTGCTTATGTCTGTGGTATGTATGAGTTCTCCAAGTTTTCCCTCCTGACCCTCATGGGCTTCTTCTATCAGCTCACACAGCATTAATTGTTTAGGTGTCTTGATTAAGAACCAATCTGGCTTAGTCATTGCTGTTTTTATTTTTTATTATTTTTTTTTTTTTGTTCCGGACAAAATTCACTGTGTCTGTGATCTCTTTAACATTCTTTGTACATGGTTGGTTACATTTTACTCTGTACTTTCATGGTACCTACTTATTTTATTATTCAGCAATTTTGTTTTCCTACTAGGTTCAGAGCTCCTAGAGGATGGAAACTATGTCTTAGTTAAATTTGAATCCCCTAGTACAAAAAAATCATACACAGTAGACTTTTAATTCTTACTGAATAAATGCATACGTCAATAATAAGCCATAAGAACAAGGCAAGGCTACACAACTTTCATTGTATAATTTTTACAACAGTGATATCCAACCCATGTTCCATGGTCCTTAGTGTGGCAATGGTTATTTCATGGGGATTACACAGTTGGAAAACTGTTATTTTTGCTTGTTAAGCATATATTCATATTTCTTTATTTTCCATGGGGAGTCCCCCTTCCTCACTTTTAGTTCATGAGTTTCATGTAGATTTAAGGTTCCAGGAGTGGTCTGTGAATGATCTAGCCAATCAGAACATCACATTCTCTGATCTCTAGTGATTAGCTCAGGAATTATGATATGCAATTCTAGGACATGTGTTGGTAACATAGAACTAGAAGACCTCCTTACACTGCAACGATGGTCACCAGGTGGAGAATAAAAATCAAGCTAACAATAATGAAATTAATAAATTAATAATGAAATTAATAGAACTAGAAGACCTCCTTACACTGCAACGATGGTCACCAGGTGGAGAATAAAAATCAAGCTAACAATAATGAAATTAATAAGAGAAAAAGCCTAGTGGTGGAGAAAGAACAAGTTTTGATGATATATGGAATTGTAGGTCTAGCTGTGTTTTAAAACACATCTGCTGGACTTTTCAGTTACAGAAGTGAAAATCATTTTGTTTTGCTTAATCAAGTTTACGTGGGTTTTCTGCCATTTGCAACTTGAACAGTCCTGTCTAATACAGTCTAACAATCCAAGTTTACACTAAGCTTTGTCTAGAAATTAAATAGTATTAAAAAAATACTACACACACACACACACACACGTATATTTTTCAGATATATGCAACACTACTGTGATAAATAAAAACAGAAAAAATTGTGCATAAATAAGCGTTATTGACCTTACACCAACTTGGGTTATGCATTCTCTCACTTGATGGTACAAAAGCATCTAAAGGAACAATAGCAATAGCATGCCTTGAGGTCTGCCAAACTTTTAATGCTAAAATTATTGTCATATTCAGAATCTTTGTTATCACTGATTTACAACATCTGGTGCAGTCCTGAATCTATAATCCATGTTTAGTAAACATATATTGATTGACTTTAATCACAAGAGAAGTTTTCTCCATTAGCTTAATGATAGTATTACCTTGAATCATATGATACTGTTGATATGCAACAATTTTGACCAAAAAAGGACAATTTCATATGGTTCAACCTAACAGATGAATTCACAGATCAATCAATAAATCAATATATATTTGCTGTTTTTACCTCATATGATACTATGCAACAGGAGTAGAAATAGCCATTTTATGAGGCTTTGTTACCTGACTCATCTTGTTTTTTCATTCAAACTGACTTGTGTGTCTAGGCCAGCCTGAGATAGAAATTGCCTGGGACATTAATTTACATTTCTAGGTTTGAAAGAGCTATTTCAGATACTTGGACACCGGTAGCTCTCTACCATCTAAACTCACTTTCTCTTCTTCTTCCATCCTGATGGATGTATCATGTCTGTGTAAAGTGTTGTTTTTGTTTTTGTTGTTGTTGTTGTTTTCTTAAAATGATTATGTGATATGCCAATCTAGAGAAATGCTTGTAAATACATTTTTTTCTTAACCTTTCAAATCCTTTCGGTGCTTACCTTTTTTACCCAGAAGCCTTTAGCATCCTACCTGTATCCCCCTCTAATTCATTATTTCTTTCTCCCCTCACTGTTTTAATTATCTGAGATATCATCTAGAATGAAAATGAAACTTGCCCTGCAATTCTGAGAATAAAAGAAATATAAAACCAGTGCCCACTCCCTTCCACCTTCACCTCACACCCTCCCCAGCACATTGTTTTCTGCTAATTGTCACAATAACAGGCATGCTGATTATTTATTTGCCACCTCTGCAAGGACTCCATGTTCGGTTTCTTCACAGTGCCCAGGGTGCTTGTGGAACAAAGGAACACAGCCATCTGAGGTTTGTATTTAAGCAGAAAATGTTCCCAAAATTCTAGATGCAAAATATGGTTTATTTTGTATTCCTGAAGACCCTTATGTACTGCCTGAATCTTAATTATACTTCCCAACATTTGCAAAATTAAAACCTCAAATTAAACATCTCATTAATGTAGCTCCTTTGCAATTTATCCATTTGTTTCAAAAATGATAAAGGGGGAAAATTATGCATTTTAGGAAGTACTTGGTCATAATACCAACTCACAGTTCTTTGAATGTCTCAGAAAATAGAAACTGCAAAGCCTGTTGTGGAGAGAGTGTGGAATAGAGGAAGTCAACCAAGTGAGTAAACATGAAATGGAGGATTATCCTTATTTGTGGAGAATCCATTCCAGCAAGAAATTGAATCAGGGACTTCTGCATCTAAAACAGTGGGCTAGTGACAGAACCAGAGGGAAATGACTTTTTAGATGAGAAGTAGACTAGACTAAGGGCTATGAGACAGCACGGTCTAGTGGCCTGAGAAGTGCAGAGGATTCAGAGATTGGGGTTAAATCCCAGTTCTGTTACTTGCCAGGTTTAAGTAACTTATTGTAATTCAGCAGACTCATACAGAGTCCCTACTGCTGCCAGGCCCCCCGAGCCAAGTGCAAGGACTTTGTTCACACAATTAGATGCTTCTATCTTGCAACATCAACTTTTCCTCTTACCGGATTATTCCATCAGCATGCACACATGCTCTAGTAGTTCCCATCTTTAAAAACCCTGCCTGACCCACAGACCCCTCTAGTTATAATCCAATTTCTCAGTTTCCTACTTCAAAACTTCTTGAAAAATTGGTCTCCACTTCCCTGCCTTCCATATCACCCCTAAGGTTTTAGAGAAGCAGTAAAGTAGTAAAGTCTCAACACTGGAGCCGGCCTAGATCCAGTCTAGGCTCAAATCCCAGCACTGTGAGGGCCAGTTATTGGGTGTCTCTGTGCCTCAACTTCCTTAACAGTAAAATGGAATAAAAACTGCATCTAATTCATAGTTGTACTGATCTCTTCCTGAGCTTTAGATTTTCATTTGCAACTGACTTCTTAAGGTCTTTTCTTAAATAGGCTCCTCAAATTTAAAATGGCCACAAAACTCCTGGGTGGCGCAGTCGGTTAAGCGTCCGACTTCAGCCAGGTCATGATCTCGCGGTCCGTGAGTTCGAGCCCCGCGTCAGGCTCTGGGCTGATGGCTCAGAGCCTGGAGCCTGATTCTGATTCTGTGTCTCCCTCTCTCTCTGCCCCTCCCCCGTTCATGCTCTGTCTCTCTCTGTCCCAAAAATAAATAAACGTTGAAAAAAAAATTTTTAAATGGCCACAAAAGATCTCTTGATTTCTGTTTCCCAAATAATATCTCAAAAAATGGCATCTTGTGTCTATTTTCTTTTTCCCTCGTCTCCCATATGTATCTATCCACAACCTAGAAGACTCTACCTGCAACAAAACAAAACAAAACCAAAATAAAATCTACTGACATCTCTCCATCTCCACTGTTAACATTCTAGCCCAATTCACTTTTGTTTCTCACCTGGAACACTGCTATCGACTCTTGTTTTTTTGTTTTTAAATATATTTATTCATTTTTGAGAGAGACAGTGTGAGTGGGAAATAAGCAGAGAGAGAGAGAGAGAGAGAGAGAGAGGGAGACAGGACCTGAAGTAGGCTCTGTGCTGACAGCAGCAAGCCAGATGCAGGGCTGAAACTTATGAACTGTGAGATCATGACCTGAGCCGAAGTTGGACGCTCAACTGACTGAGTCACTCAGGTGCCTCACTACCATAGACTCTTAACTGCTTTCTTTGCCTCCACTCTTGCCCCATATTAATCCATTCTCTACAATACGTTTAGAATATTCTATGTTAAAACCATTAATCTACTAAATGTAATCTTCAAAAAGGCAGGATCTGTTTTGGTAACTATAGTATCCCCAATGCCAAAGTGTTGGCATATATTATATGCTCTATAAATATTTGTTGAATGAATAAGTAAATCAGATAAAGTTTTTCTCCTGCTTGAACGTCTATCTCAGTGGCTTACTATCACATTCAAAATAAGATTTGAACTTCCAAATGGCCCATGTGCCATATATGAACTGGTTCTTGTTAAACTGAGATTTTATCTTCTATCATTCCTTCATTATCCAGTATGCTTCAGTCATCCTGGTCCTCTCTCTCTCTCCTCTCTCTCTCTCTCTCTCTCTCTCTCTCTCTCCCTCTCTCTCTCTCTCTCTCTCTCTCTCTCTTTCTGTGCATATCTTTGTTTTTCATTCTAACCAAGAAAGTTTTCATTTGCTACCTTGTTTTTTCTCTAGAATCATATCACATCCATATCTTCATCAGGCTAGCTCCTTTGTAGTATTCAGATCTCAGCTCTATATATAAGCTTCTCACAGAGGCCTTCCAAGACCAACAGTCAAAATTAGTCCCTCCATCACCAATCACCTTCTATCACATCTATACGTTTTAAAGCACATTTTTAATTATCTGAAATTATCTTGTTTATTTATCTTATTGTCTGCCTCCCCTCACCCCTTATCCACCTCTAATATGTATACTTCATGAGAACAGGAACTTTTGCCATCTTGTTTAATCCTGCATCTTCAGCACTGAACAGTATGTGGTACATAGTAGACATACAGTAAGTGTTGGTTGAATAAAGGAACGTCAATGTACAATGTTATCACTGCTACAAGATGAACTTCAATGGAACTCAAAGAATACATCACTTTCACAAAGTCAGCTGAATCAGAAAGAATTCTGACAAACACTAATAGTACCCACTATTTTACCTGTAAAATTAAGAATATAAACGTGTTTGTAGTGACACAATCAAAGCAGCATATCTTTTTTTTTTTTAATTTTTTTTTTCAACATTTATTTATTTTTGGGACAGAGAGAGACAGAGCATGAACGGGGGAGGGGCAGAGAGAGAGGGAGACACAGAATCGGAAACAGGCTCCAGGCTCTGAGCCATCAGCCCAGAGCCTGACGCGGGGCTCGAACTCCCGGACCGCGAGATCGTGACCTGGTTGAAGTCGGACGCTTAACCGACTGCGCCACCCAGGCGCCCCAAAGCAGCATATCTTAAAACGCATTCCAGGGAATATTATTTCCTCTGGAATGTTAATAGGCAAGTTGTAAATTGTCAAAGAAGTTGGTGAAATACTTTGCTGAAATTGAACAATTATTACAGAAGCTCTAATGGATTTTCTGCATCTCTAAATGTGGGAGGTAATGTTCAACCTTACCCAATCTTCTTCTTTCAGAAAGCTTTTTTCCATGGCGTATCTCAGTTGACTAGAATTTTGAAAAATATCCTTTAAGGAAAACACTGAATTAATGAATCCAGTATATATAGAGGTCATTATAATGCCCTCCTATTCTTCTTAAGCCTGTTCTTTTTAATTCTGAATAATGGGCATCCTATTATTCTGCTCTGCTAATGCTCTCCACTGTCCACTACCTTTCAAAGATCACTAGTATCATTATCCTCTCCCTAGACATCCTGGACTTTTTGAGATACCTGGCATTTCTGACATCTTATTTCTAAAATTTCTGCCTTTTCGCTTTATCTCTGTGACTATTCTTTTTTCCCTTCTCTAAAAGCTTCTCATCCAGGGGTCCTTGGGTGGCTCAGTCAGTTAACCATCTGACTCTTGACTTGAGCTCAGGTCATGCTTTCACATGGTTGTAAAATCAAGCCTTATGTTGGGCTGTGTTGACAGTGTGGAGCCTGCTGGGGATTCTCTCTCTCCTTCTCTCTCTGCCCTTCCTCTATGTGAATTTGCACATGCTCTCTCTCTTTCTCTCAGTATAAATCTTAAATATATAAACATTAAAAAAAATAAACGTTTTTCAACCTGTATCAGCTCTTACTTCCACTGCTGTTTCTATTTGTACTCTTTACATAGAGTAAAGTCAATTAATCCCATAGGCATAGTTATCACCTCTTTGAAATATACAGCTAGCACTTTACAACTTCTAAAGATTCCAAGGCACTACTAGTCATTCAAGAAATAGATTTTGAGCATTTAATATTTATTAGGATCTATGCTTAGTGTAGTGGTACTAAGGTGAGCAGAACCAATTCTGATTAAACGTAAGTGTAAGGAAGGAAACAAGTGTCATTACACATCAAGGAAGTACCTATCCTGATCTAAGAGAAGTGGATTAGAAAAGATGTCCAAAGGAAAGTAACATTCAGGCAATTTCCAAATGTCCTATACCGTATTCCCTACAATTTCCCATAAAGTAAAGATAATTATTTCACTACATTTAAAATACATATGGTTGAAATCAGTTTCAATCTTTGCATCTTACTGTGTGTATCACCATTTACTCAGCCACCCAGGCTGAAATTTTGGTATCTTTCTATCTTTTTTCCTCCTTCTTCTCGATTTGGACCAGTTACCAGATTCAGTCAATTTCACCTCTACCACAGGTCTATAATGCTTACATTCCTTCACTTTCCCATTGCTACTGTCTCAGTGCAGACCCTTATCACTTCTAGCCTGAGCTATTTTAACTTTTTCCTAACCCATGGCAAATACTCTTGTAATAAGTCACTATAACATTGCCAGAGGTTTTTTTTTCTTCTTTTTTTGAAAATTTATCTTACAATGTCCTGAGTCTGTAGTCCATTCTCTTGCCTGTTAGCTAACAATAAAGTAGAGCACACTCTCTCCATCCAACAATGTTCTCACAGAGGAATGGGTGCTTTCAGGATGGTTAAAGTTTGCATTAGTTGCCTGCTGCAGATAGCATGCAAATATCATGGATGGTAAACAAGAATTTCTAACAAGAACAGTAGCTCTTTCACTATCCTAGATTCCCAGCTGTTGCCCCATTTGAAAGACTGGAGGTGGGGAAATATCCCCAAGAGTTGCTTCTCAGGGCAATGTGGAGGTTTAGAATGGGATTCTATACCTATTATTTGATGGTATATTTTCCAAAGAATCAAAATAAAATAATAAAATACCCTGGAACTGTCCAAATATGAGAACAATTTCCTTTGTTCTTTTTTTTCCCAAATAAGTCAGAAGAACTAAGCTATGATTGAAAAAATTGACAAAAGTAGAATAGTGTCATTTTTCAAATTATCTATCTATAAATTCTTTTTGGTGATCCAATATTTCCCTTTTACTTAAGAAGATCTCAGGTGGCTGAGTTAAGACAAGGCCTTACATTGCAGAAGAGGAGAGGAGAGGGAGATTATTTGAGTGGGTTTGACTGTTAGAAGATACACATACACACACACACACATATATAATTTTAAGTTCAATTAACTTCTTATGTATATACATGTATATATAATGTGTATATACATGTATATATAATAAAAAATAATATGTGTATATATAATAAAAATATATACATGTATACACATATACATGTATATATTTTTTATTCTCAAGTTAGTTACCATACAGTATAGTCTTGGCTTCAGGAGTAGACCCCCGTGATTCATAACTTACATATGACATCCAGTGCTCATCCCAACAAGTGCCCTCCTTAATGCCCGTTACCCATTTAATGCACCCGCATCAACCCTCAGTTTGTTCTCCGTATTTAAGAGTCTCCAGTGATTTGAAGGGGCACATGTGCCCCAATGTTTTAGCAGCACTATCAACAATAGCCAAAATACAGAAAGAGCCCAAATGTCCAATGACTGATGAATGGATAAAGAAGGTGTGGTATATACACACAAAGAAATACTACTCGGTGATGAAAAAGAATGAAATCTTGCCATTTGCAACAATGTGGATGGAATTAGACTGTATGATGCTAAGTGAAGGAAGTCAGAGAAAGACAGATATCATATGATTTCAACCATAAGAAGGTATATTTTGAATATTGACCTTTTGGCTACCACTTTCTCTGCAGTGCCATTCCCTCTTCATGTTTTCTTCTTCCTCCTCTTCTTCCTTCTCTTCCTCTTCTTCTCTCTCTCACTTTTTTTTCTTTCTCTCTCTTTATCAGGATGATTGGTGGAGCTAAACAGCACATTATGACCATCAGGAGGAAGAATTTTTGTTGAGTGGGAGAGTGGGAAGATAGAGAAATAATTACTAAGCATTTTTTCCTTAGACATATTCTTTGTGGCCCTTATTTGTAGCAAAGATGTGAGAGTTGGGACTTTGATAACATACATTCAAATGGTTCTGGAACCATTTTCAGTGAAGGCACCAAGAACTAATATTTATTGAATGTCTACTATGTGCCAGACACTGCTATGAGGTAGATACTATCCCTATTTTATAAATGAAGAAAATGATGTTTAGAAATAAGTTGTCAACCATTAGAGCATTAGGGAGTGGCATAGCTTGGATTAAGTCTTAATATTTGACTTGAAAGTGCAGTCTTTTCTGCCATAACTAGGATGCATTCTCTCTGATACAACCAGGGCTCTGAAAACTGCTACGACAATGTTGGCCAAAACCTATAGAAACTTCTTTTATAAGAAATGATACTGGAAACTAGCGCGGGAAAGCCAAACCTAACTTTTGGGAGAAAAGCTTCAGTTCCAGAAGTCTCAAAGGTTTTCTTTTTTTTTTGGTAACAAATCCTAGTTGTAAGGGTTCACCTCCGAAGTGGAAACTTTTTTTATACAAAGTTTTGTAAACTTGCTGGTTATACAAGCACTTGACCAATCTAGGACTTTAATAGTACTCCACTGATGAAATGCTCAAAATAAAATGTTAAATTGTTAAATTTAGTTAACAACGTCAAAAATGTTAAAATGTCAAAATGTTAAATTTAATTAACTTTTTGTTTGTTTGTTTCTTTCCCCTAGAGTATATTCTCCTTAGTTCTCACTACTGTAGGTTCTATTTACCAACCATACATAGTTTTCCTTAAAAAATTTCTGAAAAAAATATGTAGCAAAATAGAAAAAAATATATGAACTAGTTGTAATCTCCAATTACTGAGACATTTGAAAAAAGGAGGTAAGATTATAAAGCCAGAAAATCCAGCTTCCTTCATTGCTTGTTTATTTTTGTAGCAAAAACTATTAAATGTGTTTGCTAAATTAAAAGAATACATATAGATGACACATGCTGTGTAGCTTTTCTATATGAATTTTAACATTCACAATAAACAAATGGCTCTCTGAAATGTCTAAAGCTGCCTTGTCCTGACAATGAGTAGAAATGCTTAGCATCCAGTTAAATTTAGAAAATAAGCTACTGCTCAAATGAAAACCATCTGAACTATACCTTTCTGAATCACTTATAGTCATCAAGAAAAAAATGAAATTTATCACAAATACCTTCACTGTGTTTACTGTTGAAAATTGAACATTCTCTTTGCTCATTTCCTTCTGTCAACTAAATTTGGATTGTCCAATCCAATTTTTTGAATTTGGGCTAAACTGACCCCAAATCGGAGTGCAATGGGAACATTTTCCACAGGCCAGTTACTTGATATATACTTTTTAATTTAATTTGTTGAGACTTATATAGAGATGCTCTACAAGGCTCATTTTGAAGAGGGAGTCTAATTATATATTTCTTGCACATGACTTATGTTGTTTATGCTATCTCACTTCTCTGAACTTGAATGTAAATTAATTAATTCATTGTATCTTTTCTGAGTTACAGCATCAACATTCATTAGATTCCATAGACCTACTCTTGTAAATGACATTTGGAAGATGGGAAAAGCCATTCTAGCTGAAGCCTCCTGATCCACAGATCCATGCTGTGTTATCTAGCAGCACATCACTTTTAATCAACTTAGTGATATTAGGGTAGCTTTTCCTTTTTCACATGTTGTATTTGCCAGTTTGCAATTTTTGAGAGCTAATGTTTCCAACCCACCAGTTTTTTGATGATATGTAAACAATTTGGGCCTTCTCTTTGCCATTCAATGCAAAGAATGCACTTTCACATTTGGCTGAGGAGTAGATCCCCATACTGAATACCATTGCACCAGACTGAACCAGCAAAAGTGAATAGAGGGTAGGTGCAGAGTCTCAAGGACGCTTTCTCATCTTCTTCCCTGTCAATGTCTACGGTCCTTTGACTAAAAACTAACGTTTGCAGACAGCCAACTTAACCTCAGTACAATACAGATTTGTATTCAGTGATGTCATCTGAGTAAACCTTTTTTCTTCCAGTTCAGCTATGTTGATTCTTCTCCTTTAGCTGGAATTGGTTTCGATATCCTCAAGCGAGATTATTTGGCAAATGATTATTTCTCCTTTTTAAGGTTTTCAAAAGAACAATACCTTTCATTCATGATTAGAAAGGTGCCAATTCGTATTACTTTATATATTTCTTTTTAAAGATTTCATTTTTATATTTACCATTTGTATTAGACAAATTCATTGTATCCACATTAGAAGAAAGAACTCGTCCATTTAAAGACAGCAATTCAATGAGTTTTAACAGATGTATACTCCTGTGAAACTACAACCTCAATTAAGATACAAACCATTTGTGTCACCCCAGTAGGATTCTTAACCACCCTTTCAGTTCATTCCTCCTAGTCCAGCCCTAGGAAACCACTGATCTGCTTAAGATGTTTATTTATTTATTTTGAGAGAGAGAGTGAGGGAGAGAGAATCCCAAGCAGGCTCTGTGCTGTCAATGCAGAGCCTGCCATGGGGCTCTAACCCATGAACTAGAATCAAGAACTGGGCACTTAACCGACTGAACCACCCAGGTGCCCTATGATCTGCTTGTTGATGCCAGAGATTAGTCTGCATTTTTTAAAATTGTACAAAATTAGATCTTATGGTATATATTCTTTTATGTGTGCTTTATTTGACATGGCATAAGTTGAATATAGACAGAGAATGCTGACCATATTTGAATAAATGGTTGGGATAATTCCAATCAATTAGGGAGTGAACAGTAACTGAGAAGTGAAAAGGATGACTTAGGTATTTGTGTTAAAGAAACCAAAGAAAATTTTTAAAAAATATATAAATAGGAGACATAATATATTTGTGCTGTTGAAACCACAAAAAATATTTTAAAAAAGGAATATAAATTCTTGCCAGAGAGTAACTTCTGGGTCAGCTAAAAATTAAAACTTTTCCATTAAGGCATACAATAATCACTGTATTTAAGAAGCTGAGCATCAACATAAAGCAAAATTGTGAAATGATTAATTTAGACATAAAAATATAACAAGTTCAAGAAATGTCGCCACTGGTTTTTCAGGTTCACCTGAATCTGATTTTAGCTCCCACATACTCTTTTCAGAGGATATTTAAATAATTTGACTGTGACAAGCCAAACAGTTTTGAGACCTCATTGAAAGTCAAATGAAAACATTAATCAAATGCAAAAATATTCTAGTCAGGCACAGAAATGCTGCAGGTTAGAAAATAAAAATGTTGCCTGTGAGAAGGAAAATCAATCAATTCAGAAAAAGCAGGTATTGGTTCGAATCTACATAGTCAGTAGTGACTAGAAATCACTAGAATTTCAGAGGATTATATTTTTTCTAAAGAATCATCAGATAGTCTTGGGCTATGTCCACATTGCAAAATCAGTTTGTTTGGCTAACTTTTCACCTGAGTAAATTAGAAAATCACAGCAGTCAAACAACTGATCATATCTTTTTTTCTCACTGTCTTCACTGTGTTTTTGGACAGGCTTTAGTGACCAGCATACAAATAATTATAGCACAAAACAGCTAGGTAAGTGACTTGTGGAATAGCAGTCTTAATTGAGTAAAAGAATAACTTTCATATTATTAAATGCCACTAAATTGTTTAATATTAAGTGAAAACAACCTTTTAATTTCAGCTATGAATTCATAATCTATGCCTTCCTTGGTGAGGCAATCTAACAAATATTGCTTTGCTATTCAATCAGAGTTACTCCTGGTTTGTGATTAAATGGCTATATATCCCTATGTTTTGGATAACTATAGATACAGGTGACTATATAGTATAAGTAATGACCTTAGTCTGTCACTTACCATCTGTATCACAATTTCTTTGTCTCTTTAAGCCCTTTTTTATCTGTTCATTTTTTTAATTTAATTTTGTAAGTGTTTATTTTTGAGAGAGAGAGACAGAGTGCAACCTGGAGAAGGACAGACAGGAAGGGAGACACAGAATCTGAAGCTGGCTCCAGGCTCTGAGCTGTCAACACAGAGCCCAATGGGGGGCTCGAACTCACAAACCACAAGATCATCACCTGAGCTGAAGTCAGACACTTAACTGACTGGGCCATCCAGGCTCCCCAGTCTTTATCTGTTTAAAAAAGACAATTTACACTGCAGTGCCTGGGTGACTCAGTCGGTTAAGCATCAGACTTCGGCTCAGGTCTGCTCTCAGCACAGAGCTGGGTTTGGATCCTTTGTCTCCTTCTCTCTCTGCCCTTCCCCCACTTGCATGCACACTCTCTCTTTCTCTCTCTCTCAAAAATAAATAAATCAACTTTAAAAAAGATAGAGTTATGAGTATTTAATAAACTAATACATATGAAACACTGAGAGCAATGCCTGGCACAAAGAAATTGTGCCATTAATGATACTTTCATATTCCTTGAAATGCTATTAATTAATTCATGCATTTGAAAAATATTAAGTGAACTTTTATTAGGATCAAATGGTACAAAATCCACAGCCCCATTCCTAACTAAGCCTCATGCGTAGTAGGGAATACATGCAAATACATGACCAATTTCCATAGAGTGCTATCCTGAGATAAGCAAGAGTAGGGTAAGCTGTGGGAATATACGAGTGGGCTTCCTGGAGGAGGGAATAGAAATTACTTAGAAGAAAAGTGATACTGGAGGAAGAGAGAGAAGGAGCAATGAGGGGAAGTAGGGAAGGAGGTAGGGCAGGGGTGGATGCTTCCATCAGAGCAAACAGTATGTGTTAAAGCCTATATATTTTTTAAATTTAGCTTTTTAGGGGGCGCCTGGATGGCTTAGTCAGTTGAGCCTCTGACTTCAGCTCAGGTCATGATCTCACAGCTCATGAGTTTGAGCCCCGCGTCAGGGTCTGTGCTGACAGCTTGGAGCCTGGAGCCTGCTTCAGATTCTGCGTCTCCGTCTCTCTCTATCCCTAACCCACTCACATTCTATCTCTGTCTCTCTCAAAAATAAATAAACATTAAAAAAATTTTTAAAAATTAACTTTTCAGATGGAGACTACAGATGCAATTCAACTGACAAAGACAAAAAAAAAAAAAAAAGATTAAAAAACCCCTCAAACTTTGTTTTCTGTCTACTGCTTACAGTGCTAGAGAACAAGCTTGGCAAATAACAGCTCTTTAGCCTCATATTTAAGAACCAAAAAAGAAGAAACTTTGTCAAACCCAGAAGAGGTTAATAACAGTTCAATGCTAAAATATCTGTCCGTAAGGCCAACCATATCTCAATAGAAGGATACTCAGAGTGTCTTTCTCATTCTTTGTACTAAATGGAAAAAAAAAATTAAAGAAAGAGAAAGAATTAGAAGAAGCATGTAATCAATCCTTTCCTTTACAAATCCCAGCAATTCAGGAGACTGCCAGCAGCTAAGTCTTTCAGGGACCACAAACAGGAAAAAGCCTATTAAAATGTGCCCCATTCCCAAAGAAAGGGTCACTCAAGATCCTCAGACCCTTAACTCTGAATAGACTTAATGAAAGCCAACTGCTATAAGAATTTAGAAGGGGATTTCCCTCCCCAAAGAAAAGAAGCCAGACATCATCAATGCTCTAACACTGTTTCATCTATGGCACCAGGCATTGCTTTTCACTAACTTTCTGTAGGTTGTTAAAGCCATTAAATAAGGGTTTAGTGACTGAGAATACAGCTCATCACATACAAGGCTTAAAATATAATTGATACAAAGACCAGCCCTCCAGGATTAAAGAGTTCTAATCATTCTGTGAGGCTTGTATGCTCTGTTCCCATGCTGGTCAAGGTAATACTAAGCCTTTCTGAAAAGGAGTATGTTGTTCTCCACACCAGTTAGTAACCACAACAGTTTTCAACTTCAGTTGGAAGAAGATAATCCAATTACCCTACAAATAGTACAGATCCAGTAGCTGGATACAAAATGAGTTTTACTCTAAGACTTTCTGGCAACTCAGTTTCATGTGATTAATAAAAATGATATATGGGTTTCTCTTGTAGAACCTTTCTCTAGAGTTCTTCATGTAACATTGTGCTGACACCCCTATCAATTGCAAGGATATCTCTGTGGACAGGTACACATTAGACATCATTATCATCTGCAAATAAGAAACTTGAGGCAGAAAGAAGTCAAGTGACATGACAAAAGTGTCACAATAAGAATAGGAATAGAAATGAGAAAAATGATTGTCTCCTGTGAATCAAGAAAGATATGATGGGATGAATCCTTCCTTTTCTCTATTGAAGGAAGGGCAGAACAACATTTTCACTGCTAATTTTGAAAACATTCCGTCCTTTTCTTACAGCGCTCTTTGTTTTTTTGTTTTTTTTTTTTTTTAATTTTTTTTTTTTTCCAACGTTTATTTATTTTTTGGGACAGAGAGAGACAGAGCATGAACGGGCGAGGGGCAGAGAGAGAGGGAGACACAGAATCGGAAACATGCTCCAGGCTCTGAGCCATCAGCCCAGAGCCCGACGCGGGGCTCGAACTCACGGACCGCGAGATCGTGACCTGGCTGAAGTCGGACGCTTAACCGACTGCGCCACCCAGGCGCCCCCCTTACAGCGCTCTTTGTAATGAAAAGGAAAATTGCTGAATAGAGTCATTAGGTGAACTCACTGGGCATAGAGAAGAAAAGCTACCTAACACTACATAGATGCTCCACAAATCCTCTACCAAACCAGAACTCCACCTACTTGACTTTTTTGCTTGGCATGATCTCTGGGATGTGCCTTGGATGAAGCTTCCCCTTCTCTGCCATTATATTCACCAACAAATGATTGTTGAGTCATCGAATGGCTGGTGTTTAAATTGTATGCTTAAATTTTGTGAATGAGGTATAGGAAGAAGATTTACCAAGAAGCCAAGAAGGGTCTTGGATAATTAAATAACGCCCTCCAACCTTTAGCTGTTCTGTTCCAGACCTGCATCTGCCTAAGGGGAGTGTCAGAATCCCTGTTGCAAATCTGAACCATGCAGTGATACAGGATTAGAATTCCCTGGTCCTTCTTCATATATAGTAAGAGATCTACAGTTAAACCCATCCAATTATCTCCTAGATCTTAATGACAAGAAGAAATTAGTCATCTGAGATATTATAATCAAAGTTTATAGTGATACAATCAAAGGGAGAGACAGGCCTTTAAAAACATTTAATTCAGTAAATAAACTTCACCATCAAGAATATTAAGTAGTGAAAATACGCTTTCAGAAAAATAAAGAAGAAAAATAATGATAATAATAGCTAATGTATTTTCTCATTTAAACTCAATACAATATACATTATTATTACCACCTCATAAATTAGAAAACTGGTTTTTACACAAATTGTCCAAGGACACAGATGAGGTGTTACAGAGGTGGTATTTGAACCTGCACCGTCTGGCTCCATAGCCTGTACTCTCAATTGGTTCATCCTATAGCCTTCCAGTAGGGTGGGAAACCATACCAACATAGATTCCCAGAAATGGGAATACTGACATTATCTGAAAAGTTGCTTCCTCCCAAGAGTGACAGGGAAAGTTTTGAAATAAAAATTGTTAAACAAGACAAGGAAATTTACAATTACCTGCCTCTCTTTTTCAAGGCAAAATACAACATATAGCTATTGGAAATTCAATCAATGGGAAAAGAAATACCCACCTATTAAGATTGTTTCTGCTTTATTAGCTAGAAATTCTGGCTCTGGGTCCCTAGTCAGGTTGCACTCAATTAAATTCCAGGATCTTAAAAACACAACAACGTAAATGAATCTCAGCAAGCAAGGGTTGAAAATGATGAACTGAGAAATGCACAGATAACCACAAGGCAGCATTAATATCATTATTGAAAGGTTAGCTGCTCAGGAAATCGACAAGGTGCCAAGAGGGCACTCACAGTGCCTCCCAAGAAATGAGAGCAGAGAAGAAACGAGGCTGAACAGAGCAAAGCCTTTGTTGACATTTTCAAAAGCTGACTTTATACAGGCCGTATCCCTGAAGAATGGAAAATGGCAATATAAGGAACCAGTAACACTAGAAAATTGCAGGCCAGTAAGTTCACCACCAGTCACAGGGAAGCATTTGAAAGGTTTTAGAGGATCAAGAGGGGGCATCACCTCTACTCTTCCAAGGTCAGCCCTGGGCTGAGAGAAGGTAACACTGTTGTAGGAAAAGCACTCCTGTCTCCCTGACTTTGGGAATTCTCAGGGAATAGCTGTGTTATATTATGGAAAGAGGCAACAGAATGGATGACTTCATCACAAAATGCTCAGGAATAAGAAATCCTGAGGCCAGGTTCCAGAGTGATTCAAAAGTGAATTCTGGCATCACAGAATTCCTGTTTTCAGTCAAACCCTTTCTGTGTTATTATACACACAGATACATTTGTTTTGTACACACACAATCTTGTGTAGTGTTTCAAATGGCATATGGTGGCTTAGAACCCATCTCTATAATGTAAATGTGAGATTCAGTGATTTATCTGACTGGGACCATTGAGGCCAAGATTCTGATGAAAGCAAGCAGGAGATGACAGGTTTGACTAGGTTTGTGTGAACAATATGATAGTGTGAACAGAATGGATGAGTTTTCCTTTGACTTAAATATACCGTTTTAATTTAAAGGGAGTGTGTGTCTAAGGGAATTTACTTAATGGGGTGTTAAGTAAGAGCACTATTTTTAGAATTAGTGGATGTAGCCAAAATTAAATGAGACGTTCTAATGGAGGCAGCTGAGAAAGGAAGAACATTTTAACGGGCCCTGGGAGGGAACTTTAGCGATTTCCATTGGAGTACAAAGAGAGGACAACTCAGGACTAAAGGACATTCTAGAAGTAGAGCAGGAGAGACGGAGGGGCCTGCTATTTTAATTCAGAATGAGGAACCTGAACCAAAATGAAATGTGATAGGAATGTTTGGGACACTGCCTCTGGGAACCGTGGCAATCAGGTGAGGAGGCAGGGATGAATCTACATTCAGAGGAGATGAGGACAAGTTGGATTGTGAAATCTCTATTTAAATAATAGGTAGGAACTTGAGAGTCTGAGGGAACTCTCTGGAAGTTTGTGTAGCTGAGGACAGGCAGATTGACTTTAAATCGAGACTGAGAATGTCAGAAATGGAAATTATGACTGAACATCAGCACCTGAATGGAGTTCATAAACACCATTAGAGTAATTTGTAGAATTAAATAGTTAAGGAATGCTTTCTGCTGGATATGGTACAATAAGGTTCTCTGGATAGAGTGATGATAGTCCTTCTGTGTTTTAATTTTCACTCTTAAAGGAAAATGTGTGTGCATGTTTTAATTGACACAGAGCACATGGAATTTACTTCTGTTTCCAATTTGTATAGTCTATTCCATACTATTGTATCTCATTACAGTACATGTTTTGCTCTCGAACCATGTTTTGATTCAGGGACATATGTCTCCACACTCCCAAAGCTATTCTCATATCTTCAATGTAACCAACAAAAGTAAGTGAAAAGAACTGTTTCAAAATTAACTCATACGTAATATGCTTTATTAAATAGCTTTTGGTATATTTCCTGATTAGTGGTATTAGTTTATAAACTGTGTAATTGTATTCATAAAAAATATTTAGCATGCAATTAACATTATATTAGTGCAATTGATTAATGCAAATTTAGACCAGGCTTCTCAATTATTATCTTTACCTAAAACCTAGTAACCCTAGTAAAAATTATTATCACTAGTGCAAATAGGGTGAAGGTAGCACGGACTATGGGCTGCCCATGAAAATTCATTCCCTCTTCTTCTGGACACATAAGTAAGACATGACCATGTGACTGAGCTCTAGCCAATGAGATGTAATTCAAAGTGATGCATGACATTGCAATGCCTGGCTTGTAAAACATTTCATGCGTGTCTCACATACCCTTGTCTCATTTTTGCTCACATGAATGGAGATGACCTCAAAGGAGACTCTGGAAGCCACATGTTTAAAATGGGTCTTACTTTCTTACACCATTCACAAAAACAAACTCAAAATGGATAAAGGACCTGAATGTGAGACAGGAAACCATCAAAACCTTAGAGGAGAAAGCAGGGAAAAACCTCTCTGACCTCAGCCACAGCAATTTCTTACTTGACACATCCCCAAAGGCAAGGGAATTAAAAGCAAAAATGAACTATTGGGAGCTCATGAAGATAAAAAGCTTCTGCACAGCAAAGGAAACAATCAAGAAAACTAAAAGGCAACCAACAGAATGGGAAAAGATATTTGCAAATGACATATTGGACAAAGGGCTAGTATCCAAAATCTATAAAGAGCTCACCAAACTCCACACCCGAAAAACAAATAATCCAGTACATAAATGGGCAGATAACATGAATAGACACTTCTCTAAAGAAGACATCCAGATGACCAACAGGCACATCAAAAGATAATCAACGTCGCTCCTCATCAGGGAAATACAAATCAAAACCACATTCAGATATCACCTCACACCAGTCAGAGTGGCTAAAATGAACAAAACAGGAGACTATAGATGCTGGCGAGGATGTGGAGAAACGGGAACCCTCTTGCACTGTTGGTGGGAATGCAAACTGGTGCAGCTGCTCTGGAAAACAGTGTGGAGGTTCCTCAAAAAATTAAAAATAGACCTACCCTGTGACCCAGCAGTAGCACTGCTAGGAATTTACCCAAGAGATACAGGAGGACTGATGCATAGGGGCAGTTGTGCCCCAATGTTTATAGCAGCACTCTCAACAATAGCAAAATTATGGAAAGAACCTAAATGTCCATCAACTGACAAATGGATAAAGAAATTGTGGTTTATATACACAATGGAATACTATGTGGCAATGAGAAAGAATGAAATATGGCCCTTTGTAGCAGCGTGGATGGAACTGGAGAGTGTTATGCTAAGTGAAATAAGTCATACAGAGAAGGACAGATTCCATATGTTTTCACTCCTATGTGGATCCTGAGAAACTTAACAGAAGACCATGGGGGAGGGGAAGGAAAAAAAATGGTTAGAGAGGGAGGGAGCCAAAACAGAAGAGACTCCTAAAAACTGAGAACTAACTGAGGGTTTATGGGGGGTGGGAGAGAGGGGTGGGTGGGTGATGGGTATTGGGAAGGGCACCTGTTGGGATGAGCACTGGGGGTCGTATGGAAACCAATTTGACAATAAATTTCATATTAAAAAATTAAAAAAAAAATGAAAAATAAAAAACAAATAAAAAAATGGGTCTTGAGTGACTTCATGGAAAGGTGCCACACCAACAACCTATTTATTCACATAATCAAGATACACACTTCTATTGTTTTGGGACCATTATCCATTTTTTTTAGTCTATTATTGTAGCAGATAATACCCTAACAAATTCAGATTTCATCTTAGAAAACTGAATAGTTTAGTGTCTTTTTTCCCCTATTACTCAAAGCAGTAATGAAATGCACAGAGATCGCTTTAAAAATTAATCTGGAAATCTGAACTCACATTATATTTTTGGACAAAAACATTTCAGAACTACTGGTACCCCTTTAACCCTGAGGCCCTAAGTTCTAAGGCATCCATTGTAGGTAATGAATACATTTCTCGTCTATGTATCTCGGATGGTATAACTATGTCTCATCCTTGGGAGAATTAAGAAAATTGTCCCTCAAATCATTTCCATAGGGCTTAATTCCTTCAGGATTCCAGTTGAGAAAGGCTGGAAGCCTTACAAAAACATGCAAATGTGTATGCTTATATGTGTATTGATACAAAATACACAGACACAATTTATATGAGTCTTTATCCTTCTATATGTGTATTGATTTATTATATATAGTTCTGTATTCTTCCAGAGTTTATAGTCTTGAATACTCATATCACCTGTGTGTACTGCAATTGTCCAATATCGAAACTTATACTTCTGTTTTGGCTGCCTTTGAAGATTCTACACTCCTGGGAACTTTTTAGTATTAACCACAAATTAGAAATTAGATGTTCCAGAGTACCTTAAGTATACATAGCACAACTCCTATGGAAACTGCTGGGTCTTGGGATCTACTCTATGTTGTAGGTATCATGGGCCTTTGGACTCAGTCTTTTGCATTCATTATTAAATAGATGAATGAATGAATGAATGAATGAATGAATGATTATACTGTACTTTGGGCAATTATTCTCAAAACATTTAGAATTCTACTATGAATTAATTCCTCAATATTCCCACTCCACTCTGGCAGCAGAGAAGGGTGAGACTGTATGGCAAATGGTTAGTGTAATTGCCATGAGACTTGAAGGTTGTTCTCAAAGGTTGAATCACCAGGGGTACTCTATAAAAATATGGTAACTGGGCCCCACCTCTGGAAATTCTGATGAAAGAAGCATCAGGTTTTTTTTTTTTTTTTTTTTTTTTAAAGTTCTCCCACAGTTTCTAATGTGCAGCTAGGGTTGAGAAAACTGTTAGGACAATATTTCCCCTTCTTGTTTGATCATAAGAATAAGCTGGTAATCTTGTTTAAAAGTATGGATTCTTAGGCCCATTTTAGGACATTCTCAATCTGTGCCTTTAAAGGAGGAGTCTTTGAATTTTTGTTTTTTAATTTTTTTAAATGTTTTAATTTATTTTGAGAGGCAGAGCACAAGTGGGGGAGGGGCAGAGAGAGGGAGACACAGAATGCAAAGCAGGCTCCAGGCTCTGAGCTGTCAGCATAGAGTCGGATGTAAGGCTCAAACTCATGAATCGCAAGATCATGACCCCAGCTGAAGTCGGACACTTAACCGACTGAGCCACCCAGGCACCCCTTGTTTTTTTTATGAGGGTCCCAGATGATGCTTATGATAGGGAAATTTGGGAAAATACTTCATTAGCTTCCAAGCTCTTCTAGAAAAAAAATGCTAAGGGCTATCATTCTCAGCTGTATCCCTAGGCATAGCACAGACTCTGGTTCATATTAAGCACTCAAGAATTCATATTAATTAATTAATTCATTCCACTTTGAAAATGGAAATGGATGAGAAAATTTTGACAAAATTTAAAATGTCACTGTGACCGGTTTAATACTAGAGAATTACAAAGTAGAGTTATGAAGGATTTCATGAGTTTCAGTGGATTCTCTTTCATGATCTACTACAATTATTGCACTGTAATCAATTGGTTTGCATTTAGAACTTCAGAATTCTTTGCAAGGTAATATTTGCCAGTGAATATTAAACTCTACATAACCACTTATTGGGAAAGTCACCAGGGAAAGGCATAGCTGAGAGTAGACTATAAGAACTAAGGAATACCACTGCACCCAACAGTTCAGTAGTTAGAAGAAACTGTTAACAATTCGTTTATTCGTACTTGACTGAGTTTTTTTCAATGCAAGGCTTTTATATGTGTATTCAATTGAAAGGCATATCCACACATCAGCTTAAAAACAATTATTAAACATTTTTTACCAATAATTTTTTC
This sequence comes from Lynx canadensis, assembly GCF_007474595.2. Taxonomy (NCBI): domain Eukaryota; kingdom Metazoa; phylum Chordata; class Mammalia; order Carnivora; family Felidae; genus Lynx; species Lynx canadensis. Next base: position 61,749,173 of record NC_044310.1, on the reverse strand, counting down.
TCTAATGCTTTTTGAAACCTTCACAAATTTAGTTAAATGTGATCTTCAAAATTAACCTTCTTTTAGCCTTTACCAGCTTTGTCAGTTTATAGTATCTGTCATTATTCATGAGTAAGTTGGCTGTTTTTAAATTGTCATTAATTATTTTCCTTTATTGATACCCAAATAAGCTGATACTCAAAAATCAATAGTAGTCTTTCTCAGATGTAGACCTACACCCCCAACTAATTGCTTGTGTTACATAAAAAGAAATATTGATATGTATGAGAATATTGTAGAGTATTTTCCATCTTCTACATATAAGGGAACAAGTGAAGGGTTAATAGCAATAGCAAATGTCATTTGTATAGTGCTTCACAGTTTACAAAATGCTTTGATATACATATCTCATGGGAGTACAATGGCCGCTCTATGAAGTATCACTATTTCATTGCATACAGTGCATATATATACTTATACAGGGGAAAAGACCATTCCTTTGATCCATATATGTTTGCAATGATATTTTGGTTTCAATGTTAAACAATTTGGAAAATGTACTTTTCCAAGGAAACACAGAGAGCTGTTTGTATTCAGTAAAAAGGCTCAAAGCCGTTAGCTGTAAACCGTGCTTTGCAAGCTCCAATGCTGCAAAATGAATGTATAAATTGGGCCAAGTATAAGTTGGTAAGTTGGTAGGTAGTGGGGTCTACAACAAATTGTTAAGTTCATTGCTGTCTAAAGCTATATACATTTAAAAAATATTTAAGGGTGTCTGGGTGGCTCAGTTGGTTAAGCATCTGACTTCGGCTCAGGTCATGATCTCGGTTTGTGAGTTCGAGCCCCACATCAGGCTCTGTACTGATAGCTCATAGTGTGGAGCCTGTTTCAGATTCTGTGTCTGTCTCTCTCTCTCTCTCTGCCCCTCCCTTGCTCGTGATCTTTCTCTCTTTTTCTCTCAAAAATGAATAAATATTAAAAATTTTTTAAAAATATTTAAACACTATAGACCAAAGGAAACATATTATATAGATTTTCTGTTCCACACGAAAAGAACATGGGTTGTAAAAGAAGAAACAAAGCAGGAACACAGAAACACAAGGAGATATGAGAAATTATTTGGGTCACAGGAAACACAAAAAGCAAAGTTGGTAAATGCTGATGATGCTTATTTAGTACCATCAACCTCTGTCTCTCTGTTCTGACTTGGTTTTGTTGTTGTTCTTGGGACAGCATAATATAATGTTAAAAATACTGTATGTTATGGGGGCGCCTGGGTGGCGCAGTCGGTTAAGCGTCCGACTTCAGCCAGGTCACGATCTCGCGGTCCGTGAGTTCGAGCCCCGCGTCGGGCTCTGTGCTGACTGCTCAGAGCCTGGAGCCTGTTTCCGATTCTGTGTCTCCCTCTCTCTCTGCCCCTCCCCCGTTCATGCTCTGTCTCTCTCTGTCCCAAAAATAAATAAAAACGTTGAAAAAAAATTAAAAAAAAAAATACTGTATGTTATGGATGTCACCTTGGAATTAGTTTCCTTATCAGTAAAGTGGAGATAATAATAGCTATGTTATAGAATTGTCGTGAGATTAACTGAGCATACATGAACTCCTTTCACATTGTGAGTGGTAAATAAATGGTGGGTATTATCATTCTAATCATCATCATTGGAAAGAACCACTTCCTTACACATTCCTACAACTTCTCCTTAGTACATACTTAAAGATCAAAATTAACTTCCAGACCTGTATGGTGAGAAGCTTGCCAAAGGAAAGGCAGAGTTCCTTCCTCTCACTCATATAAATCAACAACCACAAAACCAAAGACAGAGTGTCCCCTTTCTGTAAGCTGATCAATAAGCTCAAACAGCCTCTTTACTCTGCACCATAAAAAAGTATTGGGAAAATTAGACTACCTAAAAGTAGCCATACTTGTACCAACTATGCCATTGCTTCCTGAAACGATATTCACCAAAACGCCCCTAGAACTTGGTTCAGTTAAAAACACATTGATTGAACATCTCTGTGATAAAGAGAAAAGGATCTTTGCTCTTGAAGCCCTGACACACCCAGATTAGTGGGAAAAAGAAAAATGTAAACAGGTCATTTCAATACAAAAACTCAAACATGTCCGAGTTCCTCACTCTGATGGGCATCTTTCCTTTTACCTCTTTCAGTGGGACTTCAGAAGCATTGTAGACATGCAAGGGTTAGTATGCTGTGAGAACACTGTTCTTCAAAGTCCAGCCTATTCTTCAAAGTCCAGCTTTAGCCCTACATCCTCCAGGAAGCTTTCCACTCTACTTTGATCTTTGACTTACTCGAAATCCTTTGATTTCCAGTAAAATTGCCACTTAATCATTTTGGTTCCTAGTAATTTTATACCTTACATGGGAAATAAATTGTTTCCTGGGCACGTGTTCTATGTACCCAACCATAGTGTAGTAAGCCCTCTAAGCAGAAAGACTTATACTCTTTTGAGCAATATACAGTGTTATATCTGCATTAATCTGAAAAACTGAATGTTTTATTGTTGGCAGATTAAGATTAGTAAAAACTAGTTCACAAATAATAAATGCAATAGTTTGGGACTCTATTATATTGAGTGCACCTATGAAACAGTGTTTTATAAAATTTGAAGACTTTTTGGTATGATTTAAAGCATTGGAATTATCAGAAACAGAAAAATATTGCAAATATAAACATATCTGTTACACAGTAAATGTTCTATTTCTACTTTTAATCATCATTTATATTTTTGGTCCTGTTTTACAACCTGGTGGTAACAACTTGCATTTACTCACAGGGCAACAGAATACACATTCAATTGCCCCATAATTGAAGAGTTACAGCAAGACAAAACTTTTGATGATCACTCATTTGTTTTAATACCACATGCAAAATGGTTGTGATGATAAGATAACACTCCTAAAACTCACAAATCATCAGTTTATATTATGCTAACTTATCACTTAAATCTATTTCCTAAATATTTTTACTGAAACTCAAAGAAAAAAATATTTATTAACATAAATGTTTTTAAAAGAGGTAAAAAAACCCAAAAAACCTAATAACAACAAAGAAATGAACTTTGTATGAAAACTAATGATTTTAAATGGATTAAATCTCACACACATTTACTTCTAATATCTAAGATTCACTTTCATATCTAATTTATTTTATCTCCCCTATCTTTAATATGTCCTCCCTTTCATTTCCACTGCCACTAGTAAAATTCTGCTTTTCATTACTTCTCAGTTATATTACTGCAACAACTGCTTCATCAGTTTGTTGACTTTCCCATCAAGTTGATCTTTTCCAATGATGCTAGATTAATTATTACATAACACAGTTCCAAACTTCTGATTCCTAGCTCAACCATTTGCACTGCTTACTTTCTTACCGAACAAAGTCCAAACTACCTAAAGTCTAGGATTCACTGATTTCTGTGCTATTGTTCCAATTTATCTTCCTGAATTTCTTTCCCAATCATATGCTTCCTACATTACACATATTACATACATTCATAGACACTTCATCCACTAAAGCTAAACTACTCATTGTTCTTGTATATGCCTTTAACATTCTAATCTCTATTTTCTTAATGTTTTCTCTAAGCCTAGGCTACTCTCCCAAATTCTACCCATCCTTTGGAGCCAAGTTCAAATGTCCCTTCTTTCATGAAGATGTTTCTAAATTCCTCAGAAGTAGTTAATATTCTTCTTTCTGAAATTTTATAGAATTTTAAAATGTCTCTCTTATGGAACTTGTTACTTTATACCTAAAACATACTTAGGTAAGTGTTTCTCTGCTTTACTAAAACTGTGAAAAGCCCTTGAGAATGGAGTGTATGGCAGCTTCACATCATAAGCTCTAATGGGCCAAGTATAAAGGCTTCAAACATAGTAGATCCCCAAATAGTTGTTGAACAAAAGGCTGAATGGAGTGATTACTTGTTAGTAGTCTCAGAATTGTGGACTTTATACAAAAGATTATGTATGGGATGTATATGAATGTTATTGATAATCATTCAATGAAAATTATTGCCTTTGAATAATCTGACTCGTTTCATAAACTAGATCAGTGGTTGTCCAGCTCTTCTCCACAGCACCTTTGGGACTCCACAGACGTGGCCTGGGGATCTCCCTCCTGGGCAGTAGAAAATGGTAAGTGAACAGATTTCTGTACTCTGCATTCTGCCTTCAACTAAAGCTGCTACATTTTGTATATTGGCCTTCTTGTAAGACTTTGCTTAGAAAGCTTTCACTGTTTAAAAAGTTTTTTTGAGGGGCGCCTGGGTGGCTCAGTTGGTTGAGCGACCAACTTTGGCTCAGGTCCTGATCTCACGGTTTGTGAGTTCGAGCCTCGTGTTGGGCTCTGTGCTGACAGCTCAGAGCCTGGAGCGTGCTTCTGATTCTGTGTCTCCCTCTCTCTCTGCCCCACCCCACTCATGCTCTGTCTCTGTCTCAGAAATAAACATTAAAAAAAATTTTTTTAGAGTTTTTTTGAAATCCCTTGGGGTTTTACTCCTAGAATACTATAATTCCGTATTTGTTTCAAGTCTCTGACCCACACGAAAATAACTTCACATGAAAACTAGGTAAATGAGCTGCTGTGTTTTTGGCTGAACTTACTATTAGAAAAATACCAGAATGGTAGCACAAAAGTAGGTAATTTAAATCAGGACCTCTTATAATACCTGACTTTGTATGAGACCTGCTATAATAGTCTTTGACCTAAATTTTTGATCTGACTTTATTGACTTGAGAACAAGCTAGCTGGTGAATCTTACAGACATCATTCTCTTTGTGGCCATTTCTCATAGATTTGAAAGATCCCTGAGAGGCAGTTATATAGCTTTCTATTTCTGTAAAAGACAATGACAAAACTTTCTATCACCTAGCCTTAAAGTAGCCTTTCCCCTTACCCACAAAGAAGAAAACTGATTTGCACTGTATCTTCACAGTGCTGATTTGCACTGTATCTTCAGTGAACAGACACTTAAATCTGTCTTAGACTCCCAGTTAGTTACACAATCCTATGTTCATTATTTGAGGTGGGGGGAATACCTGTTTAAGTCACGGTGTATAATTGGCTGTGTCAGGTTGTGAAGGTACTCCATACCTTTGGCAACATCTACTGCAATAATTAATTTAGACTGCAAATCAAGAATCCTAGAATTTAAAAAAAAAGATTTAGTGAGAATGAAATGGTCAAAGCCAATAACACATCTTTCTAAAAGAAATCAATGGTGTGTGTGTGATTTGTTATTCTGTGTATCTTTCAGCCTTTTTTGCTTTATTGAAGATTAAGCTAAAAATTCAAAAAAATCTGGAAAAATAGGTTTCCACATCAGAAAATGCTTAATTCTAAATCAGCCTAGATATCAACCCCACATATTTAAAATATTTTACTTGAGTTTATAATATTTATAATATTATACTTAATTTTTTATAATAACATAAAATTGATTCCATTTTAATAACTGAGAAAAACCACACTCTGATTATTGTATGCATATATCTAGGAAGTGAATTAGAATTGATTGTGCAAGGCTATTCTTTTTTAACTTTAAAGCATAAATGCTTGGACCCCTGATAATTATTTTATTCTGAGCTTACATATATCTGCTTTATTGGTATGTCATATTAACTTAATTAGTGTAAGCTTCAGTTGCTAATTTAAATTCCTTGGATTTGTTATCTTCAACTGAATTCCTGTTAGGAAAGTACGGAAATATTTCTATTCATTAAAACATAATTCTTGGGCATAAATTATTAGCCATCTTTAAAATGCTACCTTTCCTAGCATTCAGAGATGTCAGAAGGTAAAGGGTCACCCAAGCAGAAAGTCTCTGAGGTGTTGCAAGGATAATTCCAATGACACTTAAAAGGATAAGTCAGAACAAGAGAACCATACCTCTTCTGTTCGTGAAGGAGGGAGAATAGAGAACCCCCTGATATGTACTGGGTGACAATGGCGAACTGGCTGGGATCATTCAAGCAAGCACCCACAAACTGAATTACACATGGATGATTGAGCCGGCAGAGAATGGACACCTCTCGGCAAAACATATCCACGTCTGATTTGGAGCAGTAGGTGTTGGCTCGGTAACTGCAAATGGCAGGAGCGGGGAATCCTCAGTCAACAGATGGATCAAAACAAGGGGCTTGCCATGCATATGCTTCTTAAAGTTCACAACTCCAGTCTGATACTAAATTTTCTCATTTGCTCGCTTACCGTTTTATAGCCACTATTTTATTTCTGCACCGTCCTTTATATACTTTCCCAAAAGAACCTAAAATTGTTTAAGAGAAATGAATAAACACATATTATCTTGAGCTCTTGAAACTAACAGCAGACTAGTGTTTTCTTAGGTTACCTGAGCCGATAATCTCATGGAACTCAATTTCTGAGAGTTGAAGATGGAAATGTGAGGGTAATCCAGCCCTTAGGAGGAGGACATCTGCCTTCTCTGCAAATAGGAATTGTTATTTTCTTTTTTAAGATTAAAAAGCACACATGGATGTGTCCACATGATTTACATACATGCTTTACTTAACGAAAAATGTCATTCCCCAGTAACATCTATTTTCCAAATACAGTTGACTCTTTGGAGATACTAAAACCTTATCACAAATGATCCCTATTCCCTGCATTAAAATCATGTTAGTTTTCTGTCTCTGTTCTCTGACCTTTGTTATCAGGGCTAAGGGTTTATTCCTAATCTGATCAATAACTAGCTTGTCTGCCTGACATGGCAACCCTGGAGTACAGTTCGTATCACATCATGATAAGGAGTTTTATCTGGTCAACCCCGGAAGCATACCACAGTAGGCTTAGCCAAATATCCATCAGCTAAATCTCAAAGGGATGCCAGTTAGATGTCAAAAAATAAGTATGTGAATCATTCAGAGGAAACATCCCAAACCAAAGATAATTTTTTAAAAAACTTCAAATTCTAAATAGTTACATATAAATTTATAGTTGAATTATATATTTTAAAAATTTTCCTGATTCAATGCTATTAATTTCTATGTGCAGCATCCACACAAGAATTTTCCAAGGTATTACTTATTTGGGGTCTTTTGAAAAATAACTTCTTTGTTCAAATTTATTTTCCTATGGCAAACCTATTCCCAATTCTCCTCAAAGATATTAACATTGGTAATTTAGATTTCATTGAAAGTACAAATGTCTTTAAGAACTTGATCTTTCTTTAATACTTATGAAATTCTCACTGTTATACCTTCATGAAGCAAGATGCCATATGAAAAATAGTACAGAGGTAAGATTAACGGTGGGAAGAATGGCTTATTGGTAATATTGTTTATGCACGCAAAATAGTCATCATGTATAATATGTGAAACAAAATAGAAAGTTATTGTATGTGAGCCAATTGTTATCCTGAGTGATAAAGTGTAACAATTGTCCCATATTGAAATACCTTTTGTCATGCTTTTAATCTTCCCCAAGGGAGATGGAAGAGACACATAGGAGCCATCTAGAAATCAAATTAGATTATAGAGTTGAAGGTAGCCATCATTTTTTTCTACACAAACATTAAACATTATAAAAAGCAGGTGACAAAAGAAATTTGCTAAGAAAACCAAGTGAGAATATAGCTTTAACCCAGGTCTTTCTCTGTATACTGAAACTGCACAGTGAGTGTTTATTTAGAGAGAACACAAAAAGATTAAAAAACAAAAAAACAAGGTCTAGCAGACTCCAACAGATTTAATTTGTGTCTGGGTATGATATTCTCTGGCCTGCCTTAATAGATTACTAAAATGGAACATGACTGCTCTCAGCTCACCCAGGCCTTCCTAGTCATGCATAAGCCTCATAGAAAACCAGTCCAGGGAATGTTAGTTAAACCTGAAGGAACTGCAGATTCGTAAATTAGAAAAACAGCTTAAATGAAGGCTTCTTCTGGTTTTAAGTATATTTATTTTGAGAGAAGGAGAGAGCATGAGTGCGGCAGGGGCAGAGAGAGAGGGAGAATCTCAAGCAGGCCCTACACCATCAGCATAGAGCCAGATGCTGGGCTTGATCTCACAAACCATGAAATCATAACCTGAGCCAAAAATCAAGACTTGGATGCTCAACCAAGTGAACCACCCAGGTGCCCCAAGTGAAGGCTTCTTTATTTTCAGCTTCACCCAGACATAAGTTTTCTTAAAATAAAGCTAATCTGACATGCCCTCCTCTCTAACCCCGGAATATAATAGTAATAGAAACAAATGAAATAAGTCATACAGAGAAAGACAGATACCATATGTTTTCACTCTTATGTGGATCCTGAGAAACATAACAGAAGACCATGGGGGAGGGGAAGGAAAAAAAAAGACGTTAGAGAGGGAGGGAGTGAAACCATAAGAGACTCTTAAAAACTGAGAATGAACTGAGGGTTGATGGGGGGTTGGAGGGAGGGGGGGGTGGATGATGGGTATTGAGGAGGGCACCTGTTGGGATGAGCACCGGGTGTTGTATGGAAACCAATTTGACAATAAATTTCATTAAAAAAAAAAAAAAAAGGTTTACCTTTGGGCACAATATTGTACTAACAACAAAAACTGAGTAAGAAAGTGATACCTCCTCCAGGCTGAGAATATTCATTACAGGGCAATTCATCCTGCGGTCTCTTATAATGCTTCAGGAGTGTGACAATCGGATCATGTCCTTCATGAAAAGACAAAAAGGACAAAGAGTCTTAACTTCTGTTTGATTTATTCAGCTCACCATATAACTCAAAAGTGACTAGAGACAGCTTGAAGCATAGGCTCTATCTTAAGAGATAATATACTGCAATAGGAATGTAGTACTTTCATTCATTCAGTCAGTCAAAATAATTCACTGAGACTCTACTACATGTGAGACTCTATGTTAAGCACTATATTGGGTGGGGGATATACAAAGAACAGTGACTCTGGTTCTATCCCCAAGAAGCTTAGTGTAGTTGAATAATGATGAGAATTTTTAAATGAGGAAATATGAGGTGCTAAGGGCACCATTAAAAGGGTGAAAAGCACATATGGTAACCAGGAAAGAGGGATGAGTTTGCTTTGATTGAACATTACATTTCATTGGCAACTGCAGTATATAACATGGCCCTAAGATAATTTACATAGGTTTTTGTGACAGGAGACAGCTGGCTGGCTTGCTATCAATATTTGTACTCCCCATTCATGTAGTGATTTTGTCACTGGGAATGGCTGTCCACCCCGGGAGGTCAGTGCCCTGTCATCCCTGCATCCAGTTATGGCCTTGAGAGAAATTCTCACCAAGGGAACATGAGCAAAAGTGATGCTGCTTCCAACTCTGGGCTTTTAGAAAAAGACCTTCTCTACTCTTCCTATGTGCTTGCTGGATGCAGATGGTTGGGAGATGGGAGATGGAAGAAAGCCATCTACTGACCAGAAATGCCCACACTAGACTTTTACACAACCGAGAAATAAATTTCTACTACATAACACCACCAAAATTAGGCAGGGGGGGGGTGTTATTAATTGTAATAGGTACTTATTGTGTAAGATAAAAAATGCTAAATGCTCCTCTGAGTAGACCAATGATTTTAAATAGAACTAAACTTTTTGATATTGTATTATGTTTTAACTATAAAAATAATCTACTGAAGCTAATTTATACAAGAGAAAAATAAAGTCAGCCTTAAAGACCCTGCCAAAAGACTTGTGAAATGCAACAGAACTCATTGTAAAAATGGTACACTTTAGGAATTGAGAAAGCAGAAGTGCTTATCCATCACAGAGGGTTCATAGTTAACATTGATTCAGAAAACACCTAGCTAATGTATACAGTATATGCTGAGAGTTATGCCTGCTTACCAAATCCCCCTTCAAAAAGAGAAAAAGATTTTAATAGAGCATGCAAGATCATGAGATGGAGTAATTAAGATACTAACTAGCATTAAAAGCTTTTCCTGGGGCATCTGGGTGGCTCAGTTGGTTAAGTGAACGACTTCAGCTCAAGTCAGGATCTCATTGTTTGTGAGTTCAAACCAGGTGTTGTAACTCTGTGCTGGCAGCCCACAGCCTGCTTTGAATTCTCTGTCTCCCTCTCTTTCTGTCCCTCCCCTGCTCTCTCTCTCTCTCTCAAAAATAAACAAAATAAACATTTAAAAAAAAGCTTTTCCAAATGTAATATCCCAACACCAGCTTCTTCAAGAAAAACAACATTGTGATGATGATTAATAAAATTGGTAGCAAAACTTAAATCTACCGAGTTAACAACTGGTGTTCATTTTCTTATCCACAGATTTCAATTTATGACTGGTAGATTTATAATTTTCTCAAATCACAGACATAGGTTATGACGAAATAATGAGGAGCCAGTCCTATTCACACTTTTTCTTTGGATTCTCCCGTGATCACAATCAGGGAAACCTCAGAACCCGAATGGCATTAGCCAATAGGCAAATTTCTAAAGAGACTAGTAGGCAGAAGGAACAGATAATGTAAAGGTTCCAAGATGGGAGCAAACGTGACACCTTCAGAAATGAAAGAAGGCCAGTGTGGCCAGAGCATCACAGGCAAGGATGAGAGTGGTTCCAGACTTGGCTGGAGAAACAGATGAGTGCACATCACATCAGGTAGTGCTTCACAAACTTTTTAGTGTGTTTAAGCATCACTTGGAGAGCATGTTAAACCACAGATTCCTAAGCCCTGCCCCAAGAGATTCTGACTGAAAGGTCTACAGTGGGACCTGAGAGTTGCTTTTCTGACAAAGTCCCAAGTGATGCTGATTAGGAGTCCACACTTTGATGCTACTGATGTGGAGTTTTGGATTTTATGACAGAGTTTGGATTTTAATGTAGGTGAAATGGGGAACACTTGAGGATTTTTTTTAACGTTTATTTATTTATTTTGAGTGAGAGAGAATGTAAGCGAGTGAGCAGGGGTGGAGCAGAGAGAGAGAGAGAGGGAGAGAGAGAATCCCAAGTAGGCTCCACTCACCAGGAGTCTGATGTGGGGCTCCATCTCACGACTGTGAGATAATGACCTGAGCCGAAATCAAGGGTCTGATGCTTAACTGACAGAGCCACCTATGTGCCCCTGAAGGATTTTAATTAGTAGAAGGACATGACTTGTTTTACCTTTTAAAAAAGGTCCTTATTTACAAGTTAGAACTATGATACACCCTCGTAAGGCTGTTGTAAAGATTGAGATAATGCATGTGATAGGCCTAGCAATTTTAAGATATAAATATGCCTCTCAGATCTTTTCACTGCTTTTTGCCTTACTGTTTAGCCCCAAGAATTGTAAATGAACTTGGAAACTCCTTTATGGAACTTCAGATAAATTTTCTAAACATCAATATATTCCATTTCTATTGCTGCTATTGTTAATTACTGCAAACTTAGTGGCTTAAACAACACAACTGTATTATTTTCTAGCTCTGGTAGTCAGAAGTCCGACATAGCTCTCAATGGGCTAAAGCAAGGTGTTGGCAAGCTTCATTCCTTTCTAGAGGCTCTTGAGGAAGGTCAATTTTGTTGCTTTTTTCCAGCCCTGAAAGACCACTGACATTCCTTGGCTGTGGCCCCCCTTTTAGATTTTCAAAGCTAGCAATGGCTGGCTGAATCATTCTCACTCCACATCACTCTGACCTCTGCTTCTGCCTCCCTCTTCTGCATTTAAGGACCCCTGCTATTACACAGAGCTCACTGATATAATCCAGGATAGTCTTTTTCTAAAAGTCAGCTAATTAGCAGCCTTAATTCCCCTTTCCCATGTAAGGCAGCATACTCATAAACTTCAGGAAATAGGCCCTGGACAGTTTTGGGGGGCATTACTCTGCCACCACCCCCAGTATGATGAAAATTTCAGTGTGCTCTGTTTGCGTGTTGGTACTGCTTCCTGTTGTGCACTTCCCTTTCTTTCCCAGGGCTGATGGTCATTTTAATCTCAAGATAGAAGTAGCACAACCAACAAAAAGTTATCTGGAATTAAAATTCCCCTTCATCTGTCCTGCTGCTAGATTCATAGGTTCTGAGGTTTGTCTGCTCCTGTCTATGCTTTCTGCCCCCACTTTCATAGGACCTGTGTTGCTTTAAGTTGTTCTTTTACTTAATTTGGTCTTTAAGTGTTTGGGACCAAGAAAAACAAAAAAACAAAACAAATTATCTTATTTCCGTTTTTCCTTTGGGAAAAATAAAACAACCTAAACCCCAAGCATTTACCCAAGCATAACAAAGCTTAATTCACAAAGCCCACATCCCTGCCTGTCTCAGCCTCTCTGTTGGACTGACTGTGGCTGACAGCAGAGAGGGAGAGGGCCTCCTGCTTTCCCTAGTGAAGCAGAAAGCCGCATCTTGAATCCTGACCGTCTGTGTAAGTCCGTGATCACACCCTTGATGTTACCTTTCATTTCAACAGCTCTCTTGGCTCCACTTGCTCTGAGCAGTTTTAATTTCCTGCCAGCACAGTGGCACAATTTGCTGGCATTTTCTTTGGGATGCTTTTCATCAAGAGCCTAATGAGTGCCTGGGTTCTGGCTGATGATAAGCACGAGGCTGCCAGGGAAATGCCAAGAGGCCCCTTGGCTCTGGAAGGCATCTCCGCCTGATTTCCCACCTCCTGCTAACTATGGGCTGAGGCGCACATGTATGGGAAATTCTCCACTGCTATCACTGCTCTGACAAACTACCAAAGTGTATGCAAAGAAACCTGAAAACCACTAGGGCCCAGCTCCCTGATACTTGGGCACAAGGAGTTAAGTAGAAAAATGCCTTGATGGAACTCACTAAATGGACTTGTTAAGGCAAACTCCTGATAATGGATATACCCAGATAACCAAGGCACACTAATGGAACACGTCCAGAGATAATCAAACTTCCACTAATTAAATAAAATGTTTTCCCATATCTAAGAATTTACTATCTACATCCAAGTATTTTACCCAAAACAGGAGGTTGCTATGTTATTAGCCTAATGCAGTTATAATAATGCTTTGCACATTCGGAGGATTACTCATTGGAGCCCATGAAGGTTTTTGCCAGCTTGGAGTGTCTTTCATATCTTGCACCCCACTCTTCTAGTCTGTCTGTACCATTCAAATTCCATGTTTTCCCTTTAATTCATCTCCTGTTGCTTTCCTTATACTTGGGAGCTATTTCCCCCAACCGCAAATTGCTTTGCTTTCAGCTTTCTGAATATCTGTATCTTAAAATCTAGGTTGTTGTGTAAGGCTACACGTCCATTCAAAGGGCTGTTACCTAGACAGTTTACTATGTATGTCAAGGCATGTAACAGAGGGTTCCTAATTATTCAAGAAGGAAAAGGACCCATCTTATTATATCCCTATAAAGTTGTGTCTCCACCCCCACCACTTCATCTTAGGAATAACAGATGCTGTTTATTGCTATGAAAAATTATTTTAAGTACTAGGTCTGAAGATTAACAGTAAACGACACTGGTACTAAGATCTTCTCCCAGATGTTGTGACTCTGAAGCCCCCTGGGTCTGAGGTGGAGAACATAGGGATTGGGTCTTGATTACATAAGCTAAGGAATTCTTATTGACTTCACATGTCCAAAATGCCCAGGTGATCAAAGGCGCAGTCTCAGCCTTTCTTTGGACTGCCTCAAAGAAGAAAAATTTCACAGTAATGGTATAGATGAGACTTTGCTCAATTTTGTTATCTCCCCTTGCCTGCATGTTAAAAACTCATCTTCCAAAAGCATTGAAAGGTGGGACCAGAGTATGGCTCCTGATGTTTGTTTTTCCTCCTGCCAGTTCTGGTCTAAACACTGTCATTTAAATTAGAGGCAAGAAAAATTCAAGATTTGCTACACCAGCTCATCACTTAAATCTGAAAGATGCTTTCATAAGAAAGGGTACACACATCGCTTTCTCTCCATATTCTTGTCCGTTAATCACCAGGCTCAAACAAGAATGCTGTCAGTCCTTCTTCACTTTGAGATAACAATCCACAATCACGAATGCTTTTGCCAAAAGAACACTATATAAACCAAGTCACTTAGCATTCTTCTTTCCTCCTTTTCTCTTCTTCTTATATGGCTTTTTCCTGCCTTCCTTTTCCTTCTATAGATATTTATTGGGCATCCATTAAATACCAGCTCAAGTAACATCTTCCCAGGGAAGCCCACCATGACTTCTCAGTTTTAAATAGTGTCCTAAACTTTTTACTCACTGTTGTGTTTCCTTTTAATTTTATTCATAGGACTTATTATCTGATAGTTTCTATTTGTTTTCTTGCTTATGACCTGTCTCTTCTGCTAGAAATACAAACTTCCTAAGAGCAAGGGAATACTGTCTAACTCACTGTTTCACCTCAGTTCCTAGCACAGTGTCTATCACATATTAAGTATGTAATATATTTTTTTGAATAAATGAATGGAACTGGGTATGAGAGATTAATGTTGAAATATAAATGTCCTTAATCTTATAATAAACAATTTCTAGTAGAAAAGAGAAAAATTAATTATATAAATGCTGACTCAAATTTTATTTGGCCAAGTTCTAGGAAGGAAAAGGTAGCAAATGCTGTGAATGTGCATAGCAGTGTTATTTCACAGTAGGCTAGAGGATTCAGGAAAGAGTTCCTTGAGCAACTGTCTATTAAGCTGAACTTGAAAGATGAATATGAGTTGATTACGCAAAAGGGGAGGAGAACAGTGTTAGAGACAGAGGGAAAATTTTCACAATTCCAATGCATAGGAATAGGAGATTTACTTAGAGCACACTTTAAAATCATCTGCCTATTAAAATTTAAGCACAGATAATAAGAAACCCACAATATTTAAAGAAATATCTACATAGGCAACAGAATAGTGGTAAGTGGTATTCTTGAAAACATCAACTATATTATGACAAACCAGATGCTATTTAGTGAGACATAGAACAGAACGTTATGACTGAAATATCTGCTTATTCTCTAATCCGCTTCAAAAAACATGTATTGAGCACCTATTAGGAATCAGTCATTGAATTAGCTTTTTGGAAGACAAAAAATAATATCTCAAATGTTTGCTCTCAAAAAGTTTATAATTTGTCATATGTAGAATTTAAGAAACAAAACAGATGAAGATAGGTGAAGGGAAGGAAAAGTAAAATAAGGTAAAAACAGAGAGAGAGAAAACCACAAGAGACTTTTAATGATAGAGAACAAACTGAGAGTTGATGGAGGGGAGAGGGCTGGGAGATGGGCTAAGTGGGTAATGGGTGTTAAGGAGTTGATGTGATGAGCCCTGGGTGTTATATGCAAGTGATGAATCTCTCCATTCTACTCCTGAAACCAATACTAAACTATATGCTATATGTTAACTAGCTTGAATTTAAATAAAATCTTGGAAAAACAACAAAAAACTTTTCCAGCTGACAATAAAATAAAGGTTTATAGTTTGGTAAGGGACACAGGGTTTCAATATGAAGTGGAAATATAGAAATAGAGATGCACATATGGTTTAATAAAACATAATGAAAGGACATGTATGCTAGCCTGGAATGTCAGGGAAGACTTTCAGGAAGAGAGGATCTGTAAACTGACTTTTGAACGTTAGGTAGAAATGAGAAATTGAAAGCGTGGAGTAGGGTAGAGAGGATGGGGAGGGTGTAGAGATAGGACTGTATGAGAAAAGGCTTGGAAACATGGAACAACATGGTATATATGGGAAGAACAAGTATTTTGTATTACTATCACGTGAATACATACTGTCTTACAGAGTAATTGTGTACACATGGTGAGTTAATGCATATGAAATATTTTGAATATGCCTGGCACAGAGTGAACCCTGAGTCAATGTTAGTGATGCAGTGAATGTAACGATGATTGCAGCATGTGGGGTCACACATGTGAGAGGAGTGACTGGACATGAGGTTTGAGAGATAGGAGGGCACAGGGCATGGGCACAGGATTTGCCATGAAAATACACTGGAACTTTTACTATAGGTAATAATGGATTACTGAAAGATTTTAAGCTGGGGAATGCTATGGCCCTGTTTACACGTTGAATACTTCTTTAAGACTATAGTTAAAAAATGGAATCAAAGATGCTGAAGACAGAAAGAAAGAAAGAAAGAAAGAAAGAAAGAAAGAAAGAAAGAAAGAAAGAGTTATGAGGCTATTAAAATGGATCAGAAGAAAGATGATAAGGTTATGAACTAAAACAATGACAGTAAAAATAAAGAAGAAAGGATGGATTAAAATGTACCTATGAAATAAAATGATGAGAATTTTTGATTGAATGGATATGAAGAAAGGCAGATTGAGGGAGAAAAAGTCATCAAGCATCAATCCAGATTTCTGACTTTAGTGACTGAGTGGATGGTGGTGCCATTAATGACAGAATGAATTAGAGATATGGTAGGAAAACTGACTGATGAGGACAAAAAAGATATTAAGTTCAATTTTGGACTTGCTGAGTTTTGCATACTTCTCAGATATCCAGGTAAAAAGACCCAGCATGTTAGTTGGTATGCTGGTTTGAAAACATGGCTACAAATCCTCTGACACTTGTCCATGACTGAGGGGGAAACCCAGCTATACTAAGGGGACTTGCAAATTTGTGCTAAAGTTTTAGAGTATTGTTTTAAAATATATCTTCATGCAACCATACAAATTAGAATAATGCTTTTAAGTTACTTTTTAAATATTTTGATTAGTGATTTTCAAAACCTCCTTGATCTTGCTTTAGTCCTGATGTTTTAAGATAAATGGTATTGCTTGATTCATAAATAAATATAAACACAACAAAACAACACATGTGTTTATATATTCCAGGTTTGTCTAGTAGTGTTTGGCAGGGATATAAACCCTTCAATGATTCTAATATGTCAATATGTCATATTTCTTACTGGACACTAAAACATG
The DNA here is from genome assembly GCF_007474595.2 of Lynx canadensis. Classification (NCBI taxonomy): domain Eukaryota; kingdom Metazoa; phylum Chordata; class Mammalia; order Carnivora; family Felidae; genus Lynx; species Lynx canadensis. Next base: position 61,732,352 of record NC_044310.1, on the reverse strand, counting down.
TTGTAAATTAGGAAAGACTATGAGATTTGGGGGTTATATGAAGTTTGACTGAATCTTTGTTATACATATAATAATAACAAATATCATTATTTTTATTGAGAATCTGCTATGTTCCCAACAGTTAGATGTTATCCCAAAACTTCAGAATTCTGTAAAGTGGTTATTAATTTACTCATTTTAAATTTGAAGATCAAGACTTAGAGATGGTTAAATGACTTGCCCAAAGTCATTAAATACTAAGGATGGAATTTGGACTTAGATCTATCTGATTCTAGAGCAAGGTGGTAAGAGCTTGAAATCTGCCATAAGACAGAACTCTGTTTGGTACCAGCTATCCACTTAAGAGCTGTGTGGTTTGGGCAATTGTGACTTAACAGCTCTAAGTCTCAAACTTTTAATGTATAATAGAAAGGTAATCCCAATTTAAAGGGTTATCTTGATAATTTAATTATGCATGCATGTATATGCTTGTGTAATAGGCATGTAATGAATGTAAGTTCTCTTCTACTATCCATTTTAGTATATGCAGCTTTTTACATAGTTATTATGTTTCAAAAAATATTTCAGTGTGCTATCCCCCTACAAAAATGAAAGTTCTGACCATTCTAACGAGAGTTGATATTATTCTATTTATTTATTTTTAAAAGACAGAGTAACTAAACATGTAGAAAGGTAACCAGTATGCATAAAATGAACACAGAGTTTGAAATACCATCTAAATCTTTTGTTTCTTCCTTCTTCTACCCCACCCATAATTTACTCTAGCACACTAAACTAAGTAACTAAACTCCAAATAAGTAAGAATTCAATATAGAAGAAACTTGGGAACTTATAACCCACTGATGAAGATTTATCAAAAAACTTAATGAATCTACTCTTCCTTCAACTCCTCCCCACTCTTTTCTTTTAGTTATTTTTTTTACTGGCTGAAAACTGTAGAAACTCACAACTGTAAGACTTTATTACTTTTAGAGGATACACGATAGTACGTTTACTATAAATAATTCACACCATACTACACTTGTCAAAAGGAATGAACAAAGTATATATCATGGTACAGGAACCTTGATTTTTATTGTTTTTGCTCACTTACTCACTAATTCTCCAACTGCAGCTCCCTGTCACTGTGAATTAGAGTGGTTCTGATGTATACAAATATTGTATTCTGTGTAATTAGATATTGGGATAGGAGCCTCTGTAAATTACTTTAACTGGTGTCAGTACTGAAGCAAATAAGAAGTTTTTAGTTCTGTTTCTAGTTTGGGTTATTTTCTGACCCTAAACAGCCTGACATAAAGAAGTGCTTTTCTTTGTCAAAGGCAGCCTTTTCAAATCTAACTGCCAGACACACTATTGAGCTATGTGTTCAATTCTAATTGGCTGAGATCTTTTCAATTCGGCAGTTTCATCTTTAATGCAATGGATGTAAGATTATGTGTAGGTCTTTTCAATGGGTTTTCCATACTGGTGATTAGGGCAGAGGATTTGAACATAAGCAGGCTGCTGGCTATTTCTTCTGGCCAATTTAAATTGATTCATACAAGTCCTTTGTACCCCAGGGAAAGGGCAGAACAAATCCAAGTGAGTGAGACAGCTATCGCTACTGTTAGATGGAATAGTAGAAAAGAAGGGAGGGTGGCAGGCTTGAGGAGGGGAAACACTCTAAATATTGTAAAATTAGAGCTCTGAGCAGTCTAGCAGAGAAATATTGCAACTTAACCAGTAGGCTTCTGTGTAGAATCAAGTTCACAGGGAAAATTATTTCCAAGATTGATTTTGATATCTTTAGGTTAAAAGGGCTATGTAAATGGAAACAGTTCTTCATATCTGATTCCACAGGGACCCATAGTGAGTGAACTCTTTTCTGAATTTCCAAAAGAGAGTTGATAACTCTTACAAAACTCCAAAGCACCCCTGAAATGAATTTGCTATGTCAGAATAGCAGAGGGTAAGCTAAAAATTTTGTTGGTGTCAGGTAAAAAATTTTTCTTAGAAAAGATCGGTGCTGTTGCAAAAAACTCCCAATTTTCTACTAAGAGGGTAGACTAGGATGAGCTATTCAAATTGGATGCATCCAGAGAGTACTCCTTTTCAAGAGAGACCCTGGTTATAAAGCTCCCTTCGGGTTTCTCTCTCCCAGGAGAGAATAAGGTACTGGCTAAACCACGATGGGACCATTTATATAACATCTCTATCCTATGAAGAAGGAACTTCAAGTGAAGCCTTAGTGTTTTCTCAACTCCATCTCCAAGTTTCTCAGGAAAATCCTTAGTCTGCTACATCAGTCAATTTGGTGACTCCCTACCTAAGGGAGAAAGGAATGCATTTCTTTATCCAAAGGAAACAGGGACAGTGCACTGTTGACAATATTTTAACAAGGTCATTTCAATCTTTCCTGAACACACAAAAACAATCCAACATTTTTCTACCAAGAGAAAATAGCAACAATTTTCATTTTGTTGGTTTTGACTTGTTCTGCTCTAGAACATATGCAAAACACCCATCTGTCTCCTGAGCACTAACATTCAGTTTGTTAAAATTCATAGTAATAATGAAATGGAACACCGATGCCTATCACATTAGTTGAACAAATAAGGGTGACAAGTATGGCATATGTTGCAGAGACCAGTGGGTAAATCCTCTATGCTAAAATATTTTTGTTTTTGTCATTCAATACGAAATGTTGGGAACTTACACAATGATTCATTGTTTCTTAAAATGTGGAATTCCACAAAAACTAAAACTAAAACCAGTTTTCAACTATCACTCTCAATCAACTAAAAACAAACAAAGCCAACCCCTGTGAAGAGTTACCTACAGCAGCTATATCTGAGCTGTCTTCCGGAAGACTAATGCTTTGTAAACAGTCTTTTTTCTGAAACTCAAGTTTCTTGAGAGACACTGTCTGAGAATCACTTGAATAAATGCAATGTGTTGAGTAACTAGAACTTAGTAAGGCCTCCTAAGGCTTCAGAATATGTAGGATTTTCAAAGAGATACTCAAATACAGACTACCAGGAATTTATTTTATACAAATTACAAGGTCATTATAACTAACAGAAATGCATTCAGAAATTCATCAAAAGTCATGTATGTGAATGCTAATAGCAAAAGTATTCCTAATAGTCTCCAACTGAAAATTATCCAGGTGACCCTAAGCAACAGAATGAATAGTGATATAACAAAACATTATAACAAGAATTAACAATATACAACTGCCTGCAATAATATGAGTGAATCTCACAAATTGTTGGTCAAAAGAAGTCAGATCAAAAAATGTACATGCCATAATGTTCCATTTATAAAGTACAGAAAAAGGTAAAGCTAATTTATGCCCCAAGAAGGCAGTGGTACCCTCTCTGGGGAACGACTGGAAAAGAATGTAAGTGGATATTTCGAGTGCTGGCCATGTACAGTTTCTTCATCTGGATACCGGGTACTGGATGTGAGTTCAGTTTGTGAAAATTCATCGAGCTATAATGTGAAAATTTGTGTGTGTGCACGCATGCACACATGTATATTTGCACTATACCCAAATAAAAAGTATAAAACATAACAGGCCTACATCTAACTCATTTCTTACTATACCATGTCTGTTCACTTTTCTCTATTTAAAGTAACTCCGATAATCATTTTTTCACTAGCAGTCTTCAGATTCATACTTTTCTTTCTATGTGCTTACAACAACTCCCCATTTCTATCAATGAAACCCCCTCTCTCTTTTAATTAATAGAATTTAATGTCCTATTTCAGGCAGAAAACCTTTTAGGTCAAATTGGTAGCCTGAGAAATCTTCAAGTTTAGCAATTTCTCATTTTTAGTATGGACTTCTACTAGCATTTAAAAAGATAAGAACACTTCTTTATGTGCTTTAAACATCCTAATAAGACAGCAAAGGTGGGCACCAAAGTTTGATATATTTTAGGTATTTAGTTGTAACCCTCTGAGTTCAATGATGATGTATACCATTCCATTTCACCTGAATATTTATTCATTCATTCATTCATTCATTCACCTGGAAATTTAAACTCCATAGGAGAGTATGTATATAAGCAAACCTTGCTTATGAGGTACATATACATCATTAAGCAATGACAAAGAGGCTGCTCCATTGTTGATTATTTCTAGTTTCCTCTCCCTTTAAATGAAGAATTAATATTTGTCATCTTTATTTATGAACTACTGCTATTACTACCGTTACCATTACTGAAATACCAATTCTTAGTACTTACTATGTGCTAGCCAGTGTTGTAATCAATTTGCCTACATCCTCTCATTTAATCTGTACAGTCTTGTGAAGGAGAAGTTGTGATAATTCCCCTTTTTGTTTCAGATGAAGAAAGTGAATGTCAGCAAGAATAGGTGACTTGTCCAAGATCAAAGAACATGGTTTGATGTAAACCCAGGTGTTCTCACATCAGAGCCCAAAGTTTCATCATTTTGAGCTGAAGTAAGTTTATATGTATTCGCTAATCGTTGGCTCCCTTACTTTTTCTAGATCAGTCATTGTCAGCAAGGTTAGATGTAATAAATATTCCTTTCCTTTGTATTTATTTCATCAAAAGAAATTTGAATTCACATAAAAATTCCCATATATAAAAGATACAGTGTAGTTCTAGGTCTACTCTAAGAAAGTAACTATTGTTACATATCACAATTTTATTTGTATAATACCTAAGAATTTTATAGCTCATTCTCTTTTTAAAGTGCCAGTACCAAGAATGCCTTCAGCTCACCTGCAGCCCAGGAGTTGGCTGCCTTTCTGATGGTCTATTGGACTCTTTGATCAAGTTCCCAAAGTCTCAAATATAATCTACAGAGGAAATCAGAGTGCACAAGTCATACAAGCAAAAGACTTGTTGATGCATTGACATAATCTATGCACACAGTTCAATGTATCACTACAGAGATGCAATGGTGAAAAAATATACCTTTTTCATAAGCCCACATCAAACAGGTCTGCTCATCTTTCTCACCACTAGACCTGCTGGGATCACAAGCTACCAGATTCATATCGGCTCCATTATCCAGTAAGAACTGAACCAGGCGAATGTGACCATGGTAGCAAGCAGAGTGCAATCCTATAATAGAATGAAAGTATGAAAGGAGAAAAGAGGCAAACCGAACCCCAATTTTCAAAAGATAGTTATTACCACATCATAGCATTTTTGCCAGAGATATAAATCAAAGATAGATTTCTTTGATGAAAAATTAATTCTACTTATTGAACAAACATGACATACTTCAAGCAAAAGAAGTATCCTATTCTAGTTGATCTTCTAGACAGATTTCCTTATGTTTAGCACAATTTCTAGTATTTCTACATCCACTGAAATTACCAAGAACAAGTGTTAGCATCCTTTTACAAGAACAAAGACCCCAAACAGTGTTTTTCTTGAGCAGCAAGCCAGGCTAAGGCAGTGGGGTCAGTCTCTCCTGGTACAGATCATAATAGATACATCAACTGTAGATAATTTAGCACAATAATGAAACTGACCAAAAGTCAGTCTGCTTTTTATTATCACCATGCACCATCAATTCCAAATGATGTTATTGATAAAATATCCCTCCTCATTAGGGTTGTCCACTCCCTCTTTTCCCTTCCCTCTTGAGCATCCCACTGTTCTTAAGTATTGATATACATCAAAAACTGGTTATGTTTCACTAATGCCTTACCTGTGTGCCCATCTCTTCCTTGGTGGTTGATGCTTATAACATTCTGGTCAAGAAGAAATTTAACCAGGTCAATGCTCTTACCATAGGTACAAGCACTGCAAAAATACAACATAAAGAAAACAAAAGACTTCTGTTATGGGTTGAATTGTGTGCCCCATAAATTAATATGTTATAACTTACAACCCTTATAACTTCACAGTGTAACTGTATTTAAAGGGGTACAATTTAAAGAGGTATTTAAGTTAAAATGGAATCATTAGGGTGGGCCCTAATCCAATATTACTGCTGTTCTGATAAGAAAGGAAGATTAGTACACAGATGACACAGACCGAGGGACAATCATGAAAAGGCATAAGAAGAATATGACCATCTACAAGCCAAGGAGAGGTGTCTGAGAAGAAACCAAATCCACTGACATCTTGATCTTGTACTTCCAACCTCAAGAATTGTGAGAAAATAAATTTCTGGTGTTCAAGCCACCTAGTGTGTTGTATTTTATTATGGCAACCCTAGAACATGAATACAGTCCTGATTCACCAGGCTATTCCAGATGCTAGTGTGTATACAAGAGTGTTAAAGAGACAAAGAAGGGAGAATGAGGAAAGGAGAGAGAAGGAAGTGATAAAAAACAAGCACATATGGAGTACTGATGCATAGGGGCACTTGTACCCCAATGTTCATAGCAGCACTCTCAACAATAGCCAAATTATGGAAAGAGCCTAAATGTCCATCAACTGATGAATGGATAAAGAAATTGTGGTTTATATACACAATGGAATACTACGTGGCAATGAGAAAAAATGAAATATGGCCTTTTGTAGCAACGTGGATGGAACTGGAGAGTGTGATGCTAAGTGAAATAAGCCATACAGAGAAAGACAGATACCATATGGTTTCACTCTTATGTGGATCCTGAGAAACTTAACAGGAACCCATGGGGGAGGGGAAGGAAAAAAAAAAAAAAAAAAAAAAAAAGGACGTTAGAGTGGGAGAGAGCCAAAGCATAAGAGACTGTTAAAAACTGAGAACAAACTGAGGGTTGATGGGGGGTGGGAGGGAGGGGCGGGTGGGTGATGGGTATTGAGGAGGGCACCTTTTGGGATGAGCACTGGGTGTTGTATGGAAACCAATTTGTCAATAAACTTCATATAAAAAAAAAAAAAAAAGAGCTGAAAAAAAAAAAAACAAAAAAAAAAAAACAAAAAACAAGCACATATGGCAATAAAATCCTGAGATTCCCAAATCTGGGCCTTCGAGATAAGAAGTTGAATAAAACTTCTAGTGTACTATTATTAAATATTTCTTATGATACTCTTTTTCATAAAAGGAGGAAAAATATTGCAAGTTTCTTTCAGTTTTACCTATAGGTCCTAGGCATTCTGCAGGACAACTGAATGGGGGAACTTAGAAGGGTCCAGAGAGATTTAGGTGACAACTTGGACTTGTGATTGGCATCTGAAGTGGGGGTGGGCAGTTTTGTGGGCCTGAGCCCTTAACCTGTGGGATCTGACACTAATTCCAGGTAGATAGTATCAGAATTAAATTGAATTATAGGACTCACACTTGGTGTTGGCAGAAGATTTGGAGAACTGCTTGGTGTGGGAACAACTCACACATGGCAAGGATCCTGTATTTTGAAGTGAAGTATTGAGTGTTTTTTCCTTCCAGACTCAGTTCTAGAAGAGGTAGTTCTCTGGATCTTACTATTTCCTCTTTCTGAGATGACCTTGCCCAAATCCTTATTCTTTAATTAAATATCATTATTTTCTTCAAAGAAATACATTATTCATCTAGCTGAACTGTTAGTCCATCTATGAAGACTTCTTATGAACCAAAGGCCAAGTTCATTGCTATCTCCACTGTGTCCTTGTCATTTCAGTCTTATGGCACTTATCCACATTGCATTATGGTAATGGACACACCTCTGATTACCTTGATATCTTACAAAAGAGTTCCTTTAAGGAGGGAAGGGTCGGTGTCATCTTTATGTTTTTACCAGTGCCAATACAAGGCCGGTCCTTAATAAGTCTTTCTTGAATAATTGAATGGATAAAAAGCTGCCACTCAGTGCAAAAGATCTAAGCACCATTAATTATTCACATTATAAGTAGGACCCATAACACTACACTTTTAATGTTCCACTGTCTGAACTGTCTCATTATTTCTTTTCAAAGCGACCATTTACAGGAATTGATGAGTTCCGAATATATACATACATGTGTATACATATGTATCACATGTGTATGTGTGTGTATATATATATATATATACATATGAAAACAATAACAGAAATGTATTGAATGCTTTCTACTGAGTGCAAAGCACTGTGATTTTTACATAGAAAAATTTCAGAAACAGAGTGAACTCCTCATGTAAAGGGAAAGTTTCTTTTATAAATATGTGCTTAAAGTGAATAGAATAAAAATATTAATATGTTATTCGTAGTAGCCACAGGGTTATACAAAATAAAACGATTCGATACATACTTTTAACTCACTTCACTGAACTTGTCATAGAGACTCTAGAGGTGACAATCATCCTTTGATTATAGTTGGTTCCAATTTATGTGCACAGAGTAGCAAAATGATTTGAAAACTAGCCTAAGGTGTCAGCCTTAACAAGCATGACCTAATGGGGAAAGAGGACACCAGTAACTGTACATATCAGTTCTGCCAATTATCCCTTTGACCAATTTTGACTGAAAGCATGGTCCAAAGAGTTCTTGCATCTGTTCTGTTACAGAACATGCAGAACACAGACATAATATTTTGGTATTAGAACATGAAGACATATAAAAAGCACAGAATTTGGAATTGGGTAGGTATTTAATACATGATTTTCTAGTCATAATATTCTCTGGCAGATACTTACCTTCTCTGAGCCTCAATTTTCTCATCTGTCAAAAAGGGATAATAAAACCTACTTCATAAAAGGTTATGAGGATTAAATGAGATAATGGGTGCAAACCATCTGACATATACTCACCACTCCATAAATAGTTTTTCTTACCTCCCTTTTGGCTGGACTTTTTGTATGATAAGATAAATCTGAACATCCAAGCAAAATTGGACAGGGTGATGCCTTATCAGGAAGCACAAGCTTAATATTAATTCCATATGAAAAAAAAAGTCTCCTCATTTCTATTAGTCACCAGTGCAATACAAACACTATGTAAGTAACATAGTAGTCTTAAATATATTTTTTAGAGGTTGCAAACTAGCCAAGAAATCTGTAATGTGTATGTAAATGATTTTATATTCAAGGTGTATTAAATTCAAAGTATTGGGTTATTTTTATAGCAAAAGTAGTGCATTGTTAAAAACGAGCATATCAATTTTTATAAAACATCTGCCTCACTTTTGGATATTTTAGGGAGCTATGGATCTTATTTTTAGCAATCTTTTCCCTCCTTTTCTAGAGCACATTGTAGAGGACTCTCATGCATTCCTAGAAAGGAATTAATGCCTTCTTAGGTATCTCAGTGGCCACCGCGACTAGGCTTTTACAGGCTGACAGATGGATGTCTTAGATAGGTAGATACATTTGCACATAAGGTTTAAGTGGTAAGGAAAAAAGTGTCACATTTGATGCTGATGAATTCTGGTAATGAGATTCTTGTCGGAGGAGGATTATGGGCATTGCCCCTTTTGGCAGCTTTCCGCTGAGTGAAGTGGAATAGAAGCAATATGCTTACAGATGTTGATATGCCTGTTGCCTTGGCAACATCAGTCCCTGTCTTTGTGGCTGCTGCCAGGAATGCAGCATCTGGCTCTGGCCCCATCTGTTGTACTGACTGCAGCATCTGCCTCTACCTTTTCTTCTGTGCATCTAGCTTGGGCTCCTTGTCCTCTGCCCACCCTCTGCTCTTGCTCTCTGATTGCAACATCTGCCACTCTCCATTCTTGCTTTATGTGCACAACTTCAGGTGCCAAAGTGTATCAGCCACCCTTAGTGGCTATTGCACTTAAACATTATTTTACCTGTGAAAAGGTGTTTCACTGAAGATGTTTTCTTTAGTCAGGCTTTCTATCCCCGATATTTGGATGATTTCCTTGGCGACTTCAAATTTGCCATTGTAGCATGCCCTAAAATTAAAGAAAATGTTTTTATAGTAGTAAGAAAGTACAGGTAGTAGAGCTGGAGGGTGTATGGAACTATACATATTACTCACAGGTGCAAAGGGGTATCTCCATAGATATTAACAACGTGCGGCTGAACTTCGATATTGCTCTGGAGCAGGTACTTCACTATGTCATGATGTCCAAAACGAGAACAGAAGTGCAGTGGGACATGGTCTTCATTGTCCTGAGCATTCACTGTCATCAATAAGAAAGGAAAAGTATGTTATCTGGAATCCTCTGTTTCTCAGCCTTCTTAGGTGTAGTGTCAGGGACTTTTCTAAGTGCCCGAGAGACTCCTGGAAATTACCAGTTAATGATAATAATAAAGGAAATTAAGTGCAGCCAATTTAAAAAGTTATAATTCTATTCCATTGCCCATTGCCACATTAAACAGGCTTTCTTCTAGCTTCCATAAATTCTATGGAATGCATCTAATCAAATCTACCTTGCACAAATGGAATAGTTCAGGAAACTAATAAGTATCCAAAAGATCTTTGTGGTCTTATTTCCACAAGTATCTCCTTCCAAAGTGATTTTTTTCTCCTCTGTAAGATGTTAAAACTTACAGATCCTGGCTAAAGCACCATTCCCAGAGATTTTGGTTCAGTAGGTTAGGTTGGGGTCTTGCACTGTGTATGTTTACAACGCTGTTTAGGAAATTCTGATGTGCCAGTAACTGAGAATTATCATATGACAGAATACAAAGCCTGGCATAAAGAAAAGACAATAAGCTTTAGAGTGAGGCAGCCCGTGTTAATTATATTACCACAGTTATTTGATATTTAGGTGTTCACTCAGTAATGGGCATCTGTCCTTCTCTTTGGCCCAGCCAGCCTCATAACCACTTTAGACATTTAGGGAATTTCCTACACTGAGAGAACTGACTAGAAGCCAAGCCCATGTTCTAGCATATGCTTTCCAAGCCTCCTTTGCAGCTAGGGCACAGGATCAGCAGATAGTGACCGTATGTCCTGGATTAGACTTCTTATCCTGGCATGATTTTTAATGGTGATCCTTTTACTTTCAACAGTGTCCTGCTTTCGACACTTTCCATAGGCTCCTCCAGTTCACACATTATATAAGACTCTGACATCACAGCTGACCACACAGAAAAGCAGACCTAACCTATCTTGGCAATGTAGTAATGGTAGAGTAGCTCCATCCGATTTCCAGAGGCAATGATTCCAGTCACAGATTCGGTGCCTTGCAAGGTTGGTGCCAGGAGCACAGAGTGTTGGCATGTGTGCCTAGCAGGGGTGGCAATGTGTCTTTAAATGACTACTTTTGGGGTGTGATTTTGGATATTGTTCCTCACTGTAAGAATTCCAAACCTGGGTTTCCATCCTGTTCAGGGGAGACACTTTGCACTAATTTGTATCCTTTAATATATTCATTTTACGCCTAAATTAGCAAGAGTTAGTTTCCAATGCTTGCAAATAAGAACACCTGATTGATACATACTCATTCCTCAACAAGTATAAAATGATCACTGTGTGCCAAGCAGGGTGCTAAGTGTTGAAGATACTGATTTTTTATTATCAAAAACAATGGATATGATAACACTATTGTTGCAAGGATGTGAAAAAGATTAAAAGAGATCATGATGAGAAAATATCTAACATGATTCCTGTAACATAGTAGTCACTTAATAAAAATGTGTATTCTTATTTTTCACAAATTTGCCTCCTAGATGTTTGCTAAGTGTTAAGGTCAATATGCTATAAATGTATAGCATCTATACCCTCAAATAACCTGCAATCTAGTTGAACATTCAATAATTACAGGCCTGAAGTAATAATAACTGAACCAAGCTGCTAAATTCTGGATCTGCTGTAGCACAATTTTTAAAACTAAAATAACTGAATCATCTGCTTTATAGCCATTTATTGAATTTGATTACTTTGTTCATCTGTAGAAGGTATTTTATTCAAAATACAAAATAACAATCCTTAAAAAACCCATATGTTATATTCTTATGTATCTATAATAAAAAGTATCCATAGAATCAAAAGAATTAATGAAAAAAATGAAAGGATAGGAAAGAAAATAAAGGGAAGGTAATGGTTAATTTAAAAAATGTGCAAACAGTTTATTACTACTTGTTGTTATAACTAACATTTAACATTTAATGAACACAGTCCTTGTAGCTGCTTTATTTGTAGACAATGATTCTTATTTTATTGTCCTGCAGGATCTTAAGCCAAAGGGAAATCTTTAACAAAGTCACTGAACTTCTCCTCCCATGGCCGTTATTGAAAAATAAATCTTTGAATCTTTTTTATTAATGAGTGGCTCAGAAGGACACCCTTGCTTCAGAAGAATGTTCCCGGTTATTTTGATTATCTTTCTTTTTATGCTACTTCTCCTTTGTTCACATTCTGTTGGAAGCCAGGAAAAGTCAATACCATGAGTCAATGCTTTACAACAGTAGGGAGTCCAGGGCAAGTGGAGGTCACATAAGAGTTCCTGAGGTCCAGAGGGGACATTGTAAAGCAGAGTGCAGCACAATTTTCCATTAATTCATAGTTTGCCTGTGGCCATCCCTAGCCCCACCCAACATTATTCTTCTCTAGTTGAATCAATAAACTTCAAAGTAGATTATCTACTTGGTGAATTACCAGCAGTGGCCTAGATGGTCTTCTCATCAAAGAAGAGATAAATACCAACCAAAGGAAGGAACAAGCCAGGAGATATCCAGATCAGACACAGAGTTTATATATACACATCTATATTTCTGCGTCAGTCATTGTGATCTACTTAGTTTTGTCTTGAGCCAATTTTCAGTGACCAAAAAAACCCTATATATCATTATATCTTGTCCAAGGGTAAGTGAATGTATGAATGATATTCTATTTGCTCTAATTTAGCATTTTATTGGGAGATTTAAATAAAGAAGAATTTCAACCAAAGAAGTAGATGTAAATAATTATTAGGAAAATATTTATCACCTAGTGCTCTACTTCTGAAGAGAGCATGTGTTCAGTAAAGTCTTTTGAAAGAAAGATTAGGTAAATGGGTGGGTGGATGGGTGCTACTTCTTGCTTCTCTCTTCTTATTGATCTTAAAGATAAAATAAAAATTTCCATAGTAACCCAGCAATGTAAGTACTTCCCATTAGCTCTGTAAAACAACTCCCTAATGTATCTTAAACACATTTTAAATAACAAATCTGTGTAATAGCTTTGACAAGATATACTTTTAGAAATAAAATACTTCCTCTTACCGGCCATGCCCTAGAAATTTTTGTGATTTTATATAATATCCAGTTCCATGTGAAAGGAACTGTAGCATTTAATAGTCAGATGACAAAAAATTAATAAACTGAATTTAAAATTTTCATTAAATTAAAAAAAAAATTTTAATGTTTTATTTATTGTTGAGACAGAAAGTGACAGAGCATGACCAGGGGAGGGGCAGAGAGAGAGGGAGACACAGAATCCGAAGCAGGCTCCAGGCTCTGAGCTGTCAGCACAGAGCCCGAAGCGGGGCTCGAACTCACAAACCGGGAGATCATGACCTGAGCCGAAGTTGGAGGCTAAACTGACTGAGCCACCCAGGCGCCCATCATTAAATTTTTTTTAATGTTTATTTATTTTTGAGAGAGAGAGAGAGAGAGAGAGAGAGAGCGCGCAAGCAGGGCACGGGCAGAGAGAGAGGGAGACACAGAATCTGCAGCAGGCTCCAGGCTCTGAGCTGTCAGCACAGAGCCTGACACGGGGCTCTAACTCACGAACAACGAGCTCATGACCTGAGCAGAAGTCAGAGGCTTAACTGACTGAGCCACCCAGGCACCCCCCATATTTAACTTTATTCAAATGATAAGTTGTGAGGACTCGATCACTACTTTCTTCTTATGGAGTCCAGAAACATTTTGACCTTTTCAATCTCATTCAATAAGCATTACATTTCTCCTTTTTGTTTTTCATTTTCCTATGGGGTACAAAGAAAACTAGAGACTTGAAACATATATATGACTGAATAGGTCAGCCTCCCAAACATGCTAAACTGAAGAGGTTGCTTTCAGAATTACATGTTGGCTAATTTTGTAATCTGAATTTATTTTCATTTGTGACATTCTGTTACCATGGAAACATACTGTACATACCAGATTTCAAATTGTGCCCCTATTGGGGTCATTAATTTACTCTTCCTCTTACGTCCATTTACCACAGGCAAGGGCCAGATTTAAAATAAATCATCTGGAGGCTTAGCTACACTTTGGAATAAATGAACTAGCTGATAATAAATCCTGTGCAGTGTGCAGTAGCATAACAGATCTTCTGGCTTATTCTTTGCAATTGGTTGAAGTACAAAAGGGACCTAAATATCAAGTGTGTATTAGAAGGAAATAAAAATACATAAAAATCTGAGTCATGCTGTCTCTTGATATTTTAAATGATTGAGTAGAAAGCATGTAGTGCTTGTGTGAATCAGAAAGAAAGTGTTGAAAATTCTATCATATGATGCTGGTATGTAGGGGGAATACGGGTGCAATATTCATTTCAATGTCTTTTGTAAGAAAGGAACTTTGATCCTGGAGACATGCTGATCAATGATACTCATTTTGACACCACCGAGCTTTGGAGTTGCACAGAGGAATAAAAAGCTGAGGTTGGCATTGATAATAAAAGGAAAAAAGTGAGCTGTTCCTGACCCTTTGGAAGAGCGAGGCAGTTTCAAAAACACAATTATGTGTTCAGTGGTTCATACAGGTGTACCTCTGCCTATTCTAAACCAACAGAATCAAAGAGACTGCTTAAACAAGGTCTAAGGAACGGCATTCCTTGTATCCTGACAACACAGGTTATTTATGATAATGCTATAGAAGAAATACCTCCGTTATTACATACTGGCTCATAGAAAATGACACCAACTATGTTTCTCAAACTTTATAAAATAAAATAGCCCTCTTTCCAACATGGAAACTGGAAACTACCCTTGCCTCTTGCTACACTTGTCTCTGGAAGCCTTTGTGTTTTCCTTACATGTAGGTGAAAACATTGATTAGCTTTATGAACTGAATATTGATCTCAATTTTGGACCAAGGAACTGGCAGTTCTAGAGCTCTGACAACCTCGTCCTTTTGTAAATGTGCATCGTTCCTGCTGCAAAGGCCAGCAGCTCTTACAGCTGGGCTTTTAATTAGGTCTCTTGGGGGTCAATGGAAGAATGTTGGATGTGCCTGAGAGAATTTAATGACAAGATGTAACTCTAAGTGAATTTGTGTCAAAAAATAAAGTTTGTAAGGAAGAGAAAAAGTAAGAGAAAGGAAGAACTTTCTTCAACACTCTACTTTTAATTAATTTTCTAAAATTCATTTTATTATTAAGAAAATTAAAAGTTGTGGGAAATTCTATTCTGTTAACCACATCCTAAAATCTTTCTGTGTATGCTAAAGCTTTTTTTCCTCCCATCCTGATCATGCTGTAATGTTGTTTCCACCATAAATAATAGTAATATCAAATATTGGGGAGGAAATGGGGAGCAACTGGAACTCTCATATATTGTTGTAGGAGTAAAAAATAGTACAAACACTTTGGAAAACTCTTTGAAATTTCCTAAAAAGTTAAACATGTGCATACAGAAATGCTACATACATGCACACACACTCCCATATACATACCCAAAAGACATAAATATATATATTCACACACATACACACAAAATTGAATGAGAATGTTTCTGGCATCTACATTCATAAAAGCCAAACACTAGAAACATTCAAACATCCATTAGAAGGATGATGGATAAACAAATTGTAGAATATTCATATAATGTTTAGCAATAGAAAAGAACAAACTATGATTCATGCAACAACATGGATAAAAATTAAAATCATGTTGTCAGTCAAAAGAAGGCAGTCCCAAATTATATGAACTTCAAGAACAGAAAAAAACTAACCTATGGCAATAGAAGCCACAATATTGATTACCTTTTGTTTTTAAAGCTATTTACTAAGAAGAGAGCACAAGGGAACTTTCCAGAGTTCAATTGTCTTGTCTTGTCTTTTCTTTTCTTTTCTTTTCTTTTCTTTTCTTTTCTTTTCTTTTTTTTATCTTTATTTATTTTTGAGAGAGAGAGAGACAGTGTGAGTTGGGGGGGGGGGCAGAGAGAGAGGGAGACACAGAATCTGATGCAGGCTGACAGCACAGAGCCCAACGCAGGGCTCAAGCTCATGAACAGTGAAATCATGACCTGAGACGAAGTTGGAGGCTTAACTGACTGAGCCACCCAGGCGTGCCCCCCCCGAGTTTAATTTTCTATATTAAAATGTTCTATATCTCGATCTGGGTGGTTTTGCATGAATTTATCGATGACAAATATTCCCTTAAGTCAATATTCACTTAATTGCTATATGCAAGTTTTACCTCAATTAAGAAACATATTAGTGAAAAATAACAAAATAAGAATGATTTGTCTAGAAAAAAACCTTAGTTTTCTTGAAGTATCTAATATAGTAAGAATTGAACTAAAATGTATAAAAAGGATTAACATATGGATTCATTATTATATTAAAATAATAAATTATGATTTGTGAAACAAATTAGCATATGCAATTAATCAGCTTCAGGGTTATTCACTACTAAATAAGGAAAATGCAAGTAAAAACTATACATAAAGTAGAAGATAGCAAAAGTGTTCTAAACATATAATCTTACCATCTGCTTTGCTGCCTTCTTCCATCAAGAGTTTTGCAATATTAAAGAATCCTTTTGCAGATGCAAGGTGGAGGGGCCTATCTCCAACTTCACCACTTACATTTACATCAGCACCAAATTTCAAAAGAAGGCGGGTTACCTAAAGGATCCATTCATTTGAAATTAGTATCAAAAGTCAAACAATAAAGCAAAGCTTTCAAAAATATGGAAGAAGACATATCATTAAATACTTCTCTTAGATTATTTTTACCTGAAAATAACAGCAAATCTTACCCAAATTGGCCTAGACAATAAGGATTTATTATTGTATCACCTCACAAGAAGTCAAAAATTGGAGCAATTTCAAGGTTGGATCTTCAGTGTACATAAATAATCCTCTCTAAAGTCACTCATAATCTGCCCTGAACCACCTTTTCCAAAGCTGTCTTCTGGCTAACGCCAGCAGTATTTACTTGATTCTTCATTTTCACAGCAACTCCATGCATAGGTCACTGATGGCCATCTTGTTACCGGAGTTCTGGGTTCTTTTCTGAATTTATGAATAAATGGGACATAGCTGAACTATCAGCATCTTCCTCAATTAGCTGAGATCCACACCCAAAGGAAGAGAGAGAGATGGAATGTTATTCAACTTAGGAGTCTTCCAGGGATTGTAACAGGTAATTCATAGGATTTCTTTAAATTATTTATAATATCTACTTATTACTTATTATTAATCTTAAGTAATTATTGTACTAGTTATTATACTACTTATTTATAATAAGTAATAAGTAATATATTAAATAATAATATTACTTATTACTTATATATCTTCTTACTACTTATTATTTCCAAATAATTTCTCCAAATCTCACATTGTCTCTTCTGGGAATTGCAGAAGTCATTATAATGATCTCAAGAGGTAAATTAGAGGTAAGTTTGTGCCATCAAAATAACAGTTATGGGAGAAGCCCTCAACTGACCTGACAACTTAAGTGTTACCATAAAAGTGAATTCAAACTCTAAAACTATTTTGACTTTCTATGTGGCAGCAAACAGATATGTCTTGAACAGAAAACTGTCAAGAATATGGTACATATTTGATAGAAATTCTAGGCAAAAAAAAAATTAGCAGTATGGGATGTAGAAAAACATCCTATTGAGTGTAGCAGGTAAAGAACAAGGGTTCTGAAGTCAGGCTTCTTTTTATTAGCTATGTCACTTTTAATAAATTATATGACCTTTCAAAACTTCAGTTTATTCATTGCTGAAATGGGAATCACAATAGTTCTACTTCATAGAGTTGTTATGAGGATTAAATAAGTTATTACATGTAAAGCACTTACGAAAGTGTCTGGTACTCATTAAATATTAGCGGAAGTGGTAGCACAAATGTGTAACGTGTATTTTATCCATTTGTTGGCTAATGGGCAGACCAATACTTAATTCAGGAGAAATTGGAGCAGTAAAAGTTAGTCTCAAGAACTGTGCATTCCTAAGCAGATACTTCCATTTACAAAGACTCCATAAATTCTGATTATGTGACTTTATAATGGACAGCTTTAAACTATCTTTGGAATCGATTGCCTATTAAGCACTATTATTATATACCTAGGAAATATTGCTCTTGGTCCAAAACATCTACTCTTCCACTTAAAAATAAGTAAATAAACAAATGGCAAGGAACATGGAACATTAGGCACATTTATATATCGAAAGTACCATTCTCCTGTCAGCATATTTTAGCAAATGACAATAGCATCCATAAATTACTTATGTGCTGTCTTTGCACACAGAAAGTGAGTCCCTTATCATAAAAAGGCCATCCACATTTTAGCATAATTTTATAAGACTGTGACTATATATTCAGGGAAAGTAAACAAATTTAGCTCTCCATCCAACATGCATAGAAGCTCTTTATATTTCTGTGGGTGAGGAGGTTAATCACCAAAGAGGATGACTCTACAAATAATATGCATTGTGTATATCCTGTTTCTGCCTAAAGTCAGAAAAGTACGGATTTTTTTCATCATCTGGGCTTTTAGACCCTGTACTTTCAAAAGCATTTTCAGTGCCCAGCTCTCCAGTACACTCCAGTGCACTTTGAGCAGCACATCAAATGAAATGAGAAATCTTTCCTAGCTATAGGTCACGCTTCACAGGTCTGAGAGTGTCCAAGCATATGCCAGCTAGCAAAGAAATAAAGGCACAATGACTAGAAGAGCACAGAGACACAAGTAAGTTTGATTTTTAACTTGGGATCCTGAGGCAGTGCAATGGCATGACCTCTACAAAGGTAAAAAGGTATAATTTTACTCCATAATTGAGTAAGACTAGAGATGTAGAGATATAAAGTGAGGAAGAGTGAAAATGGGATGTGAAAAGAAGAGTTAAGTTTTGGTTATCCAATTACATTTGTTATTTCTGTTTTATTTGGGTCAGTTTAGTTTCCTAAGGATAGCTAATTGGCGATGTTTGAAAGTGGCACATACAAATTTTGTCTTTCAATATGTTAAGGTTAAAATCATGGGCTTATCTTGTCCTGGGAGGTATGTCACATAGGCTTTCTTTTCTGGACACAATTTGATTTTTAACTCATTAGGCATTAACCTCTTTAGAAAACAGTTTGACCATTCTGTAAGATGTTAAACATAGTGTTAACACATGAGCCATCAATTCCACTCTTAGATGTACCCAAGAGAAATGCAAACAGATGTCCATATCAAAACTTGTACATGATGTGGATATGGGCCGAGGGAGGGGAGAAATGGGTGAAATAGATAAAGGAGATTAAGAACATGCTTATCTTGTTGAGAACTCAGAAATGTATAGAATTGTTGAATCATCGTATCATACACCCAAAACTAACATAACACTGTATGTTAATCATATGTGAATAAAAAAAAATTGAATGTTCAAAGCACCATATTCAAAATAGCCAAAAAATGGAAAAAATACAAATATCCATCAACTGATGAATGAATAAATAAAACCTGGCATATCCATACAACAAAATAGTATGCCACACTAAAAAGCAAGGAGGTACTGGTATAACGCTATAAAGTTGATGAATCTTTTTTTTTTTTTTTTTTTTATGTTTATCCATTTTCTGAGAGACATAGAGTGAGTGGGGGAAGTGCAGAGAGGGAAACACAGAATCAGAAGCAGGCTCCAGGCTCCAAGCCGTCAGCACAAAGTCCAACACCAGGCTCAAACTCAAAAACCATGATATCATGACCTGAGCTGAAGTGGGCTGCTTAACTGACTGAGCAACACAGGTGCCCCTAAAGTTGATGAATCTTAAAAACGTTGTGCTGGGGCACCTGGGTGGCGCAGTCGGTTAAGCGTCCGACTTCAGCCAGGTCACGATCTCGCGGTCCGGGAGTTCGAGCCCCGCGTTGGGCTCTGGGCTGATGGCTCGGAGCCTGGAGCCTGTTTCCGATTCTGTGTCTCCCTCTCTCTCTGCCCCTCCCCCGTTCATGCTCTGTCTCTCTCTGTCCCAAAAATAAATAAATGTTGAAAAAAATTAAAAAAAAAAAAAAAAAAACGTTGTGCTAAGTGAAAGAAATCAGTCACAAAAGACCATGTATTGTATGACTGCATTTATAGGGAGTCTCCAGAAGGTAAATCTATAGAAACAGAAAGAATATTAGTATTTTCCTCAGGCTGGAAGAAAGAGGTTGGGAAGAAGGTGGAAGTAAGTGTTGTTTCTGGGGGTAATGGCTTCATTCAATTAATTGTGATGATGGTTGCACAACTCTGAATATACTAAAGCCATTGAATTACACAATTTAAATTGATGATTTATATCTCTTTTTTTAATATAAAATTTATTGCCAAATTGGTTTCCATACAACACCCAGTGCTCATCCCAACAGGTGCCCTCCTCAATGCCCATCAACCACCCACCCCCACTCTCCCACCCCCCATCAACCCTCAATTTATTCTCAGTTTTTAAGAGTCTCTTATGGTTTGGCTCTCTCCCTCTCTAAGTTTTTTTTTTCCTTCCCCTTTCCCATGGTCTTCCGTTAAGTTTCTCAGGATCCACATAAGAGTGAAAACATATGATATCTGTCTTTCTCTGTATGACTTATTTCACTTAGCATAACACTCTCCAGTTCCATCCACGTTGCTACAAAAGGCCATATTTCATTCTTTCTCATTGCCAAGTAGTATTCCATTGTGTATATAAACCACAATTTCTTTATATCTCAATAAAGTTGTTAACAATTTTTAAAAAAATCAATGCACTTGGGAGTTAGAGCACTAGGCCTTGAATATCCCTACCCCTCAAGCAAATTTCCTCGACTTTCTGATTTGTCTCACTGATAGAAAACAAATAAGAAGATGCTCTTAGGTACAACAGAATAACTATAGGCTTTGGGATCAGACAGACCTGAATATGTATTCCAAATCTTCTAATTAACTGTGTGACTCTGGCATGCTACTTGACCTGAGTGAGCTCATGCATATCATTGGCAAGAGAGGGAAAATAATAGTTAACTTTAGGATTGTGGAAAAATCACACACACAAAAAATAATCCACATAAACTTCCTGTCCCATAGTATGAGCTCACTCACATGGTAACTCATTAAGTTCATTAGGTTTCCGTGAAGGTCAAATGAAACTATTCATTGAATGAAGGCACACTATAAACTTTAAAGCATTCTATATTTATTATTATTTTATTACAGAATATCAAATTTTAACATAATTACCTGTTATATAATTACATATCTAAAGCAAATTATATTTAAAGCACATTCAGTGATTGTTTTTTATTTTTTATTTATTTTTATTTTTAATTTTAATTTTTAAATATAATTTATTGTCAAGTTGGCTAACATACAGTGTATACAGCATGCTCTTGGTTTTAGGGGTAGATTCCTGTGATTCATCACTTATATACAACACTCAGTGCTCATCCTAACAAGTGCCCTCCTCAATGCCCATCACCCATTTTTGCCTCACCCCTGGCCCCCCATCAATCCTCGCTTTGTTCTCTGTATTTAAGAGTCTCTTATGGTTTGCTTCCTTCCCTCTCTGTTTGTAACTATTTTTCCCCCTTCCCTTCCCCCATGATCTTTTGTTAAGTTTCTCAAGTTCCACATATGAGTGAAAACATATGATATCTGTCTTTCTCTGACTGACTTATTTCACTTAGCATAATACCCTCCAGTTCCATCCACGTTGTTGCAAATGGCAGGATTTCATTCTTCCTCATTGCCAAGTAGTATTCCATTGTATATATAAGTATTTTTTTTAATGTTTATTATTTTTGAGAGAGAGAGAGAGAGACAGTATGAGTGGGGGAGGGGCAGAAAGAGAGGGAGACACAGAATCCAAAGCAGTCACCAGGCTCTGTCTGAGCTGTCAGCACTATGCCCGATGCAGGGCTGGAACTCACAGACCGCGAGATCATGACCTGAGCTGAAGTTGGATGCTTAACTGACTGAGCCACCCAGGCGCCCCTAGTGACTGTTTTTTAAATTTTTCTAGGTTATTCCATGTATTAATTTCCCACTGCTGCAAATCACCACAAATTTATTGGATTAAAACAGCACAGATTATTCTCTTAAAAGGTCTGGTGTTCAGAAGTCTAAAACCAAGGTGTTGGCAGGTTGTATTCCTTCTGGAGGCTTTCATTTCCTTGCATTTTCAGCTTCTACAGGCTGCCTGCATTCCTTAGCTTGTTACCCCTTCTAGCATCACTTTAACCTCTTACATTCACTGACACTTAGGTTTCCTGCTCCTTATTATAAGAACCCTTGTGATCATATCAGGTCCACCCAGATAATGCCAGCCTAATTTCCCCAACTCGAGATCTTTAACTTGATCACATCTGCTAAATCCTTTTTAGGGTAACATTCACAGGTTCTGAAAATTAAAGCATGAACATATTTTGGGGGATATTTTCAGTCTACCACATTCCAGGACAGTAGAAAAAAAAGAAGCCCAGTTTTTGAAAGACACATTTTTTCATAAAGGAAGGTCTTTATGATTTGTTTTATTAAAAGTTATTGCACTAGTATCATCATAGTGACAGTTATTGAGAATTTGCCAAACACTTGAAATTAATATCTCATCATATCCACAACCCTATGGGTAGGCACTATTAATATTTTCGCCATTTTACAGATGAAGAAACTGAAGATCAGGGAGATAATATAATCTACACATGGTCACAAAGCTAGGAATTTTTAAAATACAGGCTGGGTGATTCCTGGGAGTGTACACTTACTGTAGTACCTCCCGTGGGTACTGAAACAGTTAGTGAAAATGAATCACTTGGCAGGTGCAATGTTTCTATGCATCTATCAGACCCTAAAGGTGGAACTGATGATAATATGGCAAAAGTAATCCAAAGGATAGCTTAAATATTCCTTCTTTGAGGCTAGGGCAGTTCCACAAAAGCCTGGAATGGTTCCCCAGCCTTTGGAAATCCTACCATTAGACATACCTGTTCATGTCCATAGTATGCTGCAATGTGCAATGGAGTGAAAAAAACTGCATCTTGAACATTGACATTTGCGCCATGTTGTAGCAGGACATCAGCAACCTGGACAAGAAAGAGAGCTCAGGTAAGACCTTTATTTGGGGCATCTGCCTATCAAAATTCATTTTACAACCACCAGGTACAACTCTTCTTCAGGAATCACCATCCAGGATGAGTTTTCTTCCATCTCCCTTCTCTGAAATCTCCAATGGCTGCTTTTGTACAGAAAATGAAGACCAAATCCCTTACTGTGGCTTCCAAAGTTCTCCTCAATCTGGCATTATCCTTTAAATGTATTTCCCATTATTCTTTCTTAAACTCAATAATGTAGTAAGATGGCATTCCATTTCCTGCTCCTTTCAGTCTTTGATCACATCATTTCCTCAGCCAGGAATTATCTGCTGCCCAATCTACAGATATTTAAACCCAAGCTAATTACCTTCTACTCCCAGTTTTCTTTGATTTTCCTCCCTTCATTGCCAACTGACTTTCTGAATTTGTCTTCCTTCTTCTTAAATCTCATGTAACTTTCTTTCATGCCACATAGAACATAAAAAAATTATATACATGTCTTTTCATCTCTACTAAAGAATAAATCCTTTAAGGACAAAATACAGCACATTCATCTTTATAATCCTACCCTGGCATGTTTCCATGCAAATAGTAATCATTCCAAAGCATTTATTGAATGAATGAGTGAATGAGTGAGTGAATGAATGAATGAATGAGCAAGTAAATAACACTACCAGGAGCTGTTGGGCAACTGTCTTCATGGAAAATTACAGATTGCCAACAAATCTGCTAGCCCTTAAGATTTCTTCTCCTCTCAAAGACCTATCTCTATGTCTCACTTCTCTGGAAAATTGTTTACAATCATTTCCTTCAGATGCGCTCATTTTTATTGTAGATTTTCCTAATGCACTATCTATTTGTCATGTGGTAAAATAATATACATTTGGGAAAATTTTCAAAAGTCTGTTAGACTTAGGAGAGAAAACAGGAAGATAAGATCTAAAAGCTCAAAGGACTTATGTTCTAACAACTCTTCTGTTCCAATAAACAAATTGCGTCCTTAGTCAAGTTTCCTTTCCTGTTTGAATCATAGCCTTTCAGAACTGGAGAGGCACCATGGACAGACATTACGTACTAAGCCCCTATGTTTGAAAGAGAAAGAAATTGAAAATGAGAGGAAGTAGAAAATGTCTCAAAGTCATGGAGCAATTGTCAGCACAGAAATGAATCTTTAGGCTCTTGCTTAAGCTTTGTGTCTGAGTGCTCCATAGTTTTAAATAGTTCATTCACTCTATCATCCATTTATTCATGCATCAATACACAATTTATTGAGCATGTATGAGCTAAAGCTGTGTTGTGTTTATTCTCAAAATTTATTCAATCACTAGAATAACATTAGAAGGGATTGACATACAAAAAAGGAATTCTTGTTGGGCCATTTGAAATTTCTGCTGGGTTCAAAAATATAAACAGGTGTATAGACTTCTATACATTCCCAGAATAATGCTTTTGCTGATATTTGGGTATTGCTAACTAATGATCCATGGAATACATAATGTATACAATGAATTGTTTTCCTAATAACAAATCAAAAGCACAGTTAATATTTAATATTTATTGAGGATATATTATGTGTCAGACCCTGCACTAAGTGCATAAATGGTAACTGGAGTGTCCTGTTTCACACAAAACACAGAAATATAGGTGCTACTCTTCCATTTTAAAGGTGAAGAAACTAAGCCTCATGAACTTAGTTAAGTTCCTACAGCTAGTAAAGGGCAGAACCGGAATTCAAATCTAGGTTCCCATTGATTTTAAACATTTTCCATCAGGCTCCTCCTGTGACCTTGACCTCATTAAGGCTAACCTTTAAGTAAATGAACTGACTCAAACCCAGATGAGAGGAAACTTTCTCTCAGTAGAAGCTCTGTAGATTCAGCTTGGAAATGAATACCAGAGCCATTTATATAAAGCGTGTCATATCTTAGACTTCACATGCCTGAGAGTTCAATCTTAGGAACCTTTACAGAAGGTCACAAAAGATCAAGTAAATGAAGCTTTTTACAATTTCTCTTATTTTAAATATAGCATAAAATAAAGTAGACAGCATGCATTTTTATTGTAATAGGGACTCTCCAATGTTAACATATAGAGCCAATTTCTTAGGCATGGTTCCAGAACTTACTTTCATTTTAAAAGATAACAGCTCTTAGGCTTCAATAAATGGTCCAAAGCAAACTTTTTTCCTTCTAAGTTTGCACTTATCCAGTCATTCAGAAGGTCAATCTTTTGGCTGAAACTTCATTAATTATGGAGTGCTGGCCTTCTGAGAAACTGTCAAAATGTAAG
Organism: Lynx canadensis; assembly: GCF_007474595.2. Taxonomy (NCBI): domain Eukaryota; kingdom Metazoa; phylum Chordata; class Mammalia; order Carnivora; family Felidae; genus Lynx; species Lynx canadensis. Next base: position 61,707,059 of record NC_044310.1, on the reverse strand, counting down.
TCTTAATGCAACCACACAGAGTCATTATTGAACTGTAGGCTTTATTTAGTTTGTTTTAAAATTTAAGGAAATATTTAACTATTGAGAGCAATGTACATTGGAATTATCTGAAAAATTTTATATGTTACTTATATGAGTAGAATGCACTTACTGATTTTTATGACTTTTGGAGTCATATGGGGAGAGTATCTCTTGGCATATGGGATATGGCATATATTATGGGAATGTAATGTTTTGTGATGTACAAATATGTCTGTCATGTGGCTAAGACAAATACACTTGTATTAGCATTTAGCCTGGAACATATATGTATCAGATCATTTTATCCATGCTTCCCTTCTCTTGAACTTGAAAAAGTTGGTAAAGCAATTTCACTTGCTTTCTACTACATGAAGCCCCATAAAGTCACAGTCTAAATCTATTTATTTGCCACTATGCTAAGTATATGATAGACACCCAAATAATTGTTTAATTGTTCTGTATTTCTGGTAAAAAATTATATATTATGAAATATGTTAATTTTGATATATAATGATATACAAGAAATTGTATATCATCATTTACAAGGGAATTTATATATTAACAATTAGGACTCAATTATATGATAGAAATTTTAAATAATTCAATTCAATAAATATTTATTGATCACTTATTTTAAATTAATATTTAGCAAACCCCAGTGCCTTCTCCACGCCAGGAACTGTGATTAGAGTTTTATATGTATACATTATCTCATTAAGATTTTTGCAAGGCAGGGGCACCTGGGTGGCTCTGTTGGTTAGGTGTCTGACTTTGGCTCAGGTCATGATCTCACAGTTAGTGAGTTTGAGCCCCGTGTTGGGCTCTGTGCTGTCAGCTCAAAGCCTGGAGCCTGCTTTGGATTCTGTGTTTCTCTCTTTCTCTGCTCCTCCCGCACTCATGCTCTGTCTCTCTCTCTCTCAAATAAATGTTAAAAAGAATTAAAAACATTTTTTGCAGGGCACAAAATTATTGGCTTAAGATTTTTTGATAAAATACAGTTTTGATTTTTTTCCTTGAAAGCAATATCAAAACTACTAGTGAAATCGTAAAGTAGAAAAAAGTGTTATCACAGAAAGAATATCTTAATAATCTTTAAACACTTTAAGGAAGTGAACTGTATTATATTTATATTTGTATACCTGACATATATGTCAGTATTATTATTATGATTAAAGGAATGATACTCAAATATGGTCTGGTAACTAGGTACATTTTCCTGATTGAAGGATAAATACCAAAAAGTACTTCCCATTAAGTAGTTGTTTTATGAGCATAGAAAGTGGATCCTTATTATTTTAAGAGCTCCTGATTATTTTGATACTAGGAATTACTATATATATTATACTTTACAGATATTTTTATTTACCAGTTGACTCACTAAAAGATCAAAGTGGAGCCTCTTCGATTTTCAGGTTGTAATTTAAACATGTATTTGTACATTCTGCTCTTTTTCCTAGAAAGCCTCCCTTCTCTTTCTCTGCCTGTCATATAACCAGTCTCAAGATCAAGCTTATATTCTTTTTTTTTTAATTTTAAAAATGTTTTATTTATTTTTGAGACAGAGAGAGAAAGAACATGATCAGGGGAGGGGCAGAAAGAGAGGGAGACAGAATCCTTAGCAGACTCCAGGTGCTGAGCTGACAGCACAGAGACTGATGCGGGGCTTGAACCCACAAACCGTGAGACCCAAACCAAAGTTGGACACTTAACCAACTGAGTCACCCTGGCGCCCCTGATAAAGCTCATGTACTTCATGAGAAGTTCCTACAAATACTTTACCATATTGATAATTTCTTTCTCTGAATGATTCTAATACTTATCCTCACAACTTAACCTTCCCATTAATTATCACTGGGGTAAACCACTATTATACAAAATCTTAAACTTTTATTTTCCTGTTCTAAACGTGCCTCAGTGAAGTGTAAGAAGTTTGGACTTCAGGAAAAATAATTTTTCACTGCAATTTAATCATAACTAAAATAGCCAGTGCTTACAATTTAAAATTCTAGAGACATGTAGAAGAATGAAACTGGACCACTTTCTTATACCATACACCAAAATAAATTCAAAATGGATGAAAGGTCTAAATGTAAGACAGGAAACCATCAAAATCCTACAGGAGAAAACAGGCAGCAACCTCTTTGACCTTGGCCACATCAACTTCTTACTAGGTATGTCTCTAGAGGCAAGGGAAACAAGAGGAAAAATGAACTATTGGGACCTCATCAAGATAAACAGTTTCTGAAAAGTGAAGGAAACAATCAACAAAATTGAAAGGCAATCAATAGAATAGGAGAAGATATTTGGAAATGACATATACAATACAGGATTAGTATCCAAAATCTATAAAGAAATTATCAAACTCAACACCCCAAAAAAAAATTATCCGGTGAACAAATGGGCAGAAGACATGAATAGGCACTTTTCCAAAGAAGACATCCAGATGGCTAGTAGATACATGAAGATGCTTAATATCACTCATCATCAGGGAAATACAAATCAAAACCACAATGAGGTACCTCACGCCTGTCAGAGTTGCTAAAATTAACCACCCAAGAAACAACAGATGTTGATAAGGGTGCAGAGAAAGGGGAACACTTTTGCACTGTTGGTGCAGCCACTCTGGAGAACAGTATGGAGGTTCCTCAAAAAATTAAAAACAGAACTACCCTATGACCTAGCAATTGCACTATAGTAGGTATTTAACCAAAGGATACAGGTGTGCTGTTTTGAAGGGGCACAGAACCCCAATGTTTACAGCAGTGGTATCAACAATAGCCAAATTATGGAAAGAGGCCAGAAGTCTATCAACTGACAAATGGATAAAAAAATCTGTGTTTTATTTTATATATATATGTGTGTGTATGTGTGTGTGTGTATGTGTATATATATATATGTGTATATATATATATATATGTATAATGGAATATTATCTGGCAATCAAAAAGAATGAAATCTTTCCATTTGCAACACCATGGATGGAACTAGAGTGTACCATGCTCAGCAAAATAAGTCAGTCAGAGAAAGACAAATATCATATTATTTCATTCATGTGTGGAATTTAAGAAACACAACAGATGAACATAGGGGAAGGGAAGGAAAAATAAGATAAAAAGATAGAGGGAGGCAAACCATAAGAGACTCTTAAATACAGAGAACAAACTGAGGGTTGCTGGAGGGGAGGTAGGTGGGGGGTGGGCTAAATGGGTGATGGGCATTAAGGATGGCACTTGTTGGGATGAGCACTGGGTGTTATATGGCAGTGATGAATCACTGGGTTCTACTACTGAAACCAGTACTACACTGTATGTTAACTAACTTGAATTCAAATTAAAAAATAAAATAAATTAAAATTCCAGAGATGCTAAAAGAATGTCCATAAGAGTAAGGCCCTTATTGTTCTTGCTTGCTGAATGCTTCTCCTACAGTGTGACTTTAACTTATTTGACTTGGTCTCATTTAGCACCCCCTCTATACTTCATCTTATGAAAGCCATTGATAGCAATGAAGAGAAAAAAAGATCATATCAAGAGGAACTAAATGTCCCAGGGGAAAGAAGTAAAATAAGGTAAATTCTGAATGTAATTAAATGGCAATCAATGTCAGTTGAAATTGTCAAAGTTCAATATAGTGTCTTATACCAAGTAGATATAGTGTCTTATACCAGTAAATATCTACTTTTAAATTAAAATTTTCTTTGCCTTAAGTGGTATCATTTTCCATGACTTTTTGTAGTCTTCCTCAAATTAAAAAAAGAAAATTAACATTTATTTATTTTTGAGAGTGACGGAGTGTGAGCAGGGGAGGGGCAGAGAGAGGGAGACGCAGGTTCCAGGCGCTGAGCTGTGGCAGAGCCCAACGTGGGACTCGAACTCATGAACTGTGAGACTGTGACCTGAGCCAAAGTCAGACACTTAACCAACTGAGCTGCCCAGGGGCCCCTGTAGTGTTCTTCAAATTTATGTCTATACTGATGTTTCCTCAGGATTTATAGTTTATTTAAAGCCATAATTTTTATTTCAGTATGGCTTTATCTACACTTTATAATTGAGACTTACAGAGAGCAGAATCATGAGACTATATTAGGATAATACCCATTTCCATTTATTGGAAAATCTGTATCAGCAAAACTTTAGAGGAAAATGTTTTTTTTTTTTTTCTTTTTAGTTTTTACTTTAATTCCAGTTAGTTAACAGAGTATTATATTAGTTTCAGATGCACAACATAGTGATTCAACAATTCTATACATTACTCAGAGCTCATCACACAAGTGTGCTCTTTAATCCTCATCACCTATTTAAAGCATCCCCCCCACCCATTCCCATCTGGTAACCATCCATTTGTTCTCTATAGTTAAGAGTCTGGTTCTTGGGTTACCTCACTCCATCTCTTTTCTCCTTTGCTCATTTGTTTGGTTTCTTATTAGAGAAATCATATGATACTTGTCTTTCTTTGACTGATTTATTTCACTTAGCATTATACTCTCTAGCTCCATCCATGTCTTGCACTGTTGGTAGGGATGCAAACTGGTGCAGCCACTGTGGGAAACAGTATGGAGCTTCCGCAAAAACATAAAAATAGAAATACTTATGATCCAGTAATTGCACTACTGGATATTTACCCCCCAAATACAAAAACACTAATTCAAAGGGGTACATGCACCCCTATGTTTATAGTAGGGTTATTTACAATAGAGAAAAATGTTTTCTAAAGTCTATGCTTCATGAATTCAAAATGATCCCAGAGACATTAACATGCAAGTTGATTTAGATTGGTATTTCCCAGTTATTTCCTTTTTTAAAAAATTTCTAGGGGCGCCTGGGTGGCTTGGTCGGTTAAGCGTCTGACTTCAGCTCAGGTCATGATCTCACGGTCCGTGAGTTCGAGCCCCGCGTCGCGCTCTGTGCTGACAGCTCAGAGCCTGAAGCCTGTTTCAGATTCTGTGTCTCCCTCTCTCTCTGCCCCTCCCCTGGTCATGCTCTGTCTCTCTGTCTCAAAAATAAATAAACATTAAAAAAAATTTTTTTTCTAACATTCAACAATCAGTTTTCAATTATGTCCCCTTGAACCATTGCCCTCACTCCTAAACTTCACAGACAATCTTCTTTTAAAACTAGTCCATACTTTTTGTCCACATTTCCTCACCTCCTATTCATTCCTCATCCCACTACAATTTGGCTTTAGACCTCACCACTTTAGTAAAATTTCTGTGTAAAATGACATCAAAGGCCTCCTAATTGCCCATTCCAACAGATACCTTTTAGTCTTTTCCTTATTTTATTATTCATTTTACTATTTGTCTGCTCCTTGAGATTCTATTCTCCCTTGGGTTGATTGACATTGTAGTCATTGAGTCTGCTCCATACCCCTCTGCGAACTTATTATTATTCCTCTATAGAGGTGACTGTTCATCTCTTAAGTGTTTCTGAAGTGTTGCTTTTTCCTTACTGACAACTGTTTGGTTGTGTTTCTTTTTGATCTCTTGTTGAAGTTAATATACACAAAGCACTTAGCACAATACTTGGTACATAACAGTAAGTATTCAATAAGTGGTAGTTATTAGCCATCTTGCAGTATACATTCTCTGGTTGATCCCATCTACTATTACTACTACTCCACCTCTCTCCAGTTATATGTGTTTTTCCCAGACTTCCTTTAACATAAGACCTACCTCCTTTGGCAACTGCTATTCCTGTTATGTATTTCCACTCTATTTCCCAATCACTTTTTGTCTGGGAGGATAGAGCCCCCCTGCACTGATCTCTTTATCACTTACACTTTGATTCTTGCAAATGTGAATGAAGCACTAGAAGACAAAGGGAACTAGTATTTATTGAATGGGTACTTTGAGAATATCTATGAGCTAAATGAGAATACCTGTTTCAGTTAATGCTTATAGCAATCTCATGGAATTTTATTAATAGTCTCACTTTAAAAATAAGAATAATGAAGTTCAGAATTATACAGCTTGTAAGGAAAAACACCAAAGTTTAAATTTAGGTCTATGGAAGTTCAAAGCACCATACTATCCCCTGCTGTTTTTCTTCTTATGTGTGTTATTATTTGTGGTCAGGTAGCAATTCCTCGCTACCTTATACAATCCTGCAGAAAGATGTAGCTCTTGGTAGATATTACCCTCAAGGATATTCAAACATGGTCAAACAGCCAATATGTGAGTAAGATTGATTCTCGCTATGTAATCGTTTGCAGTCAACTAAAAAACAAATGAAGTAAAATTTATTCTAAGTAGGAGTTGTTTGTTAGGAATCTTAAAGAGTATTATATACTTCAGCAGGGAGTTAGAATTTTTCCTAAAATTTTTCCTTACAGGAACTCACCAAGAGACTTTAAGTAAGAGTAAAATATATTCTGATTTGCATCTTAAAATGACCTGTCTAGTAATAGTATAGCAATGACTGAAGAAGGAGCAAGATTGGAAGCAGGGTAATCAGTTAGCAAGGTCCTATAGTAAAAAGAGAGAGGTAAGGATAAAATGAGCTGAGGAGCAGTAGTGGCTTGGAAACGGGGAGTGGGTTTTAGAGACAATTAGGATGGTGGCATCATATGACTCAGCAGATGAGACTGGGGACGGTGAGAGATGATGAGAAATTGTTAACAAATGATGTCTTTAAAAGAAGAAGCCTCTTAGGGGAGATGAGTGTGAAGATAAAACTTTTATCTTCTTCATGAATTTATGAAGTGAGAACATTACCTACAGTTTCTGTCTCTCAGATTAATCACTTGTAATAGCCAATTTCTTCCAATTCCCCTTGACAGTTCACTGTGTTCTTATCCAATACCATAAGGTGTCTCGATTGGGGCCAATCCTTCAATCAAGATGTGAACATAATTCTCAAATTTTCAAACAACTACCAAAAATTATGTTAATTAAAGATACCAATAATTGCTTATCCATTTGTATTGAAGGCTTATATTACTTAGAAAACATTTCAGATAGTAGCATTTTCTTTAGATTTAATAAGCATTTCTTTCGGCTTTATGCTCTATTTTCTGTAAAATTTTCTATTTTTAAATATGTACACTCATTTCTTGACATCTACTACAAATGTTAGGTGAGAACTCTCTATCATGTAGTCACAGAGTTTTTCTCTTATAATATTTGCTGAATATTTTTGTAATGACTTTTTTTTTTTACCTGACATACCTCTAATTAAATATTTGAGTACAAAAACTTATTGGAAAATAGTTTCTTCAGGCTGTCACAGAAATGAGGTTCTCTTATGTGATCTTTCTCTTATTATCTAAGGTTAAAATTAAATTTGGTCTGAAAATTACTTAGAAAATGATTCCACAGATAATATTATCAAAGAAATTAAAGGGAAGCTCCATATTCTTAAGTTGTAGAAATAGAGCTGAAGCATATATTAACTTATATACATATAAAAAAAAGAATTCATCAATCCTATAAATGTATCACTTCTCAGGAAATGATGAGAGCATAAGTAGAAAAGCTGATATATGAAAAACAGTAATGAGAAGCAGTGAGGTCAAGGCTGGAGATACAAGTGGTATCATTTTATGAAAGTAATAATTGAAACCAGGAGATAACATCACTTCCGTAAGGTAAAAGGAGATATTTATGGGATATTTACTGCTAAAAAGTGATAATAAAGGGAGCCAGCAAAGGGAGAAGTCATCTAAGAAAGAAAAAGAGAACAAAGGAATGCTTATTAAGGAAGTCCATGGAAGAGATAGTTTTAAGAAAAGAGGGACAAAATTTTCTAAGCCTTCCAGCTAATCATCCTCTTGCTATGCTATTTTCTTCTTTATAAATACACTTCTTCTTCTTCATCTTCTTTTTTTTTTTTTTTTTTTTTTTGCAGCATTTCCTTATGTAAGGGTCTTATTTTAAAATCCTTGGCTGAGAAAACAGGCTTTCAACATTTACTCTGTTATGAATATATCATGTTTTATGCATTTCAAAAGCCACAATTTTTTTTCTTGTGAGATTTACTTATGTAGCTTGCCAAAGGCCCAACATTTTTCATTATAGTCCAATTGTGGAGACTTGAAAATTGTAGTAACATTTAGGTTTCCTCTCACTAATGTTCCTCCCTGCATGTTCATACCCTGGACATCCTAACTATGGAGTGCAGGTACCATCTGACAACCAGGTTTCTCATGACTTTTATTCTCCAGCCCAAGTCACCTGTTCCTCCATTTTTCACTCTTCTGCCAAAGTATTTTGAATATAAATGATTTACCTCCACTTGAAAAATCAACTTCTAAATTATACTTTGAAGGTGAGTTGGAGTCAACTAATAGAACATAAGAAGGGACACATAAAGATTTTGGCTCTTATACAAGACTAAGTAATAACAATCCTCCTAAAAATGATATCAATGATTAATTTCCAGCATCATCAACAGTAAAGTCTCAGGCTCAAGGATTAGTCCTGTTATGATCACAATATATGAAATATTTAGTGTTCCCCTTTGTGAGCTTTTTGATTAATTCAGAAAACTCACTATCAGATGAACTGCAATATACTACCTTAATTCATATTAGAACAGCAGATGTAGGTAATTAATTGCAACCTAATGGCTCTTCATTTTACAATATAATTGAAAATGTTGGTCTGTAATAACTTAGAAAAAGCAACACAATGAAATTGATAAATCCACAGTTGTAAAAATGTTTTAATGGATTATGAAGCACTAAACATTGACAGGTATAGAAATCAATTATAGATAATTTTCTTTCTAGAGAAGGACTTTATTAAAATGAAGAACACACATCATCTAGTCAAAGACCTATTATCAGGACAGAAAACGTAGGCATAACGATGGTAAATACATTAACCATTCCATTGGTCATGTTAAACTAAGATAAATACAGAGTGGCTAATAATAGAAGCCTACAAGGAAAATAAAAAGAAACGCAGTGTCAAATCTGCCCAAGTAGTTTTGGCTTCAGAAACAGAAAGGGCCAAGAAATAACTGTGGATTAGACTCAAGCCCAGACTTTTCTAAATCCCATAACATGGCTAGCTAATGGCAGAATCTGAATACAAAGCAGCTCAGGCAGGCTGGTTCCAGAGCCCAAAGGCCTAACCACCACACTATACTATATTGCTATAGCCAGAAACCAATGCTCTAGGATCCCAGTTTTTCAGACATTTCAAACAATATGTTTCCAAACTTTTATTTATGAATTCAGAATTGAGCATAGGTACTATGACAGAATTGGGTGGAGTGGCACCTGGGGGTTAGGGGCATGGGCCTAGCACTCTCCTTCTTTCCTTGTATGACATCTGAGGCACTACTAAAACCCTAGGTATCCAGAGAATGCATACTGGAAATTATCGTTCCACAAAAGAAAGCTGCTAGTTTTTAGAGAATAAAACTGCCACCACATTGACTTGCTAGACCCTCTGCTCCTAGGAGAAAACTGGGCCACAGAACATGAGTATAGCATTATGCCAAATTTCCTGGGTTAACAGAGTGTATTTTCCAAACAGACACATAATCTCTCTATGAATCCATGTCTGTATACATTTGCTATTGTCATTAAGAAAATATAAGTGGTATTGACTATATATGAGGATAAGTAGTTCTCTTGTGTGTGGGCTTGACATAATTTCTCATTTATCATGAAAAGAACAGGGCAAAGGAATACCAATTCCAAGATTACATTACAAAAAGACTGTGACTTCATTTTACTTGCTTACTCTAGATCTCTCCATCACTCTCTCTCATGGGAGCCAGACGTCTTACTGTGAGCTTTACTATGCATAGGATCACATGGCAAGGCACTGATGTCTCAGGATAACAGCCAGAGGGGATCTAAGCCTGTCAACATCTATGTGAATGACCATGAAAGTGGATTCTCTCCTTTTTTGGTTTTTGAACTAATCACAGCCCCACCTGACACCCTGTGAAAGACCCTAAGCCAGGGGACCCAGCTAAAACTGAAATTCCTGAACTCCAGTAACTGCACAATAATAAATATTTGTTGTTTTAGACCACAAAGTTTTGGGGTAAGATTTTACATAGCAATAATTAACTAATATATTATTGTGCCTCTCAGTTCATTACTAAAAACACCCAGGTCAGAACTGACTTCATTACTGTCCATTTGTGAGTATTATAAGAGAAGAAACAGTTCAAAGCAACAAATAGTTTTAAGCACCTAGGTATTCTAAGCACTCTACTGCATTCTAGGGGTCAAAGGTAAATTAACTGCTCAAAAGCAATATATAAGTCAGTGGAAGAAACAAAAGTAATGATGGTATAAGGTAACTATGGATTTCATGGAGATAATGTATGGGGTATCATAACATGAGACAAAGGGCACAAGTTATAAACTCAGTCTGAGGAAGATAGAGAAAGCTATAGAGGAGAAATGTAAATATGGGACTTGAAGTAGGAGTTCGCAAAACAGAAAAGATCAATCACTTAATTTGTTCATCTCTCAAACGTTTCTTGATCATCCAGTAGTACCTAGCACAGAACACATATTGACCAAATTCTATTATTTCTTAAAATCTAGATCAAAGCTTACTGGCCTCATGAAATCCTTTTACACCTCTGGGCTCATTGAACTAATTGTCAAGACATGTGATTAAATAGCCTGATAGCTTTAGAATCACATTGAGGATCATAAAAAGAATTCATTACAGATAATCTTCCCAAAATTACTGACACTACAAATCTGCATTTTAAAAAAGCGACTTTGAGACTTCCTTTTCATCCAATATGGAGTAACAGAGACTAGTGTGGAGAAGCCAAGGTGGCTATAGAGTTCATAAGACAGAGTACCTGAGACAAGAGAGTAACAAGAGAACTACAAAGATCTGGAGGGAGCACCCTTCCACCCAGAAGATTAAGCTGACCATTGATCAGTGTGTGCATGTCAGGAAATACTACTGACTGGGAAAAAAACCAACAAAGGAGATTAGTGGCAATAATTTTCAGTGATCACACAAGTCCAGGGATAATGCCTACTCCTACCACCCAGACTGGAAAAACCTCATGATTCATAGGACACTGGGTAAAATACTCTAAGAGACTTCCCTCAAAAGTTGGCTATTAGCCTTACACTGAGCACTACTCTAGTCCCACCAAGCAATTGTAAAAGCTAGACCTAAATGGACCAAATTATTTCCAAGTAAGATAACTGTATCCCACTAGAACTGGAGAGGTTGTCTTAAGACTATATATAGGAATTAAAAAATGTCTACCACCACTACCTAACAACATAAAATTTGTAATATCCAGAATCCAATCAGAAATTAACAGGAATTCAAAGAGGCATGAAAATGTGACTTATAATAAAAAGAAACAATAATCAATCAAAACTGCCCCCAAATTGATACACGTTAAGAGTGTTCAAACAAGAACAATAAAATAGTTATTAAAACTATTCCATATGATAAGGAAGTACAGTCATGAAAGATACAAAAACTACCAAAATTATATTTCTAGAGATGAAAGTTATATTACGGGGGATAAAAATGCACTAGAGGGGATTAGTAGCATATTAGATATTACAGAGGAAAAGATTACTAAACTTGAAGATATAGCAGTAGAAACTCTACAAAATGAAATATGGAGAGAAAAGAGAATTTAAGAAAAATGAAAAGAGTATCACCGAGGTTATGGACAACACCAAACAGCCTAATATGTATGTAATTAGAGGGGAGACAGAAAAAAGTATTAAAGAAATAACGGCAGAAAATCTTCCAAAGTTGAAAACCACAAATTCATAGATGCAAGAAACTCGATGAATCCTGAATGTAAGAAAGATGAGAAAACTATATCAAAATAAATGTCAAATAAGCACATGAAAACATTCTTAACTCATTGGCCATTAGGGAAATGTAAATTAAAATCATAATAAGGCATCACTGCATATGTATTAGAATGGTTAAAATTTTAAAAGAGTGAATATTCTAAGTGTTGGTGAGGATATGGAGAAATTAGAACTCTCATACACTGCTGATAGGAATGTAAAATAGTGTAACAGTTTGTCAAACACTTTGGAAACAGTTTTTTTTTTTTAATACCTTGAAGAGTTATATTAATTAACCAAATGATCCAGCCATTCTACTCTTAGATATTTGTGCAAGATAAATAAAAGTATATGTCCATACATGTCATTGCAGCTTTCCTTATAATCACTAAAAACTAGAAAAAAACTTAAGTGCCCATCAATGAGTGGATAGATAAATAAATATTGTGGCAAATTCAAATAGTAGAATACTATGCACTGACTGGAGACATTATTTGATAATTTATCATGACATGAACTTTTTAAAATTTCACACTTATTTATCTTCAACATTTTTACCTCCCATTCTACATAAAGCTACGTACAATGGTCTTCCATTGTTCATTGTTCCCCATCATAATGAACTGGAAATCTGTCATTTAGTTGCTGACACCAGAAACCTAGAAGTCTTTGTTGGTACCATCTTCTCCTAAAATCCCCTCATATGTAATCCATCACTAAAATAATTTGATTTTATTCTCTAAATATTTTGCAAATCTGTTCTTGTCTCCATCTTTACGAATACCACCTGCATTCAGTCACTCATTATAGATTATTGCCTCCTAATACAACCCCCTGCATAGATTCTTCTAATTTAGTTTATTTTTAACATCTCAACCAAAGTTATTTTCTCAGAATGGAAATCTGATAACATTACCACTTCTTAATGACTTCTCATTACTCTTAGGAGACAGAACTCCTTAACTCAGTTTATCATCCAACCTACGGAAATTTTGAGAGTAAAGGGAAGTTCATTTAATTACACCAGGCCAACGGGAATAGACCCAGACAGGAATAGACCCAGGACTTTCCTGAGGCATCAGGTATGTTGTCACACTACAAATAAGTCCCTTGGTTACCTGACCCCTAACCTTTTTCTCCAGGTTATTCCTTTTCCATCACATCCCCTAGCTCTCTCTTAGTTCCAAACACACACTCTTTTACTGTCTCCTTGCTGTATTTCCTACAGTCAGAAAGCTTTTACACATATAATTTCCACTGCTGGAAAGCTCTCCCTGTCTCAATTTCTCAGTTGTGAACTAGAGATAGTGATTTTATGTATTTTGAAGAGTTACTTTAAGGATTCAGAGTTAATATACATAAACCACTTAGTACATAGCACTAAAGGTAATTCTCATTACTATCACTGGTACTATTTCTTCCTCTCTTTACTTGGTTAACATCTACTTTAGGTCCTTGAGTTATAAACCTAATTATCAGTTCCTCAGAGATTCTCTCCTAACTTCCATGACAATTGACATATTCATTCAACAAATATTGTATGTCTACTATATGCCAGGCAGGCCCTGTGCTAGGAACTGATAATAGAGAGAAAAGAACAACAAAATCTGTCTTTTTTGAGCTGATATTTTAGTATAGGAAACAGACAGTAAAGCAAAGTAAATAAACAATAGGCTACTATATAGTGATCAGTGCCAGAGAAAAATAAAGGAGGGAAGAGATTAGGATACCAGAGATTTGAGGTTTCAGTTTAAAATAGGATGATCTCATAGTCCATGGGTTCAAGTCCAGTGTGGGGCTCTGTGCTGACAGCTCAGAGCCTGGAGCCTGCTTTGGATTCTGTGTTCCCTCTCTCTCTGCCCCTCCCTCACTCACTGTCTATCTCTCTCAAAAATAAACTTTTTAAAAAAATTTTAATATTTACTTATCTTTGAGACAGAGAGGGAGACGCACACAGAGTGTGAGCAGGGAGGAGCAGAGAGAGAGAGAGAGGGAGACACAGAATCTGAAACAGGCTCCAGGCTCTGAGCTGTCAGCACAGAGCCTAGCACGGGGTTCAAACTCACCAACTGTGAGATCATGACCCGAGCCAAAGTCAGGCATTTAACCAACAGAGCCACCCAGGCGTCCCTCTCTCAAAAATAAACAAAAGAAAGAAATTATAAAATAGGATGGTCTGGGAAGATATTATTGATAAAGTTACATTTGAACCAGGATCTTAAGAAGATAAGAAGGTAAAATAGTCCATTACTAAGAGCCATGTAGACAGAAAGAAGAGCAGTGCAAAGGTGCTAAGGCAAGAGCATTCCTGGTATGTTCAAGGAACTTAAGGTGGATGAAGAATGAATAAGAAAAGAGTATTACAGTTAGGTAGGAAATGAGCACTTTTGCTCTGACTGATATGGGAGGCTTTTTGGGGAGAGCAGAGGAGTGACAGGATCTGATATACATTTTAAAAGACTCACTCAGGCTGCTTTGTCAGAGAATAGTTTGAAGGGAAAACAGTAGAAGGGAGACCAAATTACCCTCTTTTAGGCATGGCACCTTTGGTGATCTTCATAGCTCTTATTAAGTGGCAATTTTATGGGTGATTATATGATTATTTGATTTCCTTTTTTTTTCTGCTAGATCTTAAACTCCATGAGGCTACAAACTGTATATAATTCTACTCACTATTAAATTACCAGTATCAAACATAGATTTTATAACCTATTAATTCCTCAATAAATATTTGTTGAATAATTGAGTGAAAGAAGAATGTATATTATTATATTCCAATTTTTTATTTCTTTAACAGATTGCAAGCTCCTAGGTGATATTCAAATATATGATTTATACTTTTTTCAATTTCTATCACAACTAGACTATAAATGCTCAGTAAATACTTAGTAACTTGATTTGTTCTTCCCTAGTCAACTTTCACATCTTCTACACTATAAATATTCTTGAAGAAAAACTTGTAGAATCACAAAATAAAACTTCTAAAAGTCAAGATAAACTTTAAAAAGCCTAAACAAGGAACACGAACTCTTAAGGTTTACATATTGCCAGAAACTATGAAACTCACACAAGGGAAAACCAATGATGGATTTTTTTTCTTGTCTTTTGGGAAATAAGACTTGATAATAGAAGTTTATTTATAATCATAGTTGCAAAATTGCCTCTAGGAAAGCAATAATAATGGGGCAAGTTATCTTGTTTCCTTATAACTCCAATTTAAAATAAGAAAAACTAAACTAAAACTCGGTCATACTTGTCAAAAATATACTGAGAGAACCAAAGCTACAGTATTTACCAATCAAGTTTCAGTCCAGTTTACTAATACTGTTATATAAAAATGTAGGCATTAATTGGATGACTGAAATGTGCAACAATAATACATTTTTTTGTGCTTGGGAATACTTGATAAATTTTAAATACACAATAAATACATTTCATTCTCTAGTGGTTCTTTGCTGGACTAAAAAGTATATAATGTTTTAAATACCATGTTTAGAAATAGTATTTAAACTAGGCTAATAATAGAGTCTTCACTATCTCTGATTACTTTTTCTTCTCAAAAGACACCTTTATTTGCAAAATTGCTATTATGAGCTCTCTTTCACTATGTGTCAAATTCCCATTACTAAATCAAAACAGAACCTAATTTCTTTCCGTGAACAATTTGTATGCAAATCATAGAGGTATGCAGCATTCATATAACAGAGAAGTTCCAATGAGTTTGCCTCCTTTCCAGAAATATCCTTCAATATGCTCATGTTTTGGTCACTATTAGTACAGGTTTAGTAGAAGGCACCTTGCAATTCTTTCATGGTTGGACAAGCGATGAGACCTAAAACATATATTTCAAATTGCTTTCATTTCCTTTAACCTATTTCTCAAGTATAAACTAGGAACAACCCAAATAATTTTCCAAAGCTCTAGCAAAATATAACCTATAGCTTAAGAGGCTGTGGAGTTTCATTATTATTATTTAATTAAACATACTGTCCTCCCCACCCTTAATTCTTACTGAATTAGAGAACACAGAATATGCATATATAAATTTTTCCCTCTCACTCTTTCATTTAATTGTGATTTTGATAATTTTTCCTGCTAAGAATATTTTCAGTAATATTTATTAAATTGTATAAGAACTAGGGCAAACACCATGATGTACAACCTATGCAGTCACACAAGATCCCATACTTAAAATGGCCTCATTCTTAGTTTAATGCTCTGCTTTGCTATCTTGAAGTTATCCCTATTTTTTTAAACAAGGGGCTCCATATTTTTTTGTTGTTGTTGAGAGCTGCAAATTATGTAATCAGTAAAGATGGCTAATCCAAGTAAATTGACTAGTACAACCTTCAAGCAAAGCAAAAACATAAAAATTCTGAACAAAGAAGAAAGCAATATGTAGAACCAAAAATCTTGGGTTTTAAGACAGCAGCTGAAGCAAATGATACAGCAATGATAAGATAGAAACAAATGACAAACAAAGTGACACTTTCATTGTTGTAAATATTTTTAAAAAAATATTCTTGTTACTGAGTTAAAAAACATTTTCAGTGCTACAGAAAATAAGTTCTAATCAGAATTGATAAAGAAAACATTTATCATCAAAAGTTTTGACAAGCAAGATTTTTTTCTTTTCTAGTTCTTTTGAAATATATCCTTAGCATTTTAGCCTTTCACCAAAGACAGATGAAGAACATAATAGAAAGTATAATTTCCAAAAAAATTTGTCTTATTGATGAGAAATCTTGGGAATAATCTTAAAAATAAGAACAAAGCCAAACGTAGAAGTAGAAATACTATAGAATATACAGAAGCAATGGACTTTCTCCTGTTAGATTCTCTGAGGAAGCTTTCCATAGGTCCTCTGTCTTTGGCTCTACAGAAAATTGATCAGGAGCTCAGTTTTGGTGTCAGCCAGTTTGGGTAAGATACTCTGATACTTAATAGTGGTGCGATTTGGTACAGATCATCTCATCTATTTGAGCCTCAGATTCTTCAATAAAGTTATGCAAGGATTAAATTAAATGGTGTAATAAGCAAAAGATATGACTAAAGTAAATTATTCATAAATATTAATTTCCTCAGCTCTCAGGTTAGAGCATCAAGTCTATCAACAGGATAGAGAGAGCAGCTTCCTACCAGATAGAAAAGGCAGTGAGATGTCCAGGAATCTAAATCATGCCTGATGCCATGTTTAAAGGCAAGGCAAGTCTAGCTGCAATGGGCACATCATTCATTGGGGCTGAATTTGTGGAGAAAGCTCAGGACTTGGGAGTTCTTAGTGCACTAAGATAGTCTAGCAGGTGGATTATTATCCTTTGGGTAAGGAGTTAACCTCAGAGAGACTTTAGAAGACAGGACTGAGGGTGCCTGTCCTCAGGGTGTCTCAATTGGTTAAGCATCCAACTCTTGATTTTGGCTCAGGTCATGATCTCAAGGTTGTGAGATGGAGCCCCACGTCAGGCTCCACTGGGCATGAAGCCTGCTTTAGATTTTCTCTTTCCCTTTTGCCCTTCCCTATCTCTCTCTCAAAACAAAACAAAACAAAACAAAACAAAACAAAACAAAACAAAAACTAGGACTGCAGGCTTAGAAAGAAATTTGACAAGATGGAGCTAGGAAAGGAGGAGCCTAAACATAAGGCCAGACCAGAAAATTGGTGTGAGGAAATTGTGACTCCAGGGCAATTTCAGACTGTGTCAGCCAGTTATTCATTTAGAAGCGCCTAATGCCTACTTGGTGCCAAGCCTGTGAGACAAACAGAGATGCCTGGTCCTGGATTTAATGAACTCATTGTCTAGGGTGACAGACAATATAGTGAGAGAAGTATGCTAGAGATAAACCTGGTGTTATGAGGCAAAGATGAGGCACTGGATTGGGGGAGTGACTTCTCCAGAGATAGTGCCTATATTGATTTGCTTAGAAGGCTTCATAGGAGCTATCCAAGAAAAAGGTAAAAGAAGTTCCAACTATATAAAGACTACAGAACTCCCAGTCTCTAGTGTCCACAAGAGTGAAACATTCTCAATTTCATAGGAAGAAATCAGGTAAAATGTGGCCAAGGCTGGTTTTTTTTTTTTTTTTTTTTTTTTTTGTTTTGTTTTGTTTTGTTTTGTTTTGTTTGTCTTTTTTTTTTTTAATGTATATGAAATTTATTGACAAATTGGTTTCCATACAACACCCAGTGCTCATCCCAAAAGGTGCCCTCCTCAATGGTCAAGGCTGTTTTGAATACTGTTTAGGTTCAGAATGGTTACTCTTCAAGCAGAACTGAGTCTTCTCAGGAACGCTCAAGTAGCCCAATGGGATGAACTAGGAAGACAGAGGCTAAGTAACTGAGGCAAGGAGAACAGGGACAATAATAGAGGAGTCAGTAGTAAAGCTGGGAAATACACACATAATCCCTGGCTCTCATCTTAGTTAAGATTACTCATTTCTCCTATTTGGAACTTTAATCAGTGACTAGTAAAATAGCCAGATATCATGGTCTCTTCTTTTCCTAATTCTCCCATCAAGGTAATGATGAAGACAGAAATGGCCAAAAAAGACCATTTGGTGAGGGGTAGCTAGGACACTTTGCCAATTAGAAAGTGGTCCAGAATAATTAGAGATTGATCTCTTATTCTAACCTGTCCTTATTACATCATTTAAAATCCATATGTTTATTTGGACAGAAAATGTATAAGACCTCATCACCATCTTTCAGTAAAGCTGCAAAGGCAAGAAGACCAGTCATAAATAACCTCAGTACAAGACACCCCATTTCTTTTTCTTTACATTTTATTTGTCCTTAACTCATCTTTACTGCGATTCCATG
Source organism: Lynx canadensis (assembly GCF_007474595.2). Taxonomy (NCBI): domain Eukaryota; kingdom Metazoa; phylum Chordata; class Mammalia; order Carnivora; family Felidae; genus Lynx; species Lynx canadensis. The sequence continues at coordinate 61,688,467 of NC_044310.1, read as the reverse complement.
AACAAATTCTGTGATAGCCTTGTATCTTACATAAATATTGTCTCCCTAAACCCAAACCCCAAACCAGTCAATGCCATACATTGTAGGACATATATATCTTAGGATAGAGGATCACTGAGAAGCTAGAAGGACCTCCTGCTTCTGGTCTCTTAGGCGGGTAACTACTTACAACAAGCAAGATTGATGGTGATTTATCCTGTTTTTAATAATCTATAGAAGAGAGGTTCCACAAGTTCTCTGTATTTACATCTCCCTCTTGACATTCTTTTCATGGCCATATGTTTCATAAATTAAAAAAAAATAAATGAATGAATAAATGTATGTAAATCTTAACACAAGAAGTATAATAATCATATATCCTCAGAAAAGCTGTTCATCTTTTTAAAAAGTAAGGTAACAGGAAACTCCTACAATTTTATTTTATAAAGGCTGTTTATTTTATAAAGTTAGAGAGGCAAAAATTCGTATTTTTCTTTCAATTACTCATGATTAGGCCAGAATGCCATGAAGTTTGTAAATTCTTTCACAACACATACCTACACAAAATATATTGTATTTGTCATTGAGCAAAGACCTTTAGGTAAGGAACAGGGGATTTTCTATACACAAAATTTCAGTATTCAGAGAAGACCATTGAACAAAGAGACCAAAATTTCATGTTTAGACCCATGGCAAGACTCACTACCATTTACATGATAAAATATCTTAAGAATAAAGAAACCTCAAATTTGGTCCAGGTAACAGAAATTTTCTAATTATATTAAAAATAATTTACTGCCCTTGATACCTTCATAAAATGTGCCCTGGGAGTTTATTATGGAAAGAAAGGCTTGCATCCACTTTTGTCATGTTTTAAGTATTATATTCTGTGTTAATGTATTTTTAGCTATTTTCATAGAAAAACTAGGGGGTGTAACATATCTAATCCTAGTTCTCTGGAACAAAGGGGACTTAAAATTGGACTAATGACTTTTTGCTTTTCTTTCTTTCTTTCTTTCTTTCTTTCTTTCTTTCTTTCTTTCTTTTCTATGAGGGAAACTAATTAAGTAATAATTTAAAAAAAGAAAAAAAAAACCTTCACTGTGTGTGATAGATTTTTTTTTTCCCTGACAGCTAGAAGCCTACAACTTCTGAATTAATTTATCTGGTTATGAGAACTGAAAACTTATTTGAATAATTCAGTTTAACTCCTAGATTGCTCCACATTTGTGAAAGAAGAACAATGATTCAAAGTTATGTTTTCAAATATCAAACAGCTCTAAATTTACTATAGAGCATAGTTCAAAGACAATGAAGCTTGCACCTTGAAATTAATTGTGGGCAGGGACCGGGTGAGTGAGGAAATTTATCCAACAATAAACTAATCCACAACTTGAAACCTCTATCCTGAAAAGATACAATGTTTAGCAACTAAGTGATAGGAGTTGTCTAAAAGTTAGCCCTATTTTGTTTGTAGGTAAGGACAGAAAGCACAGTAAGGTGGTAGAGCTTTTACACTTGGCTATGTTGTATCTTCCCAGCTAGAAGGAGGTGCCTCATCACTGAAGCTAAATGAATAAGAGGTGTCATGTCACATAATTCAAGTAGGAGGGATGGCATATATGCGTGGGCTAGAAAGGAAAAGAGTTGATTTTCCATGATGTTACATGTAGTCAGCTCTCTCTTTAGAAGCTACTCAGAATTAACTTAGTGAAGGAGCATCTGGGAGTGGTATCAGCAAGAAAGCAGAATAGGAGGTACCAAGCTTTGTTCTCTTGCCCCATTCGTCTCCCTAAAAAATCCCAATGAACTATCCATGAAGGAAAATAGCCCTGGAAGGGCCCAGGGGCCAATTAAGAACCCGTGGCAACACAATGGAACTAAAAATGGGGAATAATCACACAAGTAGGATTGCTGGGGACACTGGCATACTTGAGATGTCTGGAGATGGCTAGGAGCAAAGAAGGTCAAAGTCCATCAGTATCAGCCATACGGCAAATGCCACTACGGTCTCCAGTGTTCTGCACTGAAGAGGACCCCAGTAGATTTTGCCCTGAGTATCTCAACAGCCTCTGAAGCATATGGCAGCCACAGACCCTCACAGCTTTCACAGTGGAGAAGCTCATAATGTTTACTCATGTGGACTCCAGTGGCCTATTCCAGAAAGGACACTAGCAGCTTTTGCCACCAAGGTAAACAACAGCCACTGTCACTGAAGACCCCTGGAGAAGGAGATATTGCTATGCACATCTAGTGACTCCTGCCCCAGAAGGAACTGCTACATGTTCTACCACCCTGGAACTGGGGCTTCCCCTTCTATCAACCCTGGACATGCACTGGAATCCAGAGCCACAGCCGCTCTACACATGCCTGCACTCCAGACCTATGGCAGCGTCATATGCATGTGTACCTCAGACTCCAGAGCCAGAGCCACAGTGAGCATGTCTGCTCCTCAAACCCCAGAGCCATGGCTGCTTGGAATATGCCTATTCTCTAGACGCAAGCTCCATGGTCACTCTGCAAGAACTCTTACCTAGAATGGCAAAGCCACTGCCACAGTGAGAATGCCCATAACCCAGATCCTGGAGCCAATATAGTTCCATTTGTGCTTGAGCTCTGGACCTCTAGCTCTACCAGGACTCCATGGACTCTAAGCTCTAGCATCTGATACTAGTGCCACGGTAACCACGAGTGCACTGATGGGCCAGACGTGATGCCAAGAGGGAGCCCCTTGGCCACAAATTCTCCCATGGGAGAAAAGAAAGATCAAAAGAATCCCAAAAGCCTTTGCACCAAAGAACCCAATAGCCATTGTTGCCACTGTGGATACCTACAAACTTGGCTGCTAAGTACCCCTACAATCTTCATCAATGCTGACCTTAGCTGACAGAGCTACAAGAAGAATACTTTCCTAAGCCCTCCTCAGAGATGGAACTGCCACACTACACCCAGCTGGCACCCTTGTGCTCACCTGTGGATGAAGGTCTTTCTCTACTTAAAGCAGTTCATAAATTCTAGAAGTGACTGCTCTGTCAAATGTGCACACATCAATGCAAGGCTACAAGAAACACAAAAAAATCAAGGAAACATGAAACAATCAAAGGAACACAATGACTTTCCAGTGATTACTATAAAGAAATAGAGATCTATGAATTGACAAAGAATTCAAAAAATTGTTTTAAGGACCTCAGCAAGCTACAAGAGAACATAGACAACTCAACAAAATCAGGAAAAACAATATATGAACAAAGTTAGAAGTTTCAAAAGGAGATAGAAATTATAAAAAAGAACCAAAGAGAAGTTCTGGAGCTGGAGAATACAATGAATGAAATGAAAAATACAATACATAGCATCCACAGCAGATTAAGTCAAGTAGAAGAATCTGTGAATATGGAAAAAAATATTTGAAATTACTGAATTAGAAAAACAAAAAGATAAATGAATGAAACAGAGGGAAGAAAGTCTATGGGATTTATGGAATACCATCAGAAAGAAAAGCACACATTATGGGAACCCAAAAGGAAAAAAGAAAAGGAGAGAGAGAGAGAGACAGAGAGACAGAGAGAGACAGAGAGAAGGGGCAGAAAGGTAATTTAAAAGAAACCTTGGCCAAAAACTTTCCCAAATCTGAGGAGAGATACTGATATCTAGGTACAGGGAGCTCAGTGGCCCTCAAACCGATGCCACGGAAGAAGACTTGATAAAAACACATCACAATAAAACTGTCAAAACTGAAAAAAAAAATCAGAGAATTCTGAAAGCAGCAAGAGAAAAGAAATTCATCCCATCTCATACAAGGGAACCTCCATATGACTACCAGTAAATTTCTCAGCAGAAACCTTGCAGACCAGGACAGAGTGGGAGGATATATTCCGAGTGCTGGAAAAAAAAAAATAAAACAACAACAACAACAACAAAAATTGCTTAAAAGACATAATCTACCAAAACATAAACAAGAAAAAAAAACAGATGATCTGAATAGGCTTGTATCTATTAAAGAATTTGAGTAAAAGCTTAATAAACTTCCCAAACAGAAAGCATCAGATTCAGATGGGTTCACTGGTGAATTCTATCAAAATTTAAGGAAGGAATTATATCAATTCTCTACAATTTCTTTCAGACAAAAGAGGGAAAGGGAATAGATCCTAACTCATTCTATGAATCCAGCGTTACCCTAATACTAAAACCAAACACATTACAAAAAAAGAAAACTATAGACCAATATCTCTGATAGATATGAAAATCCTCAACAAAAAATAGGGAAATAAATAAAAAACACATAAAAATAACTATACACTACAACCAAGTGGTATTTATTCTAGATATGCAAACCTGGCTCAAAATTTGAAAACCAATTACTGTAATCCATCACACCAACAGAATAAAAAAGAAAAACCACTTCATATCAATAGATGTAAAAAAGCATTTAACAAAATGCAGTACTCATTCAAAACAAAAAGTCTTAGAAAATTGCAATAGAGGAAAACTTTCTCAACTTGATAATGACTATCCACAAAATATCTACATCTAACATCATATGAATGATGAGAAAAATCAAAGCTTTCCCACTAAGATTAGTTACAAGGCAACAATGTCCTCTCTCATTATGCCTGTCAACACTGTATGGGAACTCCTTGCTAATGCAATAAGGTAAGAAAAGAAATAAAAGTGTACAGATTGGTAAGGAAGCTATATATCTATAAAGCTATGTTTACAGATGACATGATTATCCAAGTGGAAATTCTGAAAGAATCAACAAAAAATTCCTAAAATTAATCAGCAATTATGCCAGGTTGCAAGGTACAAGGTTACAAGGTACAAAAGTCAGTTGCTTTCTTATATACCAAAAATGAACAAGTAAAATTTGAAATGAAAAAACACAGTATCATTTACATTAACATAAAATACTTAAGTATAAATCTAACAAAACATATACAAGATCTATATGAGGAAAACTACAAAATACTGATAGACAAAATAAAAAAAACTAAATAAATAGATATTTCAGGTTCAAGTAAGAAGACTAAATATGTTAAGATATCAGTTTTTCCCTACTTGTTCTATAGATTCAATGCAATCCCCATCAAAATCCCAGAAAGTTATTTTATAGATATTTACAGACTGATTTTGAAGTTTATATAGATAGGCTACTGTGATAGCCAACACAATATTGAAGAAGAACAAAGTTAGAAAATTGATACTACTAAAGCATCAATCATTTCTATAAAACTACAGTAATCAAGATAGTGGTATTAACAAAACAGTACATAAGTAGATCAACAGAACAGAAAAGGGAGACCAAAAATATACAGACATGAATAAAGTCAACGGATATCTGACAAAGGGGCAAAGGCAATACTATGGAGCAAAGATGTCTTTTCAACAAATGGTTCTGGAACAAATGGACATCCACATGCAAATGAAAATGAATCTAGATACAAACCTTACAGCCCTCACAAAATTAATTCAAAATGGATCTATGACCTAAGATAACCTAGGAACAAACCTAGATGAACTTGAATATAGTGGTTCCTTTTTATATACAACACTGAAGACATGATTTATGAAAGAGATAATTGCTGAGCTGAACTTCATTAAAATGAAAAACTTCTGTTCTATGAAAGGCAATATCAAGAAAATTAGAAGACAATCTACAGACTGGGAGAGAATGTCCGCAAAAGACAAATCTGATAAAGGACTTTTATTCAAAATACAGGAGAACTCTTAGAACCCAACAATAAGAAAATGAAAAATTGATTAAAAAAATAGGCCAAAGACCTTAATAAGCACATCACCAAAGAAGACATATATATAAGATATATATATATATATCTTATATATATGTATCTTATATATATCTTATATATATCTTATATATATATGTCATATATATCTTATATGATATATAAGATGCTTCACATCATATGTCACCAAGGAAATGCAAATTAAAACAACAATGAGATACCAATATACATCTATTAGAATGGCCAAAATCCACCACCAAACTCTGGTGAGAATGTGGAACAACAGGATCTCTCAGACATTGTTGATGGGGATACAAAATGGCATAATCATTTTGGAAGATAGTTGGGCAGTTTCTTACAAAACTAAACACATTCTTACTATATGATTCAGCAATCATACTCCTTACTATTTACCTTAAGGAAGTGAAAACTTATGCCCACACAAAAACTGGCACACAGATGTTTATAGTAGATTTATTCATAATTGCCAAACTTAGAAGTGACTAAGATGTCCTCCAGTAGGTAAATAATAAATAAACTCTACTACATCCAGACAATGGAATATCATTCACTGCTAGAAATTGATCTATCAAGCCATGAAAAGACAAAGAGGAACCTGAAATTCATATTACAACGTGAAGGAAGGTCTTGAAAAGATACAAACTGTACAGTTCCAGATATATGACATTCTGGAAAAGGCAAAACGATACAGAAAATTAAAAGACTGGTGATTGTCAAGGGTGGGAAGTGGGAAAGAGACAAATAGGCAGAACACAGGATTTTTAGGTCAGGGAAGATACTCTATATGATGTAAAGATGGACATACATCATTAAACATTTGTCCACCCCCAAAGAATGTACACCACCACAAGTGAATCCAAAGGTAAATTATAGACTTTATGTGATTTATGATGTGCCAATGTAGGTTCATTCTTTGTAAAAAGTGTACTAGTCTGATGAATTATGTTGATAATGTGGGAGGATATGCATCTGTGGGGGGCAGAGGGTGTATAGGAAATTTCTGTACTTTTCTCTTAACTCTGTTGTAAATCTAAAACTGCTCTAAAAAATTAAGTCTTAATAAAAAAAATAAGCAAGACACAAGTATATGCTGCCTATTAATAGACTCACACATAGGCTGAAAGTGAAGAGGTGGAAAAAGATATTCCGTGCAAATGGAAAGCAAAGACAAGCAGGGGTAGCTATACTTATACCAGACAAAATAGACTTCATGTCAAACCTGTAACAAGAAACAAAGGAGATCATTATATTATGATAAAAGTATTAATTCAAGAGAATAAAATAATTATGAATACATATGCACCCAATATTGGAGCATCTAAATATATAAAGCAAATGTTAACAGCTCTTAAGGGAAAAATTGACAGAAATTCAATAATAATAAAGGACTTTAATACTCCACTTTCAACAATGAATGGATCATCCAGACCAAAAATCAATAAGGAAATATTGTACTTGAAATATGTTTTAGACCAAATGGAGCTAACTGACATGCACAGAACATGCCATCAAATAGCAACACAATATATTCTCCTCAAGCACAATGGAACATTCTGTAAGAAAAATCATAATGTTAGGTCACAATGTAAATCAGATGTTAGGTCACAGTATAGAAATCATATCACACATCTATTCTGATCAAAATAGTATGAAAATAGAAAGTAATAACTGGAGTAAAACTAAAAAGAGAATCACAAAATTTGGAAATAAAACAACGTATTCCTGCAAAACCAAAGGGTGAAAGAAGAAATCAAAAGGGAAGTATCTTGAAAGCAACAAAGTGGAAATATACCATAGCAAAACTTACAGGATGCAGCAAAAGCAGTTCTAAGAAGGCTAATATGATAAATGTCTACATTAATAAAAAAGAAAGATCTCAAATAAAATCCTAAGTTTATATTTCAAGACACTAAAAAAAGAACAATAAAAAAACTCATAGTTGGCAAAAGGAAGAAAATACAACAGACCAGAGGAGAAATAAATGAAATAGAGACTAGAAAAACAATAGAAAATATCAATGAAACTAAGGGTGGTTTTAAAAAAAAGATAAACAAAATGGGTAGATCCTTAGGTAGGTTAATTATGAAAAAAAGCTTGAAGATGCAAATAAAGTCAACAATAAAATAAGAAACATTACAACTGATACCATAGAAAAACAAAGCATCATGAGACGTTATTATGAACAATTATATACCAACAAATTAAATAAATTCCTAAGAAGATACAACCTACCAAGACTGAATATTGAGGAAATAGAAAATCAGAACAGACCAATAATGAGAAAGGAAATGGAATCAGTAATTAAAGCCTCACAATAAACAAAAGTCCAGGACCAGATAGTTTCACAGGTGAATTCTGAATATTCAAAGAATTAATACCAGTCCTTCTCAAAGAGAAGAGGGAAGACTCCAAAACTATTTTATGAGGCCAGCACTACCCTGATACCAAAAACTAGTTAAGGACATTAAAAGAAAAGAAAATTAATGCTTAATATCCCAGATGAATATGCACGCCAAAAATCCTCAAAAAAATATGATCAAACCTAATTCAATAGCATGTTAAAATAATCATATACTATGATCAAGTGGGATTTGTCACTCATATGCAAGAATGGTCCAACATACAGAAATCCATGAATGTGATACACTGCATTAACAAAATAAAAGATAAAAATCATATGATCATATCAGTATATGTAGAAAAAGCATTTGACAAAATTTGGTATCCCTTCCTTGTAAAATCTCTTAATATTTAGGTAGAGAGGGAATGTACCTCAACATAATAAAGGCCATATATGACAAGTTTACACCTAATGTCATACTTAATGGTGAAGGGCTGAAAGTTTTTCTTTTATGATCAGGAACAAGACAAGGATGCCCAATTTTGTTCAATATAATAGTGGAAGTCCCATCAAAGAAATTTAGCAAGAAAAAGAAATAAATAAAAGGCATCCAAATCAGAAAGAAAGAAGTAAAATTGTCTCTGTTTGTAGATGACATGATCTTATCTAGATCCACCAAAATCTGTTAAAAATAATAAATAAATCAATAGAGATGCTCAATACAAAATCAACATACAAAAATTAGTTGTACAAAAATCTTAAGATACAAATAAATGCAAAGATATCCACTGTTCATGGATTGGAAGAATTAAAATTGTTAAAATATCCATACTACCCAAAATAGCACACACATTCAATGTAATCCCTATCAAAATTCCAATAGCATTTTACACAGAAATAGAAAAAAAAAAAAACAATTTATATGGAAACCACAAAAGCGCTCAGATAGTACTCACTTCAGTAGCACATAGAATAAAACTGGAATGATACAGAGACTAGTGTGGCTCCTGTGCAAGAATGACATGCATATTTGTGAAGTGTTTCAGATTTTTAATTATTGAATCACTATATTGTACACCTGAAAGTAATATAACACTATATGTTAACTCTACTGGAATTAAAAGAAAAAAGAGCCTAGATAGCTAAAGCAATCTTGAGCAAGAAGAACAAAGTTGGAGGCATCACACTTGTTGCTTTCAAATTATATTATAAAGTGATAAAAATCAAAACACTATGGTACTAGTTTAAAAACAGATATTTAGACCATTGGAACAGAATAAAAAGCCCAGAAATAAAACCATGCATATGTATTCAACTAATCTTTGACAAAGTTGCCAAGAATACACAATGTGGAAAGTTTCTTCAACAAATTATTTTGGGAAGACTAGATATCCACATACAAAAAAAAAAAAAAAAGAAAGAAAAGAAAAGAAAAGAAAAAGAAAAAGGATGCATATTTCATACTACCCGTAACATTTAACTGAAAATGGATGAAAGCCTTAAATGAAGACATGAAATTCCTAGAAGAAAACACAGGGGAAAACTTCCTTGACATTACTCTTGGCAATAATTTTTTTTTTTTTTTTTTTTTTTTTTTTTTTTGCAGGGGGGGATTTGACACCAAAAGCACAGATAACAAAAGCAAAAATAAATGAAGCAGACAGTATGAAACTTAAAGGTTTTTGCATAACCAAAGAAACAATGAACAAAATGAAAAGGCAGCTTATGGAATAGAAGATAGTATCTTCAAAACATATGTCTCACAAGAGATTAATATCCAAATTACATAAAGAACTCATAAAACTAAACAGCAAAAAAATTCAAAGAAGTCCATTTAAATATAGGCAAAGGACCTGAAAGATATTTTTTATAAAGAAGACACACAAATAGACAACACGTGCATAAAAGATGCTCAACATCACTAATCATAAGAGAAACACACATCAAAACTACAGTGAGATACTACAATGAGATACTACCTCATAGTAATAGTATGACTATTACCAAAAGTCAAAAATAAGTGTTGGTGAGGAAGTAGAGAAAAGGGAGCACTTGTATGCTATTGGTGGGAATGTAAACTGGAACAGCAATTACAGAAAACAGTATGGAGTTTCCTCATAAAGTTAAAAAAAGTATCATATGATCCAAAAATGTCACATACGAGTATATAGCCAAAGAAAATAAAGTCACTATGTCAGATTGGTAGCTGTACTATGAGTTCATTACAGCATTATTCACAGTGGTCAAGATATGGAACAACTTAAGTGCTCACTAACAGATATATGAAATATGACATACATATGTAATGAAATATTATCTGGCTTTTTTTTAAAAAGTGGAAATCCAAGGGCTTTCCTTGGGTGGCTCACTAGGTTAAGCATCCAACTTTGGCTCAGGTCATGATCTCACTGTCTGTGAGTTTGAGCCCCGCATTGAGCTCTGTTGCTGACAGCTCAGAGCCTGGAGCCTGCTTTTGATTCTGTGTCTCCCTCTCTCTCTGTCCCTCCCCTGCTTGTGCTCTCTCTCTTTCTCAAAAATAAATAAACATTAAAATAAATTTAAAAAGTAAATCCTGCCATTTGTGACAAATGAATGCACCTAGAAGACACTATGCTAAGTGACTTAAACCAGGCACAGAAAGACAAATACTGCATGATCTCACTTACAAGTGGACTTAAAAAAAAAAAAAAAAAAAAAAAATCGAACTCAATGTAACAGAGGGTGGAGTACTGGTTACAGGGTTGGAGGAAGGGTTGGAGGAGATAGGAAGATGTTGTTCAGGGCTAACAACCTGCGGTTAGATGATGAATAAATTCTGGGCAGCCAATATACAGTATGATGACTATAGTTAATAATAATGTATTATACACTTGAAATTTGCTAAGAGAGTAGATCTCAAGTGTTTTTACCATGAAGAAAATTGTAACTATGAGAGGTGATGAATATGTTCGTTAGCTTGACTGTAGTAATCATTACACAATGCATATATACATTCAAAACATCATGTTGTACAACCTAAATATATACAATTTTTATTTGTCAATAATACCTTAATAAAGCTGAAAAAAATCTGCATAGCAAGACCTACCTGGGGATCTCACTTAGCCAGTCCCAAAATAACTGTTTCTAATGCAGCAAAAGAGACTTGGTGACATATTGCTTAAACATTTGCAGCTTGTCGGTATCTTTTCAAAACTTCTCCTCTGATTTAAACCCCGTGCTTTCCAAAAACCAGTCATATTTCATTCCCAAACTGATAATATTAGTTTCCTGTTTATTTTATGTATATAATTTATAGGGGTATTAATAAAAACTAATGAAATATAAGTAGAAAAAAGTAGTAAAAAACTTAGTGGTATTTCATATTCCGATTACTATATTTTAAATTGTTTATTCAAAAGAAACTAAAGCAATAAATTGTATCTAATTCATTAACAAGTATTATGTAAGCAAGAAAGAGTTTCCTGAATACCAACTTAGGGACTTGCATGTAAAGAAAATCTTTGGCTTCATATTTAAAGTGTGACAAACTGGGGCACCTGGGCGTCCAGCTTCGGCTCAGGTCATGATCTCGTGGTCCGTGAGTTCGAGCCCCGTGTCGGGCTCTGTGCTGACAGCTCAGAGCCTGGAGCCTGTTTCAGATTCTGTGTCTCCCTCTCTCTCTGACCTTCCCCCATTCATGCTCTGTCTCTCTCTGTCTCAAAAATGAATAAATGTTAAAAAAATAAAAAAAAATAAAGTGTGACGAATAAATGTGTATTTATGTTAAAATGAAAATAAAATATTCAACTATGGTATGTATTTTTAATACAAGTTCTCTCTTTTACCAATGTTTTTTCAATTAGCCAATTAATTGTAGGTCCTGATCACTTAAGATAAGAGGGCTTTCTAATGTCTGAAGAATGTATTACCCAAGATGCCAGGAGTATTGCTGGGCTAACAGCACAGCCCTCAGCTCTCTGCCCTCTCTGGAGATCTCCCTTGGCCAAAGAGAGCTGCCCTGTCACTAGAATCTAACGACTGGTTATTTTGCCAGTATAAAGGCCCAGGCTCCTCATTCCAACTTGGAAAACTCTCAAAGGTCATCCCAGCTTCAGAGTTCTCTCTGGATTGACTGAGCTCTTACTGAGACTGCATCACAGTCCAATCTCTCCCCAGCTCAGTCCTGCTTCCTCCGTTCTCCCTTGGTGTGGATTCTGAAGGCATGTTCCAATAAACATCCTGATCCCTAATGTCTGTGTGACTCTGCTTCCTGTGAGTCCCACAGTAGGCTTCTACAGTGCTTTCACCCTAATCTGGCTTTCAAAGAGCATCTAACCACTTGCAGCCTGCCTGAGAATCAATGTCAAAGTTGAAGATCTGACTTAAAAACTATCCAGAGATACAGTCCCCGCTTGCTTTCTATCTCTTTCTCACTTCCAAATCCTTTATCCATGTCTCCTCTTCCTGTGGAGGCCCACAGAAATGGATATCTGATATGTTACTTCTATATACTATAACTTTCATTATATCCCATTACCCTATCATTGTAATAAATAAGTATAATATGGTAATAGTCACTGCTGCAATAAGTGGATCCACAAATTTATGTTTCAAACCCAGTAGAAGTTCATTTCTTGCTCATTTACTAATAATCACTAGGTAAACAAGTTGGCATGGAGCCTTCTTCCACACAGTTGTTTAGAAGTTTCTGCTATTTTCACCAAATGTTTCCCAAGGTTCCTCTAAGAGCTGGCTTCATTCCAGTCAACAAGAAAAGAAAAAAGTGTATGCAGAGAAAGCTGTGAAGATTTTGGAGGCCACACTTGAAAATGATGTACCTCACTTTCATTGAGTGCTCAGTTTGAGGTCAAACCAAACCACAAGTAAGAGTGGGGAATGTAGTCTTCCTGAACATCCAGGAAGGCGAATACAGATTTTGGTGAGCAGCTCTGTCACACTAGGGTCATCCAAAAGTTTCATGTCCTAGGACACAATGGGTTAATTCTCCACACTCAACTCTTTCTGGGACTTGTAAATGATCTATGAATTTGAACTCACCTTCTGTTATACCCCCTCTCTGTATGAGCATTTAATGTGATTGATGCTATTGATTTCTTTTATGTTCTTACATTTTCTAGAATTATCTAGGTTACTCCTAATTCCTTATATCACTCCTTACTAACACAGATAAGAGAGAAATGTGTACATATTTTATTTTTTAAGCAGTTTTATTGAGGTATAATTTATATACAAAGAACTGCACATACTCAATGGTTACAATTTGATGAATTTGGACATACGCAAATACACGTTTACTGTCACTGCAATCACAAAAAGAGACAAGAGACAAAGAGACATCAAACTAAAAAGTTTTTGCATGGCAAAGGAAACAATTCAAAAAATGAAAAGGCAACCTACAGAATAGGAGAAAATATTTGTAAACCATATAGCTGATAAGGGACTAATTTCCAAAATATATAAGGATCTCCTACAACTCAGTAACACGAAAACCCAAGCAACCTATTAAAAAATGGGCAAAGGACTTGGACAGACATTTTTCCAAAGAAAACATACACACACCCAGCATGAATATGAAAATATGCTCAATATCAGTAACTATCAGGGAAATGCAAATAAAAACCACAATGAAATGTCACCTCACATTTGTTAGGATAGCTTTTATTTATTTATGTATGTATGTATGTATGTATGTATGTATTTATTTATTGTTTTTTAAAGAGAGAGAGAGAGAGAGAGAGAGAGAGAGAGCACGCACAAGCATGAGTGGAGAGGGGTAGATGGAGAGGGCATGATAGAAGCTTAAGCAGGCTCCATGCTCAGCACAGAGCCCCATGCAGGGCTTAGCCTCATGATGGTGAGTTCATGACCTGAGCAGAAATCAACCGACTGAGCTACCCAGGTATCCCTAGAATAGCTATTATTTAAAAAAAAAAAGTGTTGGTGAAGTTGTGAAAAAATAGGAACCCTATACAGTGTTGGCAGAATACAAAATGGCACAGCAGTCATGCAAAACACTATAGATATTCCTCAAAACATTAAAAATGGAAATACCAAATGATCCAGCAATACCACTTCTGGATATTTCAAAATAATTGAAATCAGAACCTCAAACAGATATTAGCACTCCCATGTTTATTGCAGCATTACTTACAATAGCCAATATATGGAAATGAACTAAGAATCCACTGAAAAATAAATAAAGACAATGTGGTAATGGATATACAGCAGAACATTATTTAGCCATAAAAAAATTCTGCCATTTGCAACAACATTCATAAATGTAGCGGACATGATGCTACAGGAGATAAGCATCACAGGACAAATACTGCATGAGTCCTTTCATATGAGGTATATAAAATAGTCAAATTTTTTAAGTGGAGAGTACAACAGTGGCTGCTGGAGGCTGTTGGGTTGGAGAAATCGGGAGTTGCTGTTTAATGGGTATAAAGTTTCAGTTATGCTAGTTGAATAAATTCTAGAAACATAAATTCTGTATAACATACTGCCTAGAGTTAACAATACGGTACTGTATACTTCAAAATTTGTTAAGAGGGTAGATGTCACATTAAATGTTCTTACCAAATGTCAAACAAAACAAAGGGAATACGTGTGCATTTTATAGTCATATCTTTAACAGAATTCCTGTATACATTTCCATAGAAATGCACAATCACACATTGTCAGCATATTTATAAAGAATAAAAGAAACAGAACCTGCATATGTCAATACCAATCATGGTTCTAGGCTCTTTAGTTACATTTATTCCTCACAACAACATAAAAAGTAAATCCTGTTATGATTATGTTAGAGAGAAAGAAATTTAGGGTTAGAGATAAAGTATTCGCCCCACCCCTACTCAGTTAAACCTAAATTTTCTGGTCTCCAGAGCATACCTACACTTTTAATCAATAGATGTGTTGCCTCATGACTGGTGTCTGCTAGAAACTGGGATGGGACTTATAAATAATCATGCTCAATTCTATTCCAACATCTTAGTTGGAGCTGGTCTTATCTAACCTAGAAAACCAAAGCTTTGGGGTAAGATTTCAGTGCTCTATGTTCTTCTCCAGGCACTCTCCCTGACAAATCATTTATGCACTTTAATCTTCACCTTTAATACCTTTAATACTGAGATGACAATTCTGTAATTCCACTCAAGGAGTTTCAATCAGGAACAGTAACAAACATTGGCTGCAGGTCAGATATGAGTTTTGTTAAAAGAAAACACATATAAAGCTGAGATATGATTTGGCTATTTAATACACTGTGAAATTTAGGACTTTGTTAATGTGTTAGGTTTACACAGAATTGTTTATATTTCCCCACATATACCATGATGTTTCTTACACTATTTTTCCCACCTTGAATGTTCCCACACCCAGTAGGGTGACTTAGTTTCCGCATTTATAAAATGAGGATAATAATATCACCCATCTTGTGGAGTTATAATGAGAATATAAAGAGATAATGTAAAGTGCTTAGAAAACAACTGGCATATTGAAAACACTCAATAAAAGTTATTTTCATAGAGAGGGAGCTTAATCTATGCTATAATTTACTTCCCAATAGTTTGGCCAATGACATACTATTAGTATAGAAATATACTGTATCAAAAATGTCTTTCAAATTGCTAAAGTTTACTTATTTGATACATAGCTTATTAAAATATTGGCCTCACACTAGCAACCTGATAAAATAGCAAGATAAATAGGATTACACACCTATACATTGATAAATTATCTAAACATAAAATATACTTTAATGCTCTGCCATAAAGGTGCAAAAGCCAGTAAGCATCCAAACACATTAAGGTCATCACTGGTCAACACACTTCAAGTTATAGGCTGCCACATTTATGATGACAAGTAATTTGATATGTTTCACAAAATCAATAATTTAAGAGGTACTTTATTTCTGCTTTTCTCCCCCTCTCTCCCGTTTTTCAGAGGACCACACTCTGTGTCTTTCCACATCTGATATATTTCAGAAAGAATAATATCAAGTCTTAATTTAAAATGAGTGATGTAGTACAGAGTTTTAGACCATATATCTATTCAAAGCTGTCAGTTTCCTTTCACCACTTTTCCTATATTCTAAAAACAAATTTAAATTAAACATAGATCAACAATAAATCTGCCAGTTTCTGTCTTATTTATGGCACTTTTAGAAGAGATACTGATGTTCTTTTATAAGCCAAGATGGACACTTTCTCATTCCTTCAGAATTAAAATTAAAACATCTAAAATATTTTATAGAATTTTATTAACCAAGAGATGTCTACTATTTTGCTGATCTTAATATTATTCCTTCATGTGTCCCCCTGTAAGATACAGGGAAGCATGTTCTATGTAGTAGAAGGGAGAAGAGCCTCAGTTTTCATTGCCCAAACTTGATAAGTACAAAACTATAATATGATTTGAAGATTTAAAAGGAGAGAAAGGTACAGTAGGGGAAGATTTCGCTGAATACCTAGGACCTGATCTATTCCAGATACATGTTATCTCTAAAATTTTACATGATTTAACTCCCAAAGCTGAATGATCAAGAAATTAGAATATATAGCATGATGAAAATTATAATAATCAAACAGCAGTTGTGCATTTATATTTAAATGCAGCACACACACACATTACCATTTATTACCTAAAAATGTTCTTCTTCAAAACTGTATAAATGACCAAGAGCCCTCACATCTCATTACAATCATTCATTATTATTTGTACTATCTGACCATACTATGATGTTTGAGTCTCTATGACAACAATATGAGGTTATCTGCTGTGTGTGTCCATCTTCTACTCTGAATAGATATGTCTATTGTGATTATCTATGCCTAGTTACCACTGTATGCTGGGTGTGTGGGAGGCAAACAACCTGTTGCTATTCCACAGGAATTCCAGTTGAGATAAACCATAGTAGAAGCACCAAACTTAAGAATTCTCATCCACACTTGAACCTGATTTACTTGAGGAGATCCTGGAATTTGAGCATGATGTGGTAATAGAATGTGGCTTTTGGAGGGGTATTGGAGGGGTTAAGTATATTTTGAATATAGGTAAATATTGAAGTATATATATTAAAGTAAATAAATGACAAAAAAAGGACCCATAGCTGTAATATCACCCAAATGGACAATCTGATTTTAAAATTTATAATGGATGTAGGGCACCTGGGTGGCTCAGTTGGTTAAGCGTCTGACACTTGGCTTCAGTACAGGTCATGATCTATCAGTTCATGAGTTTGAGCCCTGCATCAGGTTCTGTGTGGACAGTGTGGAGCCTGCTGGGGATTCTTTCTCTCTTTCCTTCTCTTTCTCTCTCTCTCTCTCTCAAAATAAATAAATAAAAACTTAAAGAAAAGAAAATAAAATTTATAATGGATGTAAAAGGCCAAAAATGGCAAAGAAAATTTTAAAAATAATTATAAAAAGATTATCACATTTATACCCCTGGATATCAAAATTTGTTATAAAGCTTCAGCAATGAAAGTTGAGTGATTTTCACATGCAGCAAACAAACAGAACAATAGGATAGAATAAAGTGTCTAGAAATAGGCCATCCATATACAGACATTTAATTTTTTAAACAAAGCAAGATGAAACAAATGGAAGTTCAAAATATGTTGGTAGATTTAACTCTATACAATGCAAATGGATTAATTAAAATAATGAATTTCTGGGTAGGATAAAATAAAATCCAATTATATGCTATGTATAAGAGACACCTGTAAAGTAAGAAGTTTATATAGGTTTATTGTAAAAGGATAGAAAAAGATATGCCCAATAAATTCTAAGCAAGAGAGGTATATATTGCTATATTTATATGAGAAAAATTAGACTTCTTGGGTAAATTAAAGCATTGCTGGAGATAAAGAAGGTTAATTTGTTGTAATGAAAGGATTGATTCTCCTAGGAAACTATAATCATGTTAAATTTGTGCATATCTAGTAACACAGTATCAAAATAAATTAGGAAAAATGTACAGAATTAAAACAAAGAAACAGATCTACAGTAGAGAATTTTTAACACAGAGTTGAAAGCATAAGCCAAAACAAACAAACAAGAAACCCACAAAATACATAAAAGATATGAAGGACATAAACACTTGACCTAATTGGCTCTTACAACACACATTAACAAACGATAGCAGAGTGCATATTCATTTCAGGAACACATAGAACTTTCACAAAATCGATCATATACTGGCCCATATACCAAAACTCAACATATTTCTTTTCTTTTTTGAGGTTTGTTTATTTATTTATTTATTTATTTATTTATTTATTTATTTATTTTGAGAGAGACAGGGAGTGCATGCACTCGAGAGGGGTGGGAGAGAGAGAGAGAAAGAGAGAGAATTCCAAGCAGACTCTGCACTGTCAGCATGGAGCCTAACGCAGGGCTTGATGTCACCAACTGAGAGATCACAATCTGAGCAGAAATTAAGAGTTGGACACAACTGACTGAGCCACCCAGGCACCCTCAACACATTTCAAATACTGGGAAACAATGACATAGTTCTCTGACCACAGTGTAAATTAACTTAAAAATCATTAAGAAAAAGGTAAATAAAAAATACTAAATTTATAAAGTTGGAAGCCTACTTCTAAATAACTTGTGGGTCAAAAAAGAATTCACGCTGGAATAAGAAAGTAGTTTGAAATGAATATCAACAAAATATGATACATCAAAACTTGGACAATATAGCCAAAGTAGAAGTTTAAAATATAGAGACTTGTAAGTGATTAAGAAAAAAAGCTAAAAATTAATGAGCTAAGCCATGTATCAATCTTAAGAAATTTAAAAGAAATTCTTAAAAAAGTAGGAAAAGTAACTCAAATACATTTGAAGATAAGATAGGTAAGAGCAGTTAGAACCTATCCATCTTAAAGTATTCCAATTAAAGAGGATGGAATGCTTTATGAGGCCAGCATTGCCCTGATAACAAACCAGACAAAGACACCACAAAATTATGGCCCATATCCCTGATGAACATAGAAAAATGCTAACGAAATAGCAAACCAAATTCAACAATACATTAAAAGGGTCATATACCATAATCAAGTGGGATTTACTCTGGGATGCAAAAATTGCTTAACATCTGCAAATCAATCAATGTGATATACCACACTAACAAAAAGAAAGATCAAAATCATATGATCATTTCAACAGATGTTGAAAAATCATCTGACAAAATCCAACATCTATGTATGATAAAAACTCTCAAGAAACTTACTATGGAGGGAACATACCTCAACATAAAATAGGCCATATATGACAAATCCACACCTAACATCATAGTCAATAATGAAAAGCTGAAAACTTTTCTTCTAAAATCAGAAACAAGATAAGAATGCCACTTTCTTTCAAAATAGTATTACAAGTCCTACCCAGAGCAATTAGGAAAGAAAAAGATATAAAAGGCATCCAAACTGGAAAGGAAGAAATAAAAGTCACTATTTGCAGATGACATGATACTATATATAGGAAACAGTATAGACTCCATCAAAAACTGTTAGAACAAATAAACAAATTTAGTAAAGTCACAGGACCCAAAATTAACATAGAGAAATCAGTTGCTTTCCTATATCCTAACAAGCTATCAGAAAAAGAAATTAAGAAAATAATCCCATTTACAATCACATCAAAAAGAATAAAATACCTAGGAATAAATTTAACCAAGGAGGTAAAAGGACTTGTATTTTGAAAACTATAAGACACTAATGAAAGAAATTGAAGATGACACAAATAAACAAAAAGATATTCTGTGTTCATGGATAAGGATATTATCCATACTGCCCAAAGTGATCTATGGATTTAATAAAATCTTTATGAAAATACCAACAACATTTTTCTCAGAACTAAAACAAAATATTCTGAAATCTGTATGGAACCACAAAAGATCCCAAACAACCAAAGCAATCTTGAGCGAGAAGAACAAGGCTGGACATATCATGCTTTCTGATTTCAAAACATACCACAAAGCTAGAGTAATCAAAACAGTATGCTACTGGCACAAAAACAGACATATAGATCTCTGGAATAAGATAGAGAACCCAGAAAAAAACTGTAAATATATGGTCAATTAATCTATGACAAAGGAGGGAAGAATATACAATGGGGAAAAGACAATCTCTTCAATAAATGATTTTGGAAGAACTGGACAGCTACGTGCAAAAGAATAAAACAGGACCACTACCTTACATCTTGTAACTGTATACACTTGTGCAAGGCCATGTTTAATGACTGCATAGTATTCCCCTGTACCCATGTATCATCTTGATTCAATCAACATTTGTTTCTTGGCATTTAGATTGTTTTTCTTATTTATTTTACATGAGCACACTTACGATCTAATCTCTTCTGATTTCCATAAAATAAATTTCTAGAAGTCAGTTTGCTGGATCATAACACACACAAAATATTAAGGCCCAAAACACAGAGAGTTTTCATCATAATTTTGACAGCAGTACAACAAAAATAAGTTTATTCATATACTGGTACTGGGTTTTGTTCAATTACAAATTTTATTTAAACTCTGATTTAAAAGATTTGGCTATCTATATTAGACACAATCTCAACAATTCCAGAAGTTCCAATGAGGGTTTAGACTTGGTTACTCGCCAAAAAGAAGGAAGTGCTAAAAAAATTTCAAAGGCTTTTACTATAAAATATTACAGTTCCAGAATTTATTGACTGGATTTCAAGGATTTATGTTATCACACTTGCTGATGGGAGTGCCAACATCTAAACCAATTCATGTTCCTTATTGGAACAACACATTTCCACTCTTCTTGCATCATCAATGTGAAAGTTGTATATTCAGTTTGGCAACCAATTAGGCTAAAAGACATAAAATCAAGTTGGAGAGGGATTAGATATATAGTAATTCTCTAAGTTTACTGGGGAAAAAAAGCAGATATAAATAATCTGAAGATCTTTATTTATCTTGACAGTTCATAAATGGATCACAAGCTATCAGTACAGAGGCTGCTGTGAGTCAGTAACTGATTTTATGTCAGAAAGCACAATTCACATGTGAGATTGGAGACAACAGTACTGATTAGAATGGAGATTAGGGAATTTCGGCCAAGTCACAGAGAGAGACATGCAGATCTCAAAGACTAACCATGCTCCCTTATGGGTATGTTGGGCTTGTTTTTTGTGGAGTAGAATAAACTTAAACTCTGTTACCTTTTTTGTTAGATCAAACTTAATAGATTAAGTCCAAATTCCTCCATTATGTTTTAAATAGGAGTGCACTTGTCATGAGCCCTGGGTGCTGTATGGAAGCGTTGAATCACTAAGTTGTATACCTGAAACTAACACTGTATGTTAACTAACTGGAATTTAAATAAAAATTTACTGGAATTGAAATAAAAACTTGAAAAAAAATAAGAGCACACAGAATACCACCAATAGATATTAAGAGAAGAAAAAGAGAGTTCTAGCTTAAATGAAAGTGTATTTTACTATTTTTAAATTTTAACTTAATAAAGGTAATATTAACACATATAACATTAATATGCAAAATAAATAAATAAATAACTTTAAAAAAAGATATTGAATGGGCAAAGAGAAAATTTTAAAAACAAAACTTGATCATTATTTTTGTTTGTATTGGCTATATACTTCATTTAAATTTTTTTTTAACATTTATTTATTTTTGAGAGACAGAGACAGAGTGAGAGCAGGGGAGGGGCAGAGAGAGAGGGAAACACAGAATCAGAAGCAGGCTCCGGGCTCTGGGTTGTCAGCACAGAGCCCGACACGGGGCTCGAACCCACAAACTGTGGGATCATGACCTGAGCCGAAGCCGGATGCTCAACTGACTGAGCCATCCAGGTTCCCCCTTACTTCATTTTATAGATTTTTTTAAGAGTAATTTGTATGAAGCTATTTATGAAAATTGGTTGTGATTTTGTAAGCTACTTTCCTTATTAAAGATATCATTATAATCTCTTGTGCATTTATGGAGAAGAGAAATTATTTTCCTCATTCTGTGTGATTTGTAAAACACTTGCATAATCATTAATTTAGTCATTCAACAAACATTTATTAAAAACCTACAATATTCAGGGCACCTGGCTGGCTCAGTTGGAAGAGCGTGCTACTCTTGATCTTGGGGTCATGAGTTCTAGCCCCACGTTGGCTGTAGAGATTACTTAAATGAATAAATAAATAAAAAGTTTAGAAAGAAATAAAGAAAAAAAAAAGAAATGCTCTAAGTTAAAAAAAAAAAAAACTAGTATATGCAAAAGCACCATACTAGAATCTGTGAGAGCTATAGAGATTTTAACATGCAGTTCCTATGCTCAAGAAAACTATATAATAAAATAGTAAAATATAACCATATTTATAAAACAGGCAGTGTTAAATACTATGAGAAAGGTATAGAAAAAGTACCATGGCTAGAAACATGGAAACACCTCAAGCTAAAGGAATCCAGCAGTTTAATGAAAGTGGCATTTTAGCTGAAATTTGAGGATGGGTGGGAGAGGCAAACTATAAAGAGACTATAGTGTAATAAAAAGCATAGGGAATATAAATGCATAACAGTTCACTGAATTTAGAGCATGGGCTGCAAAATGAAAAGTATCAAAACCCATGGCTGAAAAGGTAGGAGAATTGGATCACTATCACTTAATCCCTGCTGGGTGTGTTTTGGGATAAGCAAGTCTCTTGGTCAGAGGAATGACTCAATCAAAGCCACATGTTAGAGAACCTGGCAAAATTTCAGGCGTATTTAGGATAAAATAGGACTGTAAAAGATTGGAAGACAGGCCTTATAAGTCAGAATACTATTGTAGGAAGTCCAGGAAGATAATGACACTGTGAATAAAGAGTAAGATAATGACAGTATGAATGACAGAATGAGGCAACATATTGATCACTATCAGTAATGTCTTTGATAGTTCTAGACAAAAGATTTGCATCCATTGCTTTTGTCTTATTTAGTTTGGAATTTCCCCCCAAGTTTCCTGGATAGCTTGATGAATACCTTTCAGGAAAGTATTATGAAAATGATTCTTCAACTCCTGGTAGGATCTTTCTCAGGTGTGGAAATCTGCAGCAATTATGAGACTGCTCATCCCAGGACTAAGGGAGCTAGTAGCCTACTTCAGGGCACAGAACAAAGTAAAAGGGCATCAAGGTTAAAGATGCTCCAAGTGGTTGTACTTGAATTACATCTCAGAGTAACTCTAGAAAGCTTTGTGTGATTTCCTTAACAGTTCCCTGCTTTATAATAGCTATATTAGTCTGATATTCAGTTGTGCAAGAATAAGGGATAAGAGGCAGAGGTGCTGAGTGTCTTTGAGGGACACCTCAGAAGAGAGATGCTGTGACAGAGCGCAACTGTTGAGAGTCACTCATGGGGACTCTAGCCTCTCACTCTCACTCGTCCAACCTCAGCAACTTTCTAAAGGTTCTTTTGAGATCCACAAAAGTCAGCCATACGGAGAATAACTCACACAATGTTCAGAAAAGATAAAATACTTAAAGTCCTCTACTCCCTAAATACTATCCCAGAATGAATTATCCCTGAGAGAAAGTAGGTAGTACTCACCATCTACTTTACTACTGTATTTAAAGATCAGATAGAAAATATTGGTCTTCCAATGTATTCCTAATTGAGGGGGAGAAGAGTAGTAATTTCCTGCCTGCTTAGGACACAGGGAGCTTAGAAGCTCTGAAACTCCGGGGCTGTGACTTAAGCAAGCTATAGAAGCTTTGATTCATAACTGAGCATTCAAATTCCTGGTAGGGAGTATGGCATTGAAAAAGAAGGTTAAATGCACAAGCATCAAAATATACAGGTGTTTCTTATCAACTGTCATAGATACCTAGCAAAGAAATTACTTCTGCCTAGCTGACACATTGCATAACGTTTTATATATATATATATATATATATATATATATATATATATATATACACATATATATGTTATCACTATATCTATCTTTTTAAAAATGTATGGAGGACCTAGGGTATTGGAATCAAATTCAGTGCACAGAAGGGTTGGCATAGAGAGGTAAATTCACACAAAATGCTGAATGGTTACAAAGGGATTTCTCATTCAGGTTGATTTGATTAGCAATTATCTATGAATCTAATTTCTCAGGTAATGTTTCTTTCATCATTTTCCATGGTAGCAGGCTGATGAACAGTTCATTTACATTTTTATTAGCCTATAAAGCTTTTCCTGCTTATGCTCTTTTACCTTACCCCAAAAGCAATACTTAATGTTTAATGATAGCTAATAGAACCTTTGGCAAAGACTCAAATGCCCCCCCTCAAAAAAAATGACACTCAAGCTAATGCCCTCTTGTATCAATATTACAATTGATATATACACAAGGTACCTCTTCTGAAACCATAAGATTACTGACTATGATGCATGGTCTATGATCTTGTCTCAGTCTCTAGACCAAAAACCTAGACAGTAGGAGACTGTCTCCTTGCCTTTAATAAACAGTATGCTCTGTAGCGCATTCAGCAATTAGGACATAGAACTTCTGGTTTTGACTTCTGAGAAAACCACTTTTGAAGGCCACAGGAGATGTACTGTTCCTAAATCAGGTCTCAGTTTTTAAAGACTATTTGTATAATAAATATTTAGTTTCAGACTTAGCCATTTGATAGGAAGGTATATTAAACTTTGTCATCACAGAACTGCAAATGACTATTCAGACCAACTTTAAAGTGAATACCAACGAATGGTAATTAGAATACATATCAATCATTAATGGCATTCACTAGGTGATGTTTAAACAATCATTTATAATAATGTGCATTAACTGGTAATATTTGGCCCTTGCTATGCTTTTTGTACCTGAATTGTAGTAGCTCATGATCTTCATGTAATATTTGTCTCTCTGCTTGCAAAATTTTGGGAGATATCAGAGACAAGGTAATGGTGTTGCACACTGTGAAATGACATAGGGTTCTGTTTTTTCTAATTCCGAATGAAGTTCATAAGGGACGATTGTCTATTCATAAGACTGTAGACAGGTCTAATACTTTTTAGTTATACTACTCCTGAGTACATTATCTCTTTAAGAGAGAGAGAGAGAGGCAGAGAAAGAGAGAGAGCACATTTTATAATTCCAAGCATTCACTTGTTTGTGCCTTTGGGAAGAAAACTAAAGCCATTTTAAAAGAAATAACTTAGAGAGAGTTAGAAGCTTCTTGGTAAACAAAACTCTCTCCTGAAACATTCAGATGATTTAGTTAAGAATGAACTGGAACAACATCAATTGCATTTCCTTGAAATCAGAAATAAATTCCAAAATAACTAGGAAGGCTTTCTGAAGCAGTGTTTGGAGAAGTGTTTACAATCTGAAGAAAGGATAAGGTAGGATACAATAAATTCAACTACAAAAATAATACTCTCACCTGCACAAAGTGTATATGAAACTGTGACTTTCTGTGACAAATAAAACACTCCCCATCCCCTATACATTACATATTGTGTCATCCCAGACATGCTTTTCTATTTGCTATTCAAACAGCTGTCTACAGCTACAGATAATTGATTTGTCTCTTGATAACTTTAGAAACTACTGTATGAAGTATCACAGTGTAACAGCTTTTAAAAGAATTATTTGACTAAGTATAAAGTGTTTTACACTTGGGGGATATGTCTGTGTATGTGTGGTGTATGTGTGTGTTGTATTCTCACACATACGCATTATACCTCCATGGGTTCTGGTGCCCATATTCTAAGTGCCATATAAAGCTATTCTTGAATTAATTTAATATTGATTTATTTGTATATGTAGCAACATCTGGGCTTTAAATAGTAAGATATTCAGTTTATGCTTTATTTTCTGAATATATTTTTTGTGTCTTATGGGTGTAAGTCTGGTTTAGCAACACATGCAAGAGTCAAAAGGGAATAATTGTCCTTCTATATACAAGACTACAGATTTGAAATAGATAATCAGGTGTGGGTCCTACTCATCTCATTTATTCATTGCCTGAATGGCTCTGTGGAAGCCACTGAACTACTCTAATCCTCAGTTTCCTTATTAATAAACTAAATCTAATGGTAACTATCTAACAGGAGAGCCAAATGACAAATGCATGTGAATACCAAAGCACTAACAAATGTTAGCTAATATTTTTTATTTCTCATGGTTGAGAGAACATATGACTCATGTGCCCCTTGGATTTAAAGGGGAGAAGAGGGTTTAGTTCATTTTTGTAAACTGCTGACACGATCTTAGGCCTTGCATAAAGCAGCATATGTACATGTATTGATAGATGGATAGGTCAGGGAGAAGTAGTGAGACCCAGGATAACTAGTATTTGCCTGTTTTTCAAAGCACAGTAAATCTAAATCTGAGTTCTCAAATTGCAATCAGCATGTCCAGGAATCCACAGCACATGTTCTCTTCTATTATTGAAGGAGACAGCTGCCTAGTCAATGTAAATTTTATTGTAAAATTGTTTAATAGAATTCACAATTATGGGAGGACAAACACACTTGAGACACTAATGGAGGTTCTGAATTTGATATGTGTAGACAAAGAGGGCTGTCAGACTTAGCATCACTTATTGTTGCACAGAGACAGGTGGGCAATAAAAGAAAGTGGCTACTAACGAAAGGGAACTCCCACTGATCCACTGCTACCATCTCTGCTAACCAAGAGTGAAAAACAGGAGTGAAATAAGCATCTAAATTTTTGGTATAATAAGTGGAGCTATCTGTATTTTATCCCATTGTTCTCATTGCACTTTCTACACCATTTGATACCCAGGATCCTTTACTGAAAGACTCCATAGTCCTAATTACTGTGATAGTACAATATCCTTGTTTTCTTCATTCCACTGTGACCAATGCATCTTTGTCCCTCAATGGGGCAGCAAGTCCTCAAGTCTCTATAGATAGGCTCAGTCCTGGCTATTTATTAGACCCAATTTACAACTTTCAGCTATTATGGTTTAAAATATCACCTCTTCACATATAATTTTCAAAACCTTACATTAAACCCCAACTTCTCCATTGAATGCTAGTTGTATATTTCTAAATGATTAAGGAACATTTCCACTTGAAAGTTTGGATGTCATTAGATCAACATGTTGGGACTAATTGAGTTCTCCTCCAAATTGATTCCTTTATCCAATCTTTTATCTCTCTCTGTTTAATCATCATATCATCACTCTGGAATCCGTAGTAAATTCTTTGTTCAGAGAAATCCTCTTCAATACATTACTTATCAAAACTCCAATCATTCTCTTGCTCAAAAAGTCCCAATGGCTCCTTATTTCCTATTAGAAAAAAATCCTACTGGCTGTAAATGTCTTTAAAGAGCAGGGATTTATTTGTTTTATTTATCTCCTTATCCATTTAGTCATGTGTGTTGTATATCATAAACTACAATATATGCTTACTAAGTTGAATGAAACTCCTTGGACTTTTATGCTCAGTTTCCTTAGTCTGGTCCATTCCTAACATCCAAAGGGACTTTTCACAACCTGTTTGTCATTACATTCACTCTCTCCTAAGTGTGTTCAGCTCATTCTTCTTACAGTTTCTGGACATGATTCCTCTTTTTTTTTCTGTCAAGTTCTTACCACTCCTTAAAGTTCAGCCCAACTTCAAAACCCCTCTCATAAATCCTTCCCCAAATCTTTCAGTCTACATTGATTTCTATTCCCAGTGAACACATAACACTTCTCATTTTGTGTTGTCATTCTTTGCTATGCAATTATCACATTTCTAATTGTTTCTAATTATCAAACTCACTCTGATCTTTGACTCTTTCCCTTTCCTTCCTTCCTTACAATTTTACTTTTGAATTGTTTATATAATTCTTCCTGTAGATTCATTTTTTAATGTTTATTTGTTTATCTTGAGAGAGAGAGAGAGAGGGAGCACATGCATGAGCACAAGTGGGGAGGGGCAGAGAGAGAGGGACAGAGAGAGAATCCCAAGTAGGCTCCATGCTGCCAATGCAGAACCTGATGCGAAGCTCGAACCCATGACCTGTGAAATCATGACCTGAGCAGAGAGCAAGAGTCAGATGCTCAACCTACTGAGCCACCCAGGTGCCCCTTCCTGTGTATTCATTTTGTATGTCCAGCTACACTATAATACCTTTAGAAGGAAAAAGTATGTCATACATGTTTTCTTCTATCATTCCCATATTCTAACGCTATGCTATGGAAAAAGTAGAGGCTAAAAATATTTATTAAATGAATGAATATGAGTAGGGAAGAAAATACATTAATAGTAAGTATTTATTGCAATTAATAGCTTTGAAAACATAATTCAGAGAAAAAATTTTGTATTTTGAATATCAAACTTATAGGTTTTTAAATACCATTTTGTTTTATTATCTGACCTGTAACTTAATTCATCTATTAGATAAAAAGAGAATAAAGGTTAATGAATATACATCTGCTTTATGTACCATCAGTAATTGTCTACAAAAATCACAAAATGTTATACAACAGCTAATGAAGTTGGAGAACCCATAAAGAAATGCAAGACAAGACTAGAGACATATTTGGAATTATTCTGGTAAAGTTTTCCCTAAGGCTAGTAGAATTATATTTCATTCTACACTATGATTTACATAAGTAAGAAAATAGATATTTCAATAGGAGAAGAAGAGACCAGGCTCTTAACCACCTTGCTTTTGACCCTGTTGTAATTCTATCCCTGACAAATGTAATCAGCTCAGCACTAGACAAAAAGGATTTTGTTTTGCAAAACATATTCTGCCATTTTCCCGGCATTAAGAGGCTGGATGTATCTCACTGGAATTTAATGTCTATCCCATAAAACTTCCACCCAGACTCCTTAAAGTTTACCTTCCATTTACTTTATTACTGGCCTCAGTCGGTTTCTTTTTTGGAAAAGATATTTAGGTGATTCTAATAAAATTTCCTTACTTATAAATAACACAGATTCACCTATAATTACAGTGAATGTCACCAAAAGATTTATTTTGGGGGGAAATAAGAAATAGTAAGGGGTGGAAATGTAAGCACGAAGGAAACGATTTTTCTCTCGATGAAATATGTCAATATTTATCAAGTGTAAGAGCCCCTTAAAGTGACACTCTTAAGGGAAGTAGATTACACCACCTTCATAAGTTTTATGTATTTTATATGATATGCAGCTCTATTTGTTCACAGTTGGCGTGTGTGTGTGTGCGTGTGTTAGCAAGGAAAATACAATTTAACTTGCAATGTGACTAAAAGGGAGAAATAGATAACTGTTTAATAATAAAGGTACCATGGTTACCATAACTAATAGAGTGTGAAATTTTGAGAAAAACGACCAGGATTCCAGACATGGCTCTTTTTTTCAGTGGATTTGCAATATGTAAAGACAATTACTATACAAGAGTAGTGGTTTTATATCTATCAAATGGCACTGTTGCTAAAAATTGTTTCATGAGAATTTGTGAGTGAATTAAATAAGTAATACAAATGAAAGTGCTTTGTATGTATGAAATCAATATTTCAACAATTAAATCTAAGACATGACTCAGAATCCTTCCCATGGGCTTTAAAATACTTTGTGATCTGGTTTGTAAGCATCCACCTGATCTCAATCTCCATCACTCTATCTCTAGCTCATACCACATAAACAACTTTGGCTCACTCATATCACACAGACACACCTGAGTCTTTTCTGCCACAGGGTCTTTGCATGTGCTATCATATATATTTTATATACAGTTTTACCATATAGTTTATTTTAAATGGTGCCCATTTCTCCACTCTGTTTTCATTTTACTTTGTTTTATTATTTTTCTAGTACTCACTAGTGATGTTATATATTTTCTTTCTTTTATTGTCTGTCTCATTTTCTACAACTAAATTCCAAGAAAATGGAATCTTGCCTGTCTTTCCTGCTACTCTCACCTCGGAGCTAGAACAGTATCTACAGCACAACTGATGCTTAATAAATCAACTAATACATAAGTGAATTAATGAATGATCTTTTACTGAGTATTTACTCTATATGAAGCAATCTGAAAAGTGCTTTATATGGATTGTCTAATCTAATCATTACAATAGGCCTATTACTATTTCTATTTTATAAATGAAGAAAACAGAGATATCATGACGTACAGTAACTTGCTTGAGGAAAACACAGCAAGTGATGGAAAATGAACTGCCTGACTCCAACATCTCTGCTCTTTTTTTTTTGTCCCCGAAACCTATGCTCTTAACCACTGCTATATAGCCTGTGTGTACCCAGCCATCTTTATATTAATTGGTGTTTGATTACATTGTTACAAAACAGACTGAATTGACTACCAAAAGAACATTTATATAGCTTAACTTGACCCTCCAAATAAATGATGTGTTCAATAGCTAAAAAATAAACCAGCTCCTAAAAGCCAGCCTTTAAAAACAGTTAAGAACAAGAATTAAAAGAGTCAGGTTTGTTACAGGTGACCAAGGTGAGACTTACCTCCAGGTGACCAGCAATTGTAGCAATATGTAGGGCAGTGAGGCCACCATACCCAACCTGCTGTATGTCAGCTCCACTGTGAAGCAGGGAAGTGATCAATTCTGCACTGTCCTGTAAGGAAACACATCTTTAGTGTTACTTTTCTACTAATAGCAGGTTTGGACACTGTGCAACAGGATATATTGATCCCTAACTGTCAGCCAGTTCAGGTGCTCAAAGAAAACCTAAGTGTGATTTCTGGCATAAGAGCACACGAGACAGCAGAGAGCAACTCTGAGATGGCTGAAATGTAGGACCAAATGACAGGGCTATTCAGTTACAATCAATCCTCTATCATTTGACCATGAAAGATAGAAAGGACACTACCTATGGTGAGGTTCTTGAAAACTCAACTCAATCTTACGTGTAGGTCACTCCAACAAATGTGCTTTCTCCAGCAACTGTGGTATTGGACTGACTGCAGGGGATTATTTCATGGTAATCAGTAATTGTTTCTTCTCTGCATATGTGTCATAGCACCTATACATAATTAATGACACATAGTGTCATGGGCCTACATATAATCAATCAGTAGTGTCTTTCTTAACTTGACTTATTTTAACAGTGAAAATGTTTGAAGTAGTATTTAGGCCTTTAAGTTAGAATAATTTATGCAATGGCCAAAGGGGTCCTTACTTTCCTCATACTATTATTTGCACTGTATTTCTGTCTTTGGAGAGACAAGGAACTTTTTCACAATATTAATAGCAATTATATTCATTGAATTTTTATTATGTAATTAACCTTTCAGATGCATTAACTTATTTAAACCTGGTATATGGTAAGACTTCAAAGATGGTTAATAAAACAATAAAAATAAAAAAAATATTTTCTAAAATTACCCTATGAAAAGTTACTATTTTATACCTTATTTTATAAGTCAGAACATTCAAAAGAGTGATATGGAGGGTCACATATTCATAAAACCCCACAGCTGGAAGGGAATGCAAAGAAAGGTCTTCATGTTTCTTTCTTTTGAGTGAGAAGATTATTTCTCACTCGAAGCAGGAATTCAAACCACAACTTCTGTATAATATTTGACCCACCAACATCTCAAACATACTCTGTGGCAAGAAAGTCAAGTCTTCATGGGATAGGCCACTGCATTTATGCATGAAAGTATTATTTCAAATACTGTTGGTTAAGAAAATCCTCCCATTAAAAAAAAAAAAAAAGTTCGATTTCTTAATCCTGTTATACATAACTGAAGGTCTAGGAGAAATTATAAAAAAGTGAAAAAACTTTGGTAAAGAATTCCAAATAGCAAAATTAATGTTATAGTTTCAAAATTCTCTACTCTGTACATCTGTTCTACTAAGTAAGTTAAAGATTTTGTGTTTCTTTACTCTTCCATTGGCTCCCTTTGTTCAGAATAGAGACTTAAGTTTTCTCCATTCTTTATTATTTTTTTTCATTCTTTATTATTTTTAATGTTTATTTATTTTGAGAGAGAAAGAGGGGTGGAATCCCACATGAGTGAGCAGGGGAGGAGCAGAGAGAGAGGGAGAGACAGAATCCCAAGCAGGCTCGGTGCTGTCAGCACAGAGCCCGACACAGGGCTCCATCTCAGGAACTGTGAGATCATGACCTGAGCTGAAATCAAGAGTCAGACGTTCAATTGACTGAGCCACCCAGGTTCCTCTTCTCCATTCTTTTAAGCAAAACAAACAGAACAAAACAAATTTATTCCACTGAAGCTTATTCTTACAGTTATCTCTATCCTTGCTTCATTTTCCAAGCTTCTGAATAAAGTTATTGCTGCTCACTGTTGACAGCTCCGATCTCATTTCTTTAGTAATCCCTAGCCATGTATACACAAATCTTACATAATCCCAACTGAGTTCACTATACTCCTTACACATTGAATTCTGCTCTTTCTCACACCATCAGTTCTCCCTTTGTCCTTGCCTTATATTACCAAGAGAAATCACTATGCTAGTTTCTTCCACCTCAGACATAAGGACTCACCATGGTCCTGAATCACCTCCTCAAGTTTCAGAAGGTAACTTTGTTCACCAAATCCAATGTCAATCCTCCATCTCCTCTCTATAGTCAGATTATCTCTTTTTTCTTAAAATCCTTACCTCTTTTGCTGTCTTAAAACCATATATTCCTGATTTCTTTCTCTTTGCCTCTTCTTTATTTCTGTCTGCCTCCAAAAAGTGAGTTTAGGCCCAAGCTACTTTCTCATTCCAAATGCCACCTTTGGTAATTCTTACACAACCAGATAACTTTATCTTTAGTCCAGATATTCTAAGTCCAAATTCTATGCATCCTGCCTATCAATAGCATCTCAAATTAAAAATTCAAAATTGCTCTTCTAAATACCATTCATAATTTCCCCAGTGTTATCTGTCATCTTCTAGTATTTCTTATTCATGTTAATGACATTTTCTTACTCCAAATGACTTTAAATCTCTTCCACTCAATCAGTTTCAGAATTCCTCTGGTTTTAACTTACTAGTACTTCCTATATTTCTTCTCATTTCTAACATCACCCTCCATTTTACAACCTTCTAACTAGTCTCCTTGATGAAGCCTTTTCCCACTGCAGCCCATTTTCCATATTGCTACCAAATAAATATTCTTAGACACAGTTTTTATGACATTATTCTCCTTTTCAATACACTTTTCATACACTTAACAAATATTTATTGAGCACATATAGTATGTGAAACACTGTTATGAGCAGTGGAGACACTGCAGTAAGACAGTTAAATTTCTGCCTTCATGGAGCTTATATTTTTACTGTGTGTATGTAAGAGTAGAGAGATAACACGTAAAAAGTAATGTATGGAATGATACAGTACCAATGACTATGAGGGAAAACAGGCAAATGATAAAGGGGCTACTCTAAACTGAGTAATCAGGGAAAGCTTCATTGAGGTAAATGTGCACTTGAGATATGTAGTAAATACAAAAAGGAGAAATCCAAGCCACAATTTCAAGGATGGCCACTAAAGGCCAGGGAGCAGCTAGTGTGAAACATATAATTTCTTAAGATGGAAATAAACTTAGTGTGTTTGAAGGTCAGTGTTGAAGAGAAGGTTTAAAAAAAAAAACAAGAGGGGAAAATAATGTTCGAGATGAGGTCAAAGCCACATGATCTCATAGAGTCTCGCAGACCAGGGTATTTGGTGTTCGAATTTTTCCCAAGTGCAATAGCTAACAGAATGACATGAGCTAGGGAAGAATTAGGAAGAAGTAGTTTGGGGGAGAAATAAAATGTTTAATTTGTCACATGTTAAGTTTGAGACACTTACAACATAAGGTTAAGACTGTGGGTACTAGAATTACCTCCCTAGTTAGAATCCCAGCTCTGCCAATGACTGTGTCAATTGGGGCAAGCTACATAACCTCTTCACATGAAGTTCGTTGGTTTTCAATAAAGGGGACATTAACTGCATCTCCTGATGTGATACACATACAAACTGTGCATTCACAACTGATGTGATAATACATTTAAAGTACTTAAAAGGTACCTGGAAAAATAATAACTCAATAAACTTATCACCATTGGACATAGAAGACTGGAGCTCAGTTTGGTCCTCAGTGAAAGCTTCCAAATAAGCAAGTGATTTGACTCTATCATCTAACTTCTGTTTCTCCTTTCCCCTTGCCTCCTCCCCACAACTTCATTTCCTCTGATTCATTAGTTACCCACTGAAATAATCAAAGTAATAAAACATAGGAAAACTCTAAAGCAGTACTGGAAACAGGAAATGTCTATGAGTTCTGCTTTCTCCAGGAATAAAAACAAAAAAAATCATGGGAATTAATTCCAACTTCATCAATAACTTTTAATTTTAAATGGTGAGGCTAAAGACAGGAGTAGTCTCTGAGGTAAATGAAAAATTAGAATGTTTTTCTCTGCAGATGGGTAGGCAATGCAGGAAGTGGAGAAGGTCTTTTTAAGCACAAAATCATTTTTTAAAGTAGAGGAAAAATATGATAAATTTAGGCAAATAAAGCGATTAAAAATACAATAAGATAAATGAAAAATTAGAGAAACATCTGTAATATGTAAAATTTACAAGTGGTTTGTGTATCTAATATATGAAGACTCGTACAAATCAGTAGAAAGATGGATACTCTTTAACTTGACAAATATGTATTAATGAATATCTACCTTTTGACAAGCACTGTACTAGACTATATTAAAATAGTTATATGTAAAAAATGGAATATATAAAATATTTATCAGGCAGATTCTAGTAATCTCAACTAATATTTTAAAGTTTTTAAAAAAATTTTTAACATTTTTATTTATTTTTGAGAGAGACAGAGCATGAGTGGGAGAGGGGCAGAGAGAGAGGGAGACAGAATCCAAAGCAGGCTCCAGGCTCCGAGCTGTCAGCACCAAGTCCCACGCGGGGCTCGAACCCACAAACTGTAAGATCATGACCTGAGCTGAAGACAGACGCTCAACCGACTGAGCCACCCAGGCACCCCAATCTCAACTATTTTTATATATTTTTTCTTATTTAGCCGAAATTTGTGGAAAGTAAGAGAAAGTATGTCATGATTTTTTTTTTTTTTTTTTTTTCTGAGAGAGAGGGTTAAAGTGAGTGAGTGGCAGACAGAGAGAGAAAGAGGGGGGGGGGGAGAGACAGAGAGAGAGAGAGAGAGAGAGAGAGAGAGAGAGAGAGAGAAATAGGGCTCACCCGGAGCAGGGCTTGAGATCACTCGATGTGGGACTCAAACTCACGAACTGTGAGATCATACTTGAGCCGAAGTCAGATGCTTAATGACTGAGCCCAGGTGCCCTGTCATGATTTCTCCAGAACAGTAAAATGTTGAGTCAGTTCAAAGTACTAAATTATCTTTTCATATCTTGGTTGGATTTCTTAAGTTGATCTCTGATTGATGTAAATTTTTTTTTTTTTTTACCAAATGCGATAAAAATAGAAGTTTTCTCTTTCCAAGCTGTGCTAAAGAGAATGTAACAAAACAATCATTGCTACTTAAAATTTGCTCACTATGATTAAGTACCATGTAAAATGTTTTGACATAATCTCTTTCAAGTTTCACAAGTTACCTATGAGAAAAATAGAACTATCCCTACTATACCTGATAACAATCAGACTCAAAGAATTTGAAGTAATTGTAGAAACTTAGTTTGTAAGTGTTGGAGCTAGATACAAATTTGAGTCTGTTTGACTCCAAATCCCATGCTGCATGTTTGACGATCCATGGTGCCGATCTTTCCTTTGTTCCAATATCGAAGAGAGGATGATTTTTGCTGTATTTTGTTGCATTTAAGTGACAAGTCCCAAATATTTCTCCCCTCCTCTACAGAAGTCTTAAGTTGTAATGGAAGAATTTTAAAATTCAGCAATATGGTACACAGCTCCCAGAAAAAAATTCATACAAATTAATAATATTAGGTAAATTTTAAATATGATAAAGCTGATCTTATTAATTGCTTGCTCTATGATACATAACAAGTATCTAATGGCAAATTTTTTAAAAGGATGACCCTTAAGCCTTGGATAGGGAATAGTCTTCTGGAGACTGGACAGGTTTTCCCTTATGCACTGTCTAGCCAAATTTACATCATTATTACTCAGTGGAACACAGAAGCATTCTGAAGTGTGGGGCAAATAAGCCTCTGTAATGCATTAATGTATACAATATTTATTTTTAAGAAAAAGAAAAATCCACATGTGGTAGAGTAAGGCTTGGACAAAAAAATCTGTCCAGGAAATCCTTGAAAAAATAGGATTCAGGATACAATAGATCTACAAAGATTTAAGTAAATGGGTGAAAGCTTTTTGTAATGGTAGCAACTCCAACTTTGTATTATGCATAAAACTCTAACACAGCATCTAATATTTTGCCTGTTATTAGCTCTGTGATTGTTACTATGGATAAAGCCAAAAATAAGTAACCATTAGTGTTAGAGAGCTCAGATTCTCTACCACCAAATTACATAAGTTAAATACACATACACACACACACACACATTTGTTTTGTTTTGTTTTGCCAATCCTATTTCAGAATAAAAACTAAACTGGGAATTTTAATGTCTAAAATTTACTTTCTTCTGATTTGGAAATATGTGTTCTGCAAGTTTTAAAACACGGCACACATTAATTTATGATCTTCCCATATAGATGTGAAATTTGTGGCCCTTCCCCTTGAATCTGGGTGGGTTGTGACCAAAAGAGTGTGGTAGAAGTAAACTATGACCTCCAAGTCCAGGTCATAAAAAGCCACATTCCTTCCTCCTTATTTTCTGGAAAACTTGCTCTTGAAGCTGTTAGCTACCATGCAAGAAGTCTTACTAATTTGAAGCAGTCAGGCTATACTAGGTCCCAGGCCACATAGACAGAGAAGCTACATATCACAGAAAGTCTTTCCAATCAAATGACCTAGCTAAAGCCAGACTTAGTCATTCTAGTCCAGGCACAACCAGATATGTGAGGCCTTCAAAGGTTTCCAATTCCCTGGTTGATGGAGTACACCAGTCATTTATGTCTTCTCAGCTGAGGCCCTAAATACAGTGGAGAAGAATCAAGCCATCCCTCCTGTGTTTTGTCTGAATTTATGAACTGAGAATCCATAAGAATAATGAAATGATTGTTGTATTAGAGGACTAAGGTTGGGGTAATTTGTTATGCCTCAACAGATAACTAGAACATGTCATAATAGAAAATGTAGAAAGTAAAGGAATAAATAACAATTTATAACCTGTAGTACTACCATATAATCACTATTATCATTTATGTGTTTATTTCCTTCCATTCTTTTCCCTAGGTACAAACCTTCATGAAACTAAATAGAGCAAAGAATATCACAACAAAGTAAACTTGTGTTTGCATACTGACAGCTACTTCCTACATTTGGGACATGGTCCCCTAACTTCATAGGTGATGGAGTGTCTTTCTATTCAGTGGAGATCATAATATCAATCTCATAGAGTTGTGAGGACTCAATAAAAAAATGTAATGCATTTTTGCATAATGCTTGACACATAATCTTTATTATTAATATGTATACAATTGAGCTCATACTACATATAGAGGTAAGTAATCTCCCTTTTTCATTTGTTATAGAATCATGGATATTTCCCCTTGCATGGCAGATGCAGAAATATGCCACTCAGATCTCCCTTCAAGAAGAGTGTACTGGTAGTGTGGTTAGCTGAAAGCCTCCCTTAGCTAGCTCTTTCAGGATCCACTGTAGCAGTAGAGCCAAGAAGATCACTATCTTTCCAAGGTGGCCCCAGTCATGGACTGAGAAAGCTGATGGTAGAAGGACCTAGCCACTCTAGTGATACTCCTCTAATAGGCAATTTTTGCTCTGAGGTTCCCATTGGGGTGGCAAAGATTTTAACAAGTCTAACTCTACTATCTTACCCAGACTAATTCTACTACCTTCCTTTCCTTTTCACAGGTGTCACTTCCAAATAAATCTCTTGCACTCCAAAATCCCTTTCAGAGCCTGGTTTTCAAGAACTCAACTGGCACACCATACCATAAAATATGTTTATTTAATGTACATTTAAATCAAGGCTGAACTGGGATTTGAACTTAATCTTCTGATTTTAAATAGTATGCTTTTCTCAATATGACATGTTACCCTCCACCCCCAACTAATCTACTCTCAATTTTTTGCCTTTCATGTATAAGCCCTGACCAAGTGCTCTTCACCTGTAAAAAGGGAATCTAATATCTGCTGTATCTATCTTATAGCATTGTAACAGGATCAAATTGTATAATGTATACATGAATGTCTATAAACTCAAGATAAGTTTATATATTAATATTAAACGTATCACCTCAAAGACTGACCTTTGAGAACATTCACCTTACATCACAGTCCACTCTATTTCTAAATATATTTAATCATGAAATATCTCAATTTCTTCACCTGTAAGATGTAAGTTAGGCTAAATTGTTTTCTGTAACACCCTACCCAATGCAAATATTCAGATAGTCCCTGAAATGTCACATCAAGTTACAAGGAAGACCTGAACTGGGTTTGGAAAGAAGACTGGGTTTCTGGGTGTGAAAACAGGGGTATAGAAATAAATATTTTAATAATGTGCTTATTTAAGTATTTTTTTTTGTATCAACACAATTAGGCCAGCCCAGTAATTATTATAGCTGGTTTGTGTTAGTAGGGAAAAAATTAATAAAGAAGTTTTGTAGACTTCAAAGAATATTAAGGTTTACTTTAGGGCAAGGGACTATGCAGAGCTTCAGTATGAAATATATTTAGTTCCAAGCATTAAAGTTTAATGGACTAGAGCTGCCTCATGCGTCATAGACAGCTCCAGTGAAAGGATCCATTAATCAGTATAAAAATAACTGTTCATGAAAGTTCACACCTACATGCCTCTTGTTGAAATAATTCTGAATTTATCTTCACAAAAGATATCACTTATTAAAGGTATCAGTGTGGCAGAAGCACTTGACTTTGCTTGAAATTTTGAAAAAAAAAGAAAAAAAGAGAAGGAACCCACTCTTAGATTGAGTACCTGTACTAAAGGTAATGTCTCCAAATTTGCTTTTGACCTATTTTTTTCTCATCACCTCTGCTGACCCTTCCACATCTGTTTTCTATAATGACTTCTTATGGGCTTCCTCCAGTTGGCTTTTGAATACACTTGTTCTCTTTTTAACTAATATAGTGATGATTTAATAGGGAGGAGCTAATCAAAATCTCTGGGAATTTGGGAGAATGCAAATACATGCTGTTTGAAAAAGCAAATTGAATATTATAATTTCTTTAATTTGTTTTCACTTATATTTTAATTATTTTAAATTAAAAAAAATCTAAACAGGCAGTGAATGTCGATTTTTAAAAAAATTTTAAATGTATATTTATTTTTGAAAGGGAAAGAGACAGAGCACGAGCAGGGGAGGGGTAGAGAGAGAGGGAGACACAGAATCTGAAGCAGGCTCCAGGCTCTGAACTGTCAGCACAGAGCCCATACCAGGGCTCAAACTCACCAACTGTAATGTAAGATCATGACCTGAGCTGAAGTTGGATGTTTACCCGACTGAGCCACCCAGGCACCCTCCCTTTGTTTTTTTTTTTTTTTTTTTAATTTTTTTAATGCTTATTTATTTTCGAAAAGGAGAGTGTTGATGTTTATCCAAAGGAACAAAACTTTAAAAAGATCAAAAACATTCTATTGTAGAAATCTTTCTGTGATTCTGGCATTCCTCAAGATACTGCCCAGTCTTTTGCCTTTTGAAAGAACAATCAATATTCATTGCCTACATTTTCCCAACTCCATTTATTTCCAATCCATTTTTGCACTTTCTATTCCCACAAATTCACTAATATATCCCTTAAAGAGATATATATGACAATTTCCTAATTTCCACTTATAATGGTCAAAATAGAACCATATTTTGTCCAATGTCAACATAATTCTTCCTCCTTTGGAGTGCTTTTCTTTTTCCTAGTCACCATAGAATTATAACTTACTAATTTATTTATGCAACATGTATTTATTGATGAATATACACCAGGAATTGTTCTAAGTATTTAGATTACAATGATAAGCAATTTAGATCCGGTCTCTGCCTTGGTGGTGCTCATAATTTTACCAGAGATTACAAACAGGCCACAAGTCAGGTGGTGGGGGGGTGCAGAGGGGAGGGATATATATGGTTTGGCCTGCATAACACAACTAAAAATTTGAAAGAATGGAAATTGCATATCAGGAAGCTTCATATAATTTCTGATTCTCTGAAATTTGGGGCAATACTGGGCTTACATTCCTAGTTGGCAATGATTGGCTGGAGATGAATTACTACTCCCTTTACATGGAGCATAAATTCTCTAATTTTCCAAAGTCTCCACCACTTCTTGTGTCTCAGAAACATTGAGTGTTAGTTCCCATTTAACTTTGTCATATCACTATCATCTTAATTCATTTATGTTACCTGCATCATTCCTGCAAGCATGTAAGATTGTGACTCCTAAACTAGAGGAAGATGTAGAGAAATAACCAAGAAATGAAATACAGAATCGTTCACAATATGATAAGGTACAGGGTGCTTACAAGAGTACATTGGAGGGACACCTAATCCAGACTTGGAAGGGGTCAGGGAAGATTCTCCAGGAAATAGTGCTAATATAAGAATTGAAGCATGTGTTAGTGTCTTCAGTTAATATCCTATCAATATTTTACTGAGAATATGTTCATTTAGAGATTATGAAATATATTGGATTATTAAGAAGAAATATGAATATAAATATTAATGTTTACTCTCATTTGTGGGTATAAATGTTTTCTGGTTCCTTAAAGTAAGAGTCAAGTATTAAACAATGTTTAAAACTTGCAACTAACTATAAAGTTTAGTTAAGTATGCAAAAAATAAGATTCTTTTTTTTGTGGGTATGAATTTTGTTTCTTTTTTTTCCAAAGAAATTTATTATTATTATCTTGGCCAATTCCCATCTGGAGAAAATGCTCTCTTTAATGAAGAAACCATTCAATTAAAATGTAACTTGGATTTAAAGAAATATCAGGGCACCTGCGTGTCTCAGTCAGTTAAGCATCCAACTTCAGCTCAGGTCATGATCTCAGTCAGTGAGTTCAAGCCCCGCTATGGACTCTGTGCTGACAGCTCAGAGACTGAAACTTGATTCGGATTCTGTGTCTCCCTCTCTCTCTGTCCCTCCCCTGCTCAAGCTCTGTTTCTCTCTGTCTCTCAAAAATGAATAGACACTAAAAAAAACTTTTTTTTAAAATATCAATTAACTTTGTCCTCTAAATTAATGGTTTTCAACAGAGGGTGATTTTGTCCCCCAGGGGCAACGTCTGCAGACATTTTTGGTGTCACACTGGGGATGAGTGCAGTGGCTACCAGCAGCTAGAGACTAGAGGCCAGGAAAGCTGCTAAACATCTTACAAATGCACAGGACAGCCCCCACAACATGGAATAATCCAATCTAAAATAAGAATAGAACTAACGCGGATAAAATCTTATCTATGTAAAGGATTCAGAAACTATGA
Organism: Lynx canadensis; assembly: GCF_007474595.2. Lineage (NCBI taxonomy): Eukaryota > Metazoa > Chordata > Mammalia > Carnivora > Felidae > Lynx > Lynx canadensis. The sequence continues at coordinate 61,646,916 of NC_044310.1, read as the reverse complement.
AACACATGCTTTGTGACCTGGATTTTAGGATAGTTGAAAAAAATATCAATTTTACAGTCAACTATACATGTTAAGGAAGAAAAAAACATTGGAAAAAAAAGATTCAACAGTTTCCAGGCTATAGATCACCATGAATAGAAAACACAGAGCTTTCTGTCAGGCATTGTTTTGTGGTAATAAGAACCTAGGTCTAGTAAGCCAAACTGTCATAGGTTGAATTAAATACCCCCCTCCTATGCCCTTCCTCTTTGTAATAAATATTTAAATGACTTCTTCTGAATGATTGGAAAGAGATCTTGCTAGAAATCTGTAGGATGGAATAAATGACCATTCAACACCTGCTTTCATCACATAAAATGCTTTTAAAAAAGTTGACTAATCAAAATGCTATTTTTCTTTCACTTGAGAAATTTTAAGTGGTTTGCCTGTGTGAAGGAAAGATATATGTGAGGTTAATTAGATGGTATAATATGGTTTTGTTCATTAAAATTCTTATTTAAGATCTTTGAAACTATAGAAATCTCAAGATTTCCCCCAGAGTCTTATGTTTCATTTTAGGACTACAACCTAGATACCATTTAAAGAAGTATGCCCCATTTATTTTTATTTATTTCTTTTTTTAATATTTATATTCATTTATTGTGCACTGGAGAATTTTATACAGGTTTTTTTTTCACATTCTTTTTTTTTAATATAATTTATTGTCAAATTGGTTTCCATACAATACCCAGTGCTCATCCCAACAAGTGCCCTCCTCAATGCCATCACCCACTTTCCCCTCTCCCCCAGCCCCCATCAACCCTCAGTTTGTTCTCTGTATTTAAGAGTTTCTTATGGTTTGCCTTCCTCCCTCTCTGTTTGTAACTTTTTTCCCCTTTCCCTCCCCCGTGGTCTAGGTCACTCATCATCAGGGAAATAGAAATCAAAGCCACACTGAGATACCACCTCAGGCCTGTCAGAGTGGCTAAAATGAACAAATCAGGAGCCTATAGATGCTGGCAATGATGTGGAGAAATGGGAACCCTCTTGCACTGTTGGTGGGAATGCAAACTGGTGCAGCCGCTCTGGAAAACAGTGTAAAGCTTCCTCAAAAAATTAAAAATAGAACTACCTTATGACCCAGCAATAGCATCGCTAGGAATTTACCCAAAGTATGCTCCATTTAAAGTGGGATGCAAATATGACCGGTATCTAGTAAGAAATTAATATGTAAAAAAAATTTAGAAATTCTATTTATCTTTATTTGTAAATAAAGATAATTAAATTTTACTAATATTGAACATGAAAATTTATATTAGTGGTCTCAGCTCTCAGCTCATACATCAGTGAGCCATGTGTCACATACAATACCCAAAGTTAATAAATAAATACTTATAATTCCAAATGTAGATAAGCTGAGAGTTGCTCCTCACTTTTTTTTTAGCAATTAGTACATAATGATGCATTATAGCTATGTGAGCTAAATTAAGTAGATTTATAGATTTTAATATCTAATTTTATCTGAATTTATCCTTAAAAAATTAGGAGGCTATCTTTAAAAGATTCCTGTGAAGCCATCACAGATGATATGTATGTTATTAATATAAGAAGAAGGGAAGGAAAATGGCAGAGCTGGCACTTTTCTTTCTAAAAATCTGATCTTTTTGTACACCAAATTTCCAGGCAAAATTAATGACAATCTAATCATATTTGAAAACAAATATGTCAAAATATTTTGATATTATCAAAAAGGATATATGAAATACGGATTTACACGCACAAATTTATGATTTTTGTTCATAATTTTAATTTTAAAACAAATATATGCATTTGAGGATGCTAATTTTATATGGATTATGATAAAAAAAGTTTGGAGTTCATTGATATAAGTGCAGATTTCACTACTTTGATGTTTTTAGGATTACATATTCTCATCTCTTTAGAATCTAATAATCTAAAAGACACGATCCTTTTTGTTTTTCCGTACAAAATGGCAGAACATTAGGTTTTCAAAAAATGTTTGTTTGAAGCGGAATTTCAACGAAGTTAATTTTTATTGAGTACTTACTGTGTGCTATGTGTTTTGCTGAATATTACATATGGTTTGTCTTTCTAAACTATAAACCACCCAATGAAATAGGTAATTCTATTTCCTCCATTTCAAGACTAAGGAGAGAATAATTTGTCTAAAGATACACAGCTAACAAGTCTCAGAACTGAGAGGTGGAAACAAATAGTCTAGCTTCTAAGCTGACCATCTTTATTAAAGTACATTACATCAATCAAGTATTTTTTGAGCTCGTGTTTGGATACTCATCATTAATATCTCATGGGTATTTATAAAGGATCTTTTATAGGTCCTTACACACTGAGAAATTAAAGAAAAAGACTATCTCAATGCTCAAAGTTCACAGACCAATATGTGAAATATCCAAACAAATAATTATAAGTGCTGTAATATAAAACAATGTGAATTTGTAATTGAAACCCAAAAGACAATACAATAAAATCTGCTTGGGAGTTCAAGAAAGCTCAAAGAGGCTCAATTTATCTTGATTTTAAATAAGTAATAATTTCCTATTAGGAAAAGAAATAAACATACATTTAAGCAGAAGAAATAATAAGGATAAAAACATTGGAGTATGAAAAACCCTTGTCCTAAAGAATAAAGTAATCTAGAACAGTGCTTTTCAAACTTTAGCCTGCAAACCTGTCAGCTAGAATTAAAAATGAACAAACAAACAGACAAACAAACATTCTGGATGGTTAGGGGTGGGATAGGAAGTGACATTCTGCATTTCTAAAAATCTCTCATTGAAGCAGGTACTGCTGGTCTTACCACAATTTGATTTGCAAGACTTGAACAATGATCTTCATCAGGTAGCCTTACATTGCTTACATCAAAATTGCCTAGGCCATTTGTTAAAATTTTAGATTCCCAGTATATTCTACATATATCAAATTTGATTGAGGTGAGATGGAAAAAGATATATCCATTTTAAACATGTAGTTACCATATAATTCTTATGCATATTAAATTTGAAAATCATTAGAGTTGGGTGAATAGAAAAAGTCTGCAGGAAAAAGTCTGAAAAGTGATTCCAGCAAACATTATGAATTAAGGAATTTTGAATTTCTTATTTAAAAGCTTGAATTTTATTATCCAGGTAATAGATGACAAAGGTTAAGTTTTAAACAGAATATTGACATTATAGATGTGTGTCTTATGCAGATCATTTTGGAAGTAATCTAAAATAGATGGGGGTATGATTGGATAACTTGCATAGATTTTCCCTACTGGCAAGTCAAAGAAACCCATAAAATGTAACAAAATGTATGACAATATGAAGAACATGAACAAAGAACTGTGATCTTCGGACAAACGGAAAGATACAAAGGAAACCTCCACAATATTCCATGATTGCTGTGGCTTTCTGCCTGAGATTATTTCCCTGTCACAGAAGATAAAGTGGAAGGGCAATCATAATGAATTGACAATGGAGATGAAATTTCTGGGATTATAAAATGACTGTAATTTGTCAAGCAGGGTAACTGAGCAGCAGAAGAAGCTTCACAGACAGAGAACTGCAGATATCTGCATTGAGATTCACTGCAAGTTTTTGAGTTGGGCCGCACAGGAACAGAGAAAAACTCTATAGTAGATAAAATCAGCTGATTTATGGCTGAAAGGTGAATGGTAATGATGGAAGAGGTCATGCAATAATAGAAGATTTTGGAGTAACAGAAGGCAGAATGGAGACTTTACTGAGTGAGTTAGGCATTCAAGATATCAAAAGTTAGGAACCATATTCAGGAATGAGGACCACATCCTGGAGCAAGAAGTATGCCATTAAGCTTAGTTTGAAACTCAAATAGACCCATCCTAACAACAAATCAAATCAAGATTGAGTAGGTGAAATGAATCCACCAAAAATGTAACTGCCTTCCAGAAACAAAACAAAAGAAAAATTCAACAACCTTTAATGTGTTTTTCTTTTTGAGAGAGAGAGCACGAGCAGGGGAAGGGCAGAGAGACCTGGGAACAGAGGATCTGAAGCAGCCTCTCTGCTGACAGCCCAGAGCTTGATGCATGGTTTGAACTCAGGAACTGCAAGATCATAACCTGAGCCAAAGTTGATGCTTAACCAACTGAGTCACCCAGGCACCCCAAAACTCAACACTCTTTAAAGGAAGATAACATGATGATTTACTAAAACAAATAATATATAATGTCTAACATGCAATAAAAAATTAATAAATAGTGAAGAAACTGGAAAATGTAATATTCAGCCAAGAGAAAAGTGTCCACTAGATATAAACACTGAGGTAATCCAGGTGTTAGAAACAACAGATAAGGCATTTAAAAAGCAGTCGTTGTTGTGCCTGGGTGCCTCAGTTGGTTAAGTGTTCAGCTTCAGCTCAGGTCATTATCTCACAGTTTGTGTGTTCGAGCCCCACATTGGGCTCTGTGGTGACAGTTTGGAGCCTGGAGCCTGCTTCTGATTCTGTGTCTCCCTCTCTCTCTCTGCCTCTCTGCCCTTCCAGTGCCCACGCTCTGTCTCACTCTGTCAAAAATAAATAAACATGGGGCACCTGGGTGGCTCAGTTGGTTAAGCGTCCAACTTCAGCTCAGGTCATGATCTTGCAGCCGGTGAGTTCGAGCCCCTCGTCAGGCTCTGTGCTGACAGCTCAGAGCCTGGAGCCTGCTTCAGATTCTGTGACTCCTTCTCTCTCTGCCCTTCCACCTCTCACACTCTGTCTCTCTCTGTCTTTCTCTCAAAAATGAATAAACATTAAAAAAACATTTATAAATAAATAAATAAATAAATAAACAAACAAACAAATAAACATTAAAAAAACTTAAGTCATTAATCATAGCTTCCAGAATTTAAAAGAAAATAAAGAAAAATAAAAGAAACAGATGAGTAATCATAAAAGAGAAATTGAGATTATATTTAAAAATCAAAGGAAATCCTAGAACTGAAAAGTATGGTATCTGAAATGAATAATTCTTAGATTAACATCAGATGGGAGATGGCAGAGTGATAGTCTTTGAACTTGAATTCAGGTAAATAGAAATAATCAAATTTTAAAAACAGAGAAAAAAAAAGAGAAGAAAATGAATAGAGACTCAGTAACATATGGAAGATTATCAAACATTCTAACATACATATATGAAAAAACAATAATCAAAATTCATGAATTTGATAAAAACATAAACTTATGGATTTAAGAAGCTCAGTGAACTCTAAAAAGCATTATACAGAGACAATCATACATAATATTATTATAACCAATCTGCTGAAAACTAGATATTTTCTCTCATTTTCTTTAAAATATATGAAGTGTTTATCATGAAAATTCTGACAGTATATTCATATATAGAAATAATGTACATGGAAACAATACTATAAAGAATGAAGATAAAGTGGAACTATAATATGGAAGGTGCTTACATTTAAAGTGATATAGGCCAATATTAACAGACAATGCACATGTTTGTTCAAGATCCATAGTGTAATCACTAGAGTAATCAGTTAAAAAATAATGCATAAAAGTTTTTCTCTTTAAATGCCACTGCTAAGAAAATGAAATGCAAGCCATGGACTGGAGAAAAGTTTTGCAAAATGTATATCCAACAAAAAAACCCATATCTAAAATATATAAAGATATCTTCTTACAATTTAAGAAAACAATAAACCAAATTTAAAAATGGAATTAAGATTTGAACAGACACTACATCAAAAAAAAAAATGGTGACAAACTAGCACATAAAAATCTACTCAACTTCCTTAGCCATTAGGGAAATGTAAATTAATCCTGAAATATTAATATACATCCAATAGAATCACTAAAATAAAAAATATTGATAAGTGTTGGCAAGAGTATGTAACATAACAACTAGAATCTCACACATTGCTGATGGGAATAGAAGATGATATAGCTAATTTGGTAAAGATCTTGGCATCATTATGATATGACCCATCAATTCCATTCCTACATATTGCCCAAGAGAAATAAAAATGTATGTTCAAACGAAGATCTGTACATGAATGTTAATAGCAGCTTTATAACAGTCAAAATCTGGAAATAACCCTTATATCCGTAACAGATGAATTGTTAAACAAATGGTGGTATATCCATAGAATGGAATACAACTACAAATTAAAAGAAGTGAATTACTGAACACACAACAATAGCACTCTGCTAAGTGATAGAAACCATATATAAAAGAAAATATACTAACTGGATTGCATTTATGTAAAATTCTAGAAAGGGAAAAACTATAGTGAAAGAAAACATAGTATTTGCAGAGGCCAGGGGGCTAGGGCAGGGAATTAACCACAAAAAGGTATGAAGGAACTCTTTTACATGATAGAAAAGTCCTATGTCACAACTGTGATGATAGTACATGACTCTATACATTTTTAAAACTCATCAAATTGTCCACTTAAAATTGTGAAATTATTGCGCATAAATTATATATCAATAAATTTAATCCCTATTAAAAAAAATAAACTAAGCAGAAACAAAGGAAAAATAAACCAAAAAAGTCAGAGGAGTGCTAACTATACACATGGAATTAAAAAATAAAACATCTGCTCCATTATTATCAATAAAAGCAGAGTTGCCCTGCTGGTAAAAACTACCCAAGTCTGAGGCAGGCCCAGCATGCCAGGGTGTATACTTGAAAAAGCTGCTGATATGACCAATAAAAAGTGTGAAAATCAAATTATTCGTTTTGTGAATGTTAAGAAAAAATTCAGTTCATTTGCAATATTTATAAACATCCAAATAAGTACATATAAATACATAACTATTCTGTATGCACCAAAATATTAGATCAAGAAAGGAAAGGAAAGAAAAGGAAACAAAGGAAAGGAAATCTCTTTTAGATAAAAGGAGATTACAGAGACAAGAAAAGTAAAAATGAATGATTCTGGAATCAATCCTAAACAAGAAAAAAAATAAACAGCTTTTTATAAATGATGCTAATAGGACAATTAACCAAATTTGACTTTGGACAATAGATTAAATAATAGTATTGCATCAATGTTAAATTTTCTGATTTTGATCATTGTATTATGATTATGTAAGTGTATTTTCTTTTTCTTAGGTAGGGCAGAGTGGATAGTTAGAACTAGATTTAATGCAATAGTTTCTGTGTTTTAAGGGAAATTGTAAATTTAATTTGTTTTTGCCCTTGTTAAAGAATGAGTAATCATGTACTCTACTATGGCCTTTTTAAAAACGTTGCCTACTCTGTGTCCTAAGATTCTAAATTTCTTTAAACTTGCTATGAGAAAGCTAGTCCATATATCCTTCTGTAAAATATATGAAAACAGAAGAAATAGAGGGATTCCTAAAAATGGAAACTTAGTTTGATAAAAAGAATTGGAAGAAATAGATTCTGTAAAGATTGTAGCACTAAATCATTGAGAATGCATTTCTGTGGTTGTGTCATGCTAAGTGTCAGGAAAACAAACTAATGCAAAAAGGAATCTCCCAGTCAGATTCAGGATTCATGGTTTTGCATACTGCCTTAACTCTCCATCATTCCCTTCCTATTCCTTGGAGGTCTTCTACTTTCACCTCCTGCTAGTCAGCAGAAAAGCCAGCATCAGACACTGTTTTCCTACCTCCTGAACTCAGCCTCAATACAAGTTTCACAGGAAACTTGGTATTCAATTCCTCCTAATACCTGCACAGTTATGTGCAGTTATCAGCACATAACTGATGCTTTCTCCCAGAAAAAAAAAAATTGACTGGGCATTGACTGGGGGTAGAAAAGGGTATGCATTAGAGCATTTGCACTATGAATCACAGGAATATGTGAATCTGAATCATGGCAAAATATGGCTCTCTTCCCCCAGTGATGAACTCCAAAGGTTGAAGGAGAGAATGTAGTGCAAAGTGATCTTGGTACGAGCAAACAGCTGCCTACCCCCCATACCTGCACATACAAAATTGAAATAAAATCCTGTCACAGATTCATATGAAATTGAGAAAGAACAAAATATGCAATATAACAATGAGAGTCTGAAAGTATGAGCCAACTGCACTTGATTCTAATCATTACTCTGACATTTACTAGATATCTAATTTTAACTTTCAATTTCCTTTTTCTATAAAATAAACCCTATTATGCATCTCACTAAGTTATATTAATAAAGAAACAATGCATATAAAACCTAGTGTGATAGTTAACTCATAATAAGTGCAGAGTAAGTAGAAACTCATTACTATTAGAGAATAATATATTTTATATATTCTAATTTATTTTTTTTAATGTTTACTCATTTTTGAAAGACAGAGAGAGACAGAGCACAAGCACGGGTGGGGGCAGAGAGAGGGGGGACACAGAATCTGAAGCAGGTTCCAGGCTCCGAGCTATCAGCACAGAGCCCGACATGGGGCTTGAACGCACGAACTGTGAGATCATGACCTGAGCTGAAGTCGGACGCCCAACTGACTGAGCCACCCAGGTGCCTCCAACTTTTAAAATGTTTAATTTATTTTTTAATATTTTATATATTCTATAAATTTATATTTATGACAATCTCAAGGATCTATCCCAATATGGAGTATCCTAGTTTTTCCAATCCACTTTTACATTTACTTTCTGATGAGGTACTGAGATTAGCTTGGAAACAGGGACTGGAAACAAACTAAAACAAAAGTAGGAGATATAAAAGAAGGAGACTAAAGGGAAATCTAGAGACATTTTTAATATCTGGAGATATTTTTAATAATGTGAAGAAAAAGGAATGTAGCTTCAATGTGCTGCTTTTATCCTCAAATACATCCTCTTCTGCATGGAAGCAGCTTGGTCTCCTGGTCAGAAGCTCTGGCAAGGGGACCAGACTGCCAGGTCTTAAATCCTGGCTAACCCACTGACCATGTAATCTTGGGGACAATAATAGTACTCACGCACGGGTTTCCTATGAGAATTAAATTAACATGGAAAGCATTGAAAAGAGTATGTGTCTGGTATATAGATGATACCTGTTAAATATAGAGAAAGAACTTCATCCAGTAATATAATAATGCTCTGGTTCCTCTGAACGTTTCCCACGATTGTCAATTTGCAAAAAAAAAAAAAAAAAGTATGGAAGAAGAAGGAAAGGAGAAGGAGAAAAAGAAGAAGGAGTTGGAGGAAAAAGAGAAGAGGAATAGGAAGGAGAAGGGGAGAAAGGAGGAAGGGGAGGAGGAGGAGGAAGAAGAAGAAGAAGAAAGACAGCAGCAGCAGCCTGAAGATACATTATCATCCTTGGTTCTAATACAGTATTGTGGGAACAAAGATATTATACCTTGTAAACTGCCAAGTGCAAGGCTGTAAATCCATTTCTTGTCAGTCGAGATGGACGAAGCCCTTTTAACATAAGGGTTCTAATATGTGACTTGTTGCCTGAATGAGAAGAGTGAAAGAAACTTATGTTGTTGTGGGGATAGACCAAGTGACTTTAAAATATCTTTTTGACTTAATGATAAATTCACACTGATGTATGAAAATGTCAGACTGCTGTTCTGCAGGTAATTTGTAAAGTTTTCTATTAATTGACAGCCTTCCTTAGTAGTGAACATTTTATTACACTTATAAAACTTTATATCAATGCTGTTTATTTTAATGCATTTGTGTTATATTTTTCTATAGTGCTTTCATCATTAGTTGGTTTTAAAGCATTAAAAAAAGGGAAAAAAAATCTTAATAAATTATTAGGGAAAAGGCTTAGATAGAAATCGAGTTGCCCAGGATGCCTCAGAACATCATTAGCAGAACTTATTTAGATTAGAGATATCTGGAAGAAATGATGAAGGTTGGGGAAAGTACGTTTAAATTTGGGAGGAAAATCTGTTAAGTAGAGTATGCTTAATTTGTTTGGGAGGAATGGTTAAGGAATAGGATTAGAGTTGATATTTCTACATTAGTGTTTTATTTAAAAACCCAAGTTCAATGAATACTAGTTTGGATTAACAAAATAAATACTAACCATTCATTAATTCAATAAATTTATTAGGTACCTACCAAATGCCAGTCTCCATGCTAGGTGCTTGGAATACATTAATGAACAAAGCAGAACAAAATATGAGCCAAATTTAACTCTAAATCTTCACTTTGATCAATCTTCACTTTGAGATTTTATGTTTGGCATTTATCTTACCTTCCACATATCTTACTGTAGATTGTAAAGCAATTGCATGATGATATTTTAGGGAATGCTTTAAGTGCTTCTGAAATTAACCTAATCTCTGACTAGCAAACCCAATGCTGAAAAATGCTTTTTTTGATTTCCAAGCAAACTAAGTGACTTGGTTCAGGGTACGAACACAATAAAACTTAAATTCAGAGCTAAATCAACTGGAACATCTGCCTGGTAGTTACTGTTTCACCTGAAGGTTATCAGCGTTGTAGGGATAAAGCAAAAAAGAAAATTGAGTATGAATAGAATCCTCCTGTAGACTATAAAGCAGCTCAAATCATTGACCATCTTTACATATAACGAGTTTATAAAGTATTGAGTTTCAAGCGCTCACCTCCACAAATGCAGCATAAATGAAGTAGAGACAGCCCATTTTCTGTGCGGTAATTTAAGTTGACTTTACTGAAGGCATCATCGGAGCTGAAAAAGAATTTTTTCATATGATCAAAAATTTCACCTTTTAGTTTATTATTTTTTACTGGAAAAAATATAAAAGGGACTACTATTACTATAAATTAAAAAAATACGTCTTTTGTGGGATTTCATTGTACCTAGAAAAATAATTTTGAATATACATCTATATGAAGAAAACCTAAGTCAAGAGAAAATAATACGGAAGTTTGAGAGCCCAGGTTTAAATTAAGGACTCTTATGCATTTTGTTTTCTATGTATAATTTGAACGTTTCAAGGCAACTTTATGAATTAAAATTAATGTAGAAATAGAAAACAGACATTTGAAAGTAAATCATTCACATGCAAAATTTCACATCATATTTATGGAGAAAGTCAAGAAATTCCCTCCAAAAAGAAAAAAAAAATGAAGCATTTTGGTAAGAGATTGGAGAGAGGAATATAATCCCAAAGTTTTACAAATTCTGCCTGAAGCAAAGTTTTCCTTGTACTCTGACTGGGTCAGGTTTCACAGATAAAGAAGGTCTAAACTCTGATCGGGTACTATGATACACAGTCCCCTGAGAGGAGTAGTGTTAGTGATTCAATTAGTAAAATCCTTGCCTTTGTCTGAACAAAGACCATTGCCCCAGGAGGGCCCTAGAGAGCCAAAGGTAGCCTTGGAAAAGGAATGTAAAGCTAAAATTCTTGACCTTTTGAAATTGTTGGTACTCCCAGGACATTTTTCAGTAGAAATGAAATCATATCCTTGGCCTCCCAGGTCAATTTCAAGCCACTTCCTGCCTATTTAAATCTCCAGCAGCTTTAGTGAGATAGCATAGTCTTTGGTGAGTGAGCCTTCCATATCATTTGTAAAGTACTTACACTTGAAAGGTACTATAAATTCAGGACATTATCATCAAGGCACCCAGTTAAGCACTTCAAAAGCTACTGGAATTTTAAAATAGAAAAGAAAAGGTGCTATTCTCCAGGGTGCTGCTAAAAAGAGAAAGCCTTTAAATCTAGAGACATCCAAAGGATCTCGGTGAAATGTCGTAATTAGCAATGGCAATCCCAGTGGTTTGTTTTCATAGAATATCCTAAAACTTCCCCATCCTCATAACCATCTTGCCTTGAATGTTCAACTTCTCAGCTGCCAAGTCCACTGACATGCTTATTCATATTGAGAAATCTACCTCAACTTGCTTTGGAATAATATATGTAGGAGTGCAGTAAACTCAGGGTCAATTTTACAAATGTTAATAATATAATAGAGGAAGGAGCCAAGTATTTCAGGAGAAATGGCTAAGAGTTTAACGCATTCCTATCTGTACTTTCCCACAGTTCAATGAATTATGCCCCCCCAAAAATATTTCTGATGAAAATACTACTTTTTAAAATATCTATCTGAAATGAACCTAATTGTAAATGGTATACCTATTTTATGGTATGTGCAATAACTTCACAAAATAACACAACTCTTGGAAATGTGTGGCCTTTCCCTGTGTCAGGCTTCTAAACTCTTAAAGCCGATTGTATTACAGATGTCTTGGAGAAAAAAAACTTAATAGGTAGTACTAAACAAAGTGCACTCAGCAGCCCAGACTTACAAGTGCATTCACAGAGGTCTTCTCTGTGGTTATGATTTCAAATAATACAGGTTTTCTGAAAAGCTGAACTCTGCTTTTTAAAGCTAGGTAGATGGGATTTTTCTCTTGAAGTTTGTAGGAAATCAGTGTCCGTAAATAAAAAGGGAAAGAAAACTGTGACTAGCAATTGAAGATGTTGATTGACAATGATTTAGAAGTTCTGATCTGTGTTGGCTTTTCTTTCTTGGTCCTTCCATTATCCAGCAATGAAAACACACAATAAGATCAAAAGACAGAAAACAAAGTATTGGGTGGAGAAGGACAGGGAGGCCTTCTGTTAAATGTAAAGAAATATATAACCTTCATCCTAAAAGAAGAACAGGGAAGGAAGTACCTTTTGAGCTAACTATAATGAACTTAATGGCAAACGGTGAAAGAAGAAAGGCTTGGGAGTCCTCTGTAGCAATAAACTCCTGAGAAAATTAGTTTTTCAATGTGTATCTCTAATATTATACAGCAATATTTCCCATGTTTTGATGTTTTAAAAGTGGAAAATCATTTCAGCAGTGTAGCTGAAATGTAGGTAATCCTTAAAAACTTGTCCTTGTATTTACACCAGGATTGAAATCCTATCCTGCTTCTGCTTTTTAAGTAGTCTTTTTTTTTCCCTCCAATTTGGGCAAGTTATTAAACCTCTTCAAATTTAATTTCTTCAGTTATAAAATGATTAAAATAATACATAGACATTGTATTGTTATGAAGAATACATGAGGATAGGGCTTACTATAGTATCTAGCACATATGTTATCAATAAATTGTTATTTTATTATTATTACTAGTATTATCAAGATCACTGAATGTACAACTTCCCCTGCATAGTCTATGCCTTGGGAGATTTTAGCATAATTTTCAAACCAAGTTTGACCTGCTTCAATCTCTCACATTTGACAACCTGTAAAATTTCCTGATTTTGACAATTTTATGCTCATGGTGACTCTCATTTAGGCTCCTAGACAATGTCTGACCCTGTCTTCACATGCTTTTAAAAATGGCTACCAAGCTCACTGTTGTGACACCTAGCACCTGTCAGTGATTCAGAGCAACTACTAGAATCACAATTTTATAACATAAGTCCTAGGGCATCATGTCAATGGGAAGGCTATTATCAACACTGGAGATATTAAAAGAAGAATGAAGGGAAAAGGGAGATATTAAAAATCCAAAGGGGAAAAAAGATTGCACTGAAATGTTTTATTAAGAAGATAGATTCAATTGCTTTCTTATTGCATGATCTAACTTTGATGATGTATTCAGTCAGTCTGGCACAACACCAACTGTATGCTCCACCTCTGTTCTTAATGCTCACTTTACTATGTTCTCAACAGTCTACTGGATATAAACTACTCACTAATCTCTGGATCCTTTAGGTGCCTCAGTCCTGGGGAAATGCATGCTACATAGAATCCTGCAACTGATCTTTGCATTAATTCTGATCTCTAATGCCCAGACCAGCTTTGCAAAGAAAGTAAACACTGAATAAACAAAATATAAGATGCCACAGTTTATTGCTTTATTTAAGATATGAATAACCCTGAATGAATATCTATTGTTTACATAAGTCACATTGAAAGCATGAATTATATTAGTTACTTTCTGTTCAACAATCAATTCTCAGCTCACTGAATTTTAAAGTAGACTTGACCATTCATAAGTGACTCAATGTACAGTCCTAAATAGCTCCTTGCTCAAAACTGAACTGTTGGGGCGCCTGGGTGGCGCAGTCGGTTAAGCGTCTGACTTCAGCCAGGTCACGATCTCGCGGTCCGTGAGTTCGAGCCCCGCGTCGGGCTCTGGGCTGATGGCTCAGAGCCTGGAGCCTGTTTCCGATTCTGTGTTTCCCTCTCTCTCTGCCCCTCCCCTGTTCATGCTCTGTCTCTCTCTGTCTCAAAATAAATAAACGTTGAAAAAAAAAATTAAAAAAAAAAAACAAAAAAACTGAACTGTTTCCTGTTGTTTTTGTTCTTTCTTCAATTATATCCTCCTTGAACTCATACAACTTCTATTAATACCAACAAAAATGAATTAACTGAGAATAGGCTCCCACAATATTTGGCAGTCAAGTGCAATTTTAATAGTACAATTTTTATCTTAACTTTAATAACTGGAATGTAATTTTTTTAATGAGAGTTACTTTGGGGCTATATTTGAATCCTAATTCTCACTTCCCATTAACTTTTAGTCAAATGTTTCTGTTTTGAAACATGTAATTAAAATATTCAAGGTTTTAATGCAATCATTCCTAGGAGAGATACCTCATATTCTCTTCTTTTGCCTCTTCTAAAGGAACTGTGTATGTCAAATTCACTGTCAACTGAACATCACTTATGTATTCTAATACCCTAAGCTCAATTTATTTTTTAATTTTCCTTTATATTTTTCATCACCTGCCATGCCAGACTGTAACTTAACATATCCTAATGAGTTCATACTGCTTGCTGGGGTATGGATGAAGTTCCTAATTAAAATGAACTCACTATTATGAATATATTTCTAACAGTAAATTCTGTCCTTAATCATTAAAAATGGTAGTTCTGTACCCAAAGGTTACTTTCTTTCTTGTAGCATAATGAACTCTTTTCTTAGCCTTTACCTTGTATCCAGAAAAGTATGCAGTTTTGTGATCCAATTAAACTCCTTTCTCATGACCTCATCCTTTCAAGAAAATATTTGACATGACCACAACTGGAAACCAATTAAAATGTAACATTTGAATAGCTGGCCCTAAATAACATACTACTGTCCAAAATATTCTCATAGGTAGATTACATTTTTTTAAATTAATTCATTTGCTGAAATTTAGGAAAAGACCAAGAAGGTAGAAAGGAGAAATGGATTTGTTATAGATCATCTAGTTTCCCAATTTGGTAATTTAGGTTTCAAAGGACTGGCTATAACTTCCTAATGTAGTTCTTTGTGGCTGCTTCTGATCCGGTCCCCATCAAACAACAGAAACAGAAAAATCATCAATAAGATCTGTTCCCAAGATACATCCCCCCAAAATATCCAGAATGTATTTGTCCAATATCACCCAGGTCCAATCAGCAAACTAATAACATGAAGTATATTTATTAATTCATCATACAATAAATAATTATTGAAATATGGTGGCAGATAGAGCAAGAATAGTGAAAGATGATAAAATTGAGACAATAATGATTTATTATGAGGCTTAGATTTTTGTAAGACTTACAAACATTAGCTGGTATAATAATTATTTTTAATAATGCACTGATATTGATTATTATATTGGTATTTTAACAACTTTATTGCTTTGCCTTGCATTTGAGAAGGGAGACTAGAAAAGAAAAAAGGAAGATGGGGGGCAGTGTAGGATGGAAGGGAAGACTAGAGGGTGGATAAAAGGAGGAAAGATAAAGCTAGTGAGGTAACAAGCTGGAGGGAGAGAAAGAGACTGAAAGAGAGAGATTGAGATTAGCTGCTTCATAATGTTTTAGCAAGATATTACTTTACAATTATTATTCATAACTAGTTTTACCTAGACAAGCAAGAAAAGAGGTACAGAGGTAGGCAGTCTTGGGGCAATGTGAATTGTCTTTCTGTTGTTTGGTTTGTTTTTGTTTTGTTGCTAACTAGCACAACGCACCAACATGTCAAATAATACTTTCACTCTATTTTAATTTTATAAGATAACATGTCCTCCCTCAGTAGTCCATTTTCTACTTTATTGGAGAATTTCACTCATTTTAGATTAAGTCAGCCTGCCATGTGCCTGGAGCTATTCACTTTACAATAGCTAAATTTCATAATTGGTTATAGTTTTGAAAAAGTTGATTTTTGGAAGATGTTTCATTTGGAGGATAGGTATGGTGGACTGCAGCTGGGTCCAGAGGAACTTTTCAGGGAGAAAATGAGCAGGAATGGCATACATATTTTTTTTCTCCCTTCCCCCCACCCTAATACATTTTTATCATGAAAGTATTATAACTGCTTGCTCATGGAACAAAGCATTCTTTTGATATTTTTGTTTATTTATGAAACCCAATCAATTTCAAAATGAAATATTATCATTATTAACCAAGGTACGTCTACTCAATGTCAAAATAAGATTTAAAATGAGAAAAAAATAGGGTTTATTGATTATTTTGAAATATCGTGGCATTGGAACAATATAACTTCTCTGGAACTCCTCACTGAGGTCAAATTTCATACTGCAGATTAAGCAGATAAAAAAGTAGCCTTGACAATTAAATTAGTAGAGCACAGCTCTAAAATTTTTAATGACTTTAAAACTTATTGAAACAAAGTAATGTAATTGGGAGGCTTTTAAAAGTTACATGGGGAGGGCCATTACTTATGTAAAACATTTTCAAACGTTGTGGGTGGGATACGTGTATCACCAGGGGTAGGAGTCGGGGGCTAAAATATAGTTTTCTACTCCCACACCCAGGGATAGTTCTAATACACAGGATATAGCAAAATTGTGGAGTGGTGTAGGGAAAATAAAAATATTTAAAAGATAATTCTGATCCATACTTACTCCACCTCCCAAGCTGAGAACCAAGGTCATGAAGATTACACATTTTGAAATTAAATACAAGTGGGTACAATCCCAGTACAATTATACATGTTGTTTATCCTAGTTCAAACCGGTTTAATTTGATGAGCTTATTTTCCTTAGGTATAAAATGGCAAGTGCAATGAATGACTACCTCAGATGTTGTTAACATAAACACAATGATTAGTTTTAACTACCATTTTTGAGTGTTTGCCATGTGCTGATCACTGTACCAAAGCACTTTACATATATACATTTAGGATTATATGAGCCAATGCATATTAAAATACCTGGTAGCATGCCTAGCATGTGCTAGGCACTAAGTTGTTAGTTTGTTTTTCTTTCAAGTGCCATGCAAATACGTATTACAAATAAATACAAATATAAATAAAGCCAAATAAGACAAAGAAGTTGCCTTTAGTAAACATATATACTAGTGGTTAGACAGTCCTGTAAATGGATAGACAACACCTTGTAATAAGTGCCATTATATTGATAAACATAAAGATTAGACATGGCATAGAAGAGGAAATAATCAGATAATGGTAATCAATGGGCCACTTCTGTCTTTCCTTCTTCTGCCATCCCTTTTCTTCCTATCTTCCATCTATTATCCCAACAAATGTCCAAAGTTATGAGTGAATGCAATTTTATTGTGGAAGAAGAGAGATTATTCCATTTCCATTCTCTTTCATTACCCTATCAAGCTTTCATTCCAAAGCTGCTACAAATTGGCATAAGAATATAATGGTTATCTTTATATTTTTAAAGTTTAGTACCATATTGCTCTATATTATATTGTGGGTGAAAGCTATACCAGGATATTGTGTATGTGAGCTAACAGAAGCCTTGGTGTACTATGGTGTGGAAAATCTCTTTGAATGAATGCAATTAGTATCTACCAAGAATTCCATAAAGAAACTTGTTAGCAAACAAAAACAACAAAAAAACCTCCAAAAAACTCCCAAATCTGTGTTTATATCAGTGATCCTCAACCTGTGATTCTGGTGTTAAGTGCTTCTTTTTGGGCATCTTATACCACTTCCTCTTATCGACATGTTTAGAGAAAGCCTGGTGTCATAAGGCATAACACAGTTGTTCACCACAGAAATACTAATTACATCATACAAGGCATGGAAAAAGATGAGAAAGAAACACCCAAAATGTCCTAGATACTCAAATGTGATCTCATACAATATTATGTTTAATCTTCCCAAATGCCATAAAATGTTGGCATGTGAGTCAATGAGTAAGACAATTTATATTCTCAGCACTCCATTCTCTTCCTTCCTTGTCATCCATCATTTTATTCTAGAGAAAAGAAAATCCTCAGAACTTTGCCCTAGGCATGACTGCCTTTCTTTCCCGATGATGCTATCAGTCTTGATGGAATCAGACAGAGTACTCTGTTTATGTTTGTTTGTTTGCTCCCTTGAATCTCTGTAGACCATACTAGTTGCCGGCTTTCTTTTTTCTCATGTTCTTCATCCCTTCACCAATAACACCTCAGGCAGAGTTCTCAGTGCAACTTGAGTATCTTTCTAAAGTAGTTTTTAAACTTCAGCAGAAGCATAATTTTTAGCATGCAAAAGTATTACCTGGGGAGCTTGTTAAAAATTCAGGTTTCTGGAAGTCAGCCCCAGAGATTCTGATTCATTTGATATGGGGTGGAATCATGGAATCTAAAATTTTAGCAAGCACTGCTGGTTACTCTACTGTATGAGGTTCTTAGCCCTTGGAGAAACATGATTCTAGGCTGTGAGTAATCTTCTCCTCAGCTTCATTATTATCATTTCTGGCTAATGCAACATTTCTGTCACTTCCTTAACAGCTTTAGCACCAGGCTACCACCAGTCTGCCTCTCCACAAAATGCCCTACCATTATTCTTAGGGAATTTGGCATCCATTTTGATGAGCCTTCTAGTCCTAGCCAAATCTCTCTTGATCACAATCTTTAAAAGTTATAGTTCAGATTTTGGCATCATCTTGAATTGTCCTAACATTTTACATTTTAACTTTTAAAAACATCCTGTTTACATAAAAACATTTGATCCTAACTTTCTTACTTCCTAACTTTTAATAAACTGTTACTTCTACTGGATAATAAAGTCTTCAGTCTTTCAAACTGTCCTTATTTACCCAATCAATGATGAAAATAGAAACCTCCAATTATTTCATGCCTACTGTATGTTAAGTTCTCTACTCAGCTTTTAATTAACATCATTTTGCAAATATCCATGAGGCTGTTATTATTAACCTCATTTTACAGATGCAGATGAGGCACAAAGACACCAAATAATATATCCAAGGATACATAGTTTGTAAAAAGAAGAAACTGCACTTAAAACTATATCACTGTAAAACCCTTATACTGACTGACCTAACCTTCTTACTCAACTTAGATAAAATGATCAAGACATTAGTTTTTCTTGACTCCTCTCGACCTTCCATGGTACTCATCCATTCTTGCCTATATATCTTTTTTTTTTATTTTTTTTTATTTTTTTTTATTTTTTATTTTTTTTAATTTTTTTTCCACGTTTATTTATTTTTGGGACAGAGAGAGACAGAGCATGAACAGGGGAGGGGCAGAGAGAGAGGGAGACACAGAATCGGAAACAGGCTCCAGGCTCTGAGCCATCAGCCCAGAGCCCGACGCGGGGCTCGAACTCACGGACCGTGAGATCGTGACCTGGCTGAAGTCGGACGCTTAACCGACTGCGCCACCCAGGCGCCCCTCTTGCCTATATATCTTTACTTAACTATGCCATTTACCTGGAATGCTTTTTAAAATGGATAAATCAAGAGCTCCCAAATCTTCTTTTTTTTTAATTTTTGTATTTGAAACCATTTTATTTTTCTTCCCATTTATCACTTGTCATAGAATGTCTTCTGTGAGTTCTTTATATATGTCTTTCCCCTAAACCAGATTATGAACTCCTGGAGCAAGAAGAAGGGTATAGTAAATAGGAAGAACTCTCTCTATGGACTCAGGCTGACCTTGCTACAAATCAGAGTTACAGCACTTACTGACCATATGATCTTATAAGATACAATGTCTCTAGTCCTTAGTTTATTATCCATCAGAATTAATATTTATCACACAGAGTCATGGTGAGAATTACATAATGTCTCATATTTCATGTGTCTGGAATAACAACTTGAATGTATTTGGCACAATAAATACTGAACTATATTCTCCCTGACACTGTTTCCTGCCTCTCATCCCCAATACTGATTAGTAAAAAGGAGGTCACATTTATTGCATATAGTGGAAATGTAGGAAAAGTCAGCTATAGCAGGAGCTGGAAAAACAACTGCCCGTTGCTGATGGAGTATGATGTACTGATGAACTCAGGGTATGATGTAGAATAAATGGAAAACACAGAATAAAACCTACATCTCGACTCCATTGTTAAGCTTAATCCTTAAAAGGATATGTCTAGTTAAATTAGTCTTGACATATCTGCACAGTAATTCTTAAATTAAAAAATAAATTAATAAATGAGATTTTGAGTTCATAAAGTTGAGGGAAGTCTCTTCAGTTTAACCACATTTCATTCAGCATATTTATCTGAGTCACTAAGAGCTAGAGGACTTATGATTAAGTTCTACATTTGTATCTCTTTTCCAGTAAACTGATCACTTGAAAAAGCCTTATTAACCCACTGACAACTATATCATATGTGAATAACTTTAATTGCCAGTCGTGTTAACTTTATATATTTACTATATCTGAAAATTCTTTTGGAATATATCATTTGGTCACTGGTTTACACTTGTTTTCCAAGTAAAATAGAGGAGGTCCTTTGTCATGAGTACATTAGATTAATAACACAGGTATAAGTCAACATGTTTAACTGGCTTACGTGGAACTTTTCCTCAGTCAAGCAGCTAACTTAAACTGACCCTCAAAAATGCATCTAGTTTCTAGGGGCGCTTGGGTGGCGCAGTCGGTTAAGCGTCCGTCTTCAGCCAGGTCACGATCTCTCGGTCCGTGAGTTCGAGCCCCGCGTCGGGCTCTGAGCCTGGAGCCTGTGTCCGATTCTGTGTCTCCCTCTCTCTCTGCCCTCCCCCGTTCATGCTCTGTCTCTCTCTGTCCCAAAAATAAATAAACGTTGAAAAAAAAAATAAAAAAAAATGCATCTAGTTTCTCAATGTCAGATTCAATTTCTCCAGTAGGTTGCTTGTGTATATAAGGGTCCTGCCCCTCTTTTCTGAACATTTTGTGTCTTCCAAGGTTGTGACACTATGCCAGATTATTTTTCTCTTGTTATCATGAGCAAAACTCACTGAAAGTTTGAAGCCAGTATTACATGTTGTTATATGATTGTTCAGGGGCAGAATGATACTCAGTTCCATTAGGGGACAGCCCTTAAATGTCAAGAGACCAGAAGGTTTGTTAAAAATTGGACTTACCCTAGTAGCTCAAAAAGAACAACATGGCCAATATTCTACCACCATTTGAGAATAGAAGTCCTGCTGTTCGTTGCTGGCATGGTTTACAAGAAATCTAACTCCAGGGAAGATATTCAGATCAGCAATAGCTTGTATTCAAAAGTCAGCCCTTATTTTCCTCTCTTTTTAAACTTAAGTGATGGGAGCATGCAAGTCATATTTTAAGGAGATAAGATATTTGCATGTTAGGGGCTATATGAATGGCCAAGAAAGGGGTAACCTTACATTTTTAGGCTTACCATGATTAGTGACATCTGAGATTATACCAGTTGTGTTTTTAAATATAGATTTATCTAAAAACAAG
Source organism: Lynx canadensis (assembly GCF_007474595.2). Taxonomy (NCBI): domain Eukaryota; kingdom Metazoa; phylum Chordata; class Mammalia; order Carnivora; family Felidae; genus Lynx; species Lynx canadensis. The sequence goes on along the minus strand of NC_044310.1, from coordinate 61,625,417 downwards.
ATAAGTAACAAACGTACTTATACGAAGAAATAATAACTCTGAGAACTTCACCTAAATATGTGCCTTAGTTCTGCAAGTTCTTTTTCTTCGACTTGAAGGTCATCTTCTAATCTTTCTATTATAATAACATAAGATTCACTGACTTTCTTCTTCCATTCATCTAGTAAAGAAAAACAAATGAGACTGATTCATAGCTGCGCTTTGCAAAATGTAGACACAGATCATAACATACAAGTAATTAAAACTCCAGTTTTTAATTCTAAATTCTATAATACTTAATTTAAATTACTGACTGTGAGCTTAAAATGCAGATGTTTATATTTAAAATGCAATTATATTGAATTGTAGTAATTAAGAACCCATTTGATATTGGATAATATATTTACATAGAAGAATATATTTGACTTATTTCATTTGATTTTATTGCATTTTAATTACAGCAATCTTTAGTTTCTAGACAAAAGTTTTTAGGTTTCAAATTATAGATATTTAAGATATAATTCTAAAATCCCTATATTCAGCAGTATTCCTAAGAACATTATACCTAGCAACTAATATACTTTTGTAAGAAATTTTCTGTTTTCTCTAAAAATCTTTCAGAGAACAATAATTTGAGTTCAGATATCTTAACGGTTTCATATAATACATTATCATATCCTCCATGTAAAAAATAACAGATACTCCAATGAAATGTTAATTATCTATAACTACAGAACCATGTTACACTTAGGGCATAAGAATAATTACCAGTGCAAGTTTGGGTTGGTCTAGATTTATAATTTCCCATTTGTTAGAGGTGTCTTCTTGTCTCCAGTGCAGTTCCTCAGGTTACAAGATTCCAAGTTCAAGTGCAGTGACAGTCCAGTTGAAAAATACTTTGATAGTCTGGCTAAAAATAAGCTGACTGCCAAATGGAATGTCATGCAACAATGACAAAGAACAAAATAGTTTGTGCTTTCAAGGGTGAACTCATAAAGGGAACTAATCAGTCTGTTTAAAACAGCTGTATCAAAAATAAATAGTAAATGTTTCAATGGGATTATTTACCTTATCAATTGATTATCTACCCATGAATACTTTCATGGGTCATTTCTTTAGTAGGTAAATTTAGAAAGCGATTCAGTTACATCTGAGGTTCACAAAGAGCTATTAAAACTATCTAGAGCTTCTTTCTAGTCATTTACCCCTGAGTCAAAGTAATGCCAGTTGGAAAAGAGTAACTGGTGATAGAATTTGTCTCCCCATATAAATATGGAAACCCACATCTTATGTCACGCTACTAATAGAAATAAATGTAAGTTTAGCCTATATTAGAAGTACAAAATTGTAAAAAGAAATTCTCAACATAGACCATGATTAATTTTTAGCATGTGCTGATTATGTTAATCATAAGAATCATGGAGAAGAATCTAAGACACTGAGTTCCACCAGCAGCAATTCATAAAATAACAAGATTATGAATAATTAGATTAAATGTTTTCTGTGGGATGGATACTAGTCTGAGTACTTTATACACATTTGTCATTTATACCTCATAGAATCCTGCAAAGTATATATTATTCCCATATTATGGATGAGAAAATCCATATTTGCTGGTAGGTGGAAGAGTCTGGAATCAATTCTGGGTCTATATATTTCTGAAATTCAAGCTATATATTAATGTTAAATCTCCCATAATTCCTCTTTTATTCACCTTCCATTTATTTCATGGGGGATATTCTCTTTGTGTATGCATATATCTATTGATATAAATGAACTCAGGGTATGATGTAGAATAAATGGAAAACACAGAAAGAAAAGTTATCTGATTTTTAACTATGTATTTCTTTTGGGTAATGTAATTATACCTAGAAGATATAGATTTCAATCTTGAAATTCATCTCCAGAAGATATAGTTTTAATGTGACAGGTATGAATTTCACATTTACCATAGTTGAATATTCAAAGAATTTTCCCTTTTTGAAGTCAATGCTTAGACAAGTTTAGGATTCCTCACACCTTTTCTCAGCAAAGGTAATCTAAGCTCCAGAGGGAGGGCTTCCATACTGATCATAATATATAGCTAAAGAAGTAGATATCTGACTTCATGGACATCTCTGTCCTCCCCTAGATAAAACTCTCCTTATCTCTCATCTGCCATGGCTTTTGTTGTCTGCTATTGTGTAGGGGCCTCTGGTTACTTGGTCCATGCATTCTGCATTTTCCTTGTGAGACCCTCATCTCCTCAGGTCAGAAATTCTTTGCTTTTCCCAGACATACTACATTAAGGCTCATTGACCCAGGCACTGATGTCCTCAATGCTTGGTATTGAAGACCAAGCATTCAGTATAGTTCCAGAGACCATACTGGTTAGTCTTCTTTAAGAGACTTGCAATCTTCCAAGGCTACACCTTGGGAAATAATGTACAAGCTCTCCCTTCTCTCAAATTTCGCTAAACAATCCATGGTTTCCATACCTTGAATCCAGAGGGACAGGGATGGGAAGCAGGGCTGCAGACCTTCTAAAAGACATCTAAATCTATTTTTCCTTATCTTCTTTCTTATTTCTCCCTCAAACCTTACACCAGTGTGTGTGTGTGTGTGTGTGTGTGTGTGTGTGTGTGTGTGTGTGTGTGTCTGTTTACTGCCTGTACCGGTGAAGGAAAAGCTAGTTCTTATATCATTTTGCATTATTTTTCCAATTTCTTGTTTAGGATATAAATTTGACGCATTAATTTTTAGGATTTTTCCTTTTGATTTTCAACAATATTGTTATTCTTTCAGAAAGGCTGGCTCTTAAAAATAAAAGATTTGGCTTTCAAAAGCTACAATTTGTGCTATCAGTTTGAAAATCCAATCAGCAACTCAACTGAATTTTTCTATACTCTGAGGCAAGAAATTTTATTTATCCTACCCCCCTCCCAAAAAAAGGGTAGGATAGCAACATAAAAATTCAGGAAAAATGATCATCTCGATACCTAAAATATTAATGTTATTGAACTATAACAAATTCCTACTTTCAAAGGAACAATATCTACAAACCACTTTTATGAATGTGATTTAGGTCACAGGTTGAGGGCAGTGGAATAATCCTCCTGAATGCCTTCATGAAGGTGAAGAAAAGGCTGGAATAAGTAAATGACCCAGAATAATATATCCTATTTTTCTTTCCTAAAGAATGTTGGAGGGGATCCACATGGAAGCAGGAAATACTTTTCCCACTACTGAGTACATTTCTGTAAAAATTACTTCTTTCTACCTTGAGTTGGCCACATGCTCTAGACTGAATCCTGCTCTTCTCAGCTCTGAGACTCCCAAAATTCAGAAAGCCTATTATCTCATATATTATCAAAAACACAACCTAAGTACAAAAGTGGTAACCTTCTCAAACTTCAGTGAGCATAGATGCCACCTGAGGAACTTTCTGGGTTCCATTCCCAGAAATTCTGATTCAGTAGATCAGTACTAGCCCCAAGGAATCTGAATTTCAACATAAATGCCTAGTGATTCTAATCACTCAGGTAGATGCTACTTTGAGTAGCACCATTTTAAGGTTGCTTAAAGTGAACTTACCTGAAAAGTTTTGCATTTCTGAATTCACTGTAAGAGAAGAGAAAACACTGGAGTAAAGAGAAAAAGAAGATTGTTCAGATTCTCAAAGAGGTCCATACTATGCTAATCACCAGGACAATAGATGATTTGGATGTGCAGGTACAGTCTCTATTGTAAAATGAATCACAAAAATGGAAGCAACCAAGATGCCTTTTCAAAGGTAAATGAATAAACAAACAAATTATATATACATCCATGCAATGGAAACTTATTCAGTAATAAATAAAATGAGCTACAAAGCTAAGAAAAGTCATGGAAGAATTTTAAATGAATATTGCTAAGTGAAAGAAGCCAGTTAGATAAGGCTACAAACTATTTAATTCCAACTATATGACAGTTTGGAAAAGGCAAAACTAAAGAGACAGCAAAAAGATCAGTGTTGTGGGGGGAGCAGGGAGAGTGGGAGGAATGAATAGGTGGAGCACAAGGATTCTTTAGGGTTGTGAGATTACTCCGTATGATACTGCAATAGTGAATACCTGGCATTTGGAAAAACCAACAGAACTGTAAAATACAAATGTAAACGATGGGCTTTAGTTATTAATAACATATCAATATTGGTTCATCAATGGTAAAAAAAAGTACCACGATAATTTAAGATGCCAGTAAAAAGGCAAACTATTATGGGGGGGTGGGGGTGAGGAAGGAAATAAAGAGTATATGAGAACTCTCTGTATTTTCTGCTCAATTTTTCTGTAAATGTAAATGTGTTTTAACAGAAAAGTCTATTAATTTTTAAAAATTAAAGAAAAATATAAAATAAGACCAAAAATAATAATTCTCTAACAAGGCTATTTGAGTTTTTCAAGGAATATTTATAACTTATAAGGAAAAGGCTTCTCTAAGGAACACAGTAAAACCTTAGTTTGTAAGCATAATTCGTTTCAGAAACATGCTTATAATCCGAAGCACTTGTATATCAAAGCATATTTCCCCACAAGAAATAATGTAAACTCAGATTATTTGTTCCATAACCCAAAATATTCATATAAAAATGATTACAATACTATAAAATAATACAAAATAAAAAAATACAAAATATAAAGAATAATAAACACTTGTTTTCAAAAACCTTCCTGGCTGGTGTGAGGGAGACAAGAGGGAGGAGGGTTATTGTGTAGGATGACTTTCACTATCACTAATGGAATCACTGCTGTCCATTGGCTCAATGGAATCTTTTTCTGCATGGGGGCCATTGTATATGCTTGCAGCGATGTTGACTATAGCACCGTATTAATAAACTCTTGTCATATGCAGTATTTAATATAACTGGCAATTAAGGCAGCAGCAAAAGGGTCTGTATTGCAGGCAGTCCAACCTAGAAAGAAGCAAAGCATTCCTAAACTTACTCTTGTATGGAGAAGCAAAAGATTGTCCATAGGTGCTTTGAAGTGACAAAAAAATACACTAGTGCCAGTTGTAGGCCCCTTCCAATGTTCTGAAAAATCACTGATTTATGCCAAACACCTCAGCCTGAGACCGAGCATTAAAGGATGGGAGATGATCACCCACAATCCCTCAGAGAGAGAGAGAGAGAGAGAGAGAGAGAGAGAGAGTCCATTGGTTGCATTGTGATCATTTGACATTTGGCATCACGTGCTACTCGTATTGCAAGATGTTGCTTGTTTACCAAATTAAAATTTCTTAGAAATGTTTGCTTGTCTTGTGGAACACTTGTAGAACAAGTTACTCATGATCCAAGGTTTTAGTGTACATAGCTAATAGTATTTTCTTTTTCTTTCACATTTTTTTTTCATTCAAAATGTCAGGGTAGATTTAGTAAATACTTTAGTTCTTCAACCATTCCTATTTTGACCAACCTTCATGTTATGCTGAATTGCCTGAATCTAATGTTAATGTCTCCATCTTTTCAACTGATTTATCAGACCACTTCAGCATATACACAGATATGTTCCAATACTCTTTCAATAAACCTACTTACATTCTTTCTGAATTCCTTTATTTTGGGTTCATATTATTTATTTATCCCAATCTACATTTGTGCCTCTGCTATTTATATTTCATACAAGCCTCTTCATAAATATTTTAAAGGATGCTTTCAAGTTGAAAAATACAAAAATTGACCTTGACACTTCTGGCCTTATGATTCCTACAGAGAAATCATAAAGAACATGTATCCTATGAAATCAAACTGATGCACTTGGAACAATTCTTATCAAATTTAGGAGTCTGAGTTCATTTACACTTAAAACCTAAATTGTTCTTTCACTGTATATGAATTCTTATTAATATGTTCCCAAGTTTTAGGGAAGTTTAGAGGTTTGATGTGTTGCATCCATTTGACAAGAAATTAAGAGAATCATTGCTTTAAACATAATAACCCAGAATTACTAATTGGTATGCATTTAGGCTTTTTCCTTGTTTAATAAACATTAAATTCCTCCTACTAAAATGAAATTTTCTAAAAGAAAAATTGTGTATTATCTAAGATGAATAAACTATTCAATTAAAAATTATTTGATTAATTTCCTTTTAAACAATATATTTCTTCTTAAAGAAGCATAATTTGTAAGACTCTTACTTATCAAACAAGTTTCCTTTCTTTTCCACTAGAATATCTAAATGTATTTTGGATGGAGCTATAAATTACTGTCATGAATCTGAACATTGCTGAGCTAATATTCAGATTAATTCTCAAAAATAAATAGGACTTGAAAATATATAATAATGAAAGTAAAGGTAAAAAAATCAATTTCACAGTAATTTAAACAGGTGTTCTCAGTATCTCAAACTGTGAGAGTATATTAAAGAAAGAAAAAAATATATTGCTATTTTTGTTTCCTATATACTATAACTGCAAAAGCAAAGATCTTAATCTTTCCTATACTTTCCTTTATTGATGGGTAAACATGAAGTAAAGTTTATTAAAGAATCTAAACTGTGATGAGTCACACCTCTGTCATTGGCTAAAACTTTCTTTTCCAAATTGATAGGGTTTCTTTTAATTGCCAGTTCAGCTCTTCATTGATGGATTGATTCATTTATTTATTCAATAAGCATGTACTATACCAAGCACTCCAAAGAGCTCATAGGGGCCAGGGATATACAAGTAAACAGGCAATTGCAGTAAAACATTTGCCCTATGATAGAAATATACATGATTGGTAATGAGAAGTTACATCTAATAAAGCCTAGATTCCACTCAGAATAAAGCATCTTTGAGGTATTAAAACCTTCGGAATAATCTAAATATCATGACACAGGCCACTTGTGTTTCCCTTTCATCCTTCCTTTTCCTTTCCTGAGTTAGCTGGCCTGATAAGGAAATAACACTATGTCATAATTATAGTTCTGTTAATAAGTAATTATTGTCTTTGGGCATAACAGTTCCATGCCTGAGATATGTCATTTAAAAATCAAACAAGTAGTCAGGGGCCTGGATGACTCAGTCAGTTAAGCATCTGACTCTAGATTTTGGCTCAGGTCATGATCTCTGGTTTGTGAGTTTGGCATTCTCTGTCTCCCTCTCTCTCTCTCTATGCCCCTCCCCTCAAAAGTAAATAAACATTTCAAAAAATCAAATAGTCTACAGCCATACCACTCTGAATGCACCCAATCTCTTCTAAAAAATCAAACAAATAAAGAAAAAGTGAGGGAGGGAAACAAAAATAGTTCTATTTGGGACACTTGTGGCTATTCCTCAAAGTGCAAAGACAATTTGATATAGGTTTAACAAATTATTTAAAGGTTCAAAAAAGTGGATCTATATAACATAGTTGTTAGAAAGCCTGCTGAGTGATCCACATGACCAGTTATTTACTTAATCCCTCTAACAGAAACAATCTCAGTAAGTAGTCTGTTCAAGCATAGTTATCATTATTTCTTGTTACATCTCTTCCTGTATCTTCTTAGTGGAAGAATGGTGATAATAATTATCATGCCATACACTTTCATGCCATCCTCCTGCAGTTCTATATCATATCAGTGCCAGAAATTGCATCAGCCTTTGGCACATACTCAGAAGTTTAAGATCTCCCTTCTGTTCATGCAGTCCAGCTCAGCATCCTAACAATAGAACTGACACTGACTCAACTGTATAACATATTCTACCCATTTTAGACTATTGTTGTGGAACTAGGTGGTCTCCCTTCTCAGCTGAAATTTCATATACATATAATTTTGAATACTTTGAATATAAATTAAAAGGAGTGCTATGGTTAAGTTAGCGTGAAACTGTTGGGGGTACAAAAAAGTCAATTCTTACTGACAACTCCATGAATGTATCAATATATTTGGTTAGGTGAATCAATAGAAAGTCTCAGTATATATGGCTACACAGCCTTCTGATTTCTTGTTGTATGGGCTATTGTCTCTGAAGCTAACAAGTCAAGTGGACTTGTTATAGCAAATAATGTTTGAGTACATTCTAATGTCAGGCATACTATGATAATAAATACAAGTTTCCCATTGTATATATTAAGCATATTTCCTAATAGATTTGTATCTTATTTTATTGCTATCCAAATAGCATATGCTTTCCACTCAATATTCAAATTTAATAATCTAAGTGTATACATATATATATATATATATATATATATATATATGAATTTGTGGACAGGTTACATAATATTTTCTCCAAAATTTTACTCCCCTTCTTAAAAATGAATTATCAAGAGTAGACTATAATTGTGATTTTTGAGATAATTTGTTTCAAGTAAAGCCATTTTTAGAAGTTACCACTGCATTTAAAATAAATATGTATTGTACTTTCCTAGTTTGGTAATATGGAGAGTGATTACCTATACTATTTTTGTCTATACCTCATACTGTTACTTAAGAACTCAGCTGAGGTGTCAGTACCTCTGAGGAGACTTTATAATTCCATAAACTATTTAGACCACCTTTTCCTTGTTGTTTTCATTGTATCTAGTACCCTGCTTTGCCTCTTGAACCCATAATTATGGTCACTTGAGGTTCATACTAATAGGAAAAAAAACGTGAATTAGATTAGAATTTAGCTCAGTTTTAAAACCTTGTCATCAATACTAAAGACGCATGTTTGGAATTACAAAGTGGTAGAAATTGTGAGAAGCATCTCCATCCTGCTCAAGGATTCCCCACTTTTCCCATAGTACAAACATAACCATTTAGAATCACCGCCTTCTGAAAGCTAAAACAAATGATGCAGACACTTCTAATGTGGGTGTCTAATTTGGATTATTAAGTCATGACAGAATATGCTGGACTTAAATTCCAAGTCCTGAGTCTAATTGTTTAAGTTGGCTTTCAATGTGACACCATTTCGTAACTGGTGCCCAGAGTCTCCCAAGTTGAGATCTAGTTCTGATTACACATAATAGTTAATTTGTAAACTAATCACAATAGTTATTTACAGATCCTCTAAAGACCACACTTTCTCTCTTTGAACTACTCCATAATTCTCATTTCTTCTATTGAGTCTGGACACGCATTAATCTAGAAAATTGTCTTAAGATGACATATCAGGGCTGCATCCTTTAATGTTATTAAAGGTGGCTGTTATATCTGTTCCTATCTGATGGCCAAACATATTTATATTTCACAAGCATCTACAATTACATATGTGGGTATGTGCATGTAAATAGTATTTAGACATAAAAGTGCATATATTAAATACATAGGTATACTATATATGTATACACATTATATCTAGCATACACACACACACACACACACACACACACACACACACACATATATATATATATATTCAAAAGCAGCAGGAAAATAAAACAAACTGATAACACTCTTAAGTCGTACTGTAAGTTAAGCCCGTATGAATGCAATACCTATTGGTATTACAGCACTATTACAGAAGATATATTTAATAATGCCTTTGCCTCTCCTGTTAGGCTAAAACAACTTAAAAACAAGAATTGTAGCTTATTCATTTTTGCATTCACAACAGCCTAGCACAGTGCCTGAGAGATATAAATGTAATTGTTTTGGATGGAATTGAATTGAACTCGACTGAACCAAACTGAATTGGATTGAGCCAATTGAATTGAATAGAATCAATCCTTTCATTAAGGGAAATACTTCTAAGGTCTGATAAAGAGGTAAAGTGAATTTAGATGAAGCCATTGCCAATTCTGCAGAGAAACATGCAGCATTTTGAAATTCCATGAAAACATCATCCAAACAATGTTTAATCTCTTTATTCTCATCTTCCTTTTAAGTATTTACCTCTACCTTAAGAAGTTTTTGAATTACTCGGAATTACTAGCATGTGTCATTTATACAAGGTATTTGATGCTCCCACAATAGTTTACAAATCAGACTTTCAGGGAGACTTTAAACACTACAATTACCAGGATGCATTCATGATCAGCTAAATCAGAATCTGCCAGAGTTAGTCCCTTGAGTTAGGAAAAAACAAATCTCCAAACATTTTGGACACAGCTTTTTCATAAGTGTACAGCAGGGCTCCTGCCTGTGAAGAGTTTAAAACCTAATTTTATATTTGAAAGTATAACTTACTCTACAAAGTAACTTTTGATGGTGTCAAATGGATGGCACAAAAACCACACACTATATATGTTAAGAAGAGGAAAGGGTTTTTGGGCTGGCTACAGAAGTTTTTGGGGGCACAGCATGACTTGAAATAAGTTTTGCTGCTTGAGGAGTTTTTAAAACCTTAACAGAAATGACTATTTAATCTTGAGCATATGATAAATTGAGAGCTTGGACACAATTTAAATTATTATATAACTTCAGAGGATTCAGAGAAATTATTAAGGCAGTGTTCATTAAAATCCCTATTATTGCTCTGCACAGTAAAACAAATTAAACAAAACTGATGAGATCAAAGTAATTTAAACTTCAACTTGGATTTTTTTTTGAGACTAATAACTGATGAGATTAAATTAGGCAAAGTCATAAATACCAAATGACAAAAAAATTACATAAAGTGGGAGCAACAGTGGGAAATGGGAGCAGGAAAGAAAACAAGACTTTCAAAAGGAAAAAAAAGACAAACATTGCTTGGAAAAATGAAGAAAACCATAATTATCAGAGGAAGGAAGCACTTAGGGAGTAGCATAAGTCAGTGTTCTATCAGAGAGAGTAATATGTAAATTATATATAAATGCATGGTATATTATGGCAAGAAACACACTGAGGAAAGTGAGTGGCTTAATCAGAAGCATCATTTTACAAAGAGGATCATAAAAGTTTTGCATGTGGGTCTACTGAAATTAGATTTGAAATGTAGTGTTCAATGCAGGAAACCTACCTCCTTCTCATTAAAAAAAGAGCATAGAAAGAAAACTCTTTTTGGATATGCAGGAAGGGACTATGAAATATATTAGTCCTAGCTAATGAGAGTATTTGAACATATTTTCCAAATGCTCTTTTAATCCATTAAATTTTCCTAGATATCATAATTAAATGGACAGCATATTTTCACCCACTTTGAAGATTTTGTTTGTTTGTCTTTATTTTAATTTGAAAAAGGCCTTCTAGTAAAGTTTTATGAAACCATTCCAGACTCATGTGGACCAGTGGCCCTTAGTGTTCGTATATCTTGACTTTTGGCTTAATGCAGACCACAGTGAGTTAACAGTGGAGCTAGGAACCAAACTAAAACATTGTCCATTTTTTATACTTTGCCCTATGTTGAGCTTTATGCTTAACTAGAAAATTATATTCTGTTTTTATTCACTGGAAAACTTTGAAGATTATTTCATTGCTTTAGCTAATGTCTGATTATGAGCTATAAAACATGCATTTATGTAAGTACTTTAGTTGTTACCGATGTTATTTTTCTACCAAGAGCCATGAAAGAAAAGGTTTATGCAGTGTAGCTAACTACATAAACACATTCTTTTTGCTCTTTAAATCAGATTGATATAATAATATTGTATGTGGTGTCATTTCTATATCAATAAAAAAGCCACCTGCATACTGAATTTTTAGTTCAGCACAGATGATGATAAAGTCTTGTAAAGACAAAAGGTAGCTATTCATGTCTAAACAAAAACATTTCCCAGAAATATGTGTTTAAAGAGGATATAAAATATAGGATTAAACACTAAAGTTTTGAAATCAATCTATTTTTTCAAGTTCAGAGTAAATAAGCTTCTGTGAAATATTTGTACTAAGTTAATATGCTTTTGAACTTCTTTTCCAGTTCTCTCATTTCAATTCTATAGTGTTCTGTGTGCACTACTAATGGTTAGGCAAAATTATCACATAGATCACCCCTTCCCTTAATTTACAGTGTTTTACTAGGAAGTGATCATGGAAGACAATGGATTGATTGATTGATTGATTGATTGATTTTCCTATTCCTTACTGTCAAAGAGTCAACTTTGTCATTTGGTGGCCAAATACTGGTACAATCACACACACACACACACACACACACACACACACACACACACACAATTACTATACCACTTTCTGTATTCTCTGAAAGAGATAATTGACCTTATTTAATTTCTAAGAAAGTACCTGAACATTTTTATAAAGGACTATAAGTTAAACTAAACTTTAGACATTTCCTCAAGCAACTCTTTCTTTCACACACTACACTTCAGACAGGGCTTCTTTTAAAGCCTCCAATGTACCAGGTACTCTTTCCTATCAATCTTTACAAATGCTGTTCCCACTGTTCACGCTCCTTAAAAACAAACAAAAAAACCCTTATAAATATTCCAGTTCTTATTATTCCTTTAGGTGTTAGTATAAATTTCACTTCCCCTGAGAGATCTTTCCTGATCATGTACCGTTTGTTAGTCCCTTACGCTGACTGTTCCTCATGATGCCCTGCAGTTTGTTTATTGTAGCTCTACTCACAAGTTATTACAATTACTTTTTTTCCCTTGTTTTATCATTTGCTAGACTGGAAAACCCTGAAAGCAATGAAAAATATCCCTACTGTCTAGAAAAGGCCCTGACATATAATTAACATTCAATATATATGTGATAATTTGAAGTCAGAGAGAGCACAACAATGGCCTGTATTATTTGTTTTACACAATAGCCTTACCCTTGAGTTAATTATGTACACTTATTTTCTGTTTCAAATCACATACATTGAACAAACCTTTTGTCTGCTTATGCACACTCTGACTTCTGATGTAACAGATTTAAAGTGGTTTATTTTATAGGAGGCATTATGCTAGGTGTTGGCTATCATTATATGGGTTCTTTAATGTGGACTAAAGGGATGAAGGTCTAGATGTTTACCTTATTCCACTTTTGTTTTCCTTTTTTCTCTTCCCAAATTTAGCATTTCCATGTCCATTACATTCTGTGAGGGTAATATCCATTATTAAAACATACCATTAACTGGTACCATCCCCTTTGCTACTATAACCTGACCTCTAACTGATAAATATACACCATTGCTGGCAAAAATATTTAATAATATGTCAGAAGAAATAGAAGAAATAATTATAATTTATGCATCATACAAATAATAGTAGAGGATTGATATTTAAATGTTAAATAAAATATTAAAAATATTTATGAAATAAAAATAATAAAACAGCAAACACAGCCATGTTAGGGAAAAGCTTGAACTCAGAAATATAACTGGAATGTGGAATCAATTTTTGCCTTCAGGCATTTGCAAAAATTTGCAAAGAATCAGAGGGTAGCCCAAGGCTCCCACAGACTGGGGATTCTTAGAGGGGATCTTGGACATATTAAGCTGGGACTTCCCAAAAAACTTCAGATTAAGGATCAACTAGAAGTAAATCTGCCATACTTTACTCCAGACCAAAGAAATTATATGACAGTTACCTTTGGTAATAAGCAGGAACAATTAAAAAGAAAGTAAAATAAGGTCCCTGAGAATTTATGGCCATAAATGTAACCATTATGGATTTTCCTTCTGGATATGCAAAGACTAGTAGACTACAGAACTTAAGCTAAACTAGTCTAAAATTGTTCTCAATTGGTAATGCCTCTCCAATCTCCTGGCAGAAGCAAATGTAAAATCCCTGGAGGAATATCCATTCATTTTAGACCATGGAGTACTTCTACAGATACTTTACCAAGGACAATGACCAGCAAACAATCAAAGTTAATCAGACACACAAGAAAGTATGGCAACAAGAGCTGAAAAGCTACCATCAGAAGAAGATTCTCCACTGACTTCAGGTAGTAAAATTACAAATACAGTTTATGAAACAACTGTGCTTGCTTACCATATTTCAAGGAAAAAAAGAACAAGAATGAGAGAGAGAGATAACAATGATAAGTATATCTCTAGAGTACAGGAAGTTCTAAAAAGGGAAAAGAAGATTTAAGTGAAAGGAAACTCTAAGAATTGAAAAAATCAGAAACTTACCATTTCATCTTTTCCAAAATATTTTTAAGAAACAATGATTAAATTATGTTTTTGTTTCTAATTCACATCTGGGACTCCAACCTGAAAAGAAAAACAAAATATATGCACCCTCAAAAAATACTGATCAACTTAATAATAAATAATTAACAATTTCATTAAGTGTTATACATTTGAAGTTTTAGAGACCTAGCAAATTAGTTTAAAAAAAATCTTCACAAAGTTTAGCTCTCTTCTTTACCAATGCTAACTTATTGCTTAAACCTCTTATTTCAGATTCCTGATATTTCAGAGACTATTGGGAAGTAATTATACTTATTTTGTCTTAGCAATTTTCAGATACACATGGACTCAAAGCTCAACCTAAAATATGGTTAGCATTGGACACCTGTTATTTCTTGATTCCTTTCTGAAACAAACATTAGGAGTTCCTACTATGATGATGGTGTATTTTGTGTACTTCTTGGAATAAATAATGTACAGGAATCATTCAAATGCATATTCAGTGGGAAGCCATCTGGCTCCATGTGAATTTATGAATATTTCAGCTTGCTCAGCTAGTCAAAAGTAAAATCTGGCACTTGGGATTATCATGTAGATTTGTGACATATATTATAAAAAAATTTGCTTCTATAAATAAATGATTGATACATTTACTAAAGCAGAGTTTCTTTCTTTCATCATGGATTGAGTCCACTTAAACTATGTACAATATTGCATGCTTGGAAATTTGGAAGTCATCATAATTCAACTTGAATCAGAACATGAAATGTTTTATTAAAATAGTTGCATGTAAAAAGAGACTCTTGGTGCTGGGTTGGACTTCATAGTTTATTGTAGTGAACGCTATGATGTGGCACCTAAATTTCTTTCCAATAAAGGGCTTATTACCTCAGCTACTCGGAATGGAGTCAGTAGAGAGCTTTCAGCAATCAGCAACATTCACAGATGGCCTCAGCCACAGAGAGCTATCTTGCCCAAGATATTCCTTTCCAAGGAATATCCAATAATGACTGATGTGCAGTATAAACTGTGGCTACTCAGGGCCAACTTAGGATAGCACTAAAGTGTCATTCCAGCACCAACAATCCTCCTGATATAAGCCTGTCAAGATTGTCACTGGGCCTATATCACAGCTTGACTACTCCCTTCTGCTCAATCCTGCTTTGTCCCTTCCTTGTACAATTATTAGTCCCAAGGGCAGTCCTTAACTAATATACTCTAAATTCCATCTCAGATCCTGCTTTCCAGGAAACTTAACCATCTATCATTATCTAATCCTACCTCTTACCTAAAACAAAAGCTTCTTGGAAAAACTCTTGATAGATGGACTTCCAGTCACTTTGCTTAAACACTTCTGGTATTAGGCATCTTATTTTCTTAGGAGGCAACCCACTCTATTATTGGAAAAAGTTGTTTCTAACACTGTATCAATGTTTTCTTCTTTGTAACATCTGGAACAATATAACATCAACTTCGTCATTTTGCTGATTTAATCATTAATAGATTACATGACATTCTGGTGTATGCTCACAATTTATGTAACTGTGTTTTTAACCTTTTTTAGAATTATACTTTGATAATTAGAATTACAGATTTTAGAATTGGTAGGCACATAGATGATGTGAGAATAGATGATATGCCAAAGGAGATATAATGTGGACAGAGAAACCTAAACACAAAGACTTGTGACTTTCCAGTGATAGGAGGTAAGAATGATGGTAATGAGTGACTTAAGGATATTTGAAGAAAGTGACAAATAGACTAGGAAAAAAAAGTAGTGTGGGGTTCCTTGAAGCTAAAGAAGAATGTATTTCAAAGAAGAAATAATCAATTGAGACACATGTTGCTAAAGGAGAATGAATATGAGAAGTACAAGAATACTGGATTTATCAAAATGGAGAGCACTGGGAATCCTCAGAAGAATAAGTTCAGTGAATTGGGGGTATGAGGGTAAAGACTGTTTGAACTGGGCTGAAGACTGGGAGAAAAGACATTGGAGAATGGAAGTGCAGACAATTTATTCTAAAATTTTTATTGCATGGGGATCAAAGAAATGAATAGCTGAAGGAAGCAGAGTCAAGAAAGAAATTTTTAATTCGAAAAATAGCAGTATATTTGTGTACTGATGAAAATGATCCATTAAAGAAGGAAAACTGTTGAAACTAGAGAGAGAAGAGATAATTTCTGGAATGGTATCCTTGTTCATAAAAATGTCAAGTTACAGAAAAATCATCACATTTCAATGTGGTTTGCTAAATGATAGCGTTTTAAAAAACTCGAAATAGATGTTCACGTGAGGGTAGGCAACCTTAGGAATAATATGGTATATTCCCAAAACCAATTTCAAAAGTTGTAGTTTCACTGGAGTCAGGAGCATATGGCAGCAAGGACAGAGACAAGATTACAGAGCCTTATGGAGCATGCTTCAAGCCCAGTTGATAAGACTAAGCTATCTTAGTTCTATAGACAAAAACTCTCTTCATAGAATCTATTCATAGTGTTTTTTACAATTAGCCTCCTCGCCAAACAACAGGGATCATCATCTAATAATACAGAGCAGAGGCTATTACTTAGAAAAGCATTGTAGTAATGATATATGGCCAGTTACTAATAACAGGGAAACTTTTGGGTTGTATTAGTTTACTTTATGCCCAAATTTCTAAGTTAAAGAAAGCATCTGTACAACAGGCGAAATGTATATTTATATCTATAAAGTTCTAATGAAAGTGGATCTTGGTTATGAAAAGTCCTCAGGTTCTGTTAAGTTTCTTGTTGTGTCTGAATATGTAAACATCAGCCTAGGGTTTGAAATATGGTCTGGAGACAGCATAACTGAGCAACCTATTAGAATGAGAAGGATTTAAGTTTCCAGAAATAATACAGCGACTTGTGTATACACATAGTAATGGACATGAGGGAGGCATAGTTGTCAGAAATAATTTTAGATTCAATAAAATGAGCAGTAAAGAAATTTTCAGTAATGAGGATGCCAAAAGACTTCTAAGAACAAAAATAGTTATTATTCAATTTTCTGCTTTCATTGGTCCAACATATTTCCATCTTCCTCTCCCTACCATCGCTTCAATTATTCAGAGAAATTTGTGTGAGAAGGCCTTTTTTTTTTTTCCTGGAGTGGGGTGAAGTGATAGGTATGGGAAAGATGAAAAGTCTGAGACTCACAAAGACTCACATAGTGAAAAACAGGCAGGTAACTCATCAAATTGTGAGAATATCACAGGAAAGCCCAAACAGAACTAAATCACCATAAGTGGAAGCTTAAAGCCAAAAGTAATTGTGAAACTATATACTCCCCAGGAATTAACATATATTTGGGAAAAATTTAGACATCCACAGGGCTTAGAAGAGAGGTTGAGTTAATATTCTCTATATCTAAAGGGGAAATAACATTCTAGCTGATATCTTTTTTTTTTTTTTAAGAGAGAGACAGAGAGAGAGGGGGCATGGTGGGGAACATATACATGTCTGAGCACAGAGAGGAGCACAGGGAGAGGGAGATCAACAACTGTGAGATCATGACCTGAGCCCAAATCAAGAGTTGGACACTTAAGAGCACCTGGGTGGCACATTCAGTTAAGCAACCAACTCTTGATTTTGTCTTAGGTCATGATCTCATGGTTTGTAAGTTTGAGCCCTGTGTTGGGCTCTGTGCTGACAACGCAGAGCCTGCTTGGGATTCTTTGTCTATGTCTGTCTGTCTCTCTCTTAAAAGTAAATAAAACATTAAAATTTTTTTTAAATAAATTAAAAAAAACCCAGACGCTTAACTGACCAGGTGCCCATTAATGCCGATCTTTTGGAGTCTCTCTGCAGCTTCACCTTAATGTATAATTATAAAAATCAGATGATAGCTTCTGATTATTGCACATAAGAAGGTGTTAAAGTACACTAGCCTAGGTAACAATAGATGCCAGTTTGCATAAGGGTTGAGTGACTGGATTTTGGTTATGTTGTTTTCAATGTGTAGACTGCACCCTATGGAGAATTGGATGGAAAGGATGAAGAAAAGTATGTGAGGAGTCATAGATGACTTTTAGGTTTTTGCCATAAGTAATTTGACAGATGACCAGAACATTTAGTCATCTTTACCTGATGGAAACAGCATTCCATCTTTACCTGATGGAAAAGTCCATCAGGACCAATAGAGAAAGACAAGAACCCTCTAAACAGGGATGTCTATTGGATTGTTTTCAGTGAGGAAGAGAGATGAAGCAGGCAGGTATGTATACAAATCTAGAACCCAGTATTGATATATTACCGTGGCTAGTAGAGACAACTTTACAACTCTTGTAAATGAGGGATGCGTCATTTAGTAAATAAATAAACTTAAGAAAAACTCTTGTAAATGGAACATATAAAATAGACTGTATCCTGATAAAATGATATGGCTAAAAGAAGTTTGTTTTTGTTGTTGCTTATTTCTTTATTTTTATGTTTTGGGGAATTATAGCATGTTTGTAGTCCAGAAATATGGGAAAACTAGATTGCAGATGCAGGAAACATGGATAATTTTGCAAATTGTTCCCTTTAAACTGAACTCATGGCAAATGTTTCTTTTGTATTTAAACATCAGCTGTTGTAACAAAAAGGAATTTCTCTAAAACTATACTTTCCTCCTCCTTCTCATAGGCTAGCTTCCATAGACAGCTTTTGATTTGACTGGATAATAATATTTAATTAGAAACTCTATTAACTTTAACCAGTTATAATGAGTGATGATCTTTCTTATTAAATTTCATTAAAAATTGATCCCAGTGATATATAAGCAGTGAATTTTATAACATAATTTATGACCTTGTCAATGTGCCTGCCTGTACATTTAAAAATCTGCACTTGGACCACTTGTTATATCATAAGTATTTCTTTGTGTAGTAAAAGTTGTCTAGTTCTAGATTTTAATAAAAGTGTTTGAAACTTCTCTGAAGAACAGGATATTGGTGGATATAATTTACTTTCTCAAACCCCAAGGCTAAAAATAATAGAAAAGAAACCAATCATGTAAAACTTCATTGAGTAGTACAGCATTTCTCAACCTGCAAATGAAATGAATACTTACTTGATTTACAGAGTTGTGTTTTAAAAGATTTTTGCCGCAAGATGTAAATGCTTTAATTCTTTTCTGGGCAATGTGATACTCTCCTACAATGAAGTGGTAAATGAAAACCAACTTGAACCATCTGAACGTTCTGCAGAGAGAAAAGAGTGGGTACTAGTGAAAAAAAAAGATTTAAAAAATCATTCATATTACCACAAAATGTTGGTTGTAGCAAAGCTTTTAAGAGCCTTTAAGGAGGCTGGAGATTCAACAAGCAGATCAGTAACACACCATAAAACAGTGCCCAAAATACAGACATTAGAATTTAGATTGTTTTAGCAATGCATTTAAGCACAATTGAAGGAATATAATTTAGGCACGGAGAGCTGAGAAATGACAGTAGCAGATGGATTACACCAGTCTGCAGCAATCAGAGATGAATTGCTCTGTTTGAATGGTTGAATTTTATACTTTGGAAGTCTACTAGATTCCTGCAGCCAGAGGCTTCAAAAGATAGACTATTTGTCCAACCAGCCCAGAAGGAAACATTAAGTCTGTTAGCTTCAATCATTTACTTGTATGGACAATAATGCCTTTGGGATGAACATCTTTAGACACAAATAAACAATCAAGCTGCTTTACAGGTGGATGATAATAAAGACTAATTTACAGGCATTTTTCCCCTTCACCTCCTGTTCTTGAAAATATCACTGTGGTAGGGAACTCAAAGCTTTTATTAACCTTTTACTACAATTTTTAGTGCATTTTTTTTTGTTTTGAGGTATATAACTGACATACATTAGTTTCAGGTATACTACATGATAATTTTATATTTGTATATATTGCAAAATATCACCATGATAAGTCTAGTTAACATCTGTTACCATACATAGTTACAAAATTTTTGTTTGTGTGACAGAACTTTTAAGATCTACTCTCCTATCAACTTTCTAATATGCAATACAGTACTGCTAATTAGAGTTGCCCTGCTTTTCATTACATTCCCATGACATTATTTTATACATGGAAGTTTGTACCTTTTGACTCCCTTCATCCATTTGGCTCACACCTACCCCCCACCTCTGGCAACCACCAATTTGTTCCTGTTCTCTGTATTTTTGAGGTGTTTTTGTCCACCTATAGGTGAGATCACAGTTTTTGTCTTTCTCTCACTATGTCACTTAGCATTATGCTCTCAAGTTCTATCCATGTTGGCACAAAAGGCAAGATTTCTTTTTTTTTCTTTTTCCAGTTGAATAATATCCCATGGTGTGTATGTTTGTGTGAGTGTGTGTGTGTGTGTGTGTATCACAACTTCTTTATCCATTCACCCCTCGATGGATAGATTGTTTCCATATCTTGGTTATAATAAATAATGTTGCAATAAACATGAGGGTCCATATATCTTTTTGAGTTAGTGTTTTCATTTTCTTTAGATAAATACCCAGGGGTAGAATTGCTGGATCATATTATAGGTCTATTAACTTTTTGAGGAAACTTCATACTGTTTTCCATAGTGGTTGCAACAATTCACATTACCACCAACATTGCACAATCATTCCTTTTTCTTTTTTTTTTTTTAAGTTAATGTTTATTTATTTTTGAGAGGGAGAGAAAGAGAGTGAGACCAGGGGAGGAACAGGGAGACACAGAATCCAAATCAGGTTCCAGGCTCTGAGCTGTCAGCACAGAGCCCGACGTGGGGCTTGAACCCGGCAGGCGTGAAATCATGCCCTGAGCTGAAGTCAGACGCTCAATCAACTGAGCCACCCAGGCGTCCCTCATTCCTTTTTCTCTACATCCTTGTCAACACTTGTTTTTGTCTTTTTGATAATAGACATTCTAACAGGTGTGAAGGGATACTGTATTATGGTTTTGATTTGCATTTCATTTATAATTAATGATGTTGAGCATCTTTTCAAAAATCTGTTGGTCATAAGCATGTCTTCTTTGGGAAAATATCTATTTGGATCCTCTGCTCATCTTTAAACTGAATTGTTTTTCTGAGATTTTCTGAGTTTTTTTTTTTTAATTTTTTTTTTCAACGTTTATTTCATTTTTGGGACAGAGAGAGACAGAGCATGCACGGGGGAGGGGCAGAGAGAGAGGGAGACACAGAATCGGAAGCAGGCTCCAGGCTCTGAGCCATCAGCCCAGAGCCTGACGCGGGGCTCGAACTCACGGACCGCGAGATCGTGACCTGGCTGAAGTCGGACGCTTAACCGACTGCGCCACCCAGGCGCCCCTCTGAGTTCTTTATATATTTTGGAGAGGGTGCCTGGCTGGCTCAGTTGGTACATCTTGCAACTCTTTATCTCAGGATTGTGAATTCAAGGCCCACACTGGGTGCAGAGATTACTTAAAAAAAATCCTCAAACACCTGAAGGGAAACTATATATTTTGGATGTAAGCACCTTATCAGATATATAATCTGCAAGTGTTCTCTCCTATTTAGTAGGTTGCCTTTTCATTTTATTGACAGTTTGCTTTGTTATGCAGAGGTTTTATATATTGATACAGTCTCACTTATTTTTTTTTTTTTTATTCTGTTGCTTTTGCTTTAGGTGTCAGATTTGAAAAATTATCACCAAGACCTATTTTGAAAAGTTTACTTGCCTATGCTTTCTTCTAGGATTTTTATGATTTTAGGTCTTACATTCAATTTTTAAATTCATTTTGAGTTAATTTTTGTGTGTGGTTTGAGATAGTAGTCCAGTTTTCCCTACGCTATTTATTGAAGAGACTGTTCTTTCCCCATTGTATGTTCTTGGCTCCTTTATCATAACTTAATTTACCATATATGCATGGATATATTTCTGGACTGTATTCTGTTCCATTGATCTATGTGTTTGCTCTTATGCCAATACCATAATGCCTTGATTACTACAGCTTTGTAATATAGTTTGAAATCAGAAGGCATGATGCCTCCAACTTTCTTCTTCTTTCCCCAGAATGCTTTAGTAATTAGAGGTTCTCTGCAGTTCCATACACATTTTAAGATTGTCATATTTCTGTAGAAACTGCCATTGGAGTTTTGATAGGGATTGCACTGAATATGTAGATTGCTTTGGGTAGTATGGGCATTTAACAACGTCAATTCTTAGAATCCATAAGCATGGGATAACTTTCCATTATGACTTTTCAATTTTGTTCACCAATATCTTACAGTATTCAATATAAAAGTCTTTCACCTCCTTGGTTAAATTCATTAACTCATTCCTAGGTATTTCATTCTTTTTGATGCAGTTGTAAATGGGATTATTTTCTTAATTTCCCTGATAGTTTGATATCAATGTATAGAAACACAACATATTTTTTATATATTAATTTTGTATACTGCAATTTTACTGATTTCATTTATTAGTTCTAATCTTTTTTTTTTTTTTTTTTTGCTATAGTTTTTGGGATTTTTCTATACATAGTATTGTGTCTCTACAAATAGTGACAGTTTTACTTGCATTCTAACTTATATACATTTTATTTCTTTTTCTTCCTGAATTGCTCTAGGACTTCCAATATATGTTAAATAAAAATGACAAGAGTGGACATCCTTGTCCTATTTCTGATCTTAGAGGAAAAGCTTTCAGTTGCTCACTACTGAGTAGGATGTTAGCTCTGTTCACAAATGGTCTTAGGGGCATCTGGATGGCTCAGTGGGTTAAGCATCCAACTTCGGTTCAGGTCATGATTTTGCAGTTTGTGGGCTTGAGCCCCGCGTTGCGCTCTGTGCTGACAGCTCAGAACCTGGAGCCTGCTTCAGATTCTGTGTCTCCCACTCTCTCTGCCCCTTCCCTGCTCATGCTCTGTCTCTCAAAAATAAATAAATATTAAAAAAAAAACAACCAAACAAAAACAAATCATCTTTATTATGCTGAGGTATATTCCCTTAGTACCTAAATCACTATCGTAAAATATGATAGAGGGATGCTGAATTTTGTCAAAAGCTTTTTCAGCATCTCCTAAGATGATCATGTAATTTTTATCCTTCATTTTGTTAATGTGATGTATCACATAGTTATTTTACTACTTTTTGTCATTTAAGCTTCAAACTAGCTTTAAAAGTGATTAATTCACTATTTTTACATATATTTACCTTCCCAGCGAAATTTATTCTTTCACACATTTTCCAGCTGAATGAAGTCCCTTTACCATATCTTGTAAGGCCAGTTTAATGGTGATGAACGCCTTTAGTTTTTGCTTGTCTAGAAACCTCTTTAGCTCTCCTTCAATTCTGAATGATAACTTCTGGGCAGAGTATTCTTGGTTGGATTTATTTTTTTCTTTTCGCACTTCAACTATATTGTGCCACTGCCTTCTGACCTATAAAGTTTCTGCTGAAAAATCTGCTTAAGGTCTTATGGAGTTTCCCTTGTATGTAGCAAATTATTTTTCTCTTGCTGCTTTTCAAATTCTCTCCTTGTCTTTAACTTTTGACATTTTAATTATAATATGTCTTGGTGTGGATCTCTTTTGGTTCATCTTATTTGGAACACTCTAGGCTTCCTGGATCTGGATGTCTGTTTCCTTCTCTAGGTTAGGAAAATATTCAGCCATTATTTCTTCAGATAAGATTTCTACCTCCTTTCCCCTTCTCCTCTCCTTCTGGGAGACCTATAAATTGAATATGAGTTCAGTTGGTGTTGTCCTTTTAGTCCCTTAATTTTTCTTCATTTTTTCCCTTCTTTTTGCTGTTATTGCTCTGATTGTTGCTCCATTGCACTGTTTATCAGTTAACTGATCCTTTTTTTCTGCTTCATCTAGTCTGCTGTTGAACCTCTTTATTGCATTTTTCAGTTCAGATATTTTATTCCTCAGCTCTGTGACTTCTGTTTGGTATTTTCTTATACTTTTCATCTCTTTGTTGAATGTGTTCACCCATTTTACCCTCCAGTTCAGTGAGCAATCTATCTTCCTAACCATTATTTTGAATTCTTCATCAGGTAAATTACTCATCTCTGTTTCATCATTTTCCCCTCTGGGGTTTAATATCATTCTTTTATTTGGAACACATTTGTTTCTTCATTTTGCTTGACTCTCTGTGTTGGTTTATATGCAGGAGATAAAACAAACACCTCAGTCTTAAAAAAGTGGCCTAATGTAGGAGGTGAAGCATATTGTTCAACTCTGCCCCAGCTCTTGGTTTTCTCTCACCCCTTTGTGCTTGTCTATGTAACCTATTATATTTTTAATAATCCTAGCAGTTGAGGATGTGCCAAACCTCTCAGTGTCCCATAGGGGAGAATCTCAGTGCTTAGATTCAGGCTGACTAGGGGCCAGACCCTCAGGCTGCAGCTTTTAATAGTATACTCTTGTGGGACTGGAAAGCATTAGCCCCACAAGTCACCAGACCCAGGCAATCTGGAGGTGTCCTTTGGGCAGGAGTTGCAAAACTAGGGGTCCACACAAGTGTATAAGCTCTTTTGTGGGAGATACTGGTGACTTGAAGCACGGCAGGGATGGGATCCATTGTCTATGTTCCTTGAGAGCATAGTTTGGTAGGCCACTAGATGTGTGCCAAACCTGAAGCCTGCCCCAGAGGCTGAAGCTTCAGGACAAGAAAAGAGGTGTCTGTTCAAACCCTCTGCCCATTTTATTTAAATTCCAGTTAGTTAATATACAGTGTAATATTAGTTTCAGGTGTACAATTTAGGGTTTCTAAACTTCCATACAACAACCAGTGCTCATCCCAAGAAGTGCACTCCTTAAGGCCCATCATGTACTTAGCCCATCCCTCTGCCTACCTCCCCTCTGATAACCATCAGCTTGTTTTCCATAGTTAAGAGTCTTTTTCTTGGTTTGCCTCTCCCTCCTTTTTCTCCTATGCCTGTTTGTTTTGTTTCTTAAATTCCACATATGAATGAAAGCATATCGTGTTTTGTCTTTCTCTTATTTCGCTTGGCATAACACTCTCTGGCTCTATCCATGTTGTTGCAAATGGCAAGATTTCATTCTTTTCTATGGTTGAGTAATATTCCACTACACACACACACATCAGGTGATGGACACTTGGGCTATTTCCATAGTTTGGCTATTGTAGATAATGCTGCTATAAACATTGGGGTGCATGTATCCCTTTGTGTTAGCATTTTTATTTTCTTTGGTAAATAACTAGTATGCAATTGCTGAATTGTAGGGTAGTTCTAATTTTACATTTTTGAGGAATCTCCATACTGTTTTTCAGATCTTTTATTTACATCTTTAACTTGACCCCAAATTGTGATCTACTAGACTACAGCTGAACTGGTAAGTTGAATGATGTGCCAAGTTTTGTTTGTTGTAGTTCATGTAGACAGCTCTGCTAAGGAAACAAGGACTGTTTCTTTCTCTGATGAGACTGATATTTTGCCCCTCATTTATAAAAAAAAAAGTCAGAAATGTCTGTAAATATAAACAATTAAGAGTATGAACACTAGTAAGTTATATAGAGTTCAACACAAAAGTTGTGTTCTTCAACCTCAATAGAAATTGTCATTGTCTAAACAAAATTTTAGATGCTCAAAAGATTTAAAGTAAACTAGAAGCTAAGTTACTTCAGTTTTTTCTCTTGTACTAAATAAATTTTTAAACAAGGTACGTTTCAAGTAAATTTACAAAGGTCTTGATCCTTTAGTAAGAATAATTTAGTTCTTGATATGGGTGAAAACTTGTTTCACTTAGCTAAACAAAAAAGAAGGCATCTGAAATCCTTTAGACAATTCTGAGAAAATTAAAAACATTTTCTTTCCATCTTAATTCTGCTTGACTACATCAAAATGCCTAAACTATGGGCTTCTAAGCTACTCAAGTCCAAAGGACATCACTGTGTATATAAATGGCATCCCTGATTGTGTGTAGCAAACCGGTTTCTGGCTGTCTGTGACAATCATACATACATTTTGCATACATTCTGATTTTGGCTCTATGCTGAATTTGGTAATATTAATATAAATACGGAAGTTGCTTAGCTTCAAAACATGAATAGATCATCACAGATTATAGGAATTAATTCTGGATTAATACTATCATTTTTTTTTTTTTTGTGATTTTCAGCATCACTTGGATATTTGAAGCTTTACTTCAACTCAGCATATACTGATGCACACTTTAGTACTGTTTTGCTTAGTTTCTAGAATAAATGGCTGAGGTAGAAGATTAATACCAAATGTTGGATTTCTTTTCCCCATGCCTTCCTTGGTCATTGTTCATATTAAGTAATCAACAAGTTTATGGATTCTATTTAGTTACAAATAACAACCATCCTTCACAAATCTTGGAAATATATGAAATTTAAATCCTGTTACCTTATGAAATAAAAATGATATCAAGAGGAAATGTTCAACTTTTTACTTATATATGCATGGGACTATCACTTTGGTTGAGTCAGGGTACCCGTTCAGGAAACATGTGTGATACTATACCCCAAACAATGCATCTCAAGGCAAGAGACAATATCAAATTCTTTCCAACAGATAACATTTCAAAGCAACTAGAATCCATACACTGTGCAGAATTATGATTAAAATAGTGACCACCAATTTGTCAGAAACCTCCCACTGACTTTGAATAGAAGCCACCTACCTTCTAGAGAGACACATGATTATACTACAGCACAAATACAACTTTGAAATTTTGCCAAATTGTAAAGAAACAGCATCAAAACTTACAGGACAGGTATCTGGTGTTGACGGTTTTGAGGCAATCCAGATAGCATTGTGCTGATGGCACTCTTAGGGCATACGGCTTTACCAATACCTTTGATAGCACAGAACATGGTACTGGGTAGAAGCACGTGGATATTAATAACTTTTGGGTTGAAAAGTGTTTCAGAAGAGTTTGAAACTGAATGTAAAGTTTTAGAAAAGTCTTAACTATATGTCAATATGTCACTTTTTGTTCCTTTTATATGTATGTGTGAGAGGATTAAATAATAAAAAATCTTTATTTAAGTGCATTTAAAAAGGATTTTCAATAAATAAATATAAAAACTCCAAGGAAAAAAGGAAGCATTGATTCACATTTTTCTTGGTAGTGTTTTCTCTTTAGTGGAACATAAAATAACAGTAATTTTTAATAACTGATAGTACTTTACATTAGGTGAAATACAGTATTAAACATTTAATCAATAACAGACATACAACATCCTCTGAAAGCTCTGCAAGTAAATCAGTAAATGCCAAAGAGTAGCTATCATGTATCTGTATTTCCTCCTTGGGAAGAACCTTAAAAGAAAATAAAACAAAACCCCAAACCAAAATGAAACACATAAAATAGCCTAATAATGGTGGCAGGCAAGCCACTTCTGGTTTACCAGTTATTTTCATATTGACATATTAATATATAAACAAAAGAAGCACAGACTAGTTCGGATTTCAGTTTATTCATGTTAAAACACAAAATTGACAAATCATTTCTCTAATTTTTATCAGACTTTGACATAAAGACATTTCACGTGCATGCTTATAGCAAAATAGCAGCACATAAGTTGAGATTCCAGTCTATTTTTATTTTCTTGAAGCTGTCTATCATCAGTAAGTTTTCTCATTTTTTAATTTTTCTGCCTCCTTCCTGCTGCTTACCTTTCGGTCAATTATTGCTTCTCAGTATCATCACCAGTACAAGGACAAAAAGTAAGAAAAAGAAAGTAAAATCAGCCCATCTGGTAACTTAATAGTTCCATTAAAGGGGTTAAAAAGAGATTGCAAATAATGCCCCAAATAAACTTTTATGATTATCAATGAATCCCAATTATTCCTAGGGTTTTCCACATACAGATATTTGAGTTTTGTGTATGTGTATGCTTTTGTATGGATGGAAATTTAGGAAAATTTTAAGATATAGAAACATATGTCCAAGTTTATAAGGTAAAATACCACATAAACACTTTTAGTTTCACTTTGGCAAGAGCAATAAATGAGATAGATTTTTATCATCAATTCCAGAGCTATCTCTATCTAATTACTTGTTAATTAAATAATCACAATATTGGAAGCATTGTTTTCATCTGAATTTGTAAGCTATGAATTTGTTTCCAAAAAAGTATTTCAATTCCTACAGTGTTCTTTGAAGACCCTATTGTATGTATACCATTTTTATCAGTTCATCAGAATAGGACTACTATGTTCTACTACTGTACTGCTAGTATATGCTATAGTATACTACTATACTAGTACTATGCCAATTAACACGTAGACCTGTACTGAAACCAAAGCCCAAAAAGAAGATGGAAAAAGGTATGTTTAGAAAATCATCTAAAACTTCTTGTGTACTATATGAACACAACAATGCTCCACAAACCCGTTTTTATTAAAAGAAAATTAAAATAGTAATATCAAAAAAACCCTTTTCTGAACTTACAGCCTTGAAATATTCTTTCATCAAAAATGTTTGATTTTGTTATTAATATTATGCTATAGCAATTACGTTAATGTAATTTTCATTAATTCACTTCAGTAAAACAAACAAAAGCCTACAGAAAACTCTTCTATTTGCAATCTTGCTCTATCAAGAAAGGTAAGGTATATATAATATTTAAGATGCCTCTAAATCAAACTGTTTTCTATTTAAAGTAATTTCTAGAAAAATTTGCTCCCTATAAGTTATCATGTCTTCTACGTCTTTGTAGATAAGCATTTCTTCAATGGACAACAGTTTATACTTATTCAGGCTGAATGCTGATTTGTTCTGTACAGCATTTAACATTTTTAGGGATGTTGTAACTGAATCACTCAAAGAGGAACAAGCTGGGAAAATACGAGCATTCCACAAACTTAAACGTGTCTTGTTTCCAGAGAACAGTTCCTCTGTAACTTTCAGATTCCAAATATTTAGGCATGACAAGAAACAGACTCCAAAGAATTGAAGTAACTTTATATCTGACAATGTTTTAACATTCCTTTTCAAGTTGTCTTGCACTCCAAAAGCCATAGTTGAATACTTCAAGTATCCATTCATCTTCAAGCTTAAGGAACACACAAAAGAATCTGCAGGCAGGACAGCTTCTGTTATGACAGAACAACCACTAACAATGCAGTTTTCCCCAACTGAAACATTAGGCCCCAATCTAGAATACTCCACAACTGAGCCAGTTGCCACAGAACATCCTGAATCCAGTATACTTTGAATGATACAGGATGTGTTACCAGAGCATTTTGGTGTTGTAGAAAAGATGCTAAAAGCTATGGACTGCAAGCCAAGTTCTGACTTCAAACTGCTATCTGAAGTAAAATGAAACAAGTATTCTTCAGTTGTTCCAATGTGATAGAATTTGGATTTATTAAGAACCACAACATTTAATGAGGTTCCTTTCAGAAGATGAAATATTCTCTGCCTGATGTCTGTCAACTCTGCCTCTTCTTTA
The DNA here is from genome assembly GCF_007474595.2 of Lynx canadensis. NCBI lineage: Eukaryota > Metazoa > Chordata > Mammalia > Carnivora > Felidae > Lynx > Lynx canadensis. The sequence goes on along the minus strand of NC_044310.1, from coordinate 61,596,134 downwards.
GTGACATTTGATGTGTTTCTGGTGTACTCCACAGTTGCTCCAGGTCCCAAAGCCTGCAGAAAGTCTCCATAGGCATCAATTTCACAGTTCAATGTGCCTATTTTTTCATAAAAAGCAAGTAATTTTTTTGCTGTTTTATGATCCATGTAAAATAGGCTGTCCGTGTAGACATACTCAGACTCTAATTTAAGAGGGGTAGTGTCACCCCCAGCCATGTCCTGGTGAGAAAAATTTCCAGGTCTACACACAGCATTAAAGTGATGCATCTGTTCTATGCTGGGCTTATGAAGGAAACGATGGCAACACCTGTATTCAAGGTCTTTATATTCTAAATAATTAAAAGGTTCTAAGACAAATACTCCATGTGTGGTACCAACAGTCAAACTAGAAGGATGAGCTAAAGCTGTAAAGCCAGGTTTGTCAAATCTAATAAACTCACATTCTCCAACACTATAAAGTTCAATATCATCTGCACAAGTAACCAGAATCCCAGGTTTCATATGTGAGGGGAAATCAATGTACATGGCTAGTTTTAATTCCAACATCTGATAAATGGGGTTACCGAAAGGTAACGCAGTGAAAATTTTGCCCAGAGCACTTGCATTTGGAAGGCGTTGGCTGTAACCACCTATATAAAATTAAACAAAATAACTGTTTTAAAATGTTTACAAAACTGTAAGATTTTAAAAACCCAGGGGCATCAGTGACAACTCAAAATATCTCTAAAGATATTTAATGTATATAATGCATTACTGTAACTCAGAAAAGAATAGTAAATTCCAGATTACAAATTCAAAGAACAATTCTCCTCAAGTGATTTGATATAACGCAATTTTAGATTAAGAAAGAATTCTATTATACTTCAGAGGCTGCGAATTGTTTTGAATCAACTGCACAACTAGTAAACAGGACCATGGGCTAAAACATGGTCTTATATCTACATTTCACACCGTAAATTCCACGACATTTAAACTCCTACATTTGGTACGCACTTCATAGAGGGGAAAAAAGTCACAAAAAAACTAATATACCAATCCAAAATATAATCATTAAACTGTAATTACCAGATGCTGTGTCTTTCCTCAAATTATTACATCCACTCAAAGGAAATAAAGGTGTGTTTACTTAAAAGCATTTTAAAATGTATATTTGTTTTTCATTTGAACAGGCTTTTTCCCTCTAAAATGAGTCTTATGACTTCTTAATTCCTTGAAAAGCATGTTCTCTTAGGTACATTAAATAGCTTACATCATTTTTATGTAACTAATTATAATGAGAGGCAACATTACATAGTAGACAAAAATAGGTTCAAACTCTGGTTCACCACTTTTTAATTGCTTATCGTTGGGTTTATTTACTCCAAATCAGCAAATGAAGAGTAATACTTGCTTTATCTTCTTTTATGTAGAGCACTTGGCACAGAGTATGTTGTTCAGCAAATGAGAGTTAATGCTTTCCACTTTTTTCCTTTTCCAAAGACTAGCCAAAACTTAAGTTTAGAATTGTAAGAATTACCTCTTTCTAATTATGTATTTTGAGTGTCTAACTTAATTTTTATTAATTGGTAATCATATTGGTTCCAGAATAAAGCTATATATTTGAATTTTTCTACTTTTTTAGAGTTAGTCTTAAAATCAGAACTTGGATGCTTTACTTGGTATTATCTTTACAAAGAATCATTGTTCTGTATATAAACTATAAGAAATGAAAAATGCCTTGGAAGTCATATAGATGAGTAGTTCTAAAATATCTGTTCCTGGACTGGTGCCAGTCCATAATAAAGTTTTCATCAGCCCCCAGTAGAGAAGAGTGGAGGTTTTCATGTAACCAAGATTTTCATACAACTACATTTACTGAATTAAAAAAAAAAAAACAATCTTTATTCTGAGATTATTTATTTCCTATTTTTCTGCTTTATAATGTTTTCTTTTGTGTGTGACTCTTCCTCTTACATACTTTTTTGTCATCTCCATGTTTTGTCACCACTTTTTCTTTTATTTTTAAATTCTTTTAAGCATTAAAGACTTTTGCCACCAATAATCAGATAAAAATGCATGATAGAAGGTTTTGGTAAAGTCTGGAAATCACAGTGCTAAACCAGCCTCTCCCCTACAACAATTCCTTTTAAAGCATTACTGAGAAATGTTCATATTTTGATGAGTTCTATCTTCGGTAAATAATTTTCTATATACATTCCAAAAGATAAATTTGTTAAAAAACATTATGCTGCTTATAACTTTAAAATAATCAAGAAAAACATGAAATATTTATTTTCAAAGAAGAGTAACTTCAAAGACAAAAATTTAAAAAACAAGGTAGAAAAAAGTCCCTAAGATATCAAAGATAAAATGTAAATTGGAAAAAAGAAAATGTGTAACTTTACCAGAATGAATTAATAGGATGGTAAAAGAATTCCATTTATCTCCATATAACTTTTCCAAACATCGAAGGGCACAAAGTGTGGATCCTCCATTTCCTTAAAAATGAAAGTAAAACCACAACTTATTTCTTAGAAACCTGCTGAAAATTTGTTATTATGGTAAGGTTTGGTGTTATAACTTTGAGGATATGGCCTTTAGCTATAATTAAGTAGGCAGAGAGGAAAGGTAGAGGCAAAAGAATCAAGTTAAATACACATTTTACAGCATTTAAATAAATAAACAATTGGAAATGAAACCCAGAGATCAGCACTTGGTAATAAATGATGAGATTATAATCTTCTCTTGAAAACAATAATTAAAACAAAGGAAAAATGATAAATTAGGCAATCTGAAACAGTGGAATACTCTAAGTATACACATTCATTTGGAGTTACAAACTGAAAAACCCATTAAAATAATTCCCCCCCCACATGACATAACCAAAGATTTGAGTTAGATGTCCTTTCTAAAAAGTTTCTTAGAGGAGCACCTGGGTGGTTCAGTCGGTTGAGTGTCAGACTCTTGACCTTGGCTCAGGTCATAATGGCTCAGGACATGATCTCAAGGGTCCTGAGTTCCAGCCCCACCCCAGGGGCTGCCCTGGTATCAGGGATCCTGCTTGGGATTCTGTCCCTCTCTCTCTCTGCCCCTCCCCTGCTCATGGTCTCTAAATAAATAAATAAACAAACAAACAAACAAACTCAAAAAAATTTTTCTTAGAACCTGGTGTCCTAAAATACATCTTAAACATAACTACACTTACTAGTTACCTTGTGCAGGTTATTTAACATTCTGTGCCTCAGATTCCCATCTATAAAATGGGAATTATTAAAGTACTGACTGCACCATTGTGAGGATTAAAACACTGGTTAATTAGAACAATGCTGGTATCAGATATAAATATCCCATATGGTATCAGGGGCTTTAGTTTTAAGTATCACATGGAAAATAGCCTCCAGAAAAATAGCACATATTTTCTTACAATGAAGGTCAAAAGGCATAGCTGACTTAAACTGGGTTTTGAAAGTAGTATCTATGATATTAGGCCATTATATCATATATATATATATATATATATACACACACACACACACACACATGTGTATACACATGTATATGTGTGTGTGTATACATATGTGTGTGTATATATATATATATATGTGTGTGTGTGTGTGTGTGTGTGTGTGTATATATACACATATATATATACTGGCCTAAGTATCATAGATACTACTTTCAAAACCCAGTTTAAGTCAGCTATGCCTTATGTGTATATACACACATATATGTGTGTATATATATGTGTGTGTATATAGTGCTGATTTGCAACCTTCATGTAAATCTCTGAACAAACTATGGAGTTAGGAGGGACCTTAAGAACCCTACTGATAAAGTCCAAAAGAATATTTAACATTAATTTTAAAATTTTATTAAAATAAATTGTTTTAATTTTATTAAAACAAATAATATTCTTTTCTTAATAACATTCTGCAAGTTTTTCATGGTAAGTCACAATGTGTAAACAGTTACTATGCCTTTTTCTTAAAAAATAGTAAATTTACATTAAATTTTTAAAGCCTGGAAAGACTATGGGTAGAAAGATATAGGGCTCATCAACTGTGAGCCATAGGAAAGCTTTTCTTCAGCAATCATTCTGTTCAGAACCTATGATATAAATCTGATTATATATAGCATACCTATTTTGGCTCCAGCAGGGTCAACAAAAACATGATATTGGACTCCAAGGGGTAACTCCTTTTTTTTCAGCTTTTCTGAGAGCTGTTGCTTATAAGCAAGTTCCTGTTTTTCATCAGCTGCTGTTATTGCAACAATGTCCCAGAATTCTCCAGCTGCCACAGGTTTGCCTGTGTGAAAAAGCAAGGAAATGAGTATCAGAAATCTCTAGCTATTACAAATTTGCCTATTAGAAAGAAAAATGAAAAATTATCTTCATACACTTAACTTCTTTTCAGAATTACGGAATAATTAGTGGCTAGCTAGTTTGATTCAAACTATTTCTACTGAAGATTGTTCACAAATTTTGCATTTTCCCCTCTTTTAGATTACTTGCTCCTTTCATGGTCTACAGTCCATTTATTTAAATATTCTGAAAGTTGCTATGTTTCTTGATTAAGAGAAGTATTCTTGCCTTGCTAAAAATTACCTCAATTCTTAAATAAGAAGAGGAGACAAAAAGAATAAACGGGGGTGCTTAGATGGCTCAGTCAGCTATGCCTCAGATTCTTTATCTCGGCTCAGGTCATGATCTCAAGGTTCACGGGATCAACCCCCAGTCAGGCTGTATACTGTCAATGCGGGGCCTGTTTGGGATTCTCTCTCTCCCTCTCTTTCTGCCCCTCCCCTGCTCGTGCTCTCTTCCCCAAATAAATAAAACTTAAAAAAAAATGAATAAATGAATCTCCAGCTGTGAAAAGCAATTTTCACATATTAGGACCACTTAGTGTTTGTTGGCGGAGTAAGATTCAACCCAGGGATCTATTCCTACAATGTTACTGTTTATAAATTCAGGTACTTTATTTTTTATTACCTGAAGATGAGCCATGCAAGTTTACAAAGGCTTTGAAGTATAAACTGAAATTCTGCATAACAGAAAAGTTCCCAAGTCCCTGATGCACTCATTTAAAAACAGGCTAAACTGACGCTCTTTGTTGGTAAAAAAAAAAGATGAATAAAGATTTTAATTAGTTAACAGTTTTTGTCAGCCAGAATCTATTATTCCTAAATATCTTATTATTTATATTTTTAATGCAGAAACTTCACCAAAAATGACTAATTTTATTAGATAGTTGTATAAGGAATGACAAATAGCACAGTCTTTAAAAAATTTTATTTGATACAAATTTCCCCTTTTAAATTTTGACCCATAATTCTTCCATGTCTTGTTTTTTACTCAGTATGCATTCATAGCATGCAACAAATTGGTGAAGTAGGCAAGGGGATTGGAGAAGGCTAAAATAATATTTGTAATGGTCAAATACTGAGCTTTAGACAGTTTAGATTTATCTAAAGTAACTTTTGTTAATAGGCTAACCAAATGTGTAACTTGGATTGATAGCCTCACTAGTCAGAATAATTTTCTTTCTTCTCCTTTGTTTTATATATATACATGTTACTAAGAATAAAGTAAAAAAAAATAAAGTAACAACATGACGCAAAGAAAGGGCAGTGAGAGAAGAATAAAAAAATCAAGCGGAGTTATTAGCTATAAAGCCGAAGGTGAGCAGACCGGAAGTGATAGTCCAGCAAATTTCCCGGCACGTAAAGTTCCCTCCCTGTCCACTGCCGGGGAAAGCTGGGGTTCCCCCTTTGCTACCTCTCAGTTCTGAAAACCTCTGCAATTTTCGCTGGGTGGCTTCTCGCAGAGCTACGCCTAAGAGCGCGTTTGCAGCAGCCATAGCAAAACTTTCCCCGAGACCAGCTGAAGCCTTCCAGGTATCCTCCGGCAGGCGCAGCACGCATGCGCCTCAGAATGTAACCCGTTCCTAGGTCCGGTTTGCCTCTGTTCCGCCCCTTACGTGCGTCACTCACGTAACCACGCCCCCAGAGCGGTGGCCTGCCGGGAGAAAATCCTGAGGATCAGAGTGCAGAGCCTCGCCGTGTTTCCCTAGCAACGGTCTCTGGAGCAGATGGCCGCCTAGTGATTTGTCGGACTGTGTCGGGTCTGGGCCTCTTGTTCCCAACTCATAAGGCTTTGCAGCCCTGTTGACCCGGTGAGTTATTCGGGTTGAGTGATAAAATTGCTAGAACTGACCCGCTGAGAAGACAAAAGTACAAGCTAGCTTCCAGCTTTCCCTCGAAAGGTGGTTCGTCCTTTCAACTCGTGATTTGTTTCAGATTTGTTTTAGCCGGGAGCAGTTCCCAAAGACATTTTTATAGTTAATTCCTCCCTCAGGGTTGTTATCTGAAACAGTCTGCACCAAATCCAGATCCAGATGTACAGTCTCAACATTCAAGATCTATATTCTCTTAAGGAACCTTAGGTTTGTGGCTTCTTTGCCCTTGTGTTTCTTAGTAAGTGAGCCTCTCCACCCCTCTCAGTTTTGAGTTCACTTCATAGGCTTTTGTCCATTGTATAAAATTCAGTCTGCAACAGGTCTCTTAACATTCGTGGTTTTGGTTGCTTCAGCTGTCATTCTGTTGTATATGCGGATTGATCAAGAACTTTAAATAACATTACTGGGAATAAGTCAGACTTATTAGATGCATTTTGGTAGATACTTATAAGTATTTCTTTTGTAAAGCACAAGTTTATAATGAGTTTTACAGATGAACCTATTCATGCTTACATACAACAATTTTAAGAAACAGAGGCGGGACGCCTGGGTGGCGCAGTCGGTTAAGCGTCCGACTTCAGCCAGGTCACGATCTCGCGGTCCGTGAGTTCGAGCCCCGCGTCGGGCTCTGGGCTGATGGCTCAGAGCCTGGAGCCTGTTTCCGATTCTGTGTCTCCCTCTCTCTCTGCCCCTCCCCCGTTCATGCTCTGTCTCTCTCTGTCCCAAAAATAAATAAATGTTGAAAAAAAAAATTAAAAAAAAAAAAAAGAAACAGAGAGGCTAATAGTCAAGGGCTCACGATCAGTAGAAGAGGAGATTTAAGCACGCTACTTGAATCCCAAACCCAGAACTCATCTACCACATCATGCAGTTTGATTTATTTCAGAAACCTGTCTTCCTAAAGCCTTCATCAGTAACACAGGTGGTCATTCAAGGCCCTATAAGTTCTTGCCATGAACTTAACTTAGTTTTTTTTTTTTTCTAAAGACTTAGCTCTGCATTTAATTCTGTACTTAAGGTACATTTCAGTAAAAATGGAGATTACTCTTTCATAGTTTCGCCATTTAGAAGTTTTGTGTTGTTAATAAAAACAAAACATTAAGAACATTTATATGATACGACTTGAGTGAGGTGAGAGTGAACAAAAGGGAGTGAGTGATAAAGATCAGAGAGGTGAAAAACCCCTAAAGAAGGGATTTTGTTTTATACTGTGTACAACGAAGCCATTGCAGAGTTTTTATGTGACTTGCCTTATGTCTAAAAAGATCTCTCAGAAATGTGAAAATAGACTATAGTGGAGGGTAGGGCAAGGATAGAGTTGGTGAAGGCTTGGCAACGATGGTAACAGTGGGGATGCTGAGAAATTGATTACATTCTGGACATATTTTTGAAGGCACAACCAATACAATTTGCTAATGATATGGTTGTGGAATGTTAGAGAATGAGAGGGGTCAAGACTGACCACCTCAAGGATAGAACAGCTATCAGTTGAGATGGGAAAGACTGCGGATGGGGAGTGTTGGTGGAGTAGTGGGGAGAGTCCAGAGTTTGCTTTTAGACATGTAGAATATATAGATATATGTGTATGTCACACATACATAATGAAAGTTTGTGTGTGTATGTGTCTGTAGGCATTACACATATGAGTCCAGGGTTCATAAGAGAGGTCTGGGCTGGAGAGAGAATGTTTTGAGTCCTCAGAGTTAGAGACAGTGTGAGGCTATGTGCCTGTGATTCTGCAGTTCACAGACCTCTCCAGAGGGATAACTATAAGGTTGGGTTAGAGTTAATGGAATTAATTTTAAACTACTGAACTAGATGAGATCCTAGGGGAAGAAAGGTGAAGTTCAAGGATTGTACATAGTAACAAGGTAAACAATGAAAATGTGACCAAATAAGAAAATTTTGGATAGTGAGAAGTGTGAAGGGACTAGAACAGGCTGATGTAATAGACTGTATTACATAGAGTATTAAATACAGCATTCTTGGGACCTGGAAAGGATGGCCATAGAAATCAATATTATTTTTTCCTGATATGATTACATTATTCATATAAAATGTGTTGGAAGTAAATATACCACCTTATCAACTATGGTTTTTGTTCTTCCCTCTTTTTTTTTCTCAACTGTTCATTAATATTACTTTTTAAGTAAAAATGAAAAAATATTGAATACCATATTAGCGGGAGTAATTTCGTTGGAAGTAGATTTTGGGGGGTAAAAACATCTAGGGATTTAAGTTTATGTTTAATATAATCAAACAGTGTGATATGGTTGTTTAAATAGTCATAAGGTACGGTAACCACAATAAAATATGCTAACACAGCTAAGTAGTAAACCCATTAATTCTTTATAAGTAAAACACATTGGAAATGACATATTTAATCATGGATTCCACATTTGAAAGGGATGTCAGACAAACTGAACTATATAATAGTTGAAAAATGGTATTTTGTGGAGACATTTGGGCTTTTTTTGTGTGGGAGGAGAGTAAAGAGTATCTGAAGAAGTACCGTAAAGAAGAGTGAGATAGATTTTTAAAAGAACTTTACTGAGGCATAATTTATATGACATTAACTTAACCTGTTGTAAGTGAACAATTTAATGATTTTTAGTAAGTTTACTGAGCTGTGCAACTGTCACCCCAATAAGATGCTTATGCTTGTTTAGAGTTAATTCCAGTCAGGTTGTTCCTAATACTATGGGCATAACTATGACTGTTGTGTGGAAGTTGTAGAGAAGAATATTAATTTTGTTTCCAAACATTTTTTTTTCCTTCACAAGAAGAAACTGAAACTAAATGAAGAGGGTTCTAGATTGTGCACCACGATTCTCTTGGTGCATGGTTTGATCAGTTCACGCTAGGGCTCTGATCTTTTCCATTCCTTGTGTTTCATCTCTCTGCACAACCACTGTTCCTCCTCCTACTCTTTCTGACATGCAGTATAAGCAAAAATATCTTTTTACTCTTCCATTTATTTGAATTTCTTTATTTGGCTAGCGTGTTCTAGCCAAATAAAGTATTTTTTCCCACTGTATCCTGTTGAAGGAACCCTCACGTTTCTCACCTTTCTGGAGGACCAAGGAAAAATTTTATCCCCCAAACTTCTATTTGACATCCTCCTTTATTATTTTTTTTAAGACTTTATTTTTTAGAGCAGTTTTAGTTTCACAGAAAAATTGAGAAGAAAATTCAGAGATTTCCAATATACTCCCACATAATTCACATGTGCATAGCCTACCCTGTCATTAACATCCCCCACCAGAATGGTACATTTGTTACAGTTGATGAATTTATATTGACATGCCATAATCACCCAAAGTCCATAATTTACCTTACATTTCACTCTTGGTGTATATTCTATGGGTTTGGACAAAGTATGATGACGTGTTCATCATTATAATATTCAGAATTGTTTCACTGTTTAAAAATCTGTGTTCTGCCTATTCATCCACTCTGTGAACTCTGCCACCATTAATCTTTTTACTGTCTCCATGGTTCTGCTTTTTCCATAATGCCATATAGTTGTAATCCTATACTACATAGCCTTTTCATACTGATGTCTTTCACTTAGTAGTGTGCATTTAAGGTACACTATGTCTTTTCATTCTTGAAAACCATTTCTTTTTAGTGCTGAGTAATAGTCCATTATCTGGATGTGCCACACTTTATCCTTTCAACTACTGAAGGACATCTTGGTTGTTCCCAAATTTTTGCAATTGTGAATAAAGCTGTTATGAACATTCATATGGCAAAAGATAAATACCAAGAAGTGCAATTACTGGATCTTATGATAAGAGTATATTTAGTCTTATAAGATAAGGCCAAACTGTCTTCCAAAGTTGCTATACTGTTTTGCATTCCTACCAGCAATGAATGACAGTTTCTGTTGCTACACATCCTTGCCAGCAGTTTGTGGTGTCAGTGTTCAGGTTTTGGCCATTCTAATAGGTGTGTAATGTTATTTCATTGTTGTTTTAATATGCATTTCCCTGATGACATTTGAGGAGGAACAGCTTTCATGTACTTATTTGACATCTGTATATCTTTTTTGGTGAAGTATCTATTAAGGTCTTTGGCCCATTTTTAAAATCTGGTTGTTTATTTCCCTTACTGTTTAGTTTTAAGTGTTCTTTATATATTTTAAATAAAAATCCTTTATCAGATGTATCGTTTGCAAATATTTTCTCCCATTGTGTAGCTTGTTTTCTTATTCATTTGACATTACTGTTTGCAAATTATGTCTTTAATTAATTTTTTTATTTAAAAGAAATAATTTTTCATTAAGTTTTTAACTTTAATTCCAGTATAGTTAACATACAGTGTTATATTGGTCTCAGGTGTACAATGTAGGGACTCAACAATTCTCTACATTACTCAGTGCTCATTGGTCTAAATGTACTCTTTAATCCCCATCACCTACTTCAACCATCTCCCCGCCCACCTCCCTCTGGTAACCATCAGTTTGTTCTCTTAGAGTCTGTTTCTTGTTTTTTATCTCTCTATGCCTTTAATTTTAATGAAGTATAGGTTATAAAATATTTCTTTCATGGATTATGATTTTGGTGGTGTATCTAAAAGGTCATTATTATACCTAAGGTGATTTAGATTTTCTTCTAGGTTATCTTCTAGGAAGTTTATAGTTTTGTGTTGTCATAGATCTATTTTAAATTAATTTTTCTGAATGTGTAAAGTCTGTGTCTACATTCATTTTTTTTTTTGCATGTGGATGTCCAACTGTTTCAGCACCATTTGTTGAAGCTCCATTGTATTGTCTTTGCTTCTTTGTCAGAGATCAGTTCACTATATTTCTATTTCCAGACTCTATTATATTCCATTAATCTAATTTCTTTTGTTTTGACAACACTACATTGTTTTTGACTACTATTGCTTTATAGTAGGTCTTGAAGTCTGGTAGCATCATTCCTTCAACTTTGTTCTTGAATAGTGTGTTAGATATTGTAGGTTTTTGCCTCTTTGTGTAAATTTTACAATCAGTCTGTTGATATTGATAAAATAATATGCTGAGATTTTGGATGGGACTGCATTTAATCTATAGATCAAACTGGGAAGAAATGACATCTCAATATTGAGTCTTCCTATTAAGGCTGTCGATGCACATGAAATCTCTCTCCCTTTATTTAGTTCTTTGATTTTGCTCATCAACTGTTTGTTTTCCTCTTGTACATATTTTATTACATGTATACCTAAATATTTCATTTTGAGGGGTGCTAATGTAAATAGTACTGTGTTTTTAACTTGTGCATTGCTGGTATAAAGGAAAGTGATTGGCTTTTGTGTATTTACCTTGTATCTACAATCTTATTATAATCACTTATTAGTTCCAGGTTTTTTTTTTCTTTTCTTAATTTCTTTCTTTTTGTCGATTCTTTTCGATTTTCTATATAGAAAATGATCATGTCATCTGTGAACAAACACAATTTTATTTCTTCATTCCTAATCTGTATATCTTTATTTTCCTTTCCATGTTTTATTGAATTAGCTAAGACTTCCAGTATGATATTGAAAGGCAGTGATGAGATGGGACATCCCTGCTTGGACCTGATCTTATTGGGAAGGCAAATTTCTTTCCATTGAGTATGATTAGCTGTAGAATTTTTATAGATATTTTATCAAGTTGAGGAAGTTGTCCTCTATTCCTAGATTACTGAAAATTTTTCTCAAGAATAGAGTTGGATTTGAATAAATGATTTTTCTGCATTTATTGAAATGGTCATGTGGTTTTCTTTTTTTTTTGGCTTGTTAATGTGACAGATTACATTAATTGGTTTTTGAATGTTGAACCAGACTTGCATACCTCGGAAAAATCCCACTTGGTAGATTCTTTGTATACATTGTTCAATTTACTAACTTTTTTTCCAGGAATTTTGCATCTGTTTTCATGAGAAATATTGATCTGTAGTTTTCCATTTTTGTAATGTCTTTGGCCATAGGGTTTGGATAATGCTGGCCTCATAGAATGAGTTAGGCTTTGCTTCTATTCTCTGAAGGAGATTTTAGGGAATTAGTATAATTTCTTCCTTAAATTTTGGTAGCATTCCCCAAAGATCTCATCTGGGCCTGAGGCTATCTGTTTTGAAAAGTTATTAATTATTGGTTCAATTTCTTTCATAAATATATGTCTATTCAGATTATTTATTCTTGTGTGAGTCTTGGCAGATTGTGTCTTTCAAGGAATTGGTTCATTTAAGGTAGGATATCAAGTTCTGCACGTGGAGCCATTCATAGTATTAATTTATTATACCTCTGTTGTCCATGGGATCTGTAGTATTGTCCTTACTTTAATTTCTGATACTAATAATTTGTGTTCTCTTTTTTTTTTCTTTGCCTGGCTAGTGGCTTGTTAATACTATTGATCTTTCCAAAGAGCAGGCTTTGGTTTTATGGATTATCTCTGTTGATTTTCTATTTTCAATTTCATTGATTTCTCCTGCAATTTTTATTAATTTTCTTATGCTTACTTTGGATTTAATTTGCTCTCTCTTTTTTTTCTTCTAGTTTTCTAAGGTGAAGTTTAGATTATTGCTTTTAGATTTTTCTTCTTTTGTGATGTATGCATTCAGTGCTATAAATTTCCCTCTAAGCACTTCTTTTGTGACATCCCACAAATTTTGATAAGTTGTGTTTTTATTTTCATTTAGTTTAAAATATTTTAAAATTTCTCTCGAGATATTCTTTGGCTCATGTGTTATTTAGAAATGTGTTATTTAATCTCCACATATTTTGTTTTTTCCAGCTATATTTCTGTTATTGATATGTAGTTGAATTCCATTGTGATCTGGGTAGATACTGTATGATTTCTATTCTTTTAAGTTTCTGAAGTTGTATTTGAGGCTCAATATGTGGCCTCTCTTGGTAATGTTTATGTGAGCTTTTGATGAATATACATTCAGCTGTTGTTGGATGAAGTAGTCTGTAGTTGTCAACTGTATCCAGTTGATTGATGGTGTTGTTGTGTGTAACTATGTTCTTACTGATTTTCTGTCTGCTAGATCTGTCCATTTCTGATAGCAGAGTTGAAGTCTGCAACTGTGATAGTGCATTCATCTGTTTCTTGAAGTTCTATCAGTTTTGCTTCACTTTTGTTAGGTGTATAAACTTTATCAGTTGCTATGTCTTTTTGGAGAAATGACCTCATTATTATTATGTAATGTCTGTCTTTATCCTGATAACTTTCCCTGCTCTGAAGACTGTTCTGTTTGAAGTTAACATAGCTACTCCTGCTTTCTTTTGATTTGTGTCAGCATGATAGATCTTTATTACTTTATATGTCTTTACCTTTCATTTGGGTTTTTTGTGGACAACATATAGTTGGGTCTTTTTTTTTTTTTTTTAATCTCATTTGACAGTCTCTTTTAATTGGTTCATTTGGACCCTTGACATTCATAATGATTATTGATATATTTGGATTAATATATGCAATATCCATTGCTATTTTCTATTTGTTGCCATTATTCTTTGTTTTTTATCTTTTGTATTTCACTTTTCATGCTTTTTTTTTTTTTTTTTTTTTTATAATTTTTTTTTTTAACGTTTATTTATTTTTGAGACAGAGACAGAGCATGAACGGGGGAGGGTCAGAGAGAGGGAGACACAGAATCTGAAACAGGCTCCAGGCTCTGAGCTGTCAGCACAGAGCCCGACGCGGGGCTCGAACTCACAGACCGCGAGATCATGACCTGAGCCGAAGTTGGCCGCTCAACCGACTAAGCCACCCAGGCGCCCCTGCTTTTTTGGTTTTAAATGAACACTACATATGATTTCATTTTCTCTTCTTTCATAGCATATTGATTATAGTTCTTATTTTACCATTTTTAGTGGTTACCCTAAAGTTTGCAATACACATTTATAACTAATTCAGTTCCATTTTCAAATAACACTATACCCCTTCCCACCTAGTGTTAAGTACCTTATTATTAGAAGATAAACCCAATTCCTTCTGTCTCTTATATAATTGTTGCTTTTAAAAAAAATGTTTATTTGAGTGGGGAGAGGGGGAGAGGCAGAGAGAGATGGAGACACAGAATCTGAAGTACGCTCCAGGCTGTGAGCTGTCAGCACAGAGCCCGATGCAAGTCTCCAACCCATGAGCCTTGAAATCATGACCTGAGCTGAAGTCGGATGATTAACAGACTGAGCCAACCGGGTGCCCCTCATTGCTGCTTTTAATTTCACTTATATATAAGCATTCACATATATACTACCAGTTTGCTACTAGTATTTTGAAAAACTTTTATCTGTTAGATCAGTTAGGAATAAGAAAAATAAAATATTTTTATTTTATATACACTTATTTCTTTCCCAGTGTTCTTCCTTGCTTTCTGTAGATCTGAGATTCTGAACAAATTACATTCCTTTTCTCTAAAGAACTTCTTTTAACATTTCTTGTAAGGTAGGTCTACTGGCAACGAATCTCCTCAATGTTTGTTTCCCTGTGAAAGTCTTTTATTTCTCCTTATTTTTGAAAGATAATTTCATAGCGTGCAGAATTCTAGATCAGTGGGTTTTTTTTTTTCTTCTGAATTCTTTCTTTCTTTCTTTCTTTCTTTCTTTCTTTCTTTCTTTCTTTCTTTCTTCTTTATTTGCCACTGACAAATAAACACAGTTTAATTATTTCTTTTCAAGAAAAAAACAAATGTGATATGAACAACAAAAAAGAAATAGAAGTTACTTTGATTAAAAGTCACAACATGAATGGTGGAGATTACACTAAGTAATAGGGACAGACTAATACCACTGTCTACATGCTTTGGTGTTCCAAAGAGAAAGTAGTTTTGTCTTATAGCAGTGGTTTTATATATACATGTACACTGTAAAAAATATATACAATAGTGTTTCTCAGGCCTTTTTTTCCCATCTTTTTGCTCCTTTTCAGAACCCTTGTACAATCTTGAGACTTATTGAGGACTCCAAAGAACTTTTATGTGGATTACAACTATCAGTATTTATATGTTGGAAGTTGAAATTGAGAAATTTTTGAATAATTACTTACCGACTCACTTGATTAGAATAATGATGAGCATGAGTAAAAATGTTAAGAGAAATAACATCTTAATATAAAAATTATTTTGATCTCATGGATACCCTCAAACTTGCTGTGTTAGAAAAAGCAAAATAAAAGCAAATTTGGAAGTAAACTTTACTTGCCATGGTTTATAGTACTTGGGTTTGAAAAGAGGTGATGAAATGTACTAAAATTGTAGTAACACTTGTATTGTCTTGATGGGCTGACTTTCTGTACTTACTGGTTCATTCCTTTGCCTACTATAGAAAAGATTTTTCTTTCTTGACCTTCTGTGTAATCTAAGTAGCAAATATTCTGTGTCTTACAAGAATATTTTTCTTTGCTTTATGTTGAATTTATTACATTCTTGATTAACAGAATCTTAAGAGAACAAACTGAGGGTTGCTGGAGGGGTATTTGGTGGGGCATAGGCTAAATGGGTGATGGGCATTAAGGAGGGCACTTGTTGGGATGAGCACTAGGTGTTATATGCAAGTGATGAATCCCTAAATTCTACTCCTGAAACCATTACCCTGTATGTTAACTAACTTGAATTTAAATAAAATGAAAAGAAAAAGAAGAAATTGTCAGAGGCTATTTGGACATTTGATTAAGATAGGATCAGGGTGCTAGAGAAATAATACTGAGTTATATATTTAATTAAATACGCATTTTAAATAATACAACATTTTAAATAAATACAGACATTAACATGATTGTAAAGAACCTGATTTTTATAAGTGAGGAATCTTTATTCTTTGCTTTTATTTTTCTCTCAGTACTTTAAATATTTTACTCCATTCCATTCTTGCTTATGTAATTTCTTAGGAAATGTTTTCTATGCAGATGTTTTTCTAGATTTTTAAATTAGTTTTTATTGTTTTATATTCATCTTCTGGTTCATCACCTTTTGGTATTTAAAGGCTTATAGTTCTACAGTATGCAAGCCTGGAATCAAATTAAAAGTTGAAAACTGGTGTTTTCACAAAAGCTTTTTTAAAAATTTTGAACAGAAATATACAGCCTTCTAAATTTTAGAAAGCAAATACATTTAATGGACAGAAAATAAGATGTCTTGATTCCAAGTGCATCTTAGATTCATTGTTCCAAATAATTTTTTATGTCATTTGAAATGTGGAATTTACCACAAAAATATAATGTTTTAAGGAATCAGTGTTTTTTTATATAAACTTACAAACCAACTGGATTCCATTTTCATTTGCCAGGAGATTAGTAATATTCTGACTGTTCTACTAGAATCTCTTCTTAATTTTCAGAGTACATTTTGTGTGTGAAGTAAACTCATGGCAAGTCTTCATCAAAGCCGTATTGTCTCCATGAACTATTTGGCCAAATAAAAGTATTTTTAAGGGCGCCTGGGTGGCGCAGTTGGTTAAGCGTCCAACTTCAGCCAGGTCACGATCTCACGGTCCGTGAGTTCGAGCCCCGCGTCGGGCTCTGGGCTGATGGCTCAGAGCCTGGAGCCTGTTTCCGATTCTGTGTCTCCCTCTCTCTCTGCCCCTCCCCCGTTCATGCTCTGTCTCTCTCTGTCCCAAAAATAAATAAACGTGGAAAAAAAAATTAAAAAAAAAAAAGTATTTTAAAAATATAATTGCTATATTTTTGATGGGCTTAAATATATTATAGACATTCTAAACTAAAAATAGTTTACAACCACAAAGATATAAAATATTACTAGTTATATTTCTTATAGTTAGATTTTTGAAAAAAATCATTATTTCCCCCTTTAAAAAATTAAAAAAATTTTTTTTAAATGTTTATTTATTTTTGAGAGACAGACAGAGCATGAGCAGGGGAGGGGCAGAGAGAGAGAGAGTGACAGGCACACAGAATTTGAAGTGGGCTCCAGGCTCTGAGCTGTCAGCACAAAGCCCGATGGGGGAGTTGAGGGTGGAATTCACAAACTGTGAGATCATGATCTGACCTGAAGTCAGACACTTAACGAACTGAGCCACCCAGGTGCCCCCGCCCTTTTTTTGTGATTTTATTTTACTTGCAAATTTTGTGGTAATTCTGGAGTCTAGTGTCCAGAATTCAACTTAGTTAATAATGTCATAACGCTTACAAAATAAGGTACTGTAACAAACCTGATCATCAGGTTATGATGTTATGTTATATGTTTTAATATACTTTGTATTTAAAATAATAATATATTTGTATACCTAGCATCTAAAATTCCAGTGACTAAGTGTAATGCCTATAGGTCACTGACACAGAAAACATTGTGTTTGAAAATTTCTTTAAGGGGCGCCTGGGTGGCTCAGTCGGTTAAGCGGCCGACTTCGGCTCAGGTCATGATCTCGCGGTCTGTGAGTTCGAGCCCCACGTCAGGCTCTGTGCTCACAGCTCGGAGCCTGGAGCGTGTTTCAGATTCTGTGTCTCCCTCTCTTTCTGACCCTCCCCCGTTCATGCTCTGTCTCTCCCTATCTCAAAAATAAATAAACGCTAAAAATAAAAAAAATAAAATAAAAAAGAAAATTTCTTTAAAATATTTATCAAATATCCATTTGAAAAGGAAATAAACATACAAAATAGTTTTTACTTTCCAGTATTTAATTTAGATGTTCATTAATTATAACTTCATATAGTTACCCTGCAATTATTTGCTCCCAATGTTTTTAAATGGAAAAGTTGGGAATTAAGATGAGACTTATAATTGATGTGCATTATATTTCATAAAGACATAGTTTTTATAGTGTGATTAAAAATGTATAATAACTTTAAAATTAGTACTTTTGTCCACACAAACTAGGCTTACTGTTAATGATCCTGATTTGTTTTTAACTACAGGACATCTTTGAAACTGTAATTGTAGTTCTGATGCTTTCTGTAATGTGTTGCTGTACTTATGTGTTATTTCTGTAATGTGTTGCCTTTGAACATTATATTATTATTTTAACTTGTTGATATACACATTTATATGTGCATTTTACAAAGTAATTGCAAAATTATCAAAATATTAAAAGGAACAAAAGTGCCTGTATTCATCTTTAATTGTCATATTTAAAATTGGCAGCACTTGGTACATAGACTTTTAAGTAGGTATAAGAGGAGTTCTCAATTGCAGTGGTTTTCAGTTTTCCTTGGTAGGCAGTGTAATTATCTGGGTCCATCGTTGCAGAGATAAGATTTAAGAGGTATCTAATCAGGCCTGGGAATTTGTGTTATTCTAGTTATACTGTGTGCAATCAGTAATAAATAAAATTAAATGTTGCATAAGAATCCTCACTTCTTCACACTGATTGGGCTATGTGACAGACTAATTAAATAGTTTGAAAAACTGAAAAATACTTTTAACAAATGATAGTTCTTAAAAAAATGAAAAAATAATGTTCTACATTTAATCCTATAACTTACTAACCATAGATTAATCTTTCCTTTGGAGAACAATAACTTGATCTCATATAATAATGTTCTACTCTGAAATGTTTTTTAATATTAAGGTTGTTTGTATGTTGGGAAATAAGTACTACTAATAGAGATGAATATTGATGCAATAGAGGACACATTTACAAATGATTCTAGTATATGAGAAAGACTGATTTTAAGATTATTTTAGAATTCATATTCCCAACTAAAAAATCAGTTGAGAATGATTTAAAAATTAACCTGTATAAAACAAAGATCAGTAAATAGGAACCAAAAATATATTTGTAGGCACCTGGGATGAGATTCATTTAAGCATTTCATTGACTCTGAATGACCTGACAGATAAGGAAGAGATATACTTTGTAGTAATATTTCTTGCTATACGATAAAAGAAAGCACAGAGTGTTTGGAAACATTTTTTTCTCTTCTCACTTAAGATCTGAAAAATAAGTAAAAAGTTGGTTGTTTTCATTATAAAAGACCCTTCAGCGCCATCTCCCCCGCCCATCCCCCAGCCAAAATCCCAAAGGGAACCGGTTCCGGCCAGGGAAATTGCTCGCTCCGCGCAAACACCCAACTCTGTGCTTCTGCGGAGCCAAACCTCCGGCAGCGGATCTGACTCCCTCCGGCTGCCACAGGGCCCCTCCTGAAGTGGATCACCTAAGGAGAAGCGAGCTAAGCCTGCCCCCCCTGCCGCCGTGCACCTTGCCTACCTACCCCAGCTAATACGCCAGATCCCCAGCACCACAAGCCTGGCAGTGTGCAAGTAGCCCAGACGGGCCACACCACCCCACAGGGAATCCCGCCCCTAGGAGAGGGGAAGAGAAGGCACACACCAGTCTGACTGTGGCCCCAGCAGTGGGCTGGGGGCAGACATCAGGACTGACTGCGGCCCCGCCCACCAACTCCAGTTATACACCACAGCACAGGGGAAGTGCCCTGCAGGTCCTCACCACACCAGGGACTATCCAAAATGACCAAGCGGAAGAATTCCCCTCAGAAGAATCTCCAGGAAATAACAACAGCTAATGAGCTGATCAAAAAGGATTTAAATAATATAACAGAAAGTGAATTTAGAATAATAGTCATAAAATTAATCGCTGGGCTGGAAAACAGTATACAGGACAGCAGAGAATCTCTTGCTACAGAGATCAAGGGACTAAGGAACAGTCACGAGGAGCTGAAAAACGCTTTAAAGGAAATGCAAAACAAAATGCAAACCACCACGGCTCGGATGGAAGAGGCAGAGGAGAGAATAGGTGAACTAGAAGATAAAGTTATGGAAAAAGAGGAAGCTGAGAAAAGAGAGATAAAAAAATCCAGGAGTATGAGGGGAAAATTAGAGAACTAAGTGATACACTAAAAAGAAATAATATACGCATAATTGGTATCCCAGAGGAGGAAGAGAGAGGGAAAGGTGCTGAAGGGGTACTTGAAGAAATCATAGCTGAGAACTTCCCTGAACTGGGGAAGGAAAAAGGCATTGAAATCCAAGAGGCACAGAGAACTCCCTTCAGACGTAACTTGAATCGATCTTCTGCACGACATATCATAGTGAAACTGGCAAAATACAAGGATAAAGAGAAAATTCTGAAAGCAGCAAGGGGTAAACGTGCCCTCACATATAAAGGGAGACCTATAAGACTCGTGACTGATCTCTCTTTTGAAACTTGGCAGGCCAGAAAGAATTGGCATGAGATTTTCAGTGTGCTAGACAGAAAAAATATGCAGCCGAGAATCCTTTATCCAGCAAGTCTGTCATTTAGAATAGAAGGAGAGATAAAGGTCTTCCCAAACAAACAAAAACTGAAGGAATTTGTCACCACTAAACCAGCCCTACAAGAGATCCTAAGGGGGACCCTGTGAGACAAAGTACCAGAGACATCACTACAAGCATAAAACATACAGACATCACAATGACTCTAAACCCGTATCTTTCTGTAATAACACTGAATGTAAACGGATTAAATGCGCCAACCAAAAGACATAGGGTATCAGAATGGATAAAAAAACAAGACCCATCTATTTGCTGTCTACAAGAGACTCATTTTAGACCTGAGGACACCTTTAGATTGAGAGTGAGGGGATGGGGAACTATTTATCATGCTACTGGAAGCCAAAAGAAAGCTGGAGTAGCCATACTTATATCAGACAAACTAGACTTTAAATTAAAGGCTGTAACAAGAGATGAAGAAGGACATTATATAATAGTTACAGGGTCTATCCATCAGGAAGAGCTAACAATTATAAATGTCTATGCGCCGAATACCGGAGCCCCCAAATATATAAAACAATTACTCATAAACATAAGCAACCTTATTGATAAGAATGTGGTAATTGCAGGGGACTTTAACACCCCACTTACAGAAATGGATAGATCATCTAGACACACGGTCAATAAAGAAACAAGGGCCCTGAATGAGACATTGGATCAGATGGACTTGACAGATATATTTAGAACTCTGCATCCCAAAGCAACAGAATATACTTTCTTCTCAAGTGCACATGGAACATTCTCCAAGATAGATCATATACTGGGTCACAAAACAGCCCTTCATAAGTTTACAAGAATTGAAATTATACCATGCATACTTTCAGACCACAATGCTGTGAAGCTTGAAATCAACCACAGGAAAAAGTCTGGAAAGCCTCCAAAAGCATGGAGGTTAAAGAACACCCTACTAACGAATGAGTGGGTCAACCAGGCAATTAGAGAAGAAATCAAAAAATATATGGAAACAAACAAAAATGAAAATACAACAATCCAAACGCTTTGGGACGCAGCGAAGGCAGTCCTGAGAGGAAAATACATTGCAATCCAGGCCTATCTCAAGAAACAAGAAAAATCCCAAATACAAAATCTAACAGCACACCTAAAGGAAATAGAAGCAGAACAGCAAAGGCAGCCTAAACCCAGCAGAATAAGAGAAATCCTAAAGATCAGAGCAGAAATAAACAATATAGAATCTAAAAAAACTGTAGAGCAGATCAACGAAACCAAGAGTTGTTTTTTTGAAAAAATAAACAAAATTGACAAACCTCTAGCCAGGCTTCTCAAAAAGAAAAGGGAGATGACCCAAATAGATAAAATCATGAATGAAAATGGAATTATTACAACCAATCCCTCAGAGATACAAACAATTATCAGGAAATACTATGAAAAATTATATGCCAACAAATTGGACAACCTGGAAGAAATGGACACATTCCTGAACACCCACACTCTTCCAAAACTCAATCAGGAGGAAATAGAAAGCTTGAACAGACCCATAACCAGCGAAGAAATTGAATCGGTTATCAAAAATCTCCCAACAAATAAGAGTCCAGGACCAGATGGCTTCCCAGGGGAGTTCTACCAGACGTTTAAAGCAGAGATAATACCTATCCTTCTCAAGCTATTCCAAGAAATAGAAAGGGAAGGAAAACTTCCAGACTCCTTCTATGAAGCCAGTATTACTTTGATTCCTAAACCAGACAGAGACCCAGTAAAAAAAGAGAACTACAGGCCAATATCCCTGATGAATATGGATGCCAAAATTCTCAATAAGATACTAGCAAATCGAATTCAACAGCATATAAAAAGAATTATTCACCATGATCAAGTGGGATTCATTCCTGGGATGCAGGGCTGGTTCAACATTCGCAAATCAATCAACGTGATACATCACATTAACAAAAAAAAAGAGAAGAACCATATGATCCTGTCAATCGATGCAGAAAAGGCCTTTGACAAAATCCAGCACCCTTTCTTAATAAAAACCCTTGAGAAAGTCGGGATAGAAGGAACATACTTAAAGATCATAAAAGCCATTTATGAAAAGCCCACAGCTAACATCATCCTCAACGGGGAAAAACTGAGAGCTTTTTCCCTGAGATCAGGAACACGACAGGGATGCCCACTCTCACCGCTGTTGTTTAACATAGTGCTGGAAGTTCTAGCATCAGCAATCAGGCAACAAAAGGAAATCAAAGGCATCAAAATTGGCAAAGATGAAGTCAAGCTTTCGCTTTTTGCAGATGACATGATATTATACATGGAAAATCTGATAGACTCCACCAAAAGTCTGCTAGAACTGATACATGAGTTCAGCAAAGTTGCAGGATACAAAATCAATGTCCAGAAATCAGTTGCATTCTTATACACTAACAATGAAGCAACAGAAAGACAAATAAAGAAACTGATCCCATTCACAAGTGCACCAAGAAGCATAAAATACCTAGGAATAAATCTAACCAAAGATGTAAAGGATCTGTATGCTGAAAACTATAGAAAGCTTATGAAGGTAATTGAAGAAGATTTAAAGAAATGGAAAGACATTCCCTGCTCATGGATTGGAAAAATAAATATTGTCAAAATGTCAATACTACCCAAAGCTATCTACACATTCAATGCAATCCCAATCAAAATTGCACCAGCATTCTTCTCGAAACTAGAACAAGCAATCCTAAAATTCATATGGAACCACAAAAGGCCCCGAATAGCCAAAGGAATTTTGAAGAAGAAGACCAAAGCAGGAGGCATCACAATCTCAGACTTTAGCCTCTACTACAAAGCTGTCATCATCAAGACAGCATGGTATTGGCACAAAAACAGACACACAGACCAATGGAATAGAATAGAAACCCCAGAACTAGACCCACAAACGTATGGCCAACTCATCTTTGACAAAGCAGGAAAGAACATCCAATGGAAAAAAGACAGCCTCTTTAACAAATGGTGCTGGGAGAACTGGACAGCAACATGCAGAAGGTTGAAACTAGACCACTTTCTCACACCATTCACAAAAATAAACTCAAAATGGATAAAGGACCTAAATGTGAGACAGGAAACCATCAGAACCTTAGAGGAGAAAGCAGGAAAAGACCTCTCTGACCTCAGCCGTAGCAATCTCTTACTCGACACATCCCCAAAGGCAAGGGAATTAAAAGCAAAAGTGAATTACTGGGACCTTATGAAGATAAAAAGCTTCTGCACAGCAAAGGAAACAACCAACAAAACTAAAAGGCAACCAATGGAATGGGAAAAGATATTTGCAAATGACATATCGGACAAAGGGCTAGTATCTCAAATCTATAAAGAGCTCACCAAACTCCACACCCGAAAAACAAATAACCCAGTGAAGAAATGGGCAGAAAACATGAATAGACACTTCTCTAAAGAAGACATCCAGATGGCCAACAGGCACATGAAAAGATGTTCAGCGTCGCTCCTTATCAGGGAAATACAAATCAAAACCACACTCAGGTATCACCTCACGCCAGTCAGAGTGGCCAAAATGAACAAATCAGGAGACTATAGATGCTGGAGAGGATGTGGAGAAACGGGAACCCTCTTGCACTGTTGGTGGGAATGCAAATTGGTGCAGCCGCTCTGGAAAGCAGTGTGGAGGTTCCTCAGAAAATTAAAAATAGACCTACCCTATGACCCAGCAATAGCACTGCTAGGAATTTATCCAAGGGATACAGGAGTACTGATGCATAGGAGCACTTGTACCCCAATGTTCATAGCAGCACTCTCAACAATAGCCAAATTATGGAAAGAGCCTAAATGTCCATCAACTGATGAATGGATAAAGAAATTGTGGTATATATACACAATGGAATACTACGTGGCAATGAGAAAAAATGAAATATGGCCTTTTGTATCAACGTGGATGGAACTGGAGAGTGTAATGCTAAGTGAAATAAGCTATACAGAGAAAGACAGATACCATATGGTTTCACTCTTATGTGGATCCTGAGAAACTTAACAGGAACCCATGGGGGAGGGGAAGGAAAAAAAAAAAAAAAAAAGAGGTTAGAGTGGGAGAGAGCCAAAGCATAAGAGACTGTTAAAAACTGAGAACAAACTGAGGGTTGATGGGGGGTGGGAGGGAGGGGAGGGTGGGTGATGGGTATTGAGGAGGGCACCTTTTGGAATGAGCACTGGGTGTTGTATGGAAACCAATTTGTCGATAAATTTCATATATAAAAAAAAAAAAAAAGACCCTTCATATTATCTGGTTAAAGTTAACATTTCTAGAATTTATAGAAAATTTTTTTAGAATTTATATTTATTGAGACTTATAGGATAAGATAATGACAAAATGGTCCCATCCCCAAATATTTGAAAATATAATCAAAGATTATACTTTTTTGCAAATGTACTTATTAAAAATATATTTATTACTGATTTATTTTTCGTTTGCTTACTTTAAATTTAATTTGTTATTCTTGATCTAGTTTCCCAAGGTGGAAACTTAAATTACTGATTTTAGATCTTCTTTTCTAATAAGTGAATTCAATGCTATGAATTACACTCTAAGCACAGTTTTCACTGCATCGCACAATTTTTTTTATAATTAAAAAAATTTTTTTTCAATGTTTATTTATTTTTGAGAGAGAAAGTGTGAATGGGGGAGGGGCAGAGAGAGAGGCAGACACAGAATCCAAAGCAGGCTCCAGGCTCTGAGCTGCTAGCACAGAGCCTGACGCCGGGCTCGAACTCAGGAACCCTAAGATCATGACCTGAGCTGAAGTCAGATGCTTAACTGACTGAGCCACCCAGGCACCCCCACATTTTTTTTAAAGTTAATTTTTTGGTGCACCTGGATGGTTCAGTCAGTTAAGTGTCCAACTTCAGCTCAGGTCATGATCTCATTGTTGGTGGGTTCGAGCCGTGAATTGGGTTCTGTGCTGAGAGCTCAGAGCCTGGAGCCTGCTTTAGATTCTGTGTCTCCCTCTCTCTCTGCCCCTCTCCCGCTTGTGCTGTCTCTCAAAAACAAATAAACATTAAAAAAACCAAAAATGAAGTTTATTTTGAGTTAGATAGAGAGCACAAGTGGGGGAAGGGCAGAGAGAGAGGGAGAGAATCCCAAGAGGCTCTGTGCTGCCAGTGCAGAGCCTGACACCAAGACTGGAACCCTTGGAACTGTGAGATCATGACCTGAGCTGAAATCAAGAGTCCGTTGCTTAACTGACTGAGCCACCCGGGTGCTCTGACTGCATCCCACAAATTTCGATAAGGTGTATTGTCATTTAGTTCAAAATATTTTTAAATTTCTCTTTGAGCTGTATATTATTTAGAAATATGTTATTTAATCTCCATGTATTTTGATATTTTCAAGCTATCTTTCTTTTATTGATATCTAGTTTAATTCCACTGTGGTCTGAAACAGACATTGTATGCTTTCTATTTTATTTATTTATTTTATTATTTTTTAAATTAAAAAAAATTTTTTTTATATATTTCTGAGAGAGAGACAGAGCATGAGTAGGGGAGGGGCAGAGAGAGAGGGACACACAGAATCCAAAACAAGCTCCAGAGAATCCAAAGCAGGCTCCAGGCTCTGAGCTGTCAGCACAGAGCCCGATGTGGGGCTCAAACTCACGAACTGCGAGATCATGACCTGAGCCAAAGTCGGACGCTCAACTGACTGAGCCACCCAGGTGCCCTGATTTCTGTTCTTTTAGATTTGTGAAGGTATGTTTTATGGCCCAGATTGTGGTCTGTCTTGGCAAATATTCCATGTGAGCTTGAGCTTGAGTTTGAGAATCTTCCGCTGTTGGATGAAGTAGTAGATAGGTGGCAATTATCTAGTTGACTAATGGTGTTGTGGACTTCAGCTATGTCCTTACAGATTTTCTGCCTTCTCAAGCTATCTGTTCAATGAAGTTTCCAAATCTAATAGTGGATTCATCTGTGTCTCCTTTTAAGTTCTCTCAGTTTTGCCTCCGTCAGGTGATTTAGTGCTGTGTTTAGGCACATGCCCATTAAGATTGTTATGTCTTCTTACAGAATCTATCAATATGTAATACCTCCATTTTATCCCTGATAATTTTCCTTGCTCTGAAATCTGCTCTATCTGAACTATTATATCTTCCCCAGCTTTCTTTTGATTCGTGTTAGCATGGTATACATTTTGCCATCATTTAACTTTTTTTTTACTTTTTTAAATGTGTGCCACAGAAGAATATTTTTAATTCACATACTGTAATCTCACCCCTTTAAACTGTACAATTCAGTAAAAAATATTTTTAAATGTTTATTTATTTATTTTGAGAGAGAGAGAGAGAGAGACGGAGGGTATATGTGTGTGTGTGTGTGAGCAGGGGAGGGGCAAAGAGAGAAACAGAATCTCAGGCAGGCTCCATGCTGTCAGCACAGAGCCTGATGTGGGGTTCAGTCTCATGAACTGTTAAGATCATGACCTGAAGTGAAATCAAGAGTCAGACGCTTAACCAACTGAGCTATCCAGACACTCCTCAGTGAAAAATATATATAAATGAAAACAATAACTTTGTTATTTATTAACAGCTTTTCATGTTGCTAACCATTCTACAATATTAGTTTTAATGCTTTTATAGTATTCCATTGATGATATTAAATAGTTTAGTTAATTATACTGTCAAAGACATTAAGGGTTTTTTGCTATTAAATGATTTTTGCTATCCAATTATTATTTTTATTATACATTTTTAATTGAGGTATAATTGACACATAATATCACATTGGCTACAGATATGCAACATAATGACTCAGTATTTATATATATTGTGAAATGATCCCCACAATAGTGTCATTAATTATGTAGTTACATATGTACTCACCATATGTAGTTACAAAATGTTTCTCATATGTTGAGAACTTTTAAGATGTATTCCCTTAACAACTTTCAAATATGCAATACAATATTATTAACCAAAGGCATCAGTTGGTGCATTACCTCCTCATGACCTATTTATTTTGTAACTGGAAATTTGTACCTTTTGACCCCTTGTCCTATTTTGCCAACTCCTACCCCTGCCTCTGCACCACAAATGTTTGTATTTATGAGCTTGATTTTTTGTTTCTGTCTTCAAATTCCACGTATAAGTGAGATCATCCAGAATTTTTCTTTCTTTGTCTGATTTGTTTCACTTGGTATAATGCCCTCAGGGTCTATCTTTGTTGCAAATGACAGGATTTCATTCTTTCTTATGGCTGAATACTATTCCATTCTATGTATATACCACATTTTCTTTATTCATCTGTCAGTAGGCACTTAGGCTGCTTCTATATCTTGGCCTATTGAATATGTGGGATGAATATATCTTTTTAAGTTAGTGTTTTCCTAGTCTTCAGATAAATATTGAGAAGTAGAATTGTTGGATCATGTGGTAGTTTTATTTTTAGTTTTTTGAGGAACCTCCATACTGTTTTCTGCAGTGGTTGTACCGATTTACATTCTCATTAATGGTGCATAAGGGTTTCCTTTTCTCCACATCCTTGCCAACCCTTGTTATTTCTTGTCCTTTGGATAAGAGCCATTCTAACAGGTATGAAGTGATATTTCCTTGTGGTTTTGATTTGTATTTCCCTGATGGTTAGAGGTAATGAGCATCCCTTCATGTACCATGTTGACCATATGGATGTCTTCTTTACAAAATATGTATTTAGATTCACTGCCCATTTTTAAATTGCATTTTATTTTGCTATTGAGTTGTGTGAGTTCTTTATGTATTTTGGATATTGTCCCCTTATTACATATATGATTTGCAAGTGTTGTCTTTCAATCAATAGCCTGCTTTTTCATTTTATTGATGGTTTTCTTTGCTGTGCAGAAGCTTCTTAGTTTGATATATTTTTACTCGATATATTTTTGCTTTTGTGTCCTTTGCTTTTGGTGTCAAATACAAAAATCATTACCAAGACTGTTGTGAAGGAATTTACTGCCTATGTTTTCTTTTAGGAGTTTTAGGTCTTAAGTTCAAGTCTGTAATCCATTTTGAGCTAAATTTTGTATATGGTATGAGATAGTGGTCCAGTTTTATTCTTTTGGATGTTGCTGTCCAGTTTTCCCAACACTATTTATTGACGAAGCTCACCTTTCCCCATTGTATATTTTTGGCTCTTATGCCATAAATCAATTGACCATCTATGTGGGTTTACTTCTGGTGTCTATTCTGCCTCATTTATCTATATTTTTTATGCAAATGCCACACTGTTTTGATTACTATAGCTTTGTAATACAGTTTGAAATTAGGGAGTATAATGCCTCCAGCCTGTTGTTCTTTCTCAAGATTGCTTTGGCTATTTAGTTTTTTTGTGGTTTTATACAAATTTAGGATTATTTATTATATTTCTGTAAAAAATGGCATTGAAATTTGGATAAAAATTGCACTGAATATATAGATTGTTTTGGGTAGTATAGACATTTAGCAGTATTAATTCTTCTAGTTCATGAGCATGGAATAACTTTCCAAATATTTGTCTCATTGTACAGGTTTTTTACTTCCATGGCTAAATTTATTCCTAGGTATTTTATTCTTTTTGGTGCAATTGTAAATGGGACTGTTTTCTTAAATTCTCTTTCTAATAGTTCATTATTAGTGTATAGGAACTCAACAGATTTTTGTATATTACTCTTATTTCTTGTAACTCTACTGAATTTCTTTATTCTAAGACTTTTTTGGTAGTCTCTAGGGTTTTCTCTATGTAGTGTTATGTGCAAATAGTGACTGTTTTACTTTTTCCTATCCAATTTGGATGATTTTTATTTCTTTTTCTTGCCTAATTGCTCTCTGAACTTCTAATACTGTGTTGAATAAAACTGGTGAGAGTGGGCATCCTTGTCTTGTTCCTAATCTTAGAGGAAAAGCTTTAAGTTTTTACTGTTGTATATGATGTTAACTGTGGGTTTGTCATATATGGCCTTTATTATGTTATGCTCTATCTATACCATTTGTTGAAATACTCAGGTTATCATAATAGGATGTTGAATTTTGTCCAGTGCATTTTTTTGCAGCTCTCAAGATGATGATATGATTTTTAGCTTTCATTTTGTTAATGTAGTGTGTCATTGTACATACTGAATTGTGGAGATTGATCTATCCTTTCTTCCCGGGCATAAATCCCACTTCATCATGGTGTATGATCCTCTTAATGCATTGTCAAATTTGGTTTGCTAATGTCTTGTTGAGAATTTTTTGCATCTGTGTTCATCAGAGATACTGGCCTATGATTTTTTTTGTAGT
This sequence comes from Lynx canadensis, assembly GCF_007474595.2. Classification (NCBI taxonomy): domain Eukaryota; kingdom Metazoa; phylum Chordata; class Mammalia; order Carnivora; family Felidae; genus Lynx; species Lynx canadensis. The sequence continues at coordinate 61,566,510 of NC_044310.1, read as the reverse complement.
ATCCTCTAGTTTTAGTATCAGGTTAATACTGATCTCATAAAATGAGTTTGGAAATGTTCTCTCCTTTTCTTAGAAGAGTCTGAGAAGGATTGGAATTGATTGTTTAAATGTTTGATAGAATTCATCTCTATCACTTTACTTTTCATTTATATGTCAGTACATTTAAAGTACCATTCCTGTCGACAGCGTGTAGTTGGCCTGTTTGATCCACTGTAACTTTTTTTTTTTTTAATTTTTTTTTTCAACGTTTATTTATTTTTGGGACAGAGAGAGACAGAGCATGAACGGGGGAGGGGCAGAGAGAGAGGGAGACACAGAATCGAAACAGGCTCCAGGCTCTGAGCCATCAGCCCAGAGCCTGACACGGGGCTCGAACTCCCGGACCGCAAGATCGTGACCTGGCTGAAGTCGGATGCTTAAGATCCACTGTAACTTTGATCCACTATGTCTTTGTGTTGGTGCTTTGACCACTGATATTTAAATTGATTAGTTCTTGGGGCGCCTGGGTGGCGCAGTCGGTTAAACGTCCGACTTCAGCCAGGTCACGATCTCGCGCTCTGTGAGTTCGAGCCCCGCGTCGGGCTCTGGGCTGATGGCTCAGAGCCTGGAGCCTGTTTCCGATTCTGTGTCTCCCTCTCTCTCTGCCCCTCCCCCGTTCATGCTCTGTCTCTCTCTGTCCCAAAAATAAAAATAAAACGTTGAAAAAAAAAAATAAATTGATTAGTTCTATAGTTGAATTAATATCTACTATATTTTGTTTCTGTTTTAATTGCTCTTGTTTTTGTTCCAGTTTTAACCTTCTACTCTTTTCTGTCTGTGGTTTAATTGAGCATTGTATATGATTTCATTTTCTATCTTATCTCAGTGTATTTCTTTTCTTTTTTTTATTAGCTGCCCTCATTATTGTGTTAACTTAAATCCACTCTCAAATCACATATACTACTTTACATGTAGTTTAAACATTTTTTAATAACATGATATCTCTAATTCTTCCATTTTGTTCCTTGTATCATTGCTGCCATTCATTTTATTTATACATATCCATACACGAATATACATATATACATAGATAATCTAATATAGTTTGCCATTAGTATTTGACCAAACTGTTATCTATCAACTAAAAATAGGAAAAATAAAAGCTTTTTATTTTATCTTCACTTGTTTCTTCCCCACTGCTTTTCCTTTCTTTAAGTAGATCTGAGTTCCTGAACTATATTATTTTCTTTCTAACAAACTGCTTTTAACATTTCTTGCAAAGCAGATATATTGGCAACCTATTCCCTCAATTTTTGTTTGTTTAAGAGTCTTTATTTCTTATCCACTTTTAAAGGATAATTTCACAGGGCATAGATTTTTATATTAGTGAGTTATTTTCTCTCAACAGTAAATACTTCACTCTATCTTCTCCTTGCTTGCCTGGTTTCTTAGGAGATGTTGGATACACTTCTGAATTTTTTTTTATATTAGTGAGTTATTTTCTCTTAATATTAAATACTTCACTCTATCTTCTCCTTGCTTGCATGGTTTCTTAGGAGATGTTGGATATACTTCTGAATTTTGCTGCTCTATGGGTAAAGTGTCCCCGTCACCCCCAGTGTTTTTTTTTTTTTTTAATCCTGTTTGGTGTTTTCTGAGCTTCTTGGATCAGTGGGTTGGTATCTGACATTAATTTGCAGAAATTCTCACATATTTACTATTTCATATTTTTCTTCTTTTCCTATATCACTTTCTTCTCATTCAGGTATTTCCATTATGTATATGTTGTACTTTTTGTAGTTATCCTAAAGTTCTGGAATATTTTATTCAGCTTTTTTCAGTGATTCTTTTTTTTTTTTTCTCTTTGCTTTTTGGTTTTGGAAATTTCTATTGACATATACCCAAACAAAGAGATTCTTTCCTTAGGCATGACCATCCAGCCTACTAAAGAGATAGAGAGCCTATCAAAGATAATAATCATTTCTGTTACAGTGGTTTTGATCTCTAACACTTCTTTTTGATTCTTTTCAAAGATTTTTATCTCTCTTTATACTGTCTTTTCTTGTTTGTTGTTTATTTTTTTTCCTTTATAGTCTTTAGCATATTAATCATAATTGTTTTAAATTCTCTGTCTGGTAATTCCAACATCCCTGCAGTATGTGAATCTGGTTCTAATGCTTGCTGTATGTTGTCTTTTAGTATGCTTTGCAATTTTCTCTTTGAAAGCCAGGCATCATGTACTGGTAAAAAGAATTCCAGTAAAATAGCGTGTGGTGTGGTGTTAAGGTGTGGATAAGTCTCAGTCTTTAAGTGAGGTTGTGCTCCCTAGTCTGTGAATTTCACAAGTACTCCTCAGCCTTCCTAATCTTAGGTGGGACAAGATGGCTAGAGTGGGCTGTAATTGTGTACTTCCTTTCTCCCAAATGGAAGGCTTGATGGAGATGTAGTTGGATATTTCCCTACTTCCAGATCAGTTAGGCTCTGGTAAAACCTCAGTTTATTGTGTGTTAAATATTTTCTCTTTAGGGTAGCCCTTGTTAAGAAGAACAGGGTGATCTTGTGTATTTCAAAATTATTCTTTTTCTGTCTCCTCTCAGAGGCACAAGCAGATTTTTCTCCAATATTCGATCTGAGGACCTGGTAGAGCTCCTGGATATTAATCTCACAGAAGTACAAGGGCTGGAGTTTCTAAATCTGAGTTGTCAACACTAAGCCCCTAATAACTTGTCAGTCACAGTCCTACCCAGGCACTGGTTCCTGCAGAGGTTTCTTTTGGTGAATTTTTGCTCCAGTAACTTCTGAATCTTTGTATCCACCTGCCTATCTCTGAATTTTGATTCAGTGGTTTTTCATGTAACCTCACTTTTCTGGTGAATCTAAGAAGAGTTGTTGACTTTTCATTTTGTTCATCTTTTTATTTGTTAGAATGGTATGACATCTTCTAAGCTCCTTATATCCTGGACCAGAAACCAAAAGTGTCCTAATTTACTTTTTGAAGATTACATTCTATTTTGAGTTGTTAATTGAGCCAGATTTATTTTAGTAACACTTATTTATAGTGTTTGTTACATGCCAGACAGTATTCTAAAACCTTTATGCCAAGTCATTTTGTCTTCATAATAATTCTATCCACTAAGTGCTATTGGAGTTCTCATTGTATGGATGAGGAAACTGAGGCACAGAGCTTGGATGTATAACAAACTGAGGGTACATAACTTGCCTGAGATCACGAAGCTCAGAACAACTTATATTTGTTTCTTCTTTCTCTACTTCATAAGATAAAAAATAAGTTCAAAAAGCAAAATAACTTCCTTTAACCAAAAGAATGTAGTTAAGGAAAACCTGTGTCAGTTGGGCCTTCAGAAGGCCTGATAGATTCTGCCTCTATACTTTTTTGGCCCATGTAGAGAGTCTTGCTATTCTACTATGGGGACACACACAAATAGACATGTGAGAGAATGACACAGGGAAGGCTTGTGTAGATGGAGAGAGGTCCTAGGACAGTGTGGTGAGAGAGACCCATACATCCCAGCATCCCAGCTGACTCTTCCCTCCAGGGTCCTTGCCAATGTGTCAGAACTGCATATTAGCCATCATAAGTGTAGTGCAGATGAACACCAAGACTGAATCTCTAGTTAACATCACTTGGAAAAGAACTGCCTACTTGAATCAAGTCAACCCACAAAATCCTGAGAAATAATAAACAGTAGTTGTTTTGAGCCAGTAGATTTTTGGGGTATTCTGTTATGCAGCATAAATAAATGAAAAATGTATTCTTTTTTGCAGGCATTTGGATATTGGTTGTGGAAATTTGAAGGGAAGGATTTCAAGGAATTAACGATAGATCTCAATCTATATGAGAGATACTTTGTCATTTGTACTTAGAAGTCTTTTTTCTAGGGGTGCCTAGGTGGCTCAGTTGGCTAAGTGTCCAACTCTTGATTTCAGGTGAGATTATGATCTCAGGTCATGGGATCAAGTTCTACGCTGACAGCACAGAGCCTGCTTGAGATTCTCTCTCTTCCTGTCTCTGCTTGTGTGCACGTGCATGCTCTCTCTCTCTCTGTCAAAATAAATAAACTTAAAAAAGAAGTCTTTCTCCAGATTTATTGAGATATAATTGACATATAATTTTGTATAAGTTTAATGTGTACCATATGATGATTTGATACACACAAATATTGCAAAATGATAATCACAATAAGCTTAGTTAACACATCTATCTATCTTATATAGTTATTTATTTATTTATTTTGTGATGAGAACATTTGGGATATACTCTGTTAGTAACTTTTAAGTATACAATGTAATATTGTTAACTGTAGTTACCATGCTATGTGTTATATTGCTAGAACTTGTTTATCTTAGATCTGGAAGTTTGTAACCTTTAACCAACATCGCCCCATTTCCTGTACCCCATATTGCTCACACCTGGCACCCCCAATTTACTCTCTGTTTAAATGAGTTTAACTTTTTTAGATTTCACATTGAGATCATAGAGTATTTGTCTTTCTCTGACTTATTTCACTTACTATCAACCCTTCAAAATCCATCTATGTTGTATAAAATGGCAGAATTTCCTTCTTTCTCATGGCTGAACAATGTTCTATTGTGTATGTGTGTATACATTATGTAAAATATATCTATATCTATATATCACATTTTTTTAATTGTTCATCAGTGTGCAGTTAGCTTGTTTCTGTATCTTGGCTGTTGTAAATAATGAACTTGGGAGTTGCAGATATCTCTGAAATATAGTTATTTCATTTCCTTTGGATATATACTAGAATATATATTTTATATATATAATTGTTAGATCATATGGTAGTTCCATTTTAAATTTTTTGAGGAATCTCCATACCATTTTCCATAGTGGCTGTATCAGTTCACATTCTCACCAACAGGGCACAAGGGTTTGTTCCCTCATCTCATTATGGTTTTGATTTGCATTTTCCTGACAATTAGCGATGTTGAGCACCTTCTCATGTATATGTTGGCCATTTATATGTCTTTTTGGGGGAAGAAAATGTTCAAGTCCTCGGCCTATTTTAAAATTAGATGATGATGATGATGATGAGGTGGAGGAGGAGGAGGAGGAGGAGGAAGAGGGGTTTGCTACTGATATGTATGAGTACTTTTTATATTTTGGTATTTATCCCTTATTAGATGTTTGCAAATACTTTCTCCCATTCCATAATTTGCATCTTCATTTTGTTTATTGTTTGTTTTCTGTGTAGAAGTGTTTCAGTGTGATATAGTCCTTCTTGTTGATTTTTGCTTTTGTTGCCTGTGTTTTTGGTGTCATATCCAAAAATCGTTGCTAAGACCAATGTTACGGAGCTTTTCCCATGTTTTCTTCTAGGAGTTTTATGGTCCCCAGTCTTACATTTAAGTCTTTTGACTTAATTTTTGACTTACTTTTGAGTATTTTTAGTTTTTTTTTTTAATGTTTATTTATTATTGCGAGACAGAGAGAGACAGAGCATGAGCATGGAAGGGACGGAGAGAGAAGGAGACACAGAATCTGAAGCAGACTCCAGGCTCTGAGCTGTCAGCACAGAGCCTGACACAGGGCTCGAACCCACGAACCACTAGATCGTGACCTGAGCCTAAGTGAGACGCTCAACCAACTGAGCTACCCAGAAGCCCCAAATTTTGAGGTATTTTTAATAAGTGGTGTAAGAGTCAGATTTTATTCTTTTTCCAGTGAATAGAGAGTGTTCTCAGCACCATTTATTGAAATTACTGTCCTCTCTTTTAGTATTCTTTGTTCTCTTGTCAAATATTAGTTGACATATATGTATATGTTTATTTCTGGGCTCTCAATTGTTGTAATTTGGTCTGTGCGCCTATTGTTTTTTTTTTTGTTGTTGTTGTTCGTTTGTTTGCCAGTACTGTGCTGTTTTGATTACTGTGAATCTGTAATATGTTTTTAAGTCAGGAAGTATGAGGCCTTCAGCTTCATTTTCTTTTTCAAAATTGTTTTGCCTACTTGAGATTTTTGGGTTTTTGTTGTTATTGTCCCATATGAATTTCAGCATTATTTTTCCTACTTTTGTGAAGAATGCTATTTGAATTTTATTAAAAATTGTATTGAATCTGTAGTTGACTTAGGATAGAATGGACATTTTAAGAATATTAACTGTTCCTGAGCACAGGATTATTCGTTTGTATCTTTAATTTCCTTCATTAATGTCTTAGAGATTTCAGTGTACAGATCTTTCACTCCCTTGGTTACATTTATTCCTAAGTATTTTATTCTTTTTTTTTTTTAATTTTTTTTAACGTTTATTTATTTTTGAGACAGAGAGAGACAGAGCATGAACGGGGGAGGGTCAGAAAGAGGGAGACACAGAATCGGAAACAGGCTCCAGGCTCTGAGCGGTCAGCACAGAGCCCGACGCGGGGCTCGAACTCACGGACCGCGAGATCATGACCTGAGCCGAAGTTGGCCGCTCAACCGACTGAGCCACCCAGGTGCCCCTATTCTTTTTGATGCTATTATAAGAGGATTGTTTTTTTCCTTTTTAAGATACCTCATTGTTAGTATATATAAAATGCAAATGACTTTTGCATGGTTATTGTGTGTCCCCATCTTTACTGAATTCATTTGTACGTTCTAACAGTTTTCATGGAGTCTTGAGGATTTTCTATATATAAGATCATGTTATCTGTAAACAGAAAATTTACTTCTTCCTTTCTGATTTGGATTCCTTTTGTTTCTTTTTCTTAGCTGATCACCCTAGGTAGGATTTCTGGCCAATTTATTTATTTATACCTGATTCAGTTTTTGTTCCCATGCTAAACTATGAAAAATATATAGCTAACCACAAAAAAAAAATGTCCTGACATCAGGGTACATGTAATATAATTGGAAAGGCAACAATTAAATTATATAACATAAAAATACATAATTTCTAAATTGGGGATGTAGGCATGGTACAGGAATGTAATGACTAAGAGTTATCTAGACAATGAAGTTTCGCATATTTCATTAACCATGTTTAATTTTATTGTTTTCATGGGTTTGCGTTTAAACATAAAATAATTAGACAATGTAGATTTTTTAAAAATTATGAGGCCATGAAATTTTAGAGTTCCCTAGTTACCTTACTATTTAATTATTACAGATGGTTTTTTATCTGTCTGTAATTGGCATCTTTTTAATTAAATCTAGGAAGTGTTTGTCCAAAATGAGTAAAAAGGCATTCAATTAAGTACTATCATGAAGATTATCTCAAATTTGGATTTGTGTGACCTAATAATTCTTTTCCTCAAACTATATGTCTTATCTGCAAGAAAAAGTTTTTCAGTGAGGCAATAATACCAATCACACTAACTCCCTCACTGGGTATTATTAAAAAGTTATTTTGAACATATTTAGGCATTTTGAGGAAAGGGACTATGTTATCTTACGTATCGGTATCAGTTACCTTCACAAAATGGTATCAGTGAACTCACAGTTAGTGGCAATGTTAGTCAACTAACAGCTAAAGTTAGAATGCTTAACTAATTACAGAAGTTTTCATTTAGTTAGGTTATCTAGTGTGTCTGAGATCAATAAAGGAAATAGAAAAAATTCTACCTTTAAATAATACCAGTGGTAGATTATTGACATCACATTTAAGTGACATATGGATAGCATTAATACAGAAAAGTTTAACATAAAAATCTTTCATTGCCTGTGATAAGTTTGTAGACATTAGCTATACTTAGTTAATAATGCCATTTAGAATCCCTAAAAATAAATGCTAGGCAGATGATATCTTCTACAAAGAAGTAAAGAAATATCAAACTATTAGAGATGAATAAGCAGAGAAATGAATGCTTGAAATAATAGTTTATCTGTGCATCTATTTTATATATATATATTTATATATATAAATACACACACACGCGCACACACACACACACACACACACGTGTACCAATGCTGTGACTAAAGATATAAAGTCAACTTCAGCTTTATATGAAGAAATGGGATCTCTGCTGTTCCATGTTGATGTGTTTTGTTTGTCTAGAGATTGTTATAAGTTATGATCTAAAAAAGTTTAACTTTAGTTAATAATTCATTAAGATTGGATCATTAATTGTAGCACATTCACAACACGAATGCAAGGTATTGATAGGGGGAACTGAAGGTGCAGGGAGTTATGGGGGTATATATGGGATCTCTGTGTACTTAAGTTTTTCTGTAAACCTAAAACAGCTCCAAAAAATAAAGTCTATTAATAATTTTAAAAAATCACTTGGTTACACAAATAGAAAGGAAAAAAAATTCACTTGGTATATGACTCTCACTTTGCAGATTTCTTCCAGAATTGTTATTGACTCAAAAATTGGATTCTATAAGTGAAACTTTTGAGCACCCCATTGTCTTAAAACATCCTGATTTATGCCTGATATATGGTTTCTCATAAACCCTTGTTATAAACTGGAGTTTGCCTGTATTAGGCCAGAATGGAAAAAAATAGGTTTTTTTGAAAGGAGAGCCTGAGGAAAGACTTGAGGTCTTTTCTAAATAGGGAGTCCAAATGATGGAATACATTTTGTATATTGCCTTTCATTTCAGGACCTATAGAGCTTGGTAAGTTTATAAAGATTCGTTCGTATCTGTTTATTTTATATCAGGGTCTTTATTCTTTCTCAATGTGTCCATGACTTACCCAGGAATGTGCTCAATTACAGATTCCTTGACTCTCAGCCCAGAGACTGATAACATAGATATGATATGGGGCCTAGGAATCTGCATTTTGTTTAATTTCTTAGATGGTACTTAGAATTTAATTATAGTTGTAGGCTTTGGTCAGCATATAAAAAGGAACTAATCTCTTGAATGAGTGCAAGGGTTTATCTAGATTTTCACATTTATTTTCATTTGGATTATGCCTACCTAGTTTACCTTCACATGGTAGAAAGATTCTTCCAATAGGGAAGGTGGTTAATCTGACTAAATGCTCTCAGGCCACTTGAGCTCAGTTATTCTCTTTTAAACTATCACTGGGTAATTGTGTTTTGTAAAAGCTTAAATTACCCAGAGTAAGGGAAATTTCAAATCTATAAGAAATACTATGTAAAATTACTTTAAAAAGCTTTGATACAGGAATTTTAGATAAATAAGTCTTATTTTAAAACTAATAGAATTCCAGATTTTAACTGCCTAGTTGAATTGAACATAGAAATAAGTAATGTGATTGTAAATTGTTTCTTTAAGAAATTTATAACAGAAATTTATAATACCCATTTTGTGCACCCTCCTCCTGCCTGGCAACCATAAGTTCTCTATATTTGTAGGTCTGATTCTTCTTTTTGTTTCTTTATTGTTTTTTTTAAATGTTTTTGGATTCCACTTACAAGTTAGATTTTTTAATTTTAACTTTTCTACCCGTTTTATTCTATCTATTAGCAAATATTTTTTGTTTTCAAATTTATTTTTGGAAGTTGAAAAAACTTTTCTAAGCAATTTCCCATTTTGCCTAGATGTTTCATGGAACAATCACAAAAGAACTAACCAGTCATGAAGAATGGAGTCACTATAATGACAACATGATAGAAGATCAGAAAGATTTTGTTTTTGTGAAGTTCAGTGGCCTTCATTTAAAATCTATGGAAAATTTGCAATCCTGTATCTCTCTGAGAGTATGCATCTTCTCAAACAATTTTATCACAGATATTCATCCACTTCAAAGTTGTATAAGATTAGTCAAACTTGATCTCCATGGAAATCAGGTAAGCAATAGCATTTTAGATATTTGTGTATAAATGAAATTGATGTTTAAAAACACGTATGTTACCTATCTACAGTATTTCAGTCTTTTACATAAAATGTAAATAAAAATTTAAAACTAAATAAAATATATAAAAATACAAAATTTAAGGGGCATCTGGCTGACTCAGTCCATAGACCATGCAACTCTTGATCTTGGTGTCATGAGTTTGAGCTTCACATTGGTGTAGAGACTACTTTTAAAAAAATTTAAATTTAGGGGCGCCTGGGTGGCGCAGTCGGTTAAGCGTCCGACTTCAGCCAGGTCACGATCTCGCGGTCCGTGAGTTCGAGCCCCGCATCAGGCTCTGGGCTGATGGCTCAGAGCCTGGAGCCTGTTTCCGATTCTGTGTCTCCCTCTCTCTCTGCCCCTCCCCCGTTCATGCTCTGTCTCTCTCTGTCCCAAAAATAAATAAAAACGTTGAAAAAAAAAATTTAAATTTAAGCAAAATTTTTGAATTAGAAATATGTAAATACTTTGTGATTTGGTATATTTTACTTCTTAATAGCCTGCATTAAAAATTATTTGGACTTTTAAATTTTTTTAATGACATAATTGACATATAACATATTAAGTTCAGGCATACAACATAATGACTTGAGATATATATATATATATCACTTAGGCTGCTTCCGTGTCTTGACTATTATAAATAATGCTGCAATGAATATTGAGGGTATATATATCTTTTTGAGGTAGTATTTTCCTAGTCTTCAGATAAATATTGAGAAGTGGAATTGTTGGATCATATGGCAGTTTTATTTTTAGTTTTTTTAAGAAACCTCCATACTGTTTTCCACAGTGGTTGTACCAATTTACATTCCTGTAACAGTGCATAAGGGTTTCCTTTTTTCCACATCCTTGCCAGCACTTGTTATTTTTTGTCATTTGGATAAAAGGCATCCTAACAGATATGAAGTGGTATCTCCTTGTGGTTTTGATTTGTGTTTCCCTGATGATTAGAGACAGTGAGCATCCCTTCATGTACCATGTTGGCCATCTATCTGGATGTCTTCTTTAGAAAATAAGTATTCAGATTCACTGTCCATTTTTTAATTGGATTTTATTTTTTCTATAGAGTTGTATGAGTTCTTTATATATTTTGGAAATTATTCCCTTATTACACATACAATTTGCAAATACTTTCTTCCATTTACTGGCTTGCCTTTTCATTTTATTGATGGTTTTCTTTGCAGTACAGAAGCTTCTTAGTTTGATATATTTTTACTTGATATATTTTCCCTTTGTGTCCTTTGCTTTTGGTGTCAAATCCAAAAATCATTACCAAGACTATTGTGAAGAAGTTTACTGCCTGTGTTTTGTTTTCAGATTTTTATAGTTTCAGGTCTTAGGTTAAGCCCTTAATCCATTTTGAGCTAATTTTTGTATATAGTGTAAGATAGTAGTCTGGTTTCTTTTTTTTTTCTGTTTTGTTTTGTTTTGTTGCCTGTTGCTATCTGGTTTTCCCAACACCACTTATTGAAGAGACTGCCCTTGTGTTCGCTTCAGCAGTACGTAGTCTAAAATTAGAATGATACAGAGAAGATTACAGGCCCTTGTGTATGGCCTCTTGAAGAGACTGCCCTTTCCCCATTGTGTATTCCTGACACCATCATAAATCAATTGATCATCTATGCATGGGTTTATTTCTGGTTTTTCTATTCTGTTACATTGATCTGTGTGTTTTTATGCCAATACTATACTGTTTTGATCACTATAGGTTCATAATATAGTTTAAAATCAGGGAGCAGGATGCATCCTGCTTTATTCTCTTTCAGGATTGCTTTGACTATTCAGGGTCTTCTGTGTTTCCATACACATTTTGGGAGTCTTTTTCTATTTCTGTGAAAAATGCCTTTGAAATTTAGAAGGGATTACACTGAATATGTAGATTACATTGGGCAATATTATTTTAACAACATTATTCTCTCAGTCCATGAGCATGGAATATCTTTCCATTTATTTTTCTCTTATTCAATTTATTTCATACATTTGTCATTGTTTTCAGTGTCCAGATCTTTCACCTCCTTGTTTAAACTCATTCAGGCATTTTATTCTTTTTGATGCGGTTGTAAATGGGATTGTTTTCTTAATTCCTCTTTCTGATAGCTTATTATTAGTATATAGAAATGCAACAGATGTCTGTATACTGAATTTGTATCCTACAACTTTACTGAATTCATTTATCAGTTGTAAGAATTTTTTGGTGGAGTCTTAGGGTTTTCTGTATATAATATGTTGTCTGCAAATGGTAACAGTTTTGTTTCTTCCTTTTTGGTTTTGCATGCCATTTGTTTCTTTTTCTTGCCCAATTATTCTAGCTGGGACTTCTAATACTGTGTTGAATAAAAGTGGCAAGAGTGGGCATCCTTGTCTTGTTCCTGATCTTAGAGGAAAAGCTTTCAGTTTTCACCATTGCATATGATGTTAGCTGTAGCTTGTCATATATGGCTTTTATGATATTGAGGTATATTCTCTGTATCTACTTTGCTGAGAGTTTTTATTATGAATTAATGTTGAATTTTGTCAAATGCCTTTTCTCTATTGAGATGATCATATGATTTTTATCCCTTATTTTGTTAATGGGGTATATCACACTAATTCTTTACATCAGTAAAGTACTTTAGAAAAGTTTAGAATTGGCCTACTACAAAGAAATTTTTACTGAACAAAGTATATATGTCCATTCTTTTAATTATACTAATAATGATAACCTAGTCCAGAGGAACAATGTATTATGTTTTTACTCCAGTCACCACTGGAAAACTAGAGATTCGTTTTTGGCTTATTAATGAGAAATTTGCCATTTTGAAAAATACTGAGTTTTATGGGGCGCCTGGGTGGCGCAGTCGGTTAAGCGTCCGACTTCAGCCAGGTCACGATCTCGCGGTCCGTGAGTTCGAGCCCCGCGTCAGGCTCTGGGCTGATGGCTCGGAGCCTGGAGCCTGTTTGCGATTCTGTGTCTCCCTCTCTCTCTGCCCCTCCCCCGTTCATGCTCTGTCTCTCTCTGTCCCAAAAATAATTAAACGTTGAAAAAAAAATTAAAAAAAAAAAGAAAAATACTGAGTTTTAGAAGATGTTTAATATTTTTCCATTTTCCATGCAATTTATAGAAAATTAACATTTGTATTTAAGATGTTATTATTGATAATATTTCAGATAAAGAGTCTACCAGATACCAAATTTTGGAGTGGACTGAAGAAACTAAAACTCCTCTATCTTCATGACAATGGGTTTGCAAAGTTAAAGAATATATGTATGTTATCTGCCTGTCCAAGTCTAATTGCCCTCACTATGTTTGATTGTCCAGTGAGCCTTAAAAAAGGATATAGACATGTTCTTGTCAACAGTATATGGCCTCTCAAAGCACTGGATCATCATGTGATTTCTGATGAAGAAATAATTCAGAACTGGCATCTTCCTGAAAGATTTAGAGCATATAACCACCGACTTTTCTTTAATTTCTGCCCTGCTTTGAAAAAGGTAATTGAAGGGCTCCTGGGTGGCACAGTCATTTAAGCATCTGACTTCAGCTCAGGTGATGCTCTCACAGTTCGTGAGTTCAAGCCCCGCGTCGAGCTCTGTGCTGACAGTTCAGAGCCTAGAATCTGCTTCAAAGATTCTGCGTCTCCCTTTCTTTCTGCCCCTCCCCCACTCACACTCTGTCTCTCTCAAAAATAAATAAAAAGACTTAAAAAATATTTTTTTAAAAAGGTAATTGGATTCATTAGAGTTTCATTTTGAATAAATTTGTGGAAGTAAAATTTTAGCTTCTAGATTCTATACCTAAATCATATAAACTAATATATACTGTATCATTTATCTAAAATGTGATGAACTAGTTAGTACATTAGTAATGTCTTATATCTGAGGATTTGTAGAAGCTTGTATGCCTACTGCATAAAAATTGCTGAGCATAAAAATATCAAATTATAGAGAAATATTTTTGGTCCCTGTTATGTTTTGATAGCTCTAAGGACATATAGCTTATATACTATAAAATTCCCTTTTTATATGTATGATTTAATTATTTTGGTAAATTGATAGTGCTGTATAGCCATCTCCACAATCCACTGTTAGAAATTTCCACCACTCCAAAAGTTTCCCTCTTTCTCATTCACAGTTAATCTCAACTTCCTCCTGCAGTCTTAGGTACTGTTGATCTGGCTTCTGTTTCTTTAAATTTGCTTCTCTAAACATTTTATGTGAATCAAACTATACAATATGTAGTCGTATGGATCTGCCTTCATTCACTTAGTGTGATGTGGTGGAGGCTCATTTATGTTGTAGCATATATGCATAGTTTGTTCCTTTTGATTGCTGAGTGATTTTCCATTATATGAATACACTACATTTTTTTTGTCCATTCACCAGTTGATAGACATTTAGATTATTTTCAGTTTTTGCTATTATGAATGATGCTGCTATGAACACCTACTTACATGTCTTTGTGTAGACGTATGTTTTCATTTTTCTTCGGGAGATTCTTAGCAGTGCAATTACTGGTAGGTATGGTAGGTGTATGCATAATTTGGTAAGAAACTAAATTGCTTTCTAAAAAGTAGAAACCACAAAAAAAATAAAATAAAAAATAAAAAGTAGAAACCACAAATGTGGGAGGGTTCTAGTTTCTTTATGTACTTGCAAACACTTAGTGTTTTTTTGTTTTACGCTATAGACATTCTAGTAGATATAAAGTGGTATATTTTTTTTTGGTTTTAATTTTTTCCCTTATGAGTCATGATGACAAACATTTTTCTCTGCTTATTAACTATGCATATACTTTCTTTCATCAAATGTCTATACCAATTTTTTCCTCATCTTGCAAGTGAGTTGTTTGTCTTATTATTGAGTTGTAAGCGTAGATATATGGGTTTAAGTCCTTTATTAGATATATGTATTGCAAAGATTTTTCTCTCAGCGAATTTTCCATCTTGTTAATGGTCTCTTTTGGAGCAGAAAATTTTTGAGTTTTAAGCCATCCAGGTTATGATTTTTTTCTTTTAAGGATCATGCTTTTGATGTTGTGTCTAAGAAATCTCTCTATGGTCACTAAATTTTTCTATGTTTTCTCCTAGAAGTTTAATAATTTTAGCTCTGAAATCGAGACCTATGTTTCATTTTCAGTGAATTTTTATGCATGGTATGAAGTAAGGGTCCAAGTTCATTTTTTTTGCGTGTAGATATTCAATTATACCAGCCCCATATGTTGACAAGATTATTCTTTCCCTGGTGAATTGTTTGTGATATCTTTGTCAGAAATCAGTTAGCCATAAAAAGGTAAGGGTTAATTTCTGGACTCTGAATGATTATATTCCAATGGTCTGTGTATCTATCCTTAGGCCAGTATCACACATTCTTGATTATTGTAGCTTTGTAGTTAAGTTTTGAAATAGGGAAGTGTGAGTCCTCCAACTTTACTCTTCTTTTTCAATATTGCTTTGGCTATTCAGGGTCCCTTGCATTTACAAATGAATTTTAGGATCAGGTTGTCAATTTCTGCAATGATTCCTGCTGGAATAGTGGTAAAAATTTCATTGAATTTATAAATCAATTTGTGGAGATTGCCATCTTTACAATAGTGAGTATTCTCATTCTTGAATGTGAACTCTCAATTCATTTAGATCTTCTTCCATTCTCTAAGTATTGTTTAATAAAAAAATTATTTCTGTGTATTTTATTTATTTTGGCAATATTGTGAATGGAGTTCTTAAATTCATTTTTGGATTATTTGTTACTAATATATAGAAATACATTGATATTTTAATTTAATCTTATATTCTGCCACCTTGCTATTCTCATTTCTTAATTCTAGAAGCTTTTTGTTGATTCAAAAATTTGTTTTTAATGAAAGTGAGTCTCTAATTTTCAGGTTTCCATATTTGAATGATTCCTTTGGGAAGTAGTTTCCTGCCCCCCCCCAATGCTTTAAAGAACAATTCGGAATATTAATGGAAGTGGATAAAACTATTAAATTCTTAAACAATTAATTTAGTGACCTGCACTAAATCATCATTATATCTTGATTTTTAAAATGCTGAAACAAGTGATTAGGAAATGATATCTAGTTGGAGATTACAAAATACTTAAATTGGTGAATAAAAATATTTAAAAAACATGCTTCATGACATGAATATTAGAACAAATAAATCAGGTAAGAATTCAGAAAAAGGGGTGAGCTCTGCAGGTGTTAGAAAGCTCAAGTACCGAGATACAGGAAATAAAAAAGTATGTTGCAGAATAGTATTTGTAAAATGTTGTCAGTATTTCTAAATATACATATATATGTATTGACAATTGAAGAACAGAAAATCATTTGAAGTGATCACATTTGGAAGGATATATAAACAATGAACAGTGATTATGCATGAGATTAGGAAGTTAGAAAACTTTGTAACTGCATAAATTCTTTATAAACATTTATGAGTATATTAATGATTTTGTAATAACAGTTAAAAATTTTAGAGAAATAAAAAGTGCTGCAGTGTTTAATTATGGTTGTTTTAACCTGGGTCCTAAAAGAAGATTTTCATTTATATATTCTAGTTGGATGGTATGGTATAATCAAAGGTGGGAACATACTTGTCTTTTTTAAGGACAATCAAAATGACTGATGTTCATTTAAGCAATTAATAGGAAGTTAGTGGGGGTATGAAAAGAAGATTGGAGGAATACTAAGGAGTTTAGATTTCTTAATGAATGCAGTGAAGATCTATTGAAGTTATTTGAGGAGAAAATTAGAGTGGTTCTATCATAGTTGGTGCTCTATGAATAAATGTTATTGACAAATTTTTTTAAAGGAGATTAATCCAGTATTTTGCTAGCAGATTAAGGGGGGTTAGGAGACAGGTGAGGGCAGAGAAACTATTATAGGCCAGAAATGATGTGATTAGGGTTGATTCAAGTGAACAGTAGTGGCAAAGAAAATAGAAGACATTGTAAAGAAGAGGACAGACACTCAGTAAAAGTCATTGTTATAGACACTTTATATATTTTATTCCTTCACTCCTTTACCAAATATGTATTGATTGCCTAATATGTGAGAGAGATTATTCTGGACTGGGTGGTAAATAATAATGACAGATGTTCTGCTTTCATAAAGTTCAGTGGGAAGGCCCAGGAAATAAACATGTAGGCTAAAAAACAAAAACAAAAACAAACCCAGCATAGAATGCTAGATATTGTTAATTTCTAAAGAAAATAGAGTAATATAGGACAAAAAGTATGGAGGCTTGGGCTAGATAGGGAAGGACTTCCTGAAAAATATTTGTTCTTCATCATATTCTTTGTTATGGGGAGATATTATTATTTCACAGCAGAAAATGAAATATAGTAAGGTTTAAGACTTTACCCAATACCAGACATCTAGTCAGTCATGAAGCTGGGATTTCAAATCTGTCTTGGTTCCACAATTGTCCTACAATCAACATTGTATCACAAAGTATAGACAGTGCAAAGATTTGACAGGGTTTTTTTTAACTGACCAAATATGGGCAGATAAGAATAAGAAGTGAGAAAATACTTTTGGTATTTTGAACTTGGGTAACTGAGACAAAAAGTAACTTAGTGTACAGAAATGGTGGCATTCAAAGAGTTTTGTTAGAAAGTTAAATTTGGTCATGTTTATTGAGGCAGGATATTGGTATGGAGATATTAACCAGGCATTGGAAATGAAGAACTGGAATTCAGAAATAGTGTTCCAGGTCTAAGATGTAAATTCAGTAGTCATTTGTTTGAGGGCATGACCGAAGCCAAGCTGTCACAGGAAAATAAAGGAATCAGTATGAAAACCGAAGGACAAAGCATTGGGGCAGTTTCCCTTTATGGTTAGAAAGAAGGGGGACCAATGAGGATAACAGAAAATTAATTCCAGGAGGTAGAAGGAAAAACAGAGATATGGCTTATTATCACTTAGGTGAAGAGAAAAGAATGATTTAAAAATGAAGGATGTTTGGGGTGCCTGGGTGGCTCAGTTGGTTGGGCATCTGACTTCAGGTCAGGTCATGATCTCGCAGTCGGTGAGTTCAAGCCCCTCATCACGCTCTGTGCTGACAGCTCAGAGCCTGGAGCCTGGTTCGGATTCTGTGTCTCCCTCTCTCTCTCCTGCTCATGCTCTGTCTCTCTGTGTCTCAAAAATAAATGAAAAACATTAAAAATTTTTTTTAAAAAAATGAAGGATGTTTTAAAAGGTCAAGGAACATTATGGATACAGAACTAGTTTGAAAACCTTTTGTTGAAGAGGTTGCATCTTTGGAATTTCAGTAACTTACGGGAATGGATATGGAATTGTAATGGGTTAATATGTAATTGCTAAGTATAGAAACTTTTCCAGGAAAATTTTGGACAGAGGAAAGATAATGCTTTAACTGCCAGAAATAGGACTAATGGGAGAGGTTTTTAAAAGTGAGATTATACTAACTTGCACATATTTTTAAGCTGAGGGAAATAGATTTTAATTAAAAAAAAGAGATTGAGGGGCACCTGGTTGGCACAGCTGGCTAAGCATCTGACTTCAGCTCAGGTCATGCTCTTGCAGTTCGTGGTTCAAGCCCCACATCAGGTCCTGTGTTGACAGCTCAGAGTCTGGAGCCTGCTTCAGATTCTGTGGCTCCCCCCCCACTCCCCGCCTCAGTCTCTCTGCCCCTCCCCCACTCATGTGCATGCGCTCTCTCAAAAATAAATAAGCATTAAAAAAAAGATTGAAAATACCAGAAATAGAATAATTGGAAACAAAAATAAAAACACTGTCTAGAAAACATGAATGGAAAGCATCACAAATGGAGTAAGCCTGAAAGAGCTATGGATACACCAAATTATGGCAGAATTTTGTTGCAGAGATTTAAAGAAATATGTTTGAATGATAGTTTTTCAGTTTACTGATACATTTTTATTCATTATTTCTGCTATAAGCAATATTGTTTTTATTATTCTTTGATTATTGAAAGATATTATTTAATTTATAGCAATATAAAACACTTGAATGACAATCTATGAGGATATAAATTTATTTAGTAATGTTGGAAATATATATTTCAAAACATTTCTTTGCACTTACTGAGTGTAAAAACACTATGAAAATTGAAAATAAAGAATCTTATAAAGATCACATGATCTTTTTCAATAAGTGTTATTCTTTTATCAGGAGGGCATTAATGCAGAAACGAATTTATTAATTCTTTTTTAAAAAATTTTTTAACGTTTATTCATTTTTGAGAGACAGAGAGAGACAGAGTAAGAGCAGGGAAGGGGCAGAGAGAGAGGGAGACACAGAATCTGAAGCAGGCTCCAGATTCTGAGCAGTCAGCACAGAGCCCCACGCGGGGCTCGAACTCACAAACCGTGAGATCATGACCTAAGCCGATGTCGGACGCTCAACCAACTGAGCCACCCAGGCGCCCTGAATTTATTAATTCTTAAACAAATTAGTAACGTGATTAAAACTTGTGTCTTATAAGACAATAAAACTAGAATGACCCTGTGTGTCCTTAATTTTGACATATAATGATTTGTAGAACTTTGTTTTTTGGGTTTACTTGGAAAATACTCACAATTTGAAAAAGGGAAAGCGTATGTTCTTCTTTACTATATGAAATGAAACTAGAAATTTGAAGTGTTAGTTATCTAAAAGCATATAATGAGGGGATTTATATTTTTTAATCATTATATATACATAAAACATTTTTAAGATGGGAGTGATCTGGGCAAGAAACCAATGCTATCAATTCAGATTGTGTTTGTCTTTATGTGATAGAAACCTAACTAAAAAGGGATTTTTTTCTCATGTAACAAAAAGTTCAGATAGTTCTGTGTAGTTTCTCAAGGAAATTATGAAGGACCAAGGTTTATTCTAGCATCTTGCTCTGCTATTTAGTGAGTGGATTCCCTCAAAGACCATGAGTTTCTTCTGTCAAGACTTAGGTCAAAAGGAAGGGATTGGTAGGAACTAAAGGCATATGTCAGCTAAGTCTGAAAATAATAGCTCCACCCGGTGTCCCACCTGAAAGCCTTCTACCATCAGAACTAGATCACATGGCTACCTCTAACTAGAAGGAAATCTGGCTTGATGAGTATTTTTATCTAGGCACATTTATTTGTTAAACAAAACCAAGGTTCTATTAATAAGGAAGAAAGGAAGAAATTTTTGGAAGGCACTTAATACTTTTTGTTGCACAGTGAAAAATGCATTAAAAATGCAGTACAGAATATTTCAAGGTAGAGATTTTTTTTGTTAGTTTCAAGTTTTTATTTAAATCTCAGTTAACATACAGTGTAATATTACTTTCAGGTATAGAATTTAGTGATTCATCACTTAACATACAACACCCAGTGCTCATCAGAACCAGTGCATTGTAAGAAGTTGCTTCAGCCAATGTCAAAGAGGCTACTGCCTGTGTTCTATTCTAGGATTTTGATGGTTTAAGGTCTCATGTTTAGGTCTTCATACATTTTGAATTTATTTTTGTGTATGGTATGAGAAAGTTGTCCAGTTTCATCCTGCATTTTGCTGTCCAGTTTCCTCAACACCATTTGTTGAAAAGACTGTCTTTTTTCCATTGGATACTCTTTCCTGCTTTGTCAAAGATTAGTTGGCCATATAGTTGTGGGTCCATTTCTAGGTTTTCTGTTATGTTCCATTGATCTGTGTGTCTGTTTTTCTGCCAGTACCATACTGTCTTAATCACTACAGGTTGGTAATATAATTTGATGTCTAAAATTGTGATGCTTCCAGCTTTGTTTTTCCTTTTCAGGATTGCTTGGCTATTCAGTATCTTCTGTGGTTCCATACAAATGTTAGGATTGTTTCTTCTAGCTCTGTGAAAAATATTGGTGGTATTTTGACAGAGATTGCATTAAATGTATAGATTGCTTTGGGTAGTATAGACATTTTCATAATATTCTTCCAATCCATGAGCATGGGATGTTTTTCCATTTCTTTGTGTTGTCTTCAATTTCTTTCATCAGTGGTATATAGTTTTCAGAGTACAGATCTTTTACCTCTTGGGTGAGGTTTATTACTAGGTATCTTATGGTTTTGGTGTAATTGTAAATGGGATCAATTCCTTGATTTCTCTTTCTTCTGCTTCACTATTAGTGTGTAGAAATGCAGCAGAATTCTGTACATTGATTTTGTATTCTGCAACTTAACTGAATTCAGTTCTGGTGTATCAGTTCTGGTGATTTTTTTGTGGAGTCATTTGGGTTTTCTACGTAGAGTAGAATCATGTCATATGCAGACAGTGAAAGTTTGACTTCTTCCTTGCTGATTTGGATGCCTTTTATTTCTTTTTGTTATCTAATTGCTGATGTGAGTACTTCTAGTACTATGTTAAATAACAGTGGTGAGAGTAGACATCCCTGTCTTATTCCTGACCATCGAGGAAAAGCTCTCCATTTTTACCCATTGAGGATGATTATTAGCTGTGGGTCTTTCACATATGGCCTTCATGATGTTGAGGTATGTTCCCTCTATCCTACTTTGTTGAGGGTTTTTATCAAGAATGAATGCTGTACTTTGTCAAGTGCTTTTTTGCATCTGTTGAGAGAATCGTATGTTGTTTTTTTTTTTTTTAATTACTGTGGTATATCACATTGATTGATTTGCAAATATTGAACCACCCTTTCAACCCAGGAATAAATTCCACTTGATTTTGGTTAATGATTCTTTTAATGTACTATTAGATTCATTTTGCTAGTATTTTTTGGGGAATTTTTGCATTCATGTTCATTAGGGTTATTGGCCTATAATTCTCTTTTTCACTTGGGTCTTTGGCTTTGGAATCAAGGTAATGCTGACTTTGTAGAATGAGTTTGGTTGTCTTCAATTTCTATTTTTTGGAATAGTTTGAGAAAAATTGATAATAACTCACAGGGGAATAGGTAGAATTCCCATGTGAAGCCATCTGGCCCTGGACTTTTGTTTGAGAGATTTTTGATTACTGATTCAATTTCTTTGCTGGCTATTGGTGTGTTCAAGTTTTCTATTTCTTCCTGTTTCAGTTTTGGTAGTTTGTGTTTCTAGGAATTTATCCATTTCTTCCAGATTGTCCACTTTGTTGGCATATAATGTTTCATAATATTCTTCTCTAGTTGTTTGTATTCCTGTGGTATTGAATGTGATTTCACCTCTGTCATTAGTGATTTTATTTATTTGGGTCATTTCTTTTTTCTTTTTGATAAACCTGACTAGGGGTTTATCAATTTTGTTAATTCTTTTAAAGAACCAGTTCCTGGTTTCATTTATCTGTTCTACTGGGTTTTTGTTTCTATATTATTTATTTCTGCTCTAATCTTTATTATTTCCCTTTTTCTGCTGGCTTTGGGCTAGTTATTTTTCTAGGCCATTTAGGTGTAAGGTTAGGTTGTGTATTTGATTTTTCTTGCTTCTTGAGATAGTCCTGTATTGCTATTTATTTCTCTCTTATGACCACTATTGCTGCATCTTAGAGGTTTTGGATCATTGTGTTTCATTTTCATTTGTTTCCATGTATTTTTTTCTTTCTTATTTAACTTCTTGGTTGGCCTATTCATTCTTTAGTAGGATGTTCTTTAGTCTTCATGTATTTGGGATCTTTCCAAATTTTTTCTTGTGATTGACTTAAGATTTCATAGCATTGTGGTCATAAAATATGCATGGCATGATTCTAATCTTTTTGTACTTGCTAAGGTCTGATTTGTGACATAGTATATGATCTGTTGTGGAGAATGTCCCGTGTGCACTTGAAAAGAATGTGTATTCTGTTGCTTGGGAGGAAATGTTCTGAATGTACCTATTAAGTCCCATCTGGTCCAGTATATTATTCAAAGCTATTGTTTCCTGTTGATTTATGCTTAGATGATCTGTACATTGCTGTAAGTAGGTTGTTAACATCCCTTACTAATATTGTATTATTATCAATGAGTTTCTTTATGTTTGTTATTAATTGTTTTATATATTTAGGTGCCTTCAAGATGGGGGTATAAATATTAATAATTTTTAGTTCTTCTTGTTGGAAAGACACCTTTATTATGATTCATTGCCCTTCTCCATGTCTTGTTATAGTCTTCAGTTTAAAATCTAGTTTGTCTGATGTAAGTATTGTCACTCCAGCTTTCTCAACGTTTTTTATTTATTTTTGGGACAGAGAGAGACAGAGCATGAACGGGGGAGGGGCAGAGAGAGAGGGAGATACAGAATCGGAAACAGGCTCCAGGCTCCGAGCCATCAGCCCAGAGCCTGACGCGGGGCTCGAACTCACGGACCGCGAGATCGTGACCTGGCTGAAGTCGGACGCTTAACCGACTGCGCCACCCAGGCGCCCCACTCCAGCTTTCTAATGACATCTATTTGCATGGTAAAATATTTCTCTGTCCTCTCACTCTCAATCTGAAGGTGAAAAAGAAAAGAAAAAAAAATCTACAGTTTTCTTTGGTGCAAAATGAATTTGTTGAATGCAGCATATAGATGGGTCTTATTTTTTTTTAATCCATTCTGACGTCCTATGTCTTTTGATTGGAGCATTTAGTCCATTTACATTTAGAGTAATTATTGGTAGATATGAATTTAGTGTCATTGTATTAACTTGCTTTATTGTTGTTTCTGGACTTTTTCTCTGTTACTTTCTAGTCTTTGTTGCTTTTGGTCTTTATTTCCCACTCAAAGGGTCCCTTTTTGCAAAGCTGGTTTAGTGGCCACAAACTCCTTTAGTTTTGTCATGAAACTTTCTCTTTGCTATTCTGAATGATAACTGTGCTGGATAGAGTATTTTTGGCTGCAGATTTTCCCCATTCAGCACAATGAATATATCATGCCACTCCCTTCTGGCCTGCCAGGTTTCTGTGGAGCAATCTGCTGCTAACCTTATTTGTCTTCCCTTATAAGTTAAGGACTTCTTTTGTCTTGCTGATTTTAGGAATTTTTTCTTTATCACTATATTTTGCAAATTTAACTACAGTATGTCTTAGTGCTGGCTTGCTTTTGTTGACTTTGGTGTGAGTTCTCTGTACTTCCTGGATTTTGATATCTCCTTCCTTTTCCAGATTATGGAAATTTTCAGCTCTAGTTTCCTCAAATAAACCTTCTGCCTCTTTTCCCTCTCTTCTTCTTCTGGGACTCCTATGATATGAATGTTATAATGGTTTATGGAGTCACTGAGTTCCCTGTGTCTACATTTGTGATCCAAGATTTTTTTTTCCCTCTTCTCTTAAGCTTCATTGTTTTCCACAATTCTTTCTTCTCTATCGCTTCTTTGCTTCTTCCATTCTTGTGTTAATTACATCCAGTTGGTTTCAAATCTCGGTTATTGCATTTTTCATTTTGGCATGACTAATTTTTAGGTCTTTTATCTCTGTGGTAAGGGACTCCCTAGTGTCTTCTATGCTTTTCTCAAGCCTAGTTTGTATCCTTATGAGTGTGGCTTTAAATTGTGGATCAGGCATATTAGTTATATCTGTTTTGATTTGATCCCTGACTGTGACCTTTTCTTGTTCTTTCTTTTGGGATGAATTCCTCCATCTTGGCATTTTGTCTAGGTCTCTGTTTTCTCGGTGTTAGGAAAGCCTGTTATGTTTCATGCTCCTGAGAGTAATGGCTTTATGAAGAAGAGATCTTATACTGTCCAGGGCCTGGTGCTTCTGGAAGTGTCTCTGGTGTATGCTGTGTGTACTCTGTTGTGTTTTGGCTGTTCTTTCCTTTGGTCAGTACTCTGCAGTTTCCTTTTGCCTGCAATGGGGACTGTTTGGATGTTGGCCAGAGTGTGGTGAGTTTTAACTAGGTGTGCTCCATTTTGCTTGGTAAAAGAGACCTGATGCTATTTCTAGTAGAGCTGAAGCTTTGTAGAACTCTATGGTCAGTAGACATGGTGCATGTGGGGGATTTGTGCTGGTCTTCTGGGCAAATGACCCACTGCTCTAATTCTCAGGACACCTGCTGGAGAAGAGCAGCACCAGTAGAGCCCAGGGGGACAAGGCTTGGTGTAAGTAGTTTAGGTTGCCAGTGTTGGCACTGTGCTGCTTACTGAAGTTAGTTTATGCTGGGAGATGGGGGAGGGGGGTATGAAATGGGACCAGCCTACTCCCTAGTCCACAGAGAGGGGAGTTTGCACCCGGCCCTGTCCAAGTAGCCTTCCCAGAAGAACAAAGACTCTCCCCCTCATGCCTCTCAGGTCTCCCTCAGATCATTGCCTTCACACTGTGTCTAGGCCACCTGCCTACCCAGCAGTGCAGTGCACCTTGGGCTCTATCCCAGCCAGGCTGGCTGAGGTTTAAAATTCCAATCTTTAAGGACCTGGTGTGGCAGAGACTCATGCTGGTCCTCTGGAAGAGGGTCTTAATGTGCTGGGACTGATGCAGGATCATCCCAGAAAGGCAGTCTTACCAAAGCACAGGGGCATGTAGTTTGGAGTAAAGTGCAGCAAAAAGACAGTGTCCAGATTAGCCACCCTTAGCAGGTGTTTCAGTGCCTATGCTGAAGGTCAGGCAGGGGAAATGGCACCCTCCCACTCCTTCCCCCAGAGAGTCAATGCCACCTCTTTCAGATGCACTCCAAGAAGGGGGGAATGTCTCTCCCAGTCGGTCCCAGGGGGTCCTCAGATTGCACCATCTGCCCCCAGACTATCTGCCCTCCTCAACAGGAGAACTGCAGTGCCCTCAGGGATCCACACCCAGCCACTCCCTGTGTCTGAACTCTAAAACTCCAGTCTTTGAGCCCTGCTGGTTATAAAAACTCAGGAAAATCAGGCCCTCTCGGTTTCCCAGTCAGTGGCTTTGGGAAGGTGTTTTGTGTGTGTGTGTGTGATCCCCTGTGTGCTTTACTCTCTCTCTTACCTCTCTCCGTGACCAGGGCTTTGTCCCCTCAGCAGCACCCACAATCTTTTTGTCCCCTAAATCATGTCTTTGCAACTCTTGCCTTCCACAATGTGGCCTCTTCTCTCTCTCTAGTTGTGCAGTTTGTTGTGTCAGTTCTCAGATTGATTTTTTGGGTACTCACAATGATATGATATTTACCTAACTGTGTTGGAGGAATGAGACAAGTCTAGGATCCTCCTACTACTCTGTCATCTTAGCTCCTACTTTAAGGTAGAGATTTTTAGATCAATTATTTAGCATGCATTTTTTACTCTTAATTCTACTGTAAGTATCAAAAGAAAAAGAAAAATGCCTAAATATAACAACCAAATAAATTTTAACAGTGCATTTATGCTTGACTTAATAAATCATGTAGATTAAATAATGTTTGTAAAATTTATATTTTTTAAATAAAAAAGAATAAAAATATAGCCTATATGACATACAAAAAATCATTACAGTGTCAAAAGTAAGAGTATATTTATAAAAATTGCTATATATTTATATTTACAAATGTGGTGTGATTGTAAGTAAATAAAATAATTATAAATTTATTATGTGTAAAAACCAAAATCAATGTGGCTATAGTAAGATCAAGTCTAAAAATTGAGATAATACAGAAAAAGTAAAAGTAAAATGCAAGCCAATATATATTAAGTAGAATAAAGCAAAAACCTTTATATTAGCCTTAATGTAGAATTTGGCACACAAGGGATGCATACCTCAACATAATAAAGGCAATATATGGCAAGCCAACATGTAATAAGTTAACATCTGACTCAACAATGAAAAGCTAAAATGTTTTCCTTTAGATCAAGAACAAGTCAAGGGTACACACTCGTACTAATTTTATTTACCATAGTATTGGAAATCCTAGTCAGACCAATTAGGCAAGAAAAATAAATAAAAGTCATACAAATCAGAAAGGAAATGGTAAAACTGACTGCAGAAGGCATGATGTATATAGAAAACCTTAAAGACTCCACCAAAACTCTTAGAGCTAATAAGTAATAAGTGAGTTTACTAAAGTTGGATACAAGATAAATATACAAAAATCATTTGCATTTCTGTAAACCACAATAAACTATCAGAAATAGAAATTAAGAAAACAATTCTATTTATAGTTGCATCAAAAAGGATGAAATACCTAGGAATAAATTTAATTTAACAATGTGAAGAACCTGTACTTTGAAAACTATAAGCCATGGATGAAAAAAATTGGAGATGACACAAATAGATGAAAGATAATTGATGTTCATCAATTGGAAGAATTATTGTTGAAATGTCCATACTACCCAAAACATTCTTCATATTCAGTGCAACCTCTATCAAAATTCCAATGACGTTTTTCACAAAAATTGAAAAAAAATCATATAGGACCTTACAAGAACCCAAATGTCAAAAGCAATATTGAGAAAGAAGATCACAGCTGGAAGCATCATGTCTCTTGATTTCAAACTATATTACAAAGGTATAGTAATCAAAATAGTATGGTATTGGAATAAAAACAGACACACAAATCAGTGAAACCATATAGAGTCCAGAAGTACACCAACGAATATATGGTCAATTAATTTACAACAATGGAGCCAAGAATATACAACATGGAAAGGGGACAGTCTCTTCATTTTAATAGTCTTGGGAAAAACTGGACCCTTATATGTACCATACACAAAATTAACTTAAAATTGATTAAAAACTTGAAACTAAGCTCTGAAACCATAAAACTGGAAAAAAACCAGGAAATGAGTTCCTTGAAATCAGTCTTGGCAGTGATTTTTTTTTTTTTTTTTTTGGATTTGACACCAAAAGTAAAGGTAATAAAAGCAAAAGCAAGTAAGTGTGACTTCATCAAACTAAAAAGCTGCACAGCAAAGGAAACTATCAACAAAATGAAAGGCAACTGACAAAATTGGAGAATATATTGGCAAATCATATATCTAATAAATCATAACACTGTCTAATATTCTAAATATATGTATAGGAAATACTTTAGAAAATTTTTAAAAGGGGACGGGTGCCTTGATGGCTCAGTTGATTAAGCACTCAACTTCGGCTTAGGTCATGATCTTGAGATTTCAAGTTCCAGCCCCTAGTTGGGCTCTGCACTGACAGTGCAGATCCTGCTTTGGATTCTCTGTCATCCTCTCTCTCTGCCTGCCCCCCACCCCCAAACTCTCACTCTTCTCTCTCTCCCTCTCTCTATCTCTCTCTCTCTAAATTAATAAACATTAAAAAATCTTAGAAAGAAAATTGTTAAAAAGGGAGAGCTGTAAAGGAAGGTACAGCTTCTATACCTCACTTGAACAGGTAAATTGTTGACATCATTTGACTGTGATTGTGTGTGTGTATGTATGTGTGTGTGTATAAGAAAGCTCTAAAAAAGAATGCACAGATGCTCCTGGGTGACTCAGTTGATTGGCTCTTGATTTTGGCTTAAGTCATGATTTCACAGTGAAGGGATCAAGCACTCGCCGCCCCCCAATCCGCCCCCCAGGCTCCATGCTGGATGTGGAGCCTGCTTAAGATTCTGTCTCTCCCTTTGCCACTCTCTCTGGCTCATGCTCTCTCTCTTAAAAAAAAACAAAAATGCACAAAAAACACTATAGATACATATAAAAGGAGTTCTCAAATTCTTTAGTAGGAAAGTAAGAATAAGAAAAGAGATAAAAAATGGAGAAAACAAACAGAAAACACAAAATGATGTAAAATAAAATGCCAGACTTAAGTCCTATTCTATCAGTAATTACATTGAAATGTATATTAAACTTAAATGGCCTAAATGCACTAATTAAAAGACAGATATTGGCAAAGTTGATTTAAAAATATGATCCAACTGCATGTTGTCTACAAGAAATTTAAAATATAATGATATAGGCACATTGAAAATAAAAGAATGGAGAAAGATTTATCATACCAAAGGTAACCAAAGTAAAATAGGACTGACTGGTTATCTTAATATCGGATAAATTAATCTTAAGAGCAAAGACAGTTATCATAGTCAAGGACATTATATAATGATAAAAAGTGCAAACCACCAAGAAGACAGTAACCTTAAATGTGAATGCACCAACAACAGAAGTACAAATTTGTGAAACAGAAATTGATAAAAGTGAAATGAGAAATAGATAAATACATGATTATATTTGGGGACATCAAAATTCCTCTGTCAACAATTAGAGCAACTAGATCTTGGAAAACTCCACAATCCTATCAACTAACAAAATCTAACTGATATTTATAGAACACTCCACACAGCAGTAGCAGGATAGACATACTTTTTGTGTGTCCAATCATATGTAGGTATTTTCCTGTTTCATGGAGCAAACCTCAACAAATTTAAAAGAATTAAAATCATACAGGGTGTGTTCTCTGATTATAGAAAGATAGGAAAATCCTCAAACAGTTGGAAACTAAGCAGCACACTTCTAATAAATCTATAGTTCAAAATACAGTCTCAAGAGAAAAAAAAAGTTAAAAATACAATCTACCAAAATTTGTGGGACACAGCTAAAGCAATGCTGAGAGGGAACTTTATAGCTCTAAATGCATATTGGGACAAAAGGAAAATCCTCAACTCAATAGTCTAAGATCCCCCCCTCAAGAACCTGGAAAAACAAAAGTAAAATAAACCCAAAGTAAGCAAAAGGAAGGAAGTGATATAGAGAGGAACAGATGTCAGTGAACTAAAAAACCAAAAAAAAAAAAAATTAGTAAAACAAAGATCTGATTCTTTGAAATATCAGTAAAATTGACAAACCTCTGGCAAGACTGACATAGAAGAAAAGAGAGAAGACACAAATTACCAACAAAACAAGGGATATCACTACAGACCTTGCAGACATCAAAAGAAGAGAATACTACAAAAACGCTATCTATACACACAAACTTGACAGTTTAGATGAATAAACCATTTTATGCCAAAAAACAAAAAACAGAACTCATCCATTATGAAATAGATAATTTTGAATAGTCCTCTATGAAGGAAATTGAGTTCATAACTTTAAAACTCAAAAAAAAAAAAAAAAAGAAAGAAAAAGAAATCTTCAATCCCAGACACTTTCACTGGAGAATTCTTCCAAACATTTAATATTTTATTGTTTCTTCTAGAAAATAAAAAGGAACACTTTGCCATTTATTTTGTAAAGTTAATAGTAGCTTGATACCAAAACCAAGAAAATTGCAGATCAGTCAGTATTCCTCATGAAAAGAAGCATAAAAATCTTTAACAAAATGTTAGCAAATAGAATTCAGCAATGTATGAAAATAACTATATTCTATGAGCAAATGGTGCTTATTCCAGGGGTGGAAACTAGAGTAACTTAGCTTAGCTACAGTAACTAAGATTGAATGGTATTGGTGAGGCATAGATCAATGGGACAGATCAGAAAACCTAAAAATAGGTTCATACAATATGTTCAGCCAAATTTTGACAAATGTATAAGTAATTTGATGGACAAAATATAACCTTTCAATAAACGTTGCTGGAGTAATTGGGTACACACACACACACACACACACACACACACACATAACACAAGCCTCAACCTAAGTTTCACACTTCATACAAAAATGAACTCAAAATGGATCAGGGAGTTAAATGTACAACGTAAAACTATACAACTTCTAGGAAGAAAAAAATTTAAGGAAATTTTGGGGATCTACGAATAGGAAAAGCATTCTGAGACCTGACACAAAAAGCATAATCTTTAAAAAGGAAAAAATGATAAAATTAAAAGTTTTTATTTCTCTGTAAAACAGTCTGTTCGATGAATGAAAAGATAAGTTAGAGTCGGAAAGTATTTGGAAATGAATATTTAAAAACTGATAATAGTTAATTTGGTGGAAATTTAGTAGGTTTTTTTTCTATTTGCTTTTCTTCTTCCCTGAAATTTCTACACTGTTATTATGATTCTAAATGTTATTTGAAGAGTGTTTCTAAAATGTTTACCAAGTAATCCTAAGAAATACTGATTTAAAATAATAAAAATCTTAGTGTGAAGAGTTTCACACTAGATTTCCATTTTCATGTGATTATTAAAGTGAGTATATCATGTGTATGATATGATGAGGGAGCATAAGGCAAGCTGACGCCCGCAAACCACCCCCCATCCCCAGATGGGATATGTGTGATATTCCTCAGGCACTCCCAGCTGCCCAAGAACAAAGGAGAGAGGAAAACAAATGGTTAAACTGATAAAGTCTCCATCAGTTTACAAATATCTCAATAGCCTAGTCTCCAGGAACTCCCTACTATCTTCATGTTAATATTTTGCTAGAGGGAAAAATAGCCTTAGCTTGACAATAACTAGGCCTCTAGTAATCTGTAAATCTTCTTTAGCATATGGAAATCCCTTTGAGAAACTTCTTGACTCTACCTCAACTCCACAGTATATAAGCAGTCACTCTTCACAACCCCAGTGTAGCTCTTCCTGCCCACAGGTCATGTGCTTTAATAAAATCACCTTTTTGCACCAAAGATGTGTGTCTTCAAGGATTCTTTCTTGGCATTGGGTCTGAGCCCCACCATTACTCCCAAACCCCATCATGATATGATTTTTTATGGAGTAAAAAGATAAAAACTGTGTGGGTTTGTTCTTTTTACAATCAATACTTGTGGGATTAGTATGATTTACATTTTTCAAATACGTTGGGAAAGTATGTGCCAAATTAGGAAATTCTGATGGGAAAAATCACAAATGGAATAAAAAAAGATAGACCTTGGGGATCAGATACATATAGAATAAATAAAAATATGGGAATAGGATAAAAAAACAAATTTAAGTAAATCTGAATATATTTAGAATATCAAAATAATTGGTATTATTTTTTGTATAATTATAAAGGAATAGAATATAATTTTGGAATTTATTTTTTAAACTACTCTTCCTGTTAGAACACAAAGTACTCTTTTCCATGTGAGTCATATAAAAGTCCTTACTCTTCTTTTGAAATGCTTCATTATGGTTTATACCAGAGTTAGCAACATTTTCATCCCAGGTTTACAATAGCAAGCTGTGGAGTATTGATATTTCAGTATTGTACCATCTGTTTTCTTGATTGTTGAATTTTTTTTTGCCTAAGCATATGTTGTTCTTTGCCAAACTTTTACTGTAATACTTTAATTCCCTTTATTAGACTGAAAATATTAGTGCTCATTGTCTTTCATAGTTAATTTATTGATTTCATAACTTTGCATTGTGTTAGTTTGGATAAATTCCTTAGTAAATTCCTTTAGACTAATTTTTGTGTGTGTGTGTGTATCAAATAAGGTGTATAGAAATCCTTTGTGAACTCTAAAACACTATATCACCTTAAGTATGACTGTAAAACTCTTGGCAGGTAACATTGTTTGGATGCTTGAAATGTTTGAGCCTTTGTTTTAAGTGCTCTACAAATATTCCTTCACAAGAACCCAATGAGGTAGTACCATCCTTATCTTTATTTTAAAGATGATGAACAGGTGAGACAGGTTACTTACCCCAGTAAGAGGTAGAAATGGAATTTAAACCCAGTTTTTCCTCTAGAGCCATCAGTCCTCTAGTGAAGGAGATGCATTACACTCCCTTAGAAACAGGATATGTCCATTTGTCCTCAGATATCAAATGGCTTATGGCATTTGTACAAGTTTGCAGTGATATCTTCATTGGCATTTTATAAGAGAATTGTTTTAGAACATCAGAAAGCTTATTGTCTAGAGGCTCTTTGTTCTCTGGCAAGGACACTAACCCTGCCCACTTTATCTCTTTAAAGAGAAAGAATTATTCATGCTTTGGCAGGAAGCGGAACTCTGCTGTAAACTATAGTGTGAGCTTAATGGTTCTCTGCTGGTGACAACTATAGCATCTGACCAGGACCACTTTTAAGCCTAGTCATCTAAATTCCCTTGTTACTTATGAACTCCACCTCCATGGCAGAGTTCAATTACAAATTTTATTTGTAATAAAATTCAGTTAACAAGAGAAAAACAAATTTACTAACATGTGTATCTCTCATTTATACATGGGAGATAGCCAGGGAAAAATGAGTAACTCCCTGAGATAGCTTAGACTTCATGCTTCAGTACCATCTTAATAGAGAAGGGGGGGGGGATGGTGTAGACCACTTGAGAGAGAGTAAATCATTTTTAGGAAAGATAAATGGGTCCTTAAAAGAATAGGTGGGAGTTAATGACAAAGTTTTGGGTGTGGTACCCTCTCCTACTCTTTTCTCCTAATCTACTCTCTTGTGGTAAGAGTTTGTCTCCTTTGTTGATGAAACTCCTGGGGACTGAATTTATAGCAATTGAATGCCTTTTAAAGGATCTGTCCTTAATTAGATATTTGGGCAAAGCCTCTCCCTGCATTTGATTACTGCTCAAAATAATCAGTATACCACAGGGGCACATTTTGGTGAGATATGTGTTGAACTCTTACAGTGATATTTTGGGGTGGCATATTTTGCTACCGTGAAGACACATACATGCACACACATGCACACTCATACATATGCCATGAGCCCAAATGCAATGAATAAAGAAACAAAGATTAGAGGAAATCACATCTATTCTAGTAACTGACAAAGGATAACATTTAAATAGAAGACTGCTTCATGGACGTGCTTTTAATCATAGTGAAGATTGTTTTTCAGGTATAATGAAGATGGGACTGAGACCAAGTCAAAGGTAGAAACTAGCTCAGCTTGGCTTTATGCCATTCTTCATACATATAAGAAAACTATGTGAAGTAGAGGAGACTCTGTAAGTCCTTGTATTTGCCATGGGTAATAGTGGAACAGTGGCAGATAGGATCCACTGTTACAAGTCACAGAATAAATTTCATGTAGAGGCTTGTTAAAAGACAAAATTCAACTGGGTGTATTTGAAGATCTAATCGGCTTTCCTAAGTGATTCATGAATCAGGCAGCATCCCATTTAGCAAGTATGGAGGAGTTCCAAAGGGGAGTTGAACAAAATGGAAGGTTTTTATAGGAAGGAATGTGGGGCAAAGAAGTTATTAGCAAAGAGAAAGCATTGTTCCAGGTAAGATCACCATTCCATAGGTAGAAGAGCAGGCAGCGGGTCTTATTAGGTAGATTTACCTCATCTTCCTTTGGGATATGGAGAGGGCCCATGTGACAGATTACCTCATTGGTGCTGACCAGAAAATTCCTGATTGGTTAAGTCTACATTTCTGGGGGAGGCCAAAACTATAATTAGATTAGGTATTAAGCCCTAGTTTGGTAACTTGGCTTGGCACAAGTGACTCTATCTTGAGCCTGTAGTTTTCTCTTTAACAGGCAGGGTTACAATGAATAGTACACTGATAATGAGGTAGGACTCCTTTGTGATAGGGCAGTCAGGAGCTTCAGAAAGGAGATGAGTCTCAGCCACATAACTTAACTGGAGTAGTTGACAAGCTAATAATTAACTCAGTAGGAGAAAGATGGCCTTTGACAGAATAGCTTTAACAAATTAAGAATATATACATGAAAATGATGAGAAAAAAATAACCATGGAGGTAAGTTCCAGGATATCTACTATACATAAATAGGAATTTTAGTAGAGAAAATAAAGCAAAATGAGAAGCAATAATCAAAGATATCTCTCTCTCTCTCTCTCTCTCTCTCTCTCTCTATAATATATGTATATATGTATATATATACACATATATATGTATATAATGTATATGTATATGTATATATATACACATATATATGTATATAATGTATATGTATATGTATATATATATACATATGTATATGTATATAATGTCATGAATCTTAGTATGGAGCAAAGTTGGGAAAGAACAACATGTATTTTCTTTAAAAATTGTTGAAGTTCAGCTCTCTAGTCATGGAAGAAGGAAAAAGCAAAAGTCTACTTCAGATGAGATGTTTTAATATATCATTAGGCAAGTTGAGGTGTTGGCAAGTGTAGAGCATGTGAAGCAAAGTGAAAAACATTTGCAAAGGCACAGGGGTGAGGCTAGAGCTTGGCATAATCAACTGACAACAAGTAACTTAGTGTTCTTATAGTTTAGAAGACATAGTTGGGCATATCGTTACAAAAACAGGAGTATTATAACAAAGGGTGTAATGTGTAATACTAGGGAGATGGCTTTATCTTGTAAGATCTTGGGGAAATATTTAACAATGTAGCATGATCCAATTTTCATACTAGAAAAATCATCATGTATTCTGTAATTTTGGAGTGGAGGCAAATTCAGTATAAATAAATCAGTGAGGACTGGGCCCTGGTTTATAACAACTGATTTCTTAAATTATTAGAGGGTATGGATTATAGGGAACAGATTGAAGAGATACTGTTTTGATAGAAATCAGTGAATTTATTAGATGGTAAGGGGAAGGGAGGAGTGTGGGTTTATTATTTAGATGAAAAGGTGAAGAATAATTTCAGTGACTATATATGTAATGCAGTATGAGGTATGGATTGGGGATGTTTTGAAATGGGTGAGATAATTATTTCAGTTTTTGACATGTAAGTAGAGAAATAGAATTGGAATTTTATAGTTTTGTAATTTAAGAGGTAATTCCTAATAGGGGTTATAGCTATGTGGATAATCAGCATATGTGAGATGGTAAGATGTAGAAAGGAAGGTGATCATTCAAGGAGAATTAGCAGAGAGGTGAAAAACAAAAGCAAGCCTAAATTATACCAACATTTAAATAGTTTGAAGAAGAAAAGAAACCAGCCAAACATACTGAGAAATAAAAATTTAAAAGGTAGAAAAATTAGGAATATGATGTTATTGCAGCCAGACAAGAATTGAATTACAAAAATAGGTTGATAATACCAAATTAAGCTTGGAGAACAAATATGACAATGTATAAGTTGCTATTACATAGTGATTTAATAGTCAACTAATAATTGAATGCTAGTTATGGACTAGTAGTTTACTTCGTCTTAGAGATATAGGATAAAGAAAGATTTCTTAAACTTAGTGAGTTATATTGCAAGTGGGGAAGATCAATAATTGTATGTAGCATAAACTCATCAATAAAAAACAAATCAGGACTTAGGAGAGACTTTATTCAAAAGGATTATTGCAAGGGAGGGAAAGGGGCTGGTTCAATAGGGGGAATACTCTAGTTGATCAGTGATCTGCAAACGTCTTTAAGGTTAATCAAAGGTTTTTTTCTTTTATTGGGAGGAGTAAATAAGACTGGAAAGAACTGGTGTGGATAAGTAGGATGAAGGAGAGTGGCATGATCTGACTGTAAATCAAAGAATGTTTTACCTTGAGAGTTGCCTATTTCAGGAAGAGCTGTTAAGAGAGGGTTATGTGGTGGCTCAGGCTGAAGGTGGGAAAAGTTCAGAAACCTAGGGGACAGAGAGGATCTTAGCCAAAGATTGGTTAGTGGGGACAAAGTAGTTTAATAATTAAAAGGCAAGTGAGAATTTAGAGAGTCTGTGTCAGGGCCGTGTCATAGGTACACTAGAGGGGCATCCATGGATGCTATCTAAGTAATAATATGGGGGAAGGGTGCTTTTTTGGAGTAAACCATTTTCTGAAAGGACTGGGTGAGGAAATTCCTTAACCTTTTCTGTTTTCTAGGATCACAGGGCTCAGGTAAAATTCAACATTGTCAAGTGTGACAAATGAGTTGCTGCACAAGATAATATTATAGAAGGATATTGAACTCAGATCAATGTCAATAAAGTCTTTTTGGAGGAAAGAATTGAATCTCCAAAAGACTAAGATAGTGAGACAAGTAATTGAGAAAGGCAGTCAAGAAACTGGAATGGTACCTGTAAAAAGCATTGAGGTTTGATTATTATGTAATTTTCAGGGGTATAAGTGGTTGGATATTGCCATTTTGGAAGGTATCTTATGTATGGCGAAGGGAGGTGAGATTGAGGTGAGAAGATACTAAATCAAGGATTTTGTGTGCTTTCAGTGATGTGCCAGTGAAATATATGAAGCAAGGATGCCAAATGATCAGATTTGCATTTTAGAAAGTTCACTCTAGCAATAGTGCTTATTGTGGTTCAAAGGGAGTGGGGGAATGGGGATTATTTCAGATGTCAAGACATTTTTAGTAAGTTAAGTGATAAAGACATGAAGTAAAGCAATGGCAGAGATTAGAAGAAAAGGGAGAAGTCAGGTAGATATTGGGATGTTGAATATATGGGATCTAGCAGCATTTGGGTATAAAGAAGCATAAGAGAAAAGAGAGCTTAGGGTAGTTCCAGGCTTTCTGAGTTGGGTAACTATGGGCACTAGTGCCATTTACTAAAAGCATATAAGAAGGCAGTTCAAAAAGGAAAATTCATGTTTGGGAAAGCTGAAGTTAACTGGATATCAGTTTGATCATATTGTTCTATAGCTCTGTAGACAGTTCAGTCCTAGAGCTAGAAATCTGAAAGTCATTAGCACATAGATATATATTGAAGCTATGAATTGGATACAACCATCTAGAGAGTGTGTTCACTCGAGAAAACACAATGAGAGAATCCTTTCAGTGTGAAATTAGACCAATGAATGGATAGGTCTTTAAAAAGTCCAAAGTAAACAGAGTTCTAGGAAAACTAAGAAGAGTGTTGTATAGAAGCCAAGGGTAGTGTTTCGAGGAGGAATATCCAATCAATGTAAGAAAAGTATCGGGTGCATTGGTAGAGGTAAAATCCAGTAGATTGAGGTACAAGAAAGGAGAAGGTAGGTACAGCAAATATGGAATTCTGATCCAAGAATTTAGGCTTTTTAAATATATTTTTCAATATTTATTTTTGAGAGACAGACAGAGTGTGAGTGGGGGAGGGGCAAAAAGAGGGAGAGACACAGAAACGAAGATAGGCTCCAGGCTCGGAGCTGTCACCACAGATCCTGACCTGGGGCTCAAACTCATGAACTGTGAGATCATGACCTGAGCCAAAGTTGGACACTTAACCAACTAAACTACCCAGGCACCCCAAGAATTTAGGCTCTTAATGAAACTTAAATACAAAAGATGGAGGGTTGGGATGTGTATGATTATTTCTATGGTTGCATTTTAAAGTTTAATTTATTTTAATTAATTTTTAGCTCATTTGAATTAATGAATTTTAAAGATGGGAGAGGCTACATCATATTAATAGGTAAAGGGATTGTGCCAGTAGAAGATAAGTAATAGTGAAACAGAGATAGATGGGACTTAACAGCAATGGAGTGCCTGTCTTGGATAGGAAGGGATATACTTCTTGTTTTAAGACTAAGTAGAAGGCACTTCTATTCAGAATACATAGGGATATAGATAAATGGGAGTATAATTAAATTTAAGGAACGGAGGAGGGTTAGTTGATGGATTTCAGACCTGATGGCCCTGTTTCGTCTGGGAAAGGTATTTAGGGAGTTCTAGGGAAAAGGCTTAAAGAGTATTGAGAAGAGTACAGAATGTTTGCAGTATCTCCTGTTGGGAATGGAAGTGAGCCAGGGCCAAGTAAAGCATTTGATAAGTAGCAACGAATATTTGTAAATATAAATTTGAAGTAGCACTAATCTGCAATGTTTTGTGATTTTTTTTTCCCTGGCAGTACATAGCTGATTGAATGTATAGGCAGAAAAGGGGACATGAAGTGATTAGTTTGATAATTTTCAGGGTAGGTGCCTTAAAAACGATATAAGTTTTAGGTTTTTAGTATATAATCCTTACATTTAAGACATAAGTAAAGTAGCTTTATTTCTAACTAGTCAAATGATCAATAAGGATATAGGGAGTGTATAATCCGAAATCTAAAATTTTAAATGATGAATAAGGATATAGGGAGTGTATAATCCGAAATCTAAAATTTTGCAGGAACAGAGACCTTAAAGATAATTTCTTTAAAGACAGTATAGAATATTTTTCTTCAGGGGATGAGCTATATCCTAATAAAAGTGTCCAATATTCTAGTTAAGCTGCAACTAAATTTTGAAGTACTGTAAATTATTCTGTGAATCCAACATCTGTCAGTTTCCTATGTGAATCCACAGAATAGTTTTAGACTTTCATTGAATACCTATTCTTGCCACCACCTTTTAAAGACCAACTTGATTATAGTAAAAATTTTATACTTATGATATCAGATTGGAAAAAAGAATCTAGAATGGAGACATTTATCATCATGGGTCTTGCATTTTGTATAGAAGATTGAAATTATTTTGTTCTACTAACTCTTGATCTTATGATCTATTGAAATAGATATGAAAATGTATTTATTATTTACTATTATACCTACAAGACACTTGTGAACATTTTAATAGTTTATATTATTAGACTACCAACTTTAAAATATCCCTCGGAAATTCTTACATGAAATAT
Source organism: Lynx canadensis (assembly GCF_007474595.2). Lineage (NCBI taxonomy): Eukaryota > Metazoa > Chordata > Mammalia > Carnivora > Felidae > Lynx > Lynx canadensis. Next base: position 61,527,664 of record NC_044310.1, on the reverse strand, counting down.
AAATATTAAATGTATTTTCTTTATACAGGGATCAACCTATGGTGATGAAATTAATAATATCAAATATATTGTTTCAAAAATTAATGAAATTCTGGCTCATAATTCACCAGTTTTGATTGTTCAAAGATGGATACGTGGTTTCTTGGTTAGAAAAAAAATGAGGTATGTTTTCTTTACTATTTGAATATTAAAATAAGATAATAAAATCAGTGATAAGTCAATTTTTTAATAATATATATGTTTGTATTCTCTATCAGAATAGTATTTTATTGACTATTAGAACTTGTTTTGAAGAAAATACCATATACTCTGTAGTAATATTATAATATTTAGCATAATAAAAATTGATAATTTTACTTTTTATTTTAAATTTACCATATAAACAGCTAATCAATTGGGTTTTTATTAATCATTGTTGGAGTAATTCTGCTAGTTTTCTTTTTATTAAACTTAAATATTTCAGTCAAAAACATATTAAATTTCTCTCATATAATGGGATGTAATAGAAATATAAGCCATATACTATATAATGGGATACAATAGAAATATAAATCATGAAACATGAAGATTTCATATTTTGAGGGGATGTGAAGATAATTTTTCTGAAACATCTGCTACCACCTCAATCTACATACCCTTTAGTTAGCTGTCTTTTCCTCTCTCTTCATTTCCTGTATTCCTTTCCAATGGCTGGCATTTGCAAACAGAGGAAAACTTTTCTTGCAAACATCTCTCAGCGTTTTAATTGGGGAGATCAGATAGGATACTCTACTGTCAACTTATTTGTATTAGTTATGCCAAACATCAAACATATGAAAAAAATAAAGGAACATTCTCATATAGTTTACTCTCCAGATGCTAAATGCAGAGTTCAGAAGACAGAAATGAAATTTGGCCCTGAAAAATAGGCAGGATTAAATAGTTCTTGAGTTGGGCAGTGGGCATGGCCTGAGAAAGCAAAATTAGAAAGTTCCACTGAAATGATATTCAACATTCTCTGGTGAGGCTGAGAGAATGTTCTCCTGCATTAGCCTGAATGTGCTAAATCAAAGGGCAATAGCGCCGATAAAGAGGTAAGTATGAGGGACAAGTAGCAAATCTGACCATAACTTCCTTCTTCTGAGGAAGAAGTTCCATTTACTCTTCAAACCAAGTCAAAGAGAGAGTGGGCTCAAAAGTGGGGGCACATAAAATGATTTGGAATAAAAGATGTGGGAAAGTTTTTAGGCAGTTACTGATAGGTACATATTTTTTCTATCTCATGTTCCATTTAAATTTAGTATGCATTTTACATGAAATAAGTGTCTAATGAAAGGGACCTGTCTTTATGCCCCCAGATTGAGTTTTTCTCTCTTAGATCAAGATTTCCTCTAATACTCATGTAGCATGAGATAAAAACCTTGTGCATGGAAGCAATTTCTGAAAATTTAGTATGTGTGAACAGAGTTTGAATGAGCTTTGTGGAAAGAGATTTCAGTAATGGTAATAGATCACAGTGGTTCAAGGCAGACTGATTTTGATTATTTTTCTCTTTAAAATGATGTTCCATTAGTCCCCTTACTTAACTGCTCTGAGCCTGAGTTTCCTCATATGTCGAATGGTAGAGAGCAGGGGCTAAAAGCAGGACTTATTTCACTCTTTGCTTGTGGGAATTAAAATCATGAATATAAAGCATAGCTCAATCTTACTAGCTGCTATATTTTAAATATCATCACTGTTGTTATATCTGTGCTCTCTGCATTATTTGATTCCATGGGAAACATACTCTGTATCTTTTCTTTTTTGATTCTTGCTCCCTTTTAATTACATTTATGACAGCATATGCATAGTAATCTTCCAAAAATATAAATCTGATTTGATTCACCAACTTAAAATCCTTCAATTGCTCCTAGTTTTTTTTAGGGCAAATGGCTGGGATATTTGCCCCTACAATGTTCATAACATACTGTCATTATCACTAGCACTTACCATGCTATATTGCAGTTGTCTATATAATTATCTATATCTCCAGATGTACTGTACATTCTGAATCTCTAGCATATAACAGAGTGCTTGACATATGTTAGGTGTTCAAAACATACTTTGCACAGTTGATAAATACATAAATAAATGGATTGTGAAAACTAGAATCAGAAAAGTAGGTCTGGATTCATCTATGGGAAAATGAAAACAGAAAGGAAGTGGGAAACATGCAAAGCTACTCTGAGAAGTGCCTATGGATTCCCCCAACCTAAAGGTACAAGTGATTAGTCCTATCATATGTCTATTTCTAGCTATGAGAGGTATCTCACCATAGCCAAATACTTTGCACTTTGCTTGGAAACTGTTCACTTAAACTGCTTGAAATTTTATATACATCCTTGAAATATCATATACTGCCTGAATTTAGAAAACTGTCATGATTAATGCTATTTTAAAGTGATGGTGCTTCTAATAGGGATGATACAGTGCAAAGGAGGTATATACTATTTATTTATTTATTTATTTATTTATTTATTTATTTATTTTTAATTTTAATCCAGTATAATTAACATAAGATATCAGTTTCAGGTGCACAACACAGTGATTCAGTCCTTCCACAAACTACTCAGTGCTCATCATGATAAGTGTACTCTTAATCTCTTGCACTTATTTTACCCATTTATCCACCCAACTTAAGTTCCCTCTGGTAACCATCAGTTTGCTCTGAACAGTTAAGAGTCTGTTTCTTGGTTTGTCTCTCTCTCTGTCTCTCTCTCTTTTTTTTTTTTTGTTCATTTGTTTTGTTTCTTAAATTCCACATATGACTGAAAACATAATGGTATTTGTCTTTCTCTGACTGGCTTATTTCGCTTAGCATTATACCCTCCAGATCCATCCATGCTGCTGTAGAAGGCAAAATTTCATGGCTGAGTAATTGTGTGTGTGTGTGTACGTGTACTTTTTACTTTTATTTTATCCATTCGTCTATCAATAGACACTTTGGCTGCTTCCATAATTTGGCTATTGTAAATAATGATGCAGTAAACATAGGAGTGCATATATATCTTTTCAAATTAGTGTTTTCACACTCAGGGTAAATAGTAGTGTGATTATTGGATCACGTGTTAATTCTAATTTTAATTTTTAGAAGAACTTCCATAGTGTTTTCCGCAGTGGCTGCACTAGGTTGCATTCCCACCAACAGTACATGAGGGTTCCTTTTTCTCCACATCTTTGCCAATATTTGTTTCTGATGTTTTTGATGTTAGTCATTCTGACAGGTTTGAGGTGATATTTCATTGTAGTTTTGATTTGCATTTCACTGACAATGAGTCATATTGTGTGTCTTTTTATGTGTTTGTTGGCCATCTGTATGTCTTCTTTGGAGAAATGTCTGTTCATGTCTTCTGCCCATTTTTAATTGAATTATTTGGGGTTTTTTTGGATGATGAATAGCTTAAGTTCTTTATGTATTTTGGGTACTACACCTTTACCAGATATGTCACTTGCAAATATCTTCTCCCATTCAGTAGGTTGTCTTTTGGCTTTGTTGATTGTTGCCTTTGCTTTGGAGAAGATTTTTATTTTGATGAAGTCACAATGGTTTATTTTGCTTTTGTTTCCCTTGCCTCAGAGGACAGATCTAGAAAAATGTTGCTATGGCCAATGTCAGAGACATTACTTCCTATACTCTCTTCTAGGATTTTTATGGTTTCAGGCCTAATATTTAGGTCTTTATGCACTTGGAATTTATTTTTGTGTATAAGAAAGTGGTCCAGTTTTCCCAACACCATTTGTTGAAGAGACTGTCTTTTTCCCATTGCATATCCTTTTATGCTTTGTTGAATTTTACTTGACCATTTAATTGTGGGTTTATTTCTAGGCTCTCAGTTATAACCCACTGATCCCTCTATTTCTGTGTCAAAACTATACTGTTTTGATGACTACAGCTTTACAGTATATCTTGAAATCTGGGATTGTGATACTTTCAGTGTTGTTCTTTTTCAAGATTGCTCTGGCTTTTCAGGGTCTTTTGTGGTTCTATACAAATTTTAGGGTTGTTTGTTTTAGTTCTGTAAAAAATGCTGTCTGTATTTTGATAGGGATTGCATTAAATCTGTAGATTGCTTTGGGTGGTATGGACATTTTTTTAATATAAAATTTACTGTCAAATTGGGTTTCCATACAATACCCAGTGCTCATCCCAACAGGTGCCCTCCTCAATGCCCATCACCCACTTTCCCCTCCCTCCCACCCCCCATCAACCCTCAGTTTATTCTCAGTTTTTAAGAGTCTCTTATGGTTTGCCTCCCTCCCTCTCTAACTTTTTTTCCCCTTTCCCTCCCCCACGGGTTTCTGTTAAGTTTCTCAGGATCCACATAAGAGTGAAAACATATGGTATCTGTCTTTCTCTGTATGACTTATTTCACTTAGCATCGCACTCTCCAGTTCCATCCACATTGCTACAAAGAGCCATATTTCATTCCTTCTCATTGCCACGTAGTATTCCATTGTATATATAAACCACAACTTCTTTATCCATTCATCAGTTGATGGACATTTAGGCTCTCTCCATACTTTGGCTATTGTTGAAAGTGCTGCTATAAACATTGGGGTACAAGTGCCCCTATGCATTAGCACTTCTGTATCCCTTGGGTAACTTCCTAGCAGTGTTTTTGCTGGGTTATAGGGTAGATCTATTTTTAATTTTTTGAGGAACCTCCACACTGTTTTCCAGAGTGGCTGCACCAGTTTGCATTCCCACCAACAGTGCAAGAGGGTTCCTATTTCTCCACATCCTCTCCAGCATCTGTAGTCTCCTGATTTGTTCATTTTAGCCACTCTGACTGGCGTGAGGTGATATCTGAGTGTGGTTTTGATTTGTATTTCCCTGATAAGGAGTGATGTTGAGCATCTTTTCATGTGGCTGTTGGCCATCTGGATGTCTTCTTTAGAGAAGTGTCTATTCGTATCTTCTTCCCATTTCTTCACTAGATTATTTGTTTTTTGGGTGTGGAGTTTGGTGAGTTCTTTATAGGTTTTGGATACTAGCCGTTTGTCTGATACGTCATTTGCAAATATCTTTCCCCATTCCGTCGGTTGACAATATTTGTTTCCCCAATCCATGAGCATGGATTATCTTTACATTTGTTTGTGTCATCTTCAGTTTCTTTCACCAGTATTTTATAGTTTTCAGAGTACAGGTCTTTCACTTCCTTTGTTAAGTTTATTGCTAGATATTTTACTATTTGTGGTGCAATTGTAAATGGGATTGTTTTCTTAATTTCTCATTCTACTATCGCATTGTTAGGGTATAGGAATCCAATGGATTCCTGAATATTGGTTTTGTATCCTGTGACCTTATTGAATTTATTGATCAGTTCTAGTAGGTTTTTGATTGAGTCTTTAGCATTTTCTATATATAGTATCATGTCATCTGTAAAAAAGAGAAAGTTTTACTTCCTCCTTACCAATTTGGATGGCTTTTGTTGATTTTTCATGTTTGATTGCTGTGGCTAGGACTTCCAGTACTATGCTGAATAAAAGTGGTGAAAGTGGACATCCTTGTCCTGTTCCTGATCTTAGGGGGAAATCTCTCAGATTTGCACCATTCAGTAAGATATTAGCTATGGGTTTTTATTTTATGCCACTTATTATGTTGAGGCATATTTCCTCTGCACCTACTTTGTTGAGGGTCTTTTTCATGAGTTGATGTCATACTTTGTCAAATGCTTTTTCTGTATCTAGTGAAATGATCATGTGTTTTTTATCCTTTCTCTTGTTGATGTGATTTATCAAATTGACTAAATTGTGAATATTGAACAACTCTTGCATCCTGGGAATAAATGCCACTTGATGGTGTGATTAATTTTTTTTCTAAGGTATTGTTGGATTCAGTTGCTAATATTTTGTTGAGGATTTACCTGTAGTTCTCTTTTTTGTGATGTTTTTATCTGGCTTTGGTATCAAGGTAATGTTGGTTTCATAGAATGAATTTGGAGATTTTCCTTTCTCTTCTATATATTGGAATAGTTTGTGAAGAATAGCTATTAACTCTTCTTTACATGTAGAGTAGAATTCACTGGTGAAGTCTTGGACTTTTGTTTGTTGGTAGTTTTCTGATTAGCAATTCAATTTCATTCTTGGTAATCCTCTTCAAAATTTCTAATTCTTCCTGATTCAGTTTTGGGAAATTGTATGATTCTAAGAATTTATTTATTTCTTCTAGATTGTCCCAATTTATTGGCATATAATTTTTCATAATTTTCCCCTAAAATCCTTTGTATTTCTGTGGTGTCAGTTATTATGTCTCCTCTTTCATTTCTAATTTTGTTTATTTGAATCCTTCTCTCTCTCTTTCTCTCTTGCTCACATGAGTCTGGCTAACATTTATCAATTTTGTCCATCTTTTCAAAGAGTCAGTTCTTAGTTTCATTGATCTTTTCTATTTTTTTTAAGTTTCTATTTCATTTATTTCTGTTCTAATTTTCAATATTTCCTTCTACTTGTTTTTTTTTTCTTTTTCTCTACCTCCTTTAGGTGTAAGATTATGTTGTTTATTTGAGATTTTTCTTTCTATTTGAGGTATTTTATAGTTTCATAGTGTTGTGGTCAGAAAGATACATGGTATAGCCTCAGTCTTTTTGAATAAGTGGAGACTTGTTTTGTAGACTAACATGTGATCTCTTCTGGAGACTGTTCTGGGTGCACTTGGAAAGACTATGTATTCTGCTGTTTTAGGATAGAATGTTCTGAATGTATCTGTTAGATTCATGTGGCCCAATGTGTCATTCAAAGCCACTGAATGATTCTTGTTGATTTTCTATTGGTGATCTATCCATTGATATAAGTGAGGTATTAAAGTCCCCTGCTATTATTGTATTATTATTGATTTCTTCCTTTATGTTTGTTATTAGCCTTTTATGTATTTGAGTGCCTGCATGTTGGGTGCATAAATATTTAAATTATTGTATCTTCTTGTTGGATTGTTTCCTTTATGATTATATAGTGTCCTTGTCTCTTGTTACAGCCCTTGATTTAAAGTATATTTTGTCCATTGTATTGCCACTGCAGCTTTCTTTTCACTTCCATTTGTATGATAAATGCTTTTCCATCCCTTCACTTTTAATCTGGCTTTATCTTTGGGCCTGAAATGATATAGTTGGGTCTTGCTTATTTATCCATTCTGTTACCATATGCCTTTTGATTGATTAGTCCATTTATATTCAAAGTAATTATTGATAGGTGTGTAGTTATTGACCTGGTGTTAAATGTTTTATGGTTCTTTTTTGTAGTTCTCTTCTGTTTCTTTGTCTCTTGCTCTCTTTTATAAGTTTATTGGCTTATTTTTAGTGATATACCTGGATTCCTTTAGTGATATACCTGGATGCCTTTCTCTTTATTTATTTTTGTATATCTATGACCATTTTTTGATTTGTGTTTGAAGTTACTAGTAGGTAGTGTATATTAAGTTGATGATTGCTTAATTTCAAAACCATTTTAAAAGCACGAAATTTTTACTCCTCCCCCCCTCTCACTTTTTAGATATATGTTGCCTTACTTTACCTCCTTTTATTTTGTGAATTGCTTGACTGATTTTTATAGATATATTTAATTTTACTGCTTTTGTTGTTCCTACTTTTCTTACTCTTGCTTATGTCGTTCCACTAAAAGAGTCCCCTTTAACATTTCTTATAAAGCTTGTTTAGTGGTGATGAATTTCTTTAACTTTTGTTTGCCTGGGATACTCTTTATCTCTCTTTCTATTCTAAATGATAGCCTTACTGCATAGAGTATTCTTGGTTGTAGATTTTTTTCTTTTAGCACTTTGAATATATCATAACACTCCCTTCTAGCCAGCAAAGTTTCTGCTGAAAAAAAAAATCAGCTTAATAGCTTTGTGGGGTTTCCCTTGTATGTAACTATTTTCTTTTCTCTTGCTGCTTTTAAAATTCTCTATTTATCTCTACTTTTTGCCATTTTAATTACTATGTAGACACCTCCTTGGGTTGATTTTGTTGGGGGCTCTCTGTGCTTCCTGGATCTGGATTTTTGTTTCCTTCACCAGATTTGGGATTTTTTCAGCTATTATTTCTTTAAATAAATTTTCTACCCCTTTTTCTCTCTTTTCTTTTGCTGAGATCCTATAATGTGAAGGTTAGTATACTTGATGGTGTTGCTGATTCCCCTTAGTCTGTTTTCATTTAAAAATTTTTTTCCTCTTTTCTGTTCAGCTTGATTGCTTTCATTACTCTGTCCTCAAAGTCACCAATCCCTTTTTCTGGTTCCTCTAGTATTTATTCCATCTAGTGTATTTTTAATTTCAGTTATAGATTTCTTCATTTGTACACTTTTCCCCCCCGTCTTTTGAGGGTCTCACTGAGGTCCTCCACTCTTTTCTCAAGTCCATTGAGTATCTTTATGACCACTACTTTAAATTCTCTATCAAGAATATTGCTTATATCCATTTCATTTAGCTCTTTTGCTATGATTTTGTCCTGTCCTGTTCTTTCATTTGAGACATATTCCTCTGTCTCTTCCTTTTGTCTAATTTTCTATGTGTATTTCTATGTTAGGAAAGTCAACCACATATCCTACATTTGAAAGTAGTGGCCTTATGAAGAAGAGGTCATATAGTGCCCTAGAGTGCAATGTCCGCTGTTCACTAGAACTTGGCACTTCAGGGGTGTCTCCTATGTGTATGGTATGCACCCTACTGTTTTGCGTGAGCCACATTTGCCTTCAGTTCAGTCATCTGCAGTGGCTCTCTTTGCCTGTATGGAGCAGGATTTGGTCCTTTGTTGCCTTCAGTTCAGTCATCTTCAATGGCTCTCTTTGCTTGTTTGGAGCAGGATTTGGTCTTATGTTGTTGGAGCCATCTTGTATTTGAATTGAATCAGACCAGGCAATTGTCAGAACTGTGGGAGCATTAAACTGCAGGGCACTTTCCCTGTGTTGTCCCCTGAGAAGCTTTCATTGGTGGGTGGGGCCCAAAGTCAGATTAGATGTCTGTCTCCATCCCACTGCTGGGGCTGCAGTTGAACTGGTGTGTGTTACTTTCTTCCCCTCTCCCTTGGGCAATAGTCACTTTCAGGTGATGCTGATCCCTGTCAGATTTGTTTGTGCAGTGCCGAGTTGTGGCAGTGCTTTGGGTGCACTCCTGCCAAGGGTATATTGGATGGGGAGGGTCTGCAAGGGAGTGCAAGGATGAAGTATGCAGTGTTAGCAAGGTCTGGGCTAGTCTACTCTAGGAGGGGACCTGCAGTCACCTCAGAAAATTCCTGCTGAGGCTGGGCTGGAGACGTGGGTCTGCAGAAGAGCACAGGAGCAGGGCACGCTGTCAGCAAGCTAGGTGAAGAGTGTTTAGGCTGTGCTGGTTCCCACAAATATCCCTGTATCTGGGATGTGGAGTGGGGAAGGGAAGGATCTGTTTCCAATGGCAGACAGCTGTTATGTGTTGGACATTTGTGTTTAGTTATAAACAAATGATTTTCCTCCCTCTCTGTTTTTATCTTATTTTTCCTTCCCTTCCCTTATGTTTATCTGTTGTTTCTTTAATTCCGTGTATGCGTGAAATCATTTATTTTTCTTTCTGTGACTGACTTCTTTCACTTAGCGTAATACACTCTAGTTCGTCCACACTGTTGCAAATGGCAAGATTTCATTCTTTTTGATTGCTGGGTGCGTTGTGTACACACACACATACACACACACCCCACATCTTCTGAATCCATTCATCAGTTGATGGACATTTGGTCTCTTTCCATAAGTTGGCTATTGTTGACAGTGCTGCTGTAAACATTGGGGTGCATGAATCCCTTCAAATCAGCATTTTTGTATCCTTTGGATAAATACCTCGTAGTGCAGTTGCTGGGTCATAGGATAGTTCCATTTTTAATTTTTTGAGGAACCTCCATACTGTTATCCAGAGTGGTTGTACCAGTTTGCATCCCACCAACAAAAGTGTCCCCTTTCTCTGCATCCTTGCTGACATCTGTTTCCTGACTTATTCATTTTAGCCATTCTGACAGGTGTGAGGTGGTATCACATTGTGATTTTGATTTGTTTTTCCCTGATGATGAGTGATGTTGAGCGTCTTTTTATGTGTCTGTGTCTTCTTTGGAAAAGTGTCTGTTCATGTCTTCTGCCCTTTTCTCCACTGGATTATTTGTTTTTTTTTTGGGGGGGGATGTTGAGTTTGGTAAGTTCTTTATAGATTTTGGATACTAACCCTTTATCTGATATGTCATTTGCAAATATCTTCTATTCCATTGGTTGCCTTTTAGTTTTGTTGGCTGTTTCCTTCACTGTGCAGAAGCTTTTTATTGTGTAAGAGACTCTTAAATACAGAGAACAAACTGAGGGGTGCTGGATCAGAGAAGGGTGGAGGGATGTGTTAAATAGATGATGGACATCATGGAGGGCACATTTAGGGATGAGCATTGGGTATCATATGTAAGAGATAAATCACTGGGTTCTACTCCTGCAACCAGGACTACACTGTGTATCAACTAGCTTAAATTTAAAAAAAAAGAAATGAAATTATGCATGGAAATTTTCACATGTCAAGTTCTATTGTTTAACCTATTCCAAATTCTGTGCTCTTTACTTTTCTATGTTTTCTGAAGAACCCCAGTCTTTTTAGTAGGGAATTGTTTTTGGAAACAAGTATCTGGGAATTGGATATGTTCATTGTTACTAGAGTGTCATGTTTCCTAGGCCATTTTGGCAGACAGAATAGGAAATGGTTTATCTTTCACGTCATGAATTCATACTGACACCTCTAATGCTAATCCAAGAAGGGGGTTCTGTACTTCTCTCTACTTTCTATACTTTCTGTACTTTCCTTCCACATGTGACTTTTGGTTGCCAACATTATCAGTAATTTTGCTCATTAGCTTAATTCCAGTGGACACAAAGGGTTTAGAATTGCTATACATAAACTACTTTCAACTGAGAATGTATTTAATAAAGTTAAAATATATTGAAGATATTTTTTGTATTTATTCTGGAGATGTATATTTAAAATAATTGTTGAATAGGTACTTAGTGTTATCATAGTATATTATTAGCTCCTTTTCTAATAATTTTATTTCCTTTCAATTTTAAAATATCTATTTTCATCTTTTATTTCTCCCTTAAGGCATCTTCTGTTTATTATGCTCCTTCTAGTTTAGTATTTATTTCTAAAATGAATTTCAGCATTCTGGTTCTTTTCTGAATCTTATCATTGTATTTCTAAACTTGTCTACTTCTAGTTTATGTGGTCTTGTATGCCTTTTATCATTTTCTTCATACCTTTTAGTTTATATTTTTTATTTTATTTATTTATTTATTTTTTTATTTTTTTTTTTCAACGTTTATTTATTTTTGGGACAGAGAGAGACAGAGCATGAACGGGGGAGGGGCAGAGAGAGAGGGAGACACAGAATCGGAAACAGGCTCCAGGCTCTGAGCCATCAGCCCAGAGCCCGACGCAGGGCTCGAACTCACGGACCGCGAGATCGTGACCTGGCTGAAGTCGGACGCTTAACCGACTGCGCCACCCAGGCGCCCCAGTTTATATTTTTTAAAAATAAGATTTTATTTTATTTTGGAGCAGTTTAAGTTACATATCAATATTAAACGGAAGGTACAGAGATTTCTAATATACTCCCAACCTCTACTCATTTATAGCCTCTCCCATTATAAACATTCCCCATCAGACTGTGGTACCTTTGTTAAAACTGATGAACTTAAATTGACACGTAGTGATACCCCAAAGCCCATAGTTTACATTAGAATATACTCTGTGTTATATATTCTGTGGCTTGGACACATGTATAATGGTATACGTTATCATTATTGAATTATATAGTGTATTTTCTCTGCCTCCAAAAATTCTTTTCCTCTTCCTGTTCATTTCTCTTTCCACCTCTAACCCCTGGACGCCCTGATTTTTTATTGTCTCCATGGATTTGCCTATTCTAGAATATCATATGGTTGCAGTCATACAATATGTAGACATTTCAAATTGACTTTCACTTAGTAACATGCATTTAAGGTTTCTCCATGTGTTTTCATGGCTTGATAAGCTCATTTATTTTTAGAGCTGAATAATATCCCATTGTCTGTATGTACCTGTTTTTTATCCATTCCCCTTCTGAAGAGCATATTGGTTACTTTCAAATTTTGACAATTATGAATAAAGCTGCTATAAACATCCATGTACAGGTTTTTGTGTGGACCTAAGTTTTCAACACCTTTGGATAAATACAAGGAACATGATTGCTGGACTGTATGGAAAAATTTATTTAGTTTTATAAGAAACTGCCAAACTCTTTTCCAAAGTGACTGTATCATTTTGAATACCCACCAGCAGTGAATGAGGGTTTCTGGTTCATTGCTTCCTTGCCACTATTTGGTAATGTCATTGTTTCAGATTTTGGCTATTTTAATAGATGTGTAGTGGTATCTCATTGTTATTTTAATTTGCATTCTACTTATTTGCATATGATATCTACTGATTTGATTTGCATTTTCATATGTTTATTTTCTAAAGAAAGTGTTTTATTATTATTTTTAAATGTTTATTTATTTTTGAGAGAGAGAGACAGAGCGTGAACAAGGGAGGGACAGAGAGAGAGGGAGACCAGAATCCAAAGCAGGTTCCAGGCTCTAGCTGTCAGTGCAGAGCCTGATGTGGGGCTTGAACCCACCAACCCTGAGATCATGACCTGAGCTGAAGTCAGTTGCTTATCCAATTGAGCCACCCAGGTGTCCCCCATATGTTTATTTTCTATCTGTATACCTTCTTTGGTGAGATGTTACTTAAGGTATATGACCCTTTTTTAAACTGTATTGTTTTCTTACTGTTGAATTTTAAGAATTCTTTGTTAATTTTGGAAAACAGTTCTTTATTAAGTATGTCTTTTGAAAATAGTTTCTCCTAATCTATAGTTTGTCTTCTCATTCTCTTGACTTTGTCTTTTGCAGAGCAGAAGTTTTTAATTTTAAGGAAATCAAGCTTATCAATTTTTTTCTCATAGATTGTGTCTTTGGTGTTGCATCTAAAAAGTCTTTGTCATATCCAAGGTAATCTAGTTTTTCGCCAATGTTATATCTTGTAAGAGTTTTATAGCTTTGAATTTTACATTTAGGTCACAGATCCATTTTGATTATTTTCAAGAAAGAAGTAATGAGGTTTGTATCTAGATTCATTTATTTATTTTTTGCAAACGGATGTTCCAGCGTATTTCTTGATGAGGCTGTCTTTGTTGCGTTGTATTGTCTTTGTTCCTTTGTCAATGATTAGTTGACTCTATTTATATATGTTTATTTCTGAGGTCTCTGTTCTGTTCCATTGATCTATTTATCTGTTCTTTTGCTAATACCTCCATGTCTTGATTACTGTAGCTTTTTAGTAATCTTGAAGTTGGGTAATGTCAGTCCTTCAATTTTGTTCTTCCATGTTGTATTACTGAGTCTGGGTTCTTTATGCCTTTCAGTGGAAGCTTTAAGATCAGTGTGTCGCTATCCACAAAATAATCTACTGGGATTTTGATTGAGCTTGCATTGAATCTATAGATAAATTGGGAAGAACTAAAATCTTGACAATAGTGACTCTTCCTTTCTATGAAACATTAAATCTCTCATTTATTTAATTCTTCTTTGATTTTGTTCATCAGAATTTTTATGTAGTTTTCCTCAAATAGATCTTATACATATTTATTAGATTTGAACCTAAATACTTAATTTTCAGGGGTGCTAATGTATGGTATTATGTTTTGCTCTTTCATTGTTGGTACATCAGAAAGTGATTGAGTTTTGTGCATTAACCTTGTATTTTTCAACCTTGCTATAATTGCTATTTAGTGCCTGGAGGGTTTTTTGTTTGTTTGTTTTTTTATTTGTTTGTTTATTTGTCAGGTTTTTTTTTTAGATTTTCTATGTAGACAATCATTCACAAAGAAAGGCAATTTTTTTCCTTTTCAGTCTATATACCTTCAATATTCTTTTCTTGTCTTGTTGTATTAGCTAGAACTTCCAGTACAGATGTTGAAAAGGAGTGGTGAGAGGTCATCCTTACCTTGGACCTCATCTTAGTGAGAAAGCTTCTAGTTTTGCATTTTTAAGTATGATATCAGCAGTAAAGATTTTTGGTAGATATTTTATTTATTTATTTATTTATTTATTTATTTATTTATTTTTATGTTTTATTTATTTTTGAGAGAGAGAGAGAGAGAGAGAGACAGACAGAGAGAGCTCAAGCAGGAGAGGGCAGAGAGAAGGAGACACAGAATCTAAAGCTAGCTCCAGGCTCTGAGCTGTCAGCACAGAGCCCGATGTGGGGCTTGAACTCATGAACTGTGAGATCATGACCTAAGCTGAAGTCAGACACTTAACCTATTGAGCCACCCAGGTGTCCCAATGGTAGATACTATTTTTAACATGTTGAGGGAATTCTCCTTTATTCCTATCTTTCTGAGAATTTTTATCATGAATAGGTATTGAATTTTGTTAAATGTTTTTTCTGCATCTATTGATTAGGATCATCTGATTGTTTCCTTCCCTCCCTCCTTTCTTCCCTTCCTCCTTTCCTCCCTCCCTCTTTTTCTTTCTTTCTTTTTCTTTCTTTTCTTTCTTTCTTTCTTTCTTTCTTTCTTTCTTTCTTTCTTTCTTTCTTTCCCTGTTTATTTAATGGATTTAATGAATTGATTTTTGAACGTTTAACCAGCCTTGCATACCAGGGATAAATCCATTTGTGTAGTAGTGTATGATTCCTTTTATATGTTGTTGGATTTGATTTGCTAGTATTTCATTTAAAATGTTTACATCTATGTTTCTGCATGATATTGGTCTGTGGCTTTTTCTTGTATGTCTTTGTCTACTTTTCATATTAGTGCAGCTGGCTTTATAGAAGAGTTAGGGAGACTGTTCCTATCCACTAGAAGAAATTGTAGAGAATTCATATAATTTCTTTTTCTTTTTTTTATTTATTCATTTTGAGTAAGAGAGAGCACACACTATCTGGGGAAGGGCAGAGAAAAGGGAGAGAGAGAATTCCAAGCCAGCTCCCTGTTGTCAGTATGGAACCTGACCTGGGGGGGCTTGAATCTGAGCCAAAATCAATAGTCTCTCACTTAACCAACTGAGCCATCTGGGTGACCCTCCTCTAATTTTCATTTCTTTTTCTTCTTTCCCTTTCATTCGTTCTACTTTGAGTTTAATTTGCCTTTTTTTTTTCTAGTTTCATAAGGTGGAAGCTGAGATTACTGCTTTTTTGCTTTTTGTTCTTCTTTTTTAACATATGCTGCCAATGCTATACATTTCACTCTAAGTACTACTATCACTGCATTCCACAAATTTTGATAAGTTGTGTTTTCATTTTTAGTTCAAAATATCTTAAAATTTCCCTGAAGATTTCTTCTCTGACCCTTACATTATTTAAAAGTATGTCATTTTTCTCCCTGTATCTTGAAAATTTCCAGGTATCTTTCTGTTAATTAAAAAAAAAAATTAAGTTTATTTATTTTGAGAGAGAGAGACAGAGAGAGCGAGTGGGGAGGGATAGAGAGAAAGGAAAATAAAGAATTCCAAGCAGTCTCCACACTGTCAGCACAGAGCCCGATGGCAGGGCTAGAATTCACAAACCACGAGTTCATGACCTGAGCTGAAACCAAGAGTTGGAAGCTTAACCTACTGAGCTACCCAGGTGACCTATCTTTCTATTATTAATGTCTAATTTCGTTCTTTTGTGATCTGAGACAGACATTGTATGATTTATTTGTTTTAAGTTTGTTAAGGTATGTTTTTGAACCAGAATAGACCAGAATGTGGTCTAGTTTAATAGACCAGAAATGTGGTCTAGGTGAATGTCCGATGTGAGCCTAAATAAATATGTATTTTACTGTCAGGTTATATCTTGTTGATTGATGGTGCCATTTAGTTCAGCTATATTTGTACTGATTTTCTGCCTATTGTAGCTGTCCATTTCCGATAGAGAGTTGTCCCCCTATGATAGTGGACTAATCTGTTTCCCTTTGCAATTCTATTAGTTTTTGCCTCACTTAGTTTCATATGCTCATTAGGCACATACATGTTAAGCACTGTGATATCTTCTTGGAAATTTTACCGCTTTATTATTATGCAATACCCTGACAACTTTCCTTGCTTGGAAGTCCTTTTTTGGAAGTTAATATAGCTACTCCTGCTTTCTTTTAATTAGTGTTAGTAAGGTACAAATTTCTCTAGTACTCTACTTTTAATCTATTATATTTTAGACAACATATAGTTGTGTTTTTTTAATACACTCTGACAATATCTGTCTTTTAAATTTGTGCATTTAGACTATTGACATTTATAGTGATTATTGATACACCTAGATTAATTTATTACCATATTCATTACTTTTTTCTGTTTGTTGTCATTGTTCTTTGTTCCTATTTTGTTTTTTACTCTTTTTCTGCCTGTTGTAGTTTTAATTATTTTCTGTTATTTCATTTTCTCTTCTTTCTTAGCATATCAGTTATACTCCTTCCTTTTTAAAAATTTTTGTTGACTTTTTTAAGGTTTGCCCTAGAGTTTGCAATATAAATTTGCAGATAACCCAAGCCCACTTTCATTTTTTTCAAATTATTTTTATTATTATTTTTAAAATTTCCATCCAAGCTAGTTAACATATATTGTAATAATGATTTCAGGAACAGAATTTTAGTGATTCATCAC
This sequence comes from Lynx canadensis, assembly GCF_007474595.2. Lineage (NCBI taxonomy): Eukaryota > Metazoa > Chordata > Mammalia > Carnivora > Felidae > Lynx > Lynx canadensis. The sequence continues at coordinate 61,510,996 of NC_044310.1, read as the reverse complement.
TTACCTATAATGCCTACTGCTCATCTCAGCATCCCAAGGGATTAATGCCCCTTGCCAATTTAACCCTTCCCCCTACCCAAAACCCCTCCAGCAACCCTCAGTTTGTTCTCTGTATTTAAGAGTCTCTTATGGTTTGTCCCTCTCCCTGTTTTTATTTTATTTTTCTTCCCTTCCTTTAGTTCATCTGTTTTGTATCTTAAATTCCACATATGAGTTAAGTCATATGATATTTGTCTTTCTCTGACTGACTGATTTCGTTTAGCATAATACACTCTAGTTCCAATCATGTTTTTGCAAATCAAGCCCATTTTCAAATGATACTATAGTACCTCACAGGTAGTGTTAGTACCTCATAATACCTTATAATAACAAAACAATCCTAATTCCTTCCTCCTGTCCCTTGTATCATTTCTTTCATTTTACCCATATATAAAGCATACATTAGATACATATCTATATACATATATATAATTTGTGTGTGTACGTACATATAAATATCTACATAATTGAATATATTATTGGTATTATTTTGAACAAAATGTTGTCTGAAATGTTATCTGTTAGATCAATTAAGAATAAGAAAGGGGCGCCTGGGTGGCGCAGTCGGTTAAGCGTCCGACTTCAGCCAGGTCACGATCTCGCGGTCCGTGAGTTCAAGCCCCGCGTCGGGCTCTGGGCTGATGGCTCAGAGCCTGGAGCCTGTTTCCGATTCTGTGTCTCCCTCTCTCTCTACCCCTCCCCCGTTCATGCTCTGTCTCTCTCTGTCCCAAAAATAAATAAACGTTGAAAAAAAAATTAAAAAAAAAAAGAATAAGAAAAATAAAGGTTTTTTTTTTTTTTAAAAAGACAAATAAAAGTTTAATTTTAGCTTCATTTATTCCTTCATTGGTGCTCTTCCTTAATTTTTATAGGTTCAAGGTAATGACCTATTTTTTTTCTTCTTTCTAAAGAACCTCTTTTAACATTTGTTGCAAGGCAGGTACTAGCAACAAATTTCCTTAGTTTTTGTTTGTCTGAAAAAGTCTTTATTTTTCCTTCACCTTGAAGGGTAATTTCATAGTGAAAAGAATTCTGGGTTGGTGTTTTCTTTCTTTCTTTCTTTTTTCTTCCAATAGTAAACACTTTACTTCATTTTCTTCTTGCATAATTTTTGTGGAAAAGACCTATATAATTCTTATCTTTTTACATCTATCAAGACTGTTTGCTTTGGGGCACCTTAGTGGCTCAGTCGGTTAAGCATCCTGCTTTGGCTTAGGTCATGATCTCCCGATTTGCGAGTTCGAGCCCTGTTTTCGAATTTGAGCCATTTTGGAGTTCAAGCCCTGCATGGGTTCTCTCCTGTCAGCAGGAGCCCTTGGATCCTCTGTCCCCTCTTTCTGCCCCTTTCCCGCTTGTGTGCACATGCTTTCTCTCTCTCTCACACACAAAAATATTTAGATATTTTTTGCTTTATCTCTGATTTTCTGTAGTTTAAAAATAATATGCCTCAGTGAATTTTTTACATTTTTTCTGCTTTGTTGTCTATGAGTCACCTGGATATATGGTTTGATGACTGACATTAATTCAGGGAAACTTTTCACCATTTTTGTTTCAAATATTTCTCCTTTTCATTTATCCCTTTCTTCTCTTTCTGATATTCCCATCATACATTACTATACTTTTATTGTCCTATAGACTTTGGATGTTCTGTTCTGCTTTTCTCAGTCTTTGGTATCTTTTCCTTTTCCTTTTGAAAAATTTTCATTGACCTCTTGGTCAGAAAGTTGCTGTTCAGCCATGTCCAGGCTACTAACAAGCCCATCATGAACATTCATCATTTCTGTTACACTGTTTTTGATCTGTAGCATTTATTTTTTGATTCTTTCTTAGGATTTACATCTCTCTGCTCACGTTTCTTATCTGTTTTTATATGCTGTATACTTTAAAGCTTTTAGCATATTATTTATAGTTGTTTTAAGTTCTGGTCTGATAATCCCAACATCCCTGACACATATTTCTGATGATTGCTTGGTCTCTTCAAATTGTGGGTTTTTTCCCCTTTTGATATTCCTTGTAATTTTTTTCCTGATACCTAGACATGATATATTGGGTAAAAAGAACAATTGTAAATAGGCCTTAATTTTATGGTGTGGATGAGGGTATCTTTAGTACTGTGATTAAGTTTCAATCTTTTAATGAGTCTATGCTTATGGACTGTGAACTTCGCAAGAGTTTTTGTTTTTTTCTCCCCCCTCATCCCCTATGTGTGACTGGATTGCTGGAGTGGATTGGATTTGGGTTTTCCTTTCTTGCAGATCAGTTAGGCTCTTATAATACCACAGCAGGTTAGGCTCTGGTTAAATAATTTTATCTGGGAGCAAGCTTTGTTAAGAACAGAGTATTCTGGTATGTTTCAAAATGGTTTCTTTCCCTTCCCTTTTCTGGAAGCATAAGGAGATTTTTCTCTGGTATCTACTGTGGGAACCTGATTGGACTCTTAGAGGTAAATGCCACAATATTGTGGCAGCCCTCTTATGACTGCAAACACCTGGCGTTTTTTTTTTTTTTTTTAAGTTTATTTATTTTGAGAGAGGGAGAGAGAGAGAGAGAGAGAGAGAGAGAGAGAGAGAGAGATCCAGCGAGCAGGGGAGGGGCAGAGGGAGATGGAGAGAAAGAATCCCAAGCAGGCATTTTGCTGTCAGTGCAGAGCTCAATGCAGGGCTCTATCTCACAACCCTGAGATTATGACCTGAGCTGAAATCAAGAGTCAGATGCTTAACTGACTGAGCCACCAAGGCACACCTTCCCTGGAGTTTTTAACTCTCAAGAGTTGTACATGCAGCCTCCAGCACTTCATCAATGACAGTTCAGGTTTCACTACCCCAGGACTGGTTTCAATGGCAGTTTCCTCTTGTGACTCTTTCCTTAAGTAAGTGTAATGACTTATATTCGCCTGTCTGTCTCTCCAATCCTGGGGCAGCAGTTTGCCCTGTGTTCTCCAACTCTCTTAGGTATCTAAGAAGAATCATCGGTTTTTCAGTCTTTTTAGCTTTTTAGTTGTTAGGACAAAATGGAAATTTCCAAGTTCCTTATATGCAGAACTGGATTTAAGTTTATTTTGAAATAATAGGTTACAGTTTTTATTTTTGTTGTAGGCTTCACTGTCTGGCTTGCTTTATTGTCCTTAGTGATATTATTTGGTGGTGGTGGTGGCAGTGCTTTTCCTCCTCCTCCTCCTCCTCCCCCCCCTCCTCCTCCTCCCCCTTCTCCTCCCTCTTCTCCTCTCCCTTCTCCTCCCCTTCCCCTCCTCCTCCTCCTCCTCCTCCCCCTTCTCCTCCCCTTCCCCTCCTCCTCCTTCTCTGTCTTCTTCTTTTTGCTGTATAATAACTGTATAGGATTAGATTGTGATCCTTTTGTATTGCCCTTTTTATGACAAAATAGTTTTTTTTGAACTTTAAGAAGAAACTTTCCTTTAAGTTCTAACGTAATTTCTGTTTTGTTTGTTTGTTGTATGTGTGTGGACCTATGTGTAGTTTCTGAAAATATCATGGCTTACTTTCTGAGTTCTCATACTATGGTCCGCAGCACCTCCTTTTTAACGTGGAGTTGTTTTCTCTCTCTTTTTCTCTCCAGTTTTGATTCTGTCTTCAAGGAGTTTCTTCTAAATTTTGGGCTTTGACCTAGAGGGGAGCATTGGCTACTTCTGGAGTTCATAGATCCAGAATACTCCAGACCCTTCCAGTCCTACCAAGGATCCCTTGTATTCACACAGTATTGGAATATGCAAAACCCCTCCCAGGATTTAGGCTCTGTTTTTAAATTCTCTCTCTAAGCTTTCCAGGGAATGTTTTCACTTTTTTGTTTTATTCCTAACTATCAGATGCCTGATTGCTTTTATCTGTTTCCTCCTGCATAATTGCTAATACCACAGTGGTCTTATAGATGTCATTTGTTTTTTTCCCCATTCTTTCACATTTTGGATTTCCTGGGGATACCCTGTTATGTAATATTGTTATAGAAAATTAAAAATCTTTTCTAACTGTCGTGTCTGCTTTTATCCCTGGGTGCCCTCATAAAACAGCTTTGCCAGCAATATAGATTCACCAACTATTCCTAACCAAATTTCTGTGACTTCTGTATTTTAGGTGATATGTATTAGCTCAATTTGTTGATTAAAAATATAAGGGGGTACAAAAATGAAGTATCCTACATTCACATTAAGAAAGAAATAGAGGAACTTGAATTTTTAAGTATCAAAAGAGTTAAGGGTAATTTAAAATCGTTGAATAATATCTGACATAGCATATGGAAATAGTATATGTATGGAACACTATTAGTTTATGTAAACTATATACAGATAGTATTTGAAATAGAAAAAAGTGTCAAGTATAGGGATGATGTTTTCAAAAAGACAGATTTAATCTTGTTTTCTAAGAAAAATCTATTATGATTGTATGAATTGTATGGTTATAAACTTTTTAAATATGTAGTATTAAAGTAGGAGCTGTCTGAATACCATGGTTGCAATAAATTGGACTTTAGCAGAAGTCAGGGTTCATTATATATAACATTTAAAATACCTAGATTCTATTTCTCAGTAAATATGATTAAATTCATTTATATATATTTGAAAATAATATGTGATCCTATTCAGACTGGGAGCAAGATAAGGAGAGTCATAATCATCACTATTATATTATCGTTTCCTGAAAGCTTTATCTAATTTGATAATTTATGTAAGAGAACAAACTATGTATTTGTATGTTTTAGTCATAATTGGATTCAGTTCTCAGTAATAGAGAACTCCCAAAATGATGGCTTAAATTAGGCAAAATTTTCTTTTTCATATTTGAAGAGTCAGTATTCCAAGAAGTCCAGGCCTGTGACTCTGCAAAAAAAATCTGGTCCCAAGTTGTTGTCTGGCTCTTTAAGAAGAAGTTTGCCAACCTCTGCTATGTAGCCTCTCCTGATAGCCCAAGAGTAAGGCTAATTGATACCTCAGAACCCAGGTTTGTTGGGAATGAAAGATGCTAGGAACCTGTATAAGTAGAAGCATAAGTGCTGCTACAAATAAGAGCATTTATTGAATCTCAGTTTTAGAATCAAACTTTCCTACTTGATGCTGAACTGCTGGACAGCTGACATTCTCTTCTCCAGTTAGTCCCTCATCTCCACTCTATTCTCTGGAGAGGTTAAATTAAACACTCCTTACACTACAGACCTGGGATATTTTATGGTGGGGTGTATTTTAACAAAACTGTAGGAATTTGTTAAAATTTTATGAGATTTCCAGTTACCTTATCTACAAAATAGTAGTCTTTTATTCTCCGGTATGGAGATTAAATATTTCTTTCTGGAGAAACTGCCATCTCAAGATAAAATCCTGACAGTTGGGGTTCTTCCAATGAAACCACAATCAGATCACCCCACATCAAACTTAGTTGAGAGCTTGTTTGGAGGTTCTAGCAAGGGAACACAGCTATTCATTTACCCTTGACCAAATAACAGTCCTTCTCTATCAGAATAAATCATCCTTTCTCCTAGCATACAGCTTTGGGAGGCATGCATATGGAGTAGTGAGGGAGGAGGGGAGTACTTGCCTAGCCACCCAGATCAGCTGAATCAACCCTGTGATCAATGGGGTGACAGACGTACAAGCAGATCAAGCCAAAAAAGACCCCGAGTAGTCAAACATTCTTGAAAAATAGAGTTGGAGGTATCATAATCCAGACTTCAAGTTATACTACAAAGCTATAGTAATCAAAAAAGTGTGGTACGGGCACAAAAACAGACACCTAAATCAGTGGAACAGAAGACACAGAAATGAACCCAGAACTATATGGTCAATTAATCTTTGACAGAGCAGGAAAGAATATGCAATGGGAAAAAGACAGCGTCTTCAACAAATGCTGTTGACAATATTGGACATCTACATAAAAACAAAAAATGAAACTGGATCACTTCCTTACATCATACACAAAGATAAATTGAAAGTAGATTAAAGACCTAAATGTGAGACCTGCATCGATAAAACATCCTAGAAGCGAGCTCAGGTAGTATTGTCTCTAACATTGGCCTTAGCAACATTTTTCTAGATATGTCTTCTGAGTCAAGGGAAACAAAAGCAAAAATAAACTATTGGGACTTCATCAAATAAAAATCTTCTACACAACAAAACAATCAACAAAACTGAAAGACAACCTACGAAATGGGAGACGATATTTGCACATGACATATTCAATAAAGTTTCAGGTAAAGAAGATGTTATATAAATGTAAAGTGAATATTATTCAGCTAAAAAGAACAAAATCTTGCCATTTGAAACAACATGGATGGAGCTAAAGAGTATTATGCTAAGTAAAATAAGTCAGAGAAAGATAAATACCATATAATTTCACTCATATGTGGAATTTAAGAAACAAAACAAATGAACAAAGGAAAAAAAATAAAGAGGAGACACACCAAGAAACAGACTCTTAACCATAGAGAACAGACTGATGGTTACCACAGCCAAGGAGAGGGGAGAATGTGTGAAGTAGCTAACAGGGATTAAAAAGTACACTTATCATGAGGAACACTGAACAAAGTACAGAATTGTTGAATCACTGTATTGTATACCTGAAACTAATATAACACTGTATGTTTACTGGAATTAAATTTAAAAACTTAAAAAAATTTAGTTGGTAATTACTCAAATATAGAGAAATATTTAATATGTTTTACTTAGAGTTGAAAGGACAGCCAAGGATCATTAGATGTTGATTAATGCCTCTGTACCTGTAGACTAAAACAAACAAAATAAAGGAATGCAGGTTAAGAGAGAGTTTGGGGAGATTTTTCCCTCTAATACTTGCAATATACTTTTGTTGGGCATGTAATTTTAGGCTGGTAAATATTTTCTATTGATTCATTGAATGTATTTTTATCTTTTTTGGCTTTCATTGTTGTTGTTGAAAAGTAAACTATCAGGCTACTTGTTCCCCTATAGGTTATCTTTATTTTTTCTCTTACTACATGTAAACCTAAGATATCTCCACTTTCTGAAGGTGTTTACTTTGACACTTGTCAGAATCTATTCCTTTTTATTATCCAACTTAAGATTTGCAGACTTTATGCATCTAGGAATTGGTTTCTCCTTTATCAGTTCTGGATGATTTCTAGTCATCAGGTTATTGATAACCTCTCCAAAACATTCTTCTTATATGAAATTATCTCTTTGCAATGGTGGTATCTAAGTGTATTAACAGGTTGACCACAGCAGAGGTCATGGTCACAGACTAATATTTCTGTATTTGGAAATACTCTTGGCTGAAGTTTTGTTCCTATGGATTCCAAGCTCTTACTGGGGAGGATAAACAGGCCTCTGTTGAGTTTTAGTCTGGTTTTATTTTCTTTTGTTTATCTTTTCTTTATATATTATGAGTACATTTTAGTAGTTATCTTGGTTGGGACTCTTAAGTATTGTTTTGATTTTAAAGATCACTTATGAAGAATGATCTTATTACTCTTATAACTCACTTAGGATGACTTCTTTTTTTAGTTTTTTATTTCAACTTTTAATTTAAATTCTAGTTAGTTAACATATACTATAATATTGATTTCATGAGTAGAATTTAGTGATTCATCACTTACCTATAACACCCAGTGCTCCTCACAAGTATACTCCATAATCTCCATTTCCTATTTAACCCATCCCTGTACCTACCTCCCCTCTGGTAACCATCAGTGTGTTCTCTATAGTTAAGTCTGTTTCTTGTTGTTTTTTTTTTTTTTTTTTTTCTCTCTCTCTCTGTCTCTGTCTCTCTCTTTTTTCCCCCTTGTCTATTTTGTTTTTTGGGGGGGAGGGTAATAAAATTTATTATACAATGTCACAAGAAAAAAAACACAAATAATCCAGCTAGCTATATGAATCATGCTCATAGCTGAAATAGTGAAAAAGTTATAAGAATGATAAATTTTTTGAGCTCACAATAAAAATGTTAAAAGTACTATAGTACTGGTGGTAGCAGAGATGGTCATGATGAAAAATACCACAGTAATTTTCAGTGACTAACATGTTCTTTGCATGTATAATCTCATTTAATTTTAAATTTATGAAGTAGATACTATTCTTATCTCCAGAGAGAAAGAAAAGTTATGTGCTCTGGGTTACCCATTTTAGTCCCATCCAGAATTAGAACTGTTTTTTTTTATTATTTTTTATTTTTTAAAATTTACATCCAAATTAGTTAGCATATAGTGAAACAATGATTTCAGGAGTAGATTCCATAATGCCCCTACCCATTTAGCCCATCCCCCTTCCCACAATCCCTCCAGTAACCCTCAGTTTGTTCTCCATATTTGAGTCTCTTCTGTTTTGTCCCCCTCCCTGTTTTTATATTATTTTTGTTTCCCTTCCCTTATGTTTATCTGTTTCGTCTCTTAAAGTCTTCATATGAGTGAAGTCATATGATTTGTGTCTTTCTCTGAGTGACTAATTTCACTTAGCATAATACCCTCCAGTTCCATCCACGTAGTTGCAAATGGCAAGATTTCATTCTTTTTGATTGCTGAGTAATGCTCCATTTTATCTATATACCACTTCTTCTTTATCCATTCATCCATCGATGGACATTTGGGCTCTTTCCATACTTTGGCTATTGTTGATAGTGCTGCTATAAACATGGGGGCGCATGTGTCCTTTCAAAACAGCACACCTACATCCCATGGATAAATGCCTAGTAGTGCAACTGCTGGATTGTAGGGTAGTTCTATTTTTAGTTTTTTGAGGAACCTCCATACTATTTTCCAGGGTGGATGCACCAGCTTGAATTACCACCAACAATGCAAAAGAGATCCTCTTTGTCCACATCCTCGCCAACATCTGTTGTTGCCTGAGTTGTTCATGTTAGCCATTTTGACAGGTGTAAGGTGGTACCTCATTGTGGTTTTGATTTGTATTTCCCTGATGATGAGTGATCTTGAGCATTTTTTCATGTGTTAGTTGGCCATCTGGATGTCTTCCTTGGAGAAGTGTCTATTCATGTCTTTTGCCCATTCCTTTCCTGGATTATTTGTTTTTTTTGGATGTTGAGTTTGATAACTTCTTTATAGATTTTGGATACTAACCCTTTATCTGATATGTCATTTGCAAATATCTTCTCCCATTCTGTCGGTTGCCTTTTAGTTTTGCTGATTGTTTCCCTCGCTGTGCAGAAGCTTTTTATTTTGATGAGGTCCCAGTAGTTCATTTTTGCTTTTGCACAGAAATCAGTTGCATTCCTATACACCAACAATGAAGTGACAGAAAGCGAAATCAAGGATTCCATCCCATTTACAGTAGCACAAAAAAAAAAAAAAACATAAAATACCTAGGAATAAATCTAACCAAAGAGGTGAAAAATCTATACACTGAAAACTGTAGAAAATTTATGAAAGAAATTGAAGAAGACACAAAAAAATGGAAAAAAAAGATTCCATGCTCCTGGGTAGGAAGAACAAATATTGTTAAAATGTCAATACTACCCAAAACAATCTACATATTCAATGCAATCCCTATCAAAGTAACACCAGCATTCTTCACAGAGCTAGAACAAATAATCCTAAAATTTATATGGAACCAGAAAAGACCCTGAATAGCCAAAGCAATCTTTAAAAAGAAAACCAAATCGGGAGGCATCACAATCCCAGACTTCAAGCTATACTACAAAGCTGTAATCATCAAGACAGTATGGTACTGGCACAAGAACAGACACTCAGATCAATGGAACAGAATAGAGAACCCAGAAATGGAGCCACAAACGTATGGCCAACTAATCTTTGATGAAGCAGGAAAGAATATCCAATGGAATAAAGACAGTCTCTTCAGCAAGTGGTGCTGGGAAAACTGGACAGCGACATGCAGAAAAATGAACCTGGACTACTTTCTTATACCATACCCAAAAATAAACTCAAAATTGATGAAAGACCTCAACGTAAGACACGAAGCCATCAAAATCCTCTAGGATAAAGCAGGCAAAAACCTCTTTGATCTTGGCCACAGCAACTTCTTACTCAACACGTCTCCACAGGCAATGGAAACAAAAGCAAAAATGAACTACTAGGACCTCATCAAAATATTTTGTTTCTTAACTTCTGCATATGGATGAAATTATATGGTATTTTTCTTCTTCTGACTGACTTATGTCACTTAGCATGATATTCTCTAGCTCCATCCATGTTGTTGCAAATGCCAAGATTTAATTAATTTTTATGGCTGAATAGCATTCCAGTGTGTGTGTGTGTGTGTGTGTGTGTGTGTGTGTGTATATATATATATATATACATATATATATATCTTCTTTATCCATTCATCAATCAGTAGACATTTAGGCTGTTCCCATAACTTGGCAAATGTAGATAATATGCTGCTATAAATATCAGGGTGCACATATCCCTTTGAATTAGTATTTTTGTGTTCTTTGGATAAATTCCCAGTAGTGCAAATTACTAGATTGTAGGGTAGTTGTATTTTTAGCTTTTTGAGGAAACTTCATACTGTTTTCCAGAGTAGTTGCACCAGTTCGCATTCCCACCAATAGTGCATAAGGGCTCCTTTTTCTCCACATCCTCGCTAACACCTGTTGTTTCTTGTGTTGTTGATTTTAGCCATTCTTGACAGGTGTAAGGTGATATCTCATTGTACTTTTGATTTGCATTTCCCTGAGATGAGTAAGACAGCATCTTTTCCTGTGTCTGTATGTCATCTCTGGGTAAATGTCTCCTGCCCATTTTTAATTGGATTATTCATTTTTGGGGTGTTGAGTTTTATAAGTTCTTTATGAAGTTCTTTATGTTTTGGATTCTGAACCTTTACTGAATATGTCATGTGAAAACATTTTCTCCTATTCCATAGGTTGTCTTTTAGTTTTGTTGATTGTTTGTTTTGTTCTGCAGAAGATTTTTATTTTGATGAAATCCCAATAGTTTATTTTTGCTTTTGTTTCTCTTGGCCCAGGAGACATACCTAGTAAGAATTGGCTACTGTTGGTATCAAAGAGTTTATGCCTGTGTTCTCCTTTAGGGTTTTTATGGTTGCAGGTCTCACATTTAGGTCTTTAATCCATTTTCAGTTTATTTTTGTGTATGGTGTAAGAAAGTGATCCAGTTTCATTCTTCTGCATGTAGCTGTCCAGTATTACCAACAGCATTTATTGAAGACCCTTTTTTCATTGCATATTCTTTCCTGTTCTGTCGAAGATTAATTGACCAAATAGTTGGGGATTCATTTCTGAGTTTTCTATTCTGTCCCATTGATCTATATGTCTCTTTTTGTACCAGTACCATACTGTTTTGATCACTACAGCTTTTTAATATAACTTCAAGTCCAGAATTGTGATGCCTCCAGATTTGCTTTTTTCTTCAAGGTTGATTTGGCTATGCAGGATCTTTTTGTGGCTGCATACACATTTTAGGTTTTTTGTTCTAGATCTGTGAAAAATACTGGTGGTATCTTCATAGGGATTGCATTAAGTGTGTAGATTGCTTTGATTAGTGTAAACATTTTAACAATATTTGTTCTTTAGATCCATGAGCATGCAATGTCTTTCCATTTGTTTGTGTCACTTATCAGTTTCTGTCACAAGTGTTTTATAGTTTTCAGAGTACAGGTCTTTCACCTCTTCGGTTAGGTTTATTCCTATTAGGTTTTATTTCTATTAGGTTTATTCCTACCTTATTGTTTTTGGTGCAGTTGTAAATGAGATTGATTCCTTGATTTCTCTTTCTGCTTATTCTTTATTTCTGTATGTTGATTTTATATCCTGTGACTTTACTGAATTTATTTATTTAATTAAAAAAATTTAACATTTATTTATTGTTGAGAGACAGAAGCAGAGCATGAGCATGGGAGGGGCAGGGAGAGAGGGAGACACAGAATCTGAAGCAGGCTGCAGGCCCTGAGCTGTCAGTACAGAGCCCGACACAGGGCTCAAACTCACAAACAGCAAGGTCACAATATGAGCTGAAGTCAGATGCTTAACCAACTGAGCTACCCAGGTGCCCCCTGAATTTATTTATCAGTTCTGGCAGGTTTTTGGTGGAGTCTTTTGGGTTTTCTATATAGAGTATCATGCCATCTGAAAATAGTGAAAGTTTGACTTCTTCCTTGCAGATTTGGATGCCTTTTATTTCTTTTTGTTTTCTGGTTGCTATGGCTGGGACTGCCTGTAATATGTTAACTAATAGTGGTGAGAGTGGACATCCCTGTCTTGTTCCTGACTATAGAGGAAAAGCTCTCAATTTTTCCCATCGAGGATCTTAGCTGTAGGATTTTCATATATGGCCTTTATTATATTGAAAGTATTCTCAGTCTAAACCTACTTTTTGAGGATTTTTATCATGAATGGGTGTCGTATTTTGTTAAATGCTTTTTCTGCCTGTATTGAAATTATCACATGGTTCTAATGCTTTCTTTTATTAATGCAGTGTATTACATTGATCAATTTGTGAATATTGAACCACCCTTGCAACCCAGAAGTAAATCCCACTTGATTGTGGTGAATGATTTTTTTTAATGTGTTGTTGGATTTGATTTGCTAATATTTTATTGAGAGTTTTTGTACACATAGGATGAATTTTACTAGTTGCATTTCATTTTCATCACCAGCTGTATTGGTAGGAAATTACCTAGATGCTATGATAGCCTCCAACTAAGCTACCCAGTAGGCTATTTCACAAGTAACAGAATAGAATGCCTCCCAGACCAAATTAATCTGTTTGAATCATAGTTTATTTAATTTACTTAAAACATAGAGTAAGAAATAAAGGAGGAAGATGGGGGTAAAAGTGGAGTGAAATGACCACACTATCTGAATACTGTGTTAGGCAAAATTCCTATGTTTTGTCTCTCACTCTGTTCTATCAGGCCTCACTGATGATGATTGGTGGTAAAGGATCAGAATTAAGGATGAGTGAGGGTCTTCAGCAGTCAGAAAGTATTCTGGATGGAGCCAACACACTCTTGATTTATTAGAGAGATGCAGGAACAAGTGTGCCTCACCATAGGTATAGAGTAACTGATAACCTACTAAGCAGTTTTGAATTTTACTTGCATGTTTTGAGCATAGCATGCTTGGGGTCATATTAGGTTGCTGATGGATGCTTGATTTGGTGGGAGACATAGCTGTCCATCTGGAGATGATGTGATCAATGCTCTGTGAATTTTTTAAGATGTTACTTCATTCTCTGATACCTTTCTATCTATAAATAATACTCATTTCATCCTTTATATCAACCAGTATGTGTATACACCTGTTTCATCTATTCTGTCTAGTGAGTTTTCCAGGTTACTAGCTTCATTTCTATCTATACTTAACACATCTTATGAATTTTACCTATATCTCACACTTGCTTATTCAGTATCTATACTTGGCATCTTATCAGTTTCTTTTATCCAGGGACAAGCTAAGTCTAAGAAAGCAATTTTCTTCCTCTGACAACTTGTAGAGTGAGGAGAATAGTGATGTCAGTGGTTATTATAACTCACCTTTACACTGGAGGTGCATTCCATTGGATCCTGGATTTTGGGAATGTTTCTCTGTATAATCTCCATTCTGATCAGACCTTACACTCTCCTCTACTTGTGTACTCAAGGCTATCCATAATACCAAAGGTCCAGATTATCTGAGTGAAGTAAATGCCCTAAGGCTGAAAGATGGATTCAAAGCCCCTGATTTTATTTTTGGATTGTTGCTTTAATTTGAGTTTAGATTCTAAGGAATACATACATATTTTTTCCTCACCCATGAATTATATTTTATCCATATTTTTTTTCATGTTTTTAACAAGAAGATTGGTCAGGGTATCAGTCATACTTAGGAAATTAAATTTATAACTTGGGTTTTTATGAAGTGAGAAATGATAAAATGGATTACATAAATTGGTCTAGATTTCTGAATTAAGGTATATGTTTATGAGAAAGATAATTGCCACGAATTTTACCTCTTTACACTCTAGTTAAAATAAAAAGGGTCTTACCAAGCATCCACTCTTATATCATCTATATTCTTAAATTTGAATAAAGTGTTTCTTAATATTAAAAATAAACTTAGACAAATCAATTATTGATAATTCTACAGTGTTAATCATCAATTATTAAATATTATATAATTGATAAGATTCAGAGAATAAAGGGGCACCTGGGTGGCTCAGTAGGTGAAGTGTCTGACTTTGGCTCAGGTCATGATTTTGCGGTTCATGGGTTCGAGCCCTGCATTGGGCTCTGTGCTGACAGCTCAGAACCTGGAGCCTGCTTAAGATTCTGTGTCTCCCTCTCTGTCTGTCCCTCCCCTGCTCGCACTCTGTCTCTCTCTCTCAAAAATAAACATTAAAAACGTTTTTTTAATATTCAAAGAATAAAAGATTATATAAATAAAACCAGTTGTCCTTTGTGTCATCAGCAGTTTTGCTTGCCTCCTGTACATTTAAGTGTTCCTCATTATGTGCAGTATGATTTGGGTTGATTGATGACATACTTCACACCCAGATGAGTAATTTCTTATATCAGGCTGTATGTTTTATTAGGATTATTTTGATTATCTTAATAGAAGTAGAAGAAATAAAAGAATATCCAAGACAAACTACTGTAAACAATAAAAGGGATACATTGGTTTACATGACTGAAATGTCCTAAAGAAATTGTTTTAGAATCCTGAATAAACTCTGAATTCTACCCTACCCTGAACTTAACCTTTTGATATTTAAACCATTTTGAACCTGTTGTGTTTAAAAAGAAGTGGACACTATAAGGAATAGACTTCACAGTGTGAAATTGATAAACTGGGGTAGAGGAGAATCATAAAGAAGAAGGAACCTGTTATCCTAGGCAAGGACATTGGTAATCATTTTTACAGTGTTAAGAAATAGTTTGTTGAGCTGTTTATTTATATTATACATTGGCTTTTGCCTGCAGAGAATGAAGTTAGATTAGTAGGAAAAATGCCAGATATTGATGTGATTTGATTGCTTCTTATGGTCTATAGTGGATTATTTTAGGAAAGACACATAATTAGTTGAAATGAGTATAAATGAAAGCAGTGAGAGGAGGAAATATGATTTTGCTAAAAAGGGCAAATCTATAGTGATTTATAGATTTATAACTGATCCATAATTCAGTTTCATGAAATGTTGTTAATTTGGGAGTCTGTCAAGTAGAAAAGATGATTTATTTACCCCAAACTGAAGTTAGGATTTGGAAAGATAGAAAGGTAAGCTGCTAGAAGAAATTAAAACCTACTATTAAGTATTCTCTGCTTGACTTAAGAGATAGTAAACATCACTAGGAAAGTAAAGCCTCCAATTCAGTCAGTGATAGTACCTTATGAAATATTAGTGGAAGCCTAGTCAGAGCCCAAATGAAGATACAGTTATTAAACTGAATCCTGCAGGGAGGGCAGAGCATAATAATAATGTTTTGTTGGTTTTTGTTTTTTGTTTTGTTTTGTTTTGTTTTTCCCCCACTTTCAAAGATTGGCTTGTTTTAGGGGGTGGCCAGTAAAAATACAGATTGCTTACTAAGTGTTTAAGGGAATTGAATGGCCAGATAAATCTAAAGCTTCTCTAAAAATGTTGATTTTCCTAAGCCCTTTGGCATATTTAGTATTACAGATTGTCAGGACATAGTCTGCTACAGAAACATCTCCTATACAGACATCCTTACGACTGACTGTTCAACTCAGGGAGAGGGTAGAATACAAGGGAGTACCTCCAAGAAAGCCCAATGAAATGCTCGCAGGTTCACTGACCAGGTAACACAGGACCACCCAAGCAGGAACCTTCCTGCCTTTTGTTTGGCAGGATGTGCTCTGTATTGTGCACTAGTGTCCACTTTATATATCTCTGTGGTCATTCTGCTTTTTACTCTACATTATGTATTCGTAGGTTGGTTGAGGATAGGTAATTGATATTTATCCAGATTTCTTGAACCATGAATTACCATAGGTCATGAACTTAGATCTGGATTCGATATGTTTTTTGGATTCTCCCTTTTTGAAGTAGGGGCGCATATGTGTCATCTACACATTGCCAATTTTGCATGTACATGTATGAGAAGGAAAGTGATATTGATGTTGATACCCAAAGAGATAGATTTTAATAGACATTTTTGTTGTATCAGTAACACCTATGTTATACCTCATTGTTGTGAAAAGTAGGATAAATCAAACACTCAGGTGTAGGGGTGGGACTAGATTGCTCTGAGCCAGTCAGAAAAAAATTTGTGTCTCTTGTCAGAGGGATTGATAGGTTTATACTAGCCAGTCTATACTAGTTCCCTGGCCAGAAGGATTAATTTGGGTTTGGTTCAAGTAAGCATGAGGTACAGGGCTTTGGTTTAGTTTGGTTTGGTTTGGTAATCATGTATCCTCTATTCTCTTTCTCCTGGATGATTGCTATAGTCCTTTTTTTTTTTTTTTTTTGGCCCATTTTTGTAACATTTTGCCTGGTTTGACATATGGGAAAAGGGTGAGCCAAGAGAACCCCAGAGGAATGGGACTTAGCCCCAGACAAGCCATGCCTAGATTTTTCAGTTTTGGAAACCAGTCACTACTCATTTGTGCTTCACCTAACTTTGGGGTTTTGTTTCATGCAGCCAAAAGCTATTAGTTGATAAGTATGTTTATTAGAGATGTATTTGTTGAATTATTGAGTAGTAAACAAATTATCTGTAGGGGCTTGATTTAATTATAACTAGTATAAAATTAGCAAAATATTTCAAGTATAGCTCTCTTGTATGTAACTTCATTTTTTAACTTTATTTTTAAGGGTTGTAAGTTGTAATAAACAGTTGCTACATGTACAATACCTTAACCAGTTTGATTATAGCCATTGTCACATATTTTCAATGTTGAAATTACTCGAACACTAAAAATAAAGTGAAGTTAATTGCTCTTGCCCAATTTTGAGCAAGTTTTTCTTGAGAAAAGCATTTTGTAACTTTAATTCACTCGGAAGTAGATGCTTATTTTGTTGAAAGTATATCACATATATTTTATTTGTATATCAATTATGCATTCATTATTTATTAAATTTTTAAGATTCCTGATACTTTTACTTTCTTTTCTGGACATTATGTTGGATATTGGAAAACTCTCCTGAAATAGCTAGCATTTTGACATAAAATTATTATTTCTTCTCTGATGGTCACATAGCAACTTATGTTATTATCAAATATCAAATTATCTGGGTTTAAGTAATGCCTTACAGCTTTTATCATCAGTGATTTTAGAATTTTTGATGGTTGCTCAAAGAAAATGAGTATATCAAAACGGAAAAAAGTCTTGTTATAAAGAGTTTAATTTTTTTGTTTGTACTATAAGAAACATGGAAGACTTAGAGATTAAATGTATCAAATCAAATTTGCTTTTTAATTTTTATTAGCCATTAGGCAATTCTTATTAAAAACTTCCTCGTGCCCCCTTTTTCAGTTATTAAAAATCAAATTGTTTCTGTAGCCAAATATCATTAACTACTGTGAATTTTTTTGATGTTATCCAAAGTTGGCAGTGGACAAGAGTCAGTAGACATGAATTCAAGTGTTTGTTTGGCATGATGTGCCAAACATTTTATGTAGTCTACCTCATCTAATCCTATAAACAATCCTGTAAATGACTTTCCTGAGGTTATAAAGCTAGTAAATTATAGATACTCAAGTCTATATCTTATGAATCAGAACTAAATAAGACACTTCTATTATTCTGCTACCACTTGCTAAAATCCTGGGGAAATAATATTCCTTTCATTTACAGTCATGTTTGTATATGTATATATGTGTCTATATCTAGATATGTATATATGCATTTGTTTTCCATTCTGCCCCAGAAGTCTCTAAGGTAGAACGGAAGTGAGTGTGTGTGTGTTTGTGTGTGCACGCGCGCACGTGCAAATGTGTGCTCATGCACGCGCACGCACGTGTTTGGACATATCTGTATATCTTAGAATGTAACACAGGTCGCAGTTGGGCAAACTGAAGCCTATAGGCAGACAGAACCAGATATGGCTTATAAGCCAAAAAGAATGGTTTTTCATTCCTACAGTAAAAACTAGGTATATTGAAGATAGCAGTAGCACAAGTGTTTTTCAGAGTAAATCTTATTTTAAATGATAAATTTAGGTCAAAATTCTTTTGAAAAAAATTTAGTAAGGCAAATTTGCCAGATATAGACAATTTAAATAGTATCTAGCTTTATATAACGTGGGGATCATTAATCATAATGTGTAAAAACAAAGTATATATTTAAGCCAATGTTATCTAAAGTTTGCAGCTTTAAAATTACATTTACTTAGTTTAATGCTGTTTTGGATCACAAATGTGCTTTTTCTACTGTTTGCTAACCATAAATCATCTTTATTAGAATATTACTAAAAGATCAATAACATTTTATGATTAGGTAAATAATTTTAGTAATTTAATATCAATGGATTGTGTCTGGTCTTATGTTCATCTTACTGAGTTGAATAATAGCTCTACTTAAGTTTTCACATTTACACTGAATTTATTTTCTTCATTTCAAGTTTATGCAGAATAATTTTAATTGTACTATATAAGATGTCTTAATTCC
The DNA here is from genome assembly GCF_007474595.2 of Lynx canadensis. Classification (NCBI taxonomy): domain Eukaryota; kingdom Metazoa; phylum Chordata; class Mammalia; order Carnivora; family Felidae; genus Lynx; species Lynx canadensis. Next base: position 61,492,442 of record NC_044310.1, on the reverse strand, counting down.
ATTGAAACTCAGGATAGAAAAATGGACTGCTATATTGAGTCTTTTTAGAAATTAGTTTTCCATTTTCAGAAGTGGTACAAGAAGCAAAATATTTTGTATGTTTGTTTTCTTTCAAAGTGAATGGGATTCTACATATACACACTAGTGAGTTTTATTGTCTTCTTTTTATCCTCATTAAACTCAGTAGCAGACTAATGGCATAGACAGGTAAATAGACTCATTCCAACATCGTGTGGGTGAGTCTTCCTACATTTGGGGCAGGGACAGCATATCCACGAGCAGGGTCAGGAAGTGTAATAACATCAGCATGGCCTTGGTGCGTGCCCTGATGGTTTAAGCTATCAAAGCAGGATCACCATTGTCTGCCTCCTTTTATTTATTCAGATGAGTACAGTTCTGACTCTCATAAGCAAGCATTTGTGGCCATTTCAGAAACAATTATCTTTGAAAATATATAATTCAAAAGAAATCACATGCAGCATGTGGCATTTAAATTCAAGCTATTCCAACAGCCAACTTTGTATCTATGACCTATAGGTTTTGATTCCTTAATTCAGAGGACAGTCTGTTTTAAAAAGTCAGACTAGGGGCGCCTGGATGGCGCAGTCGGTTAAGCGTCCGACTTCAGCCAGGTCACGATCTCGCGGTCCGTGAGTTCGAGCCCTGCGTCGGGCTCTGGGCTGATGGCTCAGAGCCTGGAGCCTGTTTCCGATTCTGTGTCTCCCTCTCTCTCTGCCCCTCCCCCGTTCATGCTCTGTCTCTCTCTGTCCCAAAAATAAATAAACATTGAAAAAAAAATTAAAAAAAAAAAATAAAAAGTCAGACTATCTCATTACAATGAAGCATTTCCTTGGGGGATTGAGAAGAGATGTAATTAATTTTGTTTGTGGAAGGGCAAAGAATAATTTCAGGAGGTCATGCTTAAAGTTGAGCTTTAAAACTTCCTGAGGAATATGTGTATCTCATTATCTCATTTAATACTGTAACTAAGAACTTGAGAAGCAATATTTTTCAATAGTACTTACTTCTTCCTTTAGATAATAATTCTCAGTTACTGTCTCTAGGATTAAATAATAAAACTACTATTAAGTTATATGCTGCTTCTTTAATAGTGAAAAACAGTAGTTGTAATGGACTAGGCAAATTTTTTACAGAGCAACAGAATGTACCCAAGATTTTGCCAAAATAATTTAGCATTATTTATTTAAGACTAGATATGCATGATGAAAGAATCTCTGAGATTAAGCATATCTCTATAGAAGCCTCAAAACTAAAAAGCAAAATAAGATTGAAGAAAACTACGATGTCACATACAATAAATATGGGGACAACTAGAAAAGGTATAAAATACATGTAGAGAGAATCCCAGAAGCAGAAGAAATAAAGGAACAGAAGAAATATTTGAAACAAGTACAGTGGATAATTTCTCCCAATTATTGTCAGACACCAAACCATAGATCCAGGAAAATCAGAATACCAAGCAGGATAAATGCCAGAAAACCTACACCTAAGCATATCACATTCACACAACAGAAAAATCACAACAAATTAAAAATTCATAGAAAAGTCAGAAGATAAAACCACCTTACTATGGAAGAGCAAAGAGGGGTGCCTAGGTGGCTCAGTCAGTTGGGCATATGACTTCAGCTCAGGTCATGATCTCACAGCTCATGAGTTCGAGCCCTGCATGGGCTCTGTGCTGACAGCTCAGAGCCTGGAGCCTGTTTCAAATTCTGTGTCTCCCTCTCCACCCCTCCCTTGCTTTCACTCTGTGTGTCTCTCTCAAAATAAATAACATTTGGAAAAATTTAAAAAAAAGAAGAGCAAAGAATTATGTCTGACTTTTCCTTAGAAACCATGAAAGCAAGAGTGGAGTGAAATATTCAAAGTGTTGAGAGAGAAAACCACCAACCTTGAATTCTGTATGCTACAGAATTATCCTTAAAAAGTGAAGGAAAATAAAGACTTTCTCAGACAAACAAAAACTGGGGGAATTTGTTGCCATTAGACCTGACCTGTAAGAAATGTTTAAAAAAGTTTTTAGAAGGAAAATGATATAGGTTAGAAACATATCTAAAGGAAGAGCATTGAGAAAAGAATAAGTGAAGGTAAAATAACTTATTTTTTCTTAATCTAACAGACAATGTTTATTCAAAATAATATATTATGATTTGTATACATTAATCAATATAGTATTGTTTGAAATTAGACTTAGGTTAATTGTAAATACATGTTGCCAACTCTAGGGTAGCTACTAAACAAAATAATAAGAAAAAGTGTAACCAATTTTAAGCAAGCAAAGAAAATGAAATCATGAAATGCTCAGTTAAAATCAAAAAAGAGGAAGAGTGAAGACAAGGTAGGAACAAGAACAAGGGCAATAAATACAGTAAGAATATGGTAAATATGAATCCCAATATATCATTAATTACTTTGATTACTGGTGGTCTAATAAATGTACCAATGAAATACAGAGATTGTCAGAGTGGATTGAAAACAAGACCCAACTATATATTGTCTACCAAAAGCTGCCATAAGTATAAAGGCATGTATATATTAAAAGTAAATGGATGGAAAGGCACCTAGGTGGCTCGGTTGAATGTCTGACTTCAACTCGGGTCATGATCTCATGGTTCGTGGGTTCGAGCCCCATGTTGGGCTTTGTGCTGACAGCACAGATCCTACTTCAGATTCTTGGTCTCTCTCTGTGTGTGTGCCTCTCCCCTGCTTGTGCTTTCTCTCTCTCTCTCTCTCTCTCTCTCTCTCTCTCTGCCTCTCCCCTACTTGTGCTCTCTCTCTCTCTCTTTCTCTCTAAAAAATAAATAAACATTAAAAAAAAAAAGTAAATGTATGGAGAAAGGTATACCATGCTAATACTAATCAAAGGAATGCTGGAGTAGCTATATTAATTTTGGACAGAGAACATTTCATAGTAAGTTATCAAGATAAAGAGGGAATTACATAACAAAACTAGGGTAAATGTTCCAAGAAGATATAACTATCCTTAATGTGTATGCAACAAATGACAGAGCATCAAAATATGTGCTAGAACTACAAAAGAGAAATAGATGAAGACATCAATACCTGCCTATCAGAAATAGATCAAGCAGGCAGAAAATCAGTAAGGGCGTAGTTGTCCTCAACAATTTCACCAACTGGATATAATGGGCATTTATAGACCATTTTATGGAACAACAGTGGAATCCACATTCATCTCAAGCTCACCATGGTGCATTCAGAAAAATAGACTGATACTAGCCATAAAACACAACGTTAAAAACCTTAAAAGACTAGGAATCATTTAATATCTACTGTCAGACACCAATGGAATACAACTACTCTCAATACAGACTACATCAATAACAGAATTATAGCTAGAAAAAATCCCAATTACTTAGAGATTAAACAGTTCTAATACTTCTAAACAGCACATGGGTCAAAGAAGAAGTTCAAGGGAAATTTTATAGTATCTTGAACTAAGTGAAAATGAAAGCAACTTACCAAAATTTATGGGATGTAGTGAAAGCACAGCTTAGAGGGATATTTATAGCACTAAATACAGATATTGGAAATGAAGAAAGACCTAAAAACAATCATCTAAGTTACCACTTTAGGAAAGTAGAAGAAGAAGATCAAAGTAAATCTAAAGTAAGAATTAATAATACAAATTAGAGCATGAATCAGTGAAACTCAATACTAACATATTCTTGCCTTAGGTTACAGCAACCATGCTCCTTGTATTTACCCAAAGCAGTTGTAAACTTATGTCTACACAAAAACTTGACATGGCCATTTATAGAAGCTTTATTCATCATTGCGAAAAACTGGAAGAAACCATGATATCCTTTAGTAGGTGAAGGGATGAATAAACAATATGGTACATTCAGACAATGGGATAATTTCATTAGCGAGAAGAAATGAGTCATCAAGCCATGAAAATACATGGAGGGAACATAAATGTATATTTCTAAGTGAAATAATTCAAAAGGATACATATTATATGATTCCAACTATATGACATTTTGGAAAAGACAAAACTACAGAGATAGTAAAAATATCAGCTGGTGTCAAGGTTGGGGAGGGAGGAGTGAATAGGTAGGGCATAAAGGATTTTTCAGGGCAATGAAATACTATTTATGTTACATAATGATGGATACATGTCATTATATATTTGTCCAACTCACAGATTGTACACACCAGAGTGAATCCTAATATAAAATATGGTCTTTGAGGGGTAATGATATGACAGTATAGGTTCACCAGTTGTAACAGATATTATTCTTGTGGGGGATGTTGATATTGAGGGAGGCTATGCATATGTAGGAATAGGGGTTGTACAGGAAATCTCTATGTCTTTCAACTTTGCTGTGAACCTAATACTGCTTTAAAATATAAAATCTATTAAAATAATTTAAAAAATTGAAAAAGTAGCACACAGTGTCATTAAAGATTTTGGTTTAAGGGATTACATGAAGAGTGTTCAAACCTTATTCATTCACTCCCTCCATCTTCCTTTTCCCTCCCACTTTCTCCCTCCCTCCTTCCTTCTTTGATAGGTTGAAGTCAAGTTCTAGTTTTTTAATAGCAATCACAATTCCACAGTTGTTAAGATCTTACATATATATTTTTATAGTTCATTCAAAGTTGTTGATTGTGTGAAACCTGATGTATCAAATAGTACATGAACTTTTGTTGTTTTGTTTAGTTAAAATAAAGTATTATGAATCAGATAGGAGTGGATAAATAAATTGTAACACAGGAGGTTTTTGAATTTGTGATCATTTTTCTCCTATGATTATGCTAGATATATGGCCTATTAAATGTGTCATTTTTATGCAGATAATTATAAAGTCCTTCTAGCTCTTAGGTACTGACAATTGAAAACAAAATCATGGGGTGCCTGGGTGTCTCAGATGGTTAAGCATCCGACTTGGTTCAGGTCATGATCTCATGGTCTGGGGTTTCAAGCCCTCTGTCGGGCTCTGTGATGACAGCTCAGAGACTGGAGCCTGCTTCAGATTCTGTCTCCCTCTCTTTCTGCCTCTCTCTCTCTCTCTCTCTCTCTCTCAAAAATGAATAAACATTAAAAATGTTAAAAAAAGAAATCATAAATGAAAAAATACAGATATAAATTTTATATTTAAAAAATACTTAAGACATCTTTCACAGACAGTGAAACAATAAACTTAATTTAGAATTTTAGCATAAAGTAATAAGGGTCCATTCCTTTCCCAACTGTTTCATACTGTTGGAGTGTGAAAATGAGATGAAGTGGTTTCCCTCTTCAACCTTAGCTTCTGTTTGAATGGTGGTGAAGAGAAAAAGAATGAAAACAGGATAAGGGAATTTTATACTTAAAATTAAAAAAGAAAATACTAAGAACAGGCTTCCTAGCATACCTCTTTAGGAAAAGATTAGAATAACCAAAGCGAAAGCAAAATTGTGAGTGGTGAGTGAGAAAGTAGATAGAACTCATTAATCCTCAAATAAGAATAGTGCCAACCACATAACCAAGAATCCTGAGAATTTTTGCCATTTCTAACATATATTGAATTAGATATTTATTCTTTTCAGATGTCTACGCAATTCCTTATTTTGAAATTGCTGATAAGCTTCCCCCAGAGTGCCAGAACTCCCCTGGGAAGATGCTACTGATGTGTTAATAGATCTCTGAGTGGGATGAGAAGCACTCTGACCAGGGAGTAAGGAGACCTGGCCTGCCCTTGCTCCAACCTTTGGCCCTTGAGTGAGTTGACTCTCCTTGAGCCTCATGAAGTAGGGACAGTTGTGAGTATGAACTGTTCAGTGCTCAGCAGTAATTGATGGATATCAGCACTTTACAAATGTTAGTTCTTAGAAGGTATTAGGATTCCTGTGATTCCACAGTTCACTATTTTCTATTAAAATTATTATCTTTCTGATAACAGATTTGGCAAGGGAGCTAGATTCTATAATTTTAAAAAGTAGTCTTTCTTCCTTCTTCTAGGGTAATTCTGTTAAAGGAAATGCCTTTACCATGGAAACCTTATATTACAAAGAATTTTACATTCCTTAAAAAAAAAAAAAGCCGCCATCTGGCTTGCTGGCAAAACTCCTTAGAATCCTAAAATATAGGGGGAAGTGTTTCCTCCTCTGTTTTTTTGGACGAGTTTGTGAAGGATTTTATTTCTTTAAGTGTTTGGTAGAATCCACTAATGAAGCCGTCTTGGCCTGGGCTTTCCTTCATGGCAATATTTTAAATTACTGATTTAGTTTTTTTGTTTTCTTGAAGGGGTTTAGGATAAAATTTGGGTAAATTACTAATTTAGTTTTTATTTCCCCACTGTGAGAGTTCTATTTAGATTTTCTGTTTCTTTTTTAAGCTAGTTTGGTAATTTGTGTCTTCTGGGGAATTTTTTTCCAGTTCATCTAAATGGCCTCATTTTTGGTGTAATGCCATTCCTAGTATTCATTCTGTTATGATACTTTTAATTTCTGTAAGGTCAATAGTAAAATAGTCACTTTTATTTTTTTATTTTAGTAATTTATGACTTCTCTTTTTTTTCTTAGTCAGCCTTGCTAGAGATCTGCCTCTTTTTTCGTGGTATTTACAAGGAATCAAGTATTAATTTCATTGATTCTCTATTTTTTTTCTGCTTCACTGATTTCCGCTCTGATCTTTATTTCCTTTCATTCTGCCTGCTATGGGTTTGCTGCACTCTTTTCTTCCCCATGTTTCTTAAAGTGGAATCTTCCTTGCTTTTATATAGCTCCTATGTCCTTTCCCTTTCTCTGTGCTTTTCACTTTATATGTTTATATATGTGTATATTGTCTTTATATATTATATTATGTATTATATATATACACAAACATCTTTAAGAAGATAAGAGGGGCACCTGGATACCTCAGTTGGTTAAGCATCCAACTTCAGCTCAGGTCATGATTTCACAGTTCTGTGGGTCTGAGCCCCACATCAGGCTCTGTGCTAACAGCTTAGAGCCTGGAGCCTGTTTTGTGTTCTGTGTCTGTCTATCTGTCTGTCTCTGTCCCTCCTCTGATCATGCTCTCTCTCTCTTTCTCTCTCTCTCTCAAAATAAATAAATAAATAAACATTAAAAAAAGATAAAATGCATTTTTACTTTCTTTTATAATTACTTATATAATTGGAATTACTGTTGCTTTTATTTTCTTCATGTAAGTTTGAGTATTGTGTGCTGTCAGTTCTTCTACCTAAAAAATGTCCTTTGCAATTTCTGTAAAGCAGCTCTGCTAGGAAGAATTCTCTCAAGTCTTTATTATCAATAAATAAAGGAGACATCTCCACAATTACAAATAAAGTAAAAAAAAAAAAAATATATATATATATATATATATATATATATTGGACTAATATGTGAAACCCTGAAATTTTAAAATCTAGAATAACTTCTCAACTGGTTTCCTGTGATGTATTGATACTCCCACGAGGAGTTACAGGTGAGCCATCAAGGAAAGCCTGGGGCAGCAATAATCCTCTGGACATTTTGGCAGGTTATTTCCCAGACGGAAGTTGCTTTGTTTTCACTAATAAACGATATAGTTTCCTTTGTGTGCCATGACATGAAAAAGGTTGGGAGGCGCTATGTACTAGAACAGAGTGATACCTACGCAATACAAACTATCCATTTTGACCCAAGAAGAATATAATATCTCTGCAGGCCAATAAACAGTAGAATAAAGAAGTACCATTTTTTATTTTTTTTTAATTTAAAACATTTTTTTTTCCAGTATATGAAGTTTATTGTCAAATTGGTTTCCATACAACACCCAGTGCTCATCCCAAAAGGTGCTCTCCTCAATACCCATCACCCACCCTGCCCTCCCTCCCACCCCCCATCAACCCTTAGTTTGTTCTCAGTTTTTAAGAGTCTCTTATGCTTTAGCTCTCTTCCACTCTAACCTCTTTTTTTTTTTTTCTTCCCCTCCCCTGTGGGTTTCTGTTAAGTTTCTCAGGATCCACATAGGAGTGAAACCATATGAAATCTGTCTTTCTCTGTATGGCTTATTTCACTTAGCATAACACTCTCCAGTTCCATCCATGTTGCTACAAAGGGCCGTATTTCATTCTTTCTCATTACCATGTAGTACTCCATTGTGTATAAACCACAATTTCTTTATCCATTCATCAGTTGGTGGACATTTAGGCTCTGTCCATAATTTGGCTATTGTTGAAAGTGCTGCTATAAACATTGGTGTACAAGTGCCCCTATGCATCAGTACTCCTGTATCCTTTGGGTAAATTCCTAGCAGTGCTATTGATGGGTCATAGGGTAGGTCTATTTTTTAATTTTTTGAGGAACCTCCATACTGTTTTCAGAGTGGCTGCACCAATTTGCATTCCCACCAACACTGCAGGAAGGTTCCCGTTTCTTCACATCCTCTCCAGCATCTATAGTCTCCTGATTTGTTCATTTTGGCCACTCTGACTGGCGTGAGGTGATATGTGAGTGTGGTTTTGATTTGTATTTCCCTGATGAGGAGCGACAATTGAGCATCTTTTCATGTGGCTGTTGGCCAACTGGATGTCTTCTTTAGAGAAATGTCTCTTCATGTTTTCTGCCCATTTCTTTACTGGGTTATTGTTTTTCGGGTGTGGAGTTTGGTGAGCTCTTTATAGATTGTAGATACTAGCCCTTTGTCCGATATGTCATTTGCAATGTCTTTTCCCATTCCGTTGGTTGCCTTTTAGTTTTGTTGGTTGTTTCCTTTGCTGTGCAGAAGCTTTTTTATCTTCATAAGGTCCCAGTAGTTCATTTTTGCTTTTAATTCCCTTGCCTTTGGGGATTGTGTCAAGTAAGAAATTGCTGTGGCTGAGGTCAGAGAGGTCTTTTCCTGCTTTCTCCTCTAGGGTTTTGATGGTTTCCTGTCTCACATTCGGTCCTTTATCCCATTTGAGTTTATTTTTGTGAATGGTGTGAGAAAGTGTTCTAGTTTCAGTCTTCTGCATGTTGCTGTCCAGTTCTCCCAGCACCATTGTTAAAGAGACTGTCTTTTTCCATTGGATATTCTTTCCTGCTTTGTCAGAGATTAGTTGGCCATACGTTTGTGGGTCTAGTTCTGGTGTTTCTATTCTATTCCATTGTTCTATGTGTCTGTTTTTGTGCCAATACCATGCTGTCTTGATGATGACAGCGTTTGTAGTAGAGGCTAAAGTCTGGGATTGTGATGCCTCCTGCCTTGGTCATCTCTTCAAATTACTTTGGCTATTTGGGGCCTTTTGTGGTTCCATATGAATTTTAGGATTGCTTGTTCTAGTTTCGAGAAGAATGCTGGTGCAATTTTGATTGGGATTGCATTGAATGTATAGATAGCTTTGGGTAGTATTGACATTTTGACAATATTTATTTTTCCAATCCATGAGCAGGAATGTCTTTCCATTCTTTATATCTTCTTCAATTTCCTTCATAAGCTTTCTATAGTTTTCAGCATACAGATCTTTACATCTTTGGTTAGATTTATTCCTAGGTATTTTATGCTTCTTGGTGCACTTGTGAATGGGATCAGTTTCTTTATTTGTCTTTCTATTGCTTCATTATTAGTGTATAAGAATGCAGCTGATTTCTGGACATTGATTTTGTATCCTGCAACCTTGCTGAATTCATGTATCAGTTCTAGCAGACTTTTGGTGGAGTCTATCAGATTTTCCATGTATAATATCATGTCATCTGCAAAAAGTGAAAGCTTGATTCATCTTTGCCAATTTTGATGCCTTTGAATTCCTTTTGTTGTCTGATTGCTGATGCTAGAACTTCCAGCACTATGTTAAACAACCAGCGGTGAGATTGGACATCCTGTCGTGTTCCTGATCTCAGGGAAAAACCTCTCAGTGTTTCCCCATTGAGGATGATGTTAGCTGTGGGCTTTTCATAAATGGCTTTTATGATCTTTAAGTATGTTCCTTCTATCCCGACTTTCTTGAGGGTTTTATTAAGAAAGGGTGCTGAATTTTGTCAAAGGCCTTTTCTGCATCGATTGACAGGATCATATGGTTCTTCTCTTTTTTTTTGTTAATGTGATGTATCACGTTGATTGATTTGCGAATGTTGAACCAGCCCTGCATCCCAGGAATGAATCCCACTTGATCATGGTGAATAATTCTTTTTATATGCTGTTGAATTCGATTTGCTAGTATCTTATTGAGAATTTTTGCATCCATATTCATCAGGGATATTGGCCTATAGTTCTCTTTTTTACTGGGTCTGTCTGGTTTAGGAATCAAAGTAATACTGGCTTCATAGAATGAGTCTGGAAGTTTTCCTTCCCTTTCTATTTCTTGGAATAGCTTGAGAAGGATAGGTATTATCTCTGCTTTAAATGTCTGGTAGAACTCCCCTGGGAAGCCATCTGGTCCTGGACTCTTATTTGTTGAGAGATTTTATGACTGATCAATTTCTTCGCTGTTTATGGGTCTGTTCAAGCTTTCTATTTCCTCCTGATTGAGTTTTGGAAGCTTGTGGGTGTTTAGGAATTTGTCCATTGCTTCCAGGTTGTCCAATTGTTGGCATATAATTTTTCATAGTATTCCCTGATAATTGCTTGTATCTCTGAGGGATTGGTTGTAATAATTCCATTTCATTCATGATTTTATCTATTTGGGTCATCTCCCTTTCTTTTTGAGAAGCCTGGCTAGAGGTTTATCAATTTTGTTTATTTTTTCAAAAAACCAACTCTTGGTTTCGTTGATCTGCTCTACCGTTTTTTTAGATTCTATATTGTTATTTCTGCTCTGATCTTTATTATTTCTCTTCTTCTGCTGGATTTAGACTGTCTTTGCTGTTCTGCTTCTATTTCCTTTAGGTGTGCTGTTAGATTTTGTATTTGGGATTTTTCTTGTTTCTTGAGATAGGCCTGGATTGTAATGTATTTTCCTCTCATGACTGCCTTCGCTGCATCCCAAAGCATTTGCATTGTTGTATTTTCATTTTCATTTGTTTCCATACATTTTTTAATTTCTTCTCTAATTGCCTGGTTGTCCCATTCATTCTTTAGTAGGGTGTTCTTTAACTTTCATGCTTTTGGAGGTTTTCCAGACTTTTTCCCATGGTTGATTTCAAGCTTCATAGCATTGTGGTCTGAAAGTATGCATGGTATGATTTCAATTCTTGTATACTTATGAAGGGCTGTTTTGTGACCCAGTATGTGATCTATCTTGGAGAATGTTCCATGTGCACTTGAGAAGACAGTATGTTCTGTTGCTTTGGGATGCAGAGTTCTAAATATCTGTCAAGTCCATATGATCCAATGTATCTTTCAGGGCCCTTGTTTCTTTATTGACCATGTGTCTAGATGATCTATCCATTTCTGTAAGTGGAGTGTAAAGTCCCCTGCAATTACCACATTCTTATCAATAAGGTTGCTTATGTTTGTGAGTAATTGTTTTATATATTTGGGGGCTCCTTGTATTCTGCGCACAGACATTTAAAATTTTTAGCTCTTCCTGATGGAGAGACCCTGAAATTAATGTAGAAAGCCCTTCGTCATCTCTTGTTACAGCCTTTCATTTAAACTCTACTTTGTATGATATAAGTTGGCTACTCCAGGTTTCTTTTGACCTCCAGTAGCATGATAGATAGTTCTCCATCCCCTCACTCTCAATCTGAATGTGTCCTCATGTCTAAAATGAGTCTCTTGTAGACAGCAAATAGATGGGTCTTGTTTTTTTTATCCATTCTGATACCCTATGTCTTTTGGTTGGCGCATTTAGTCCATTTACATTCAGTGTTATTATAGAAGATACGGGGTTTAGAGTCATTGTGATGTCTGTAGGTTTCATGCTTGTAGCAATGTCTCTGGTACTCTTGTGTCACAGGATCCCCCTTAGGATCTCTTGTAAGGCTGGTTGAGTGATGACGAATTCCTTCAGTTTTTTTTTGTTTGGGAAGACCTTTATCACTTCTTCTATTCTGAATGACAGACTTGCTGGATAAAGGATTCTCGGCTGATATTTTTTCTCTTCATCACATTGAAAATCTCCTGCCATTCCTTTCTGGCCTGCCAAGCTTCAAAAGAGAGATCAGTCACGAGTCTTATAGGTCTCCCTTTATATGTTAGAGCACGTTTATCTCTAGCTGCTTTCAGAATTTTCTCTTTATCCTTGTATTTTTGCAGTTTCACTATGATATGTCGTGCAGGAAGATCGATTCAAGTTACTTCTGAAGGGAGTTCTCTGTGCCTCTTGGATTTCAATGCCTTTTTTCCTTCCCCAGATCCGGAAGTTCTCAGCTATTATTTCTTCAAGTACACCTCAGCACCTTTCCCTCTCTCTTCCTCCTCTGGAATACAATTATGGTATATTATTTCTCTTCAGTGCATCACTTAGTTCTCTAATTTTCCGCTCATACTCCTGGATTTTTTTATCTCTCTTTTTCTCAGCTTCTTCTTTTTCCATAATTTTATCTTCTAGTTCACCTATTCTCTCCTCTGCCTCTTCAATACAAGCCGTTAGTTGTCTCCATTTTATTTTGCAGTTCATTGATAGCATTTTTTAGCTTCTCCTGGCGTTCCTTAGTCCCTTGATCTCTGTAGCAAGAGATCTCTGCTGTCCTTTATACTGTTTTCAAGCCCAGTGATTAATTTTATGACTATTATTCTAAATTCACTTTCTGTTATATTGTTTTAAATCATGTTTGATCTGTTCGTTAGCTGTTGTTATTTCCTGGACGTTTTTCTGAGGGGAATTCTTTGTTTCATCATTTTGGATAGTCCTTGGAGTGGTGAGGGACTTGCGGGGCACTTCCCCTATGCTGTCTTGAATACTTGAGTTGGTGGGCGGGGCCGCAGTCAGACCTGATGTCTGCCCCCAGCCCACCGCTGGGGCCAAAGTCAGACTGGTGTGTGCCTTCTCTTCCCCTCTCCTAGGGGCATGATTCACTGTGGGGTGGCTGGCCCATCTGGGCTGCTTGCACCACTGCCAGGTTGTGCTGGGGATCTGGCATATTAGCTGCAGTGGATTGGCAAGGTGCACAGGGGTGGGAGGGGCAGGCTCACCTCACTTTTCCTTCAGAGATCTGCTGCTTCAGGAGGGGCCCTGCGGCACCAGGAGGGAGTCAGACCCGCTGGAGGGATGGATCCGCAGAAGCACAGCGTTGGGTGTTTGTGCGGTGCAAGCAAGTTCCCTGGCAGGAACTGGTTTCCTTTGGGATTTTGGCTGGGGGATGGCGAGGGAGATGGCACTGGCCAGCGCCTTTTTCCCCACCAAGATGAGCGGGGCTCAGCAACTATCCCTCTCACTTGTCCTCCAGCCCTCCCGTTCTCCAAGCAGAGCTGTTAGCTTATAACCTTCCAGATGTCAAGTCCCACTTGCTGTCGGAACACACTCCGTCCGGCCCCTCCCCTTTGCAAGCCAGACTCGGGGGCTCTGCTTGGCCGTTGGGCCGCCCCTCCGCCCCGGCTCCCTCCCGCCCGTCCCTGGAGCGCACCACCTCTCCACCCTTCCTACCCTCTTCTGTGGGTCTCTTGTCTGTGCTTGGCTCCCGAGACTCCGTTCTGCTAGTCTTCTGGCGGTTTTCTGGGTTATTTAGGAAGGTGTAGGTGGAATCTACGCCACCATCTTCTCAAATTGTTTTTCAAGGAGTACCATTTTTAAAGACACTATGCCTAGATGGTTTTATCACTGAATTCTGTTAATCTTTAGCAATATTATGTATATAACGATTCTTTCTCAGAGGAAAATTTAAAATACCAGTCATTTTATAAGGCTTGTATACTCTTGTTTTCTAACACATGATAGAATAATGAAAATGAAAATTATCACCCAATATCAGGAATATGTGTAGATACAAAAATTAAACATTAATGAATCATAATGTCCAAAAATACATGAGAAGTTAATAGATCATGACCAAATAGGGTTAGATCCAGGAATGGGGGACCATATGTAGGCAGTGTATTTAAGTTAAAGGAAAAAATGGAGGCATACTAATAAGGGCCTAAAAATTAATTTAATGAAATTCAGCAACCATGTATAATTAAAGTGAGAATAGTATAGGACTGGACTATTTACTGAAGACCATCATACTAAATTTTGAAATGTTAATGCAGTAAAAATACCAAATTTTAACATTGTTTTGGAATTTCAAGTTTATATCATAAAATAATATTGAAAGGGTTTTATTTCCGAAAATAAAGAAATCATGTTTTTACGTGATGTATTTATACATAACGGTAAACCAAGAGACTAATAGAATTAATAAATTAATTTGGCTGATGACTGGATATAAAAATATATAGAAACAAATATTAATATTAACCATGTTTTAAGGTAGGAATTCATATAATACAAATGATCTCCTTTCCAACTTCATTTTTTATTTATTTTTATTTAAATTTTTTATGTTTATTCATTTTTTGAAAGACAGAGGCAGTGCACAAGCAGGGTGGGGTGGAGACAGAGGGGGACACAGAATCTGAAACACACTCCAGGCTCTGTGCTGTCAGCACAGAGCCCTATGAGGGTCTCAAACTCAAGAACCTTGAGATCATGACCTAAGCTGAAGTTGGCTGCTCAACCGACTGAGCCACCCAGGCGCCCCTCCAAGTTCATATTTTAACTTAAAGTGATTTTAATTAAAAGACTGGTTTTGTAGAAACACTGGAAAATTTGCTTTTTAAGTTCCTGAGGAAAATAAAATTACTCCTCAAGCTCTTATAATCAATATTTGTTCATATTGACATATGATAGAGAAATTAGGTGAACAGAATAAAGAGTTCTAAAATGATCTGTGTATATAGGAGATATTTAAGTATGATAAAAATAATACTTTTGGGGCGCCTGGGTGGCGCAGTCGGTTGGGCGTCCGACTTCAGCCAGGTCACGATCTCGCGGTCCGTGAGTTCGAGCCCCGCGTCGGGCTCTGGGCTGATGGCTCAGAGCCTGGAGCCTGTTTCCGATTCTGTGTCTCCCTCTCTCTCTGCCCCTCCCCCGTTCATGCTCTGTCTCTCGCTGTCCCAAAAATAAATAAACGTTGAAAAAAAAATTAAAAAAAAAAAAAATACTACTTTAATTGATGGGAAAAGGATGGCTTGTTTTCTAATTGGTGATAGCAAAATTGGTTATCTTTCTGAACAAAACCATAAACTATTTCTCTATTGAACACCATGTTAATAAATATATGTTTTAACTGATTGTAATGATTATTTTTAACAATTTGATATACCTTTCTTTGTTTTACAATGGAAAAGAACTGAAAGGTAGAACTACATTGCAACTAGTCATTATCTTTTTGGTAACAAGTAGAGCTAAAGACTACATAACAGAACAGCTTTACTGTCTTAAATTAGTAACTTTGAATTACAAGATTTTCTCTTCTTGCTTGTATATTTGTAACTTATTAATGGTACATTATGTATTATTACAAAACTTTAATATTATGTAGTTGCTTAAAATTTTTTTTTTAATTTTTTTTAACGTTTATTTATTTTTGAGACAGAAAGAGACAGAGCATGAATGGGGGAGGGTCAGAGAGAGGGAGACACAGAATCTGAAACAGGCTCCAGGCTCTGAGCTGTCAGCACAGAGCCTGACGCAGGGCTCGAACTCACAGACCGGAGATCATGACCTGAGCCGAAGTCGGCCGCTTAACCGACTGAGCCACCCAGGCGCCCCTAAAATTTTTATTAATGTGTGAATTTAAAGCCCTTTGAAGATAATGTTTTATAGATTTTTTTTTCATTTTTGTTGTTTTTATTTATTTATTTATTAGGTTTTCAAGTTGCACCAAGGTTTTTTTTTTTTACTATGAAATTTATTGTCAAATTGGTTTCCATATAATACTCAGTGTTCATCCCAACAGGTGCTCTCCTCAATATCCATCACCCACACTCCCCTCCCTCCTACCCCCCATCAACCCTCAGTTTGTTCTCAGTTTTTAAGAGTCTCTTATGTTTTGTTTCCCTCCCTCTGTAACCTCTTTTTTTTTTTTCTTCCTCTCCACCATGGTCTTCTGTTAAGTTTCTCAGGATCCACATAAGAGTGAAACATATGGTGTCTGTCTTCTCCGTATGACTTATTTCACTTAGCATAACAGTCTCCATTTCCATCCATGTTGCTACAAAAGGCCATATTTCATTCTTTCTCATGCCACGTACTATTCCATTGTGTATATAAACCACAATTTCTTTATCCATTCATCAGTTGATGGACATTTAGGCTCTGTCCATAATTTGGCTATTGTTGAGAGTGCCGCTATAAACATTGGGGTACAAGTGCCTCTATGCATCAGGACCCCTGTATCCCTTGGGTAAATTCCTAGCAGTGTTATTGCTGGGTCACAGGATAGATCTATTTTTAATTTTTTGAGGAACCTCCACACTTTTTTCCAGAGCGGCTGCACCAATTTGCATTCCCACCAACAGTGCAAGAGGGATCCCATTTCTCCACATCCTCTCCAGCATCTATAGTCTCCTAATTTGTTCATTTTAGCTACTCTGACTGGCTGGCATGAGGTGGTATCTGAGTGTGGTTTGATTTGTATTTCCCTGATGAGGAGCGACGTTGAGCATCTTTTCATGTGGCTGTTGGCCATCTGGATGTCTTCTTTCGAGAAGTGTCTATTCATGTTTTCTGCCCATTTCTTCACTGTATTATTTGTTTTTCGGGTGTGGAGTTTGGTGAGCTCTTTATAGATTGTGGATACTAGACCTTTGTCCGAAACCATCAAAACCCTAGAGGAGAAAGCTGGAAAAAACCTCTCTGACCTCAGCTGCAGCAATTTCTTACTTGACACATCCCCAAAGGCAAGGGAATGAAAAGCAAAAATGAACTATTGGGACCTCATGAAGATAAAAAGCTTCTGCACTGCAAAGGAAACAATCAACAAAACTAAAAGGCAACCAACGGAATGGTAAAAGATATTTGCAAATGACATATTGTAGATACTTTGAAAGCATTCTAAAAGTATGTATGTTCTTTCTCATTGAAAAATTACGGTGATTGACAATTCCTTTGAATTTTGATGCTTCCCAATATTTTTTATTGAACCCATAATTTATAGCAAACTTTGATAGGTAAAAATTAATTTTTAAACAATCATTCTATAATTTTATTGATAATGCTTGTGCGTTGAATTGTGAATTAATAATTGAACAATTTATGTTGTTATTCAATACCACAGAGAAATATCAATTTTTTTTCTAAAATCCCACTAAAGTGCTACCTAGCCCTTTGTTCAGTGGAAGGAGCATTTGATCTAGTGAATATATGTCTTCATCTTAGAAACAAAAGACCCTTATATTAGCTTTCTTTCTAGTCTCCAAATTTCAAGCCATTATAGTATTCTTTAATATGTGATCCCACTTTTACAGAGTTATAAAGGACAGAATGAATCATATAAGCAAAATCATGCAGTATTTGTCTTTCTGTGATGGTTATATTTAGTTAACGTAATGTCCTCAAGATTCATCCATGTTGTTGCATATTGCAGAATTTGCTTTTTTAAAAGGCTGATTGATATTCTGTCGTGCATATATACCACATGTTTTAATCCGTTCATGTGGCAGTGGACATTTGTTTCCATACCTTGGCTATTCTGAGCAGTGCCACAATGAATATGGGAGTAAAACTACATATCTCAAGTTCTTTTTGAGATCCTGATTCACTTCTTTTGGTAAATACCCAAAAGTGAAATTGCTGGATCATATGGTAGATCTATTTTTCATTTTTTGAGAAACTACCATACTGTTTCATAGTGGCTGCACTATTTTTTACCTCACCAGTGATGTGTAGGGTTTCATTTACTCCACATCCTTTCCAATACTTGTTTTTTTTTTTATATAATAATACCAATCCTGAAAGATGTGAGGTGATATCTCATTGTGCTTTGATTTGCATTTCTCTGATCCTTAGAGATGTTGAGAAATTTTTCATACATCTATTGGCCATTTGTATGTCTTCTTTGGAGAACTCTCTTTTCAAGTCCTCAGCCATTTTTAATATATGGTTATTAGTTTTTATTGTTGTTTTGTGTTTTTGTTTGTTTGTTTATTTTTTACTCTTGAGTTATAAGAATTCTGCATAACTTGGAAATTAACTGCTTATCAGATAGATGTTTCACAAATGTTTTCTCCCATTCAGTAAGTTGCCTTTTCACTCACTTGGTTGTTTCCTTTGTTGTGTAGAATCCTTTTAATTTAACATAGTCTCACTTGTCTATTTTGCTTTTGTGCCTGTACTTTTGGTCTGTGAAATCATTGCCAAGACTAATGTCATGAAACCTTTTCCTCTGTTTTGTTCTAGGAATTTTACAGTTTCAGGTCTCACACTGAAATCTTTAAAATATTTTGAGTTGACTTTTTATGTATAGTGTGACCTAAGGTTCCAATTCCATTCTTTCACATGTGGATATTCAGTTTTCCCAGCACCATTTTTTGAAGAAAACTCTTCTTTGTCCATTGTGTGTTCTTGAAATCCTCATTAAAGATCAATTGACTGTGTATGTGTGAATTTGTTCTAGTCTCTCTCTATACTGTTCTATTGTTGTTTTTCTCATATTCAACTACTATACTGTTTTTATTGCTATAGCTTTATAGTATATTTTGAAATCAGAAAGTGTGATGCCTCCAGTGCCTTATTATTATTTTCAAGATTGATGTGGCTATTTGTGATCTTTTATGGTTCCATATGAATTCTTTTTTTGTATTTCTGTGAAAAATCCATTGGTACATTGATAAGGATGTATTGAATCTATAATCACTTTGGATATATGGACATTTAATATTAATCTTCCAGCCATAAACATAATCCATTTGTGTCTTCTTTAATTTCTTTTCATCCATGTTTTTGTTTTGTTTTTTTCATTTATGATTTTATTTTTAAGTTTTTACTTAAATAGTTAATGTACAGTGTAATATAGTTTCAGGTGGACAATATAGTGATTCAGTAATTCTATACAACACCGGGGTGCTTATCACAATGTGCTCCTCAGTACCCATCACCTATTTAACCCATCCCCCATCCACCTCCCTTCTGGTAACCATCAGGTTGTTTTTGTATAGTTAAGAGTGTTTCTTGGCTTACCCCTCTCTCCTTCTTTATCCCTTTGCTGTTTGTTTTGTTTCTAAATTCCACATATGAATGAATCATATGGTACTTGTTTTTCATCAATATTTTAAGTTTTGATATAGAGGTATTTTCATCTCCTCAGTTAAGCTGATTTCTGGTTTTTACTCCTTTTGCTGCAGTTGTTAAGTGGGATTGTGTTCCTAATTTCATTTTTAGATAGTTTGTCATTAGTGGTACACCTGATCTTAGCCAAAAGGCCGAGAAGTTGATTTTTGTCATTAGTGTATAGAAAATCATGTTGATTTTGTATCCTGCAACTTTACTGAATGGTTTGTTAGTTCTACCAATTTTGTTAAATAGAGTCTTGAGGATGGTTTAATATAAGATCATATTGTCTGCAAAAAGGGACAGTTTTTACTTCTTTGACTCTAATTGGGCTTCTTAGCTCTAGGTGTCCATTTTCTTTCCTAGATTTAGGAAGTTTCAGCCATTATTCTTTGAACACACTTTCTGGCCCTTTCTCTCTTTTCTCCTCCTGGGACCTCTATAACGCATATTTTAGTCCGTTTGTTGGTACTTTGTAAACTCCCTGAAGCTTTCTTCCCTCTTTTTTATTCTTTTTGTTTTGTTCCTCTTACGGAATTACTTTCAATGACTTGTCTTTGAGTTTGCTGATCTTGTCTTCTGTTTGATGTAGTCTATATTGAACCACTCTAGTGAAAATTTTTCAGTCAGTTTTTGTGTTCTTTAGCTCCATGATTTCTGTTTGGTGCTGTTTTTTTTTTTTTTTTCCCTCATATCTCTGTGTTGAAATTCTCATTCTGCTCCTGTATTATTCTTTTGTCCTCAGTGACATCTTTATGACATTTATCTTGAATTCTGCATCAGGTAACTTATATCTCTTTCATAAAGGTCAGTTTTTGGAGTTCTTACTCCTTTGTTTGAAACATCCCTTGCCTGATCTTCATTTTCCTTGATTCTGTGTTGCTTTTTGCACCTTTGACAAAGTAGGCACATATCCCAATTATTATAGCAAGACCTCATACAGGAAATACCCTCACCAATCAGCCTGGCAGTGTTTCTGGTGGCCTCCCAACCTTCATAATAATTCAGCCTGCTTTCTGTGTTCTCCGTATTCGCCCAAGTTCCTAGAGTACACCAGGTCTCATTAGTGTACTGGGACAAGTGCAACTGAAGCCGTTCCTCAGATATCCTCAGAAAAGTTGGATCACTAGATGTCCAACTATTACTCTTCCAAGGAGAAGCTGAGAGCTAGAGATTTTGTTTACTTGCTCTGTGCAGAACTGGAATGGGATATATGGTGACTGCCAGCCCAAATCTTTGTCTCTGTTCTCACTAGTCCCTAGACAGAAAGGTTATGCCAGGTCTTGTCAGCACTTTGAGTATAGGCAAGTCAGAAGCCAGTCCTTTGGGGCAGCCCCGAGAAAAGTGGTATTGTCGGCAACTGTGGTTTCTCCCTGCTGAGCCAGGGAGAGGAAGTTGGGGCATTTACCAGTCAAAGCCACTGTCTCCATTTTCCTCAGGTGGACTGGCTAGACTCTGAGATAGGCAAAACAGAAGCCAGTCCTCTGGGGAGTCCCCTCTGAAGAGTTGGGAGCACTGGATATATGAACCAACTATTTTCCTTCCCTGAGAGAAGTTGGGAGCTACGGCTTCTCTTGCTGAACATACTATGCCACAAGTAAAGATTCTGGAGAGAGGATATTCTGAATCTCCTTTTTGCTTGAATGAGTAGTCTTGTTTCGTGTTTGCCAGGATGCAGGAGGCTTTCACTTAGTTTGTATATTTCTCACACTAGAAATTTGTGTGTGAATTGTTACTAAATTGGTAGTTTTGTGGGGTAAGGGAGGACCCAGGACTTCTTCCTCTGTTATCTTGCTGATTCATGCCTTTTAAATATTTGAGACTTGTCTTTTCTTGTTCTTTTTATTATTTATTTTTATTCCTCTTTTATACTATTTTATTTCTCTACTCATCTTTCTTTCAGTGTTTGCCCTAAGTTTTAATTTGGGGAGTAGGGGGTCACAGATTCCTTTGAGAATTCAATAAAAGCTGTGGGCACTATTCGCAGTATGATTTTTACATGCATAATCAAATAAAATTTGCTTACAGTTTCACTGGGTTTATGACCCTGAAGTTAAACTCTAGTGTTTGCTCTAACCTTTTTATTTTCACATTTTAGCATTATTCTTAAAAAAATTAAGTCAGTGTGAATTCCTGCATGGAGCATTCAGGATACCCTTCCCCATGATCCTTTGACTCCTTGAGATCTATACTGTCTCACACTGTCCAACAGGAATCTTAATGAATTAATGAATTCATTTATTAGAAACAACCTAATTTTTACAACCACCCCATTTTTTAAAACTCATGAGCTATTTGCTATTTTCTAAGGAGAGTTTTAATTTTAATAAAACTAGATAATTCAGATATTTGGCCAGTAGTTCAATAAGAAGCCAGTTACTAATTACAATATTATTTACAGGTTCTTAGGTAAAAATAAAATGGAATGAAAGTATTAATCAAATGTTTTTGAGATGAAATAAGTGATCTCTTTAAAATTTATTTTTAGTTGATTTTTTTTTCTTGTAATCCATGTTAATGAGTGAAAAAGAATCTCCCAACAAGAAGTTGCTCTAGTGTAAGTTCCATTAAGACCAGGAACTTTGGGGAGATACCTGGGTGGCTTAGTTGGTTAAGTGTCTGACTCTTGGTTTCGGCTTAGGTGGTGATCTCATGGATCAGATTGAGCCCCACCTCAGGCTCTGCACTGACAGCATAGAGCCTGCTTGGGATTCTCTCTCCCTTTCTCTGCCCCATCCCCATCTAAAAATAAATAAACTTAAAAAAAAAAGAACAGGAACTTTGGAATTTTTGAACATATCCCCAGAGTCAGGAAGTGTGCTTTGAAGAATACATGCTTGAGTTGTAAATGAAGAAGTAAATGGACAAATAACTGATGGAAGGAAAGTAAGTTCTTTTTTTTTTAATAAAGATTTTTTTTAATCCAAGTTAGTTAAAATATACTGTAATAATGATTTTAAGAATAGAATTTAGTAATTCATCTCTTACATATAACACCTAGTGCTCATCCCAACAAGTGCCCTCCTTACTGCCCATCACGTATTTAGCCCATCTGCCCATCCAACATCCTTCCAGCAATCCTCAGTTTGTTCTCCGTATTTAAGAGTCTACTATGTTTGTCTCCCTCTCTGTTTTATCTTATTTTGCTTCCCTTACCTTATACTCATCCATTTTGTTTCTTAAATTCCACATATGAGTGAAATCATATGATATTATCTTTGACTGACTTAGGAAATTAAGTTTTAATATCAACAGGTTGTGGAAGTAATTTGCACCTCTTCTAGTCTGCGGATGTACCTCCTATCAATTTTATAAAAACAAATCATTCCCTTGCCTTTGGGGATGTGTCAAGTAAGAAATTGCTGCAGCTGAAGTCAGAGAGGTTTTTCCCTGCTTTCTCCTCTAGGGTTTTGATGGTTTCCTGTCTCACATTCAGGTCCTTCATCCATTTTGAGTTTATTTTTGTGAATGGTGTAAGAAAGTATTCTAGTTTCATTCTTCTGTATGTTGCTGTCCAGTTCTCCCAGCACCATTGTTAAAGAGACTGTCCTTTTTTCCATTGGATATTCTTTCCTGCTTTGTCAGAGATTAGTTGGCCATACGTTTGTGGGTCTAGTTCTGGGGTTTCTATCTATTCCATTGGTCTATGTGGTCTGTTTTGTGCAATACCATGCTGTCTTGATGATGACAGCTTTGTAGTAGAGGCTAAAGTCTGGGATTGTGATGCCTCCTGCTTTGGTCTTCTTCTTCAAAATTACTTTGGCTATTCGTGGTCTTTTGTGATTCCATACAAATTTTAGGATTGCTTGTTCTAGTTTCGAGAAGAATGCTGGTGCAATTTTGATTGGGTTTGCATTGAATTTCATATTAAAATAATAAGTAAGTAAGTAAGTAAGTAAATAAATAAATAAATAAATAAATAAAATGTTACTAAACTAAAAAAAATTTAAAAATCTAGTTTATCTGCTATAAAAAATAAAATAAAATAAGTCCATGCTATCACAAGAAAAAAACAAATCATTCAATAAGAAAGTATCTTTTAAAAAAGGAAATGTATTAAAAATTAAAATTATCTATAAAATAGTCATGTATATTTAATAATTAAAATATCAAGAACAAAATAAAATAAAATATCAGAACACAAGATGATTTTAAAAAAACCTAAACACTCACAATGTTCACAGATAGGTTTCATATCTTTTTGTCCCTCTCTCCCTCCATTACTACTTTTGTTTCATTAAGTAGTTATTTTTTTTTTTTTTTAATTTTTTTTTTTTCAACATTTATTTATTTTTGGGACAGAGAGGACAGAGCATGAACGGGGGGAGGGGCAGAGAGAGAGAGGGACACAGAATCGGAAACAGGCCCAGGCTCTGAGCCATCAGCCCAGAGCCCGACGCGGGGCTCGAACTCCGGACCGCGAGATCGTGACCTGGTGAAGTCGGACGCTAACCGACTGCGCCACCCAGGCGCCCCTCATTAAGTAGTTTATAATGTAATGTTTACATTCCTTTAATGATGTTTTAATTGTATACATTTAGTTATTGCTTCTTCCCCATTCCTTTAATGATGTTTTAATTGTATATATTTAGTTATTCTTTCACCCCTCCCCTAGGGCTTAAAATATATACATTAACTTATTTGCTTTAGTTATATATGAGATTGTCTAGTGATATATAAAATGTTATTTCTATCTATGTGTATTTCCTTTCCTCCTTTTTGTGTTATTACTGTTATACATATTACATCTATGTATGTTACAAACACAACAGTACATTATTATATAATCACTTTATAAAATGTTTTGTACTTTAAAGGAGCTAAGTGAAAAAGAACAAATATATTCGTTGTATTTGTTATATTAACAGTCCAATTTATCGCATTTCTAGTTCCCTTCATTTTTCCTACGGATTCAAGTTACTATCTGGTTTTAGAAGAATTTGTGTTGATTCTTCTTTAAATATTTGATAAAATTTGGGACACCTGGGTAGCTCAGTCGGTCAAGCGTCCAACTTCAGCTCAGGTCATGATCTCACAGTCCGTGAGTTCAAGCCCTGTGTCAGGCTCTGTGCTGACAGCTCAGAGCCTGGAGCCTGCTTCAGATTATGTGTCTCCCTCTCTCTCTGCCGCTCCCCCTGCTTGCACTCTGTCTCTCTCAAAATAAAACAAAGACCTAAAAAGTATTTTAAAGAAAGTTTTGATAAAATTGACCAGGAAAGATATCTGGTTGTGGTGTTTTCTTCTTTGGAAGATTTTTGATTACTGATTATATCTTGTGATTAGTAATGGGTATATTCAGACTTTCTGTGTTTTTCTGATTCATTCTTGGTAGTTTGTATGTTTCTAAGAATTTCTCCATTACTTCCAGGTTGTCCACTTAGTTGGCAAATAGTTGTTCATAGTAGTCTCTTATAGTCCTTTTGGTATTTCTGTGGTATTAGTTGTAATGTCCCTTTTTACATTTATAATTTTGTTGATTTGGGTCCTCTCTCTTTTTTCCTTGTTTTTTTTTTTTTTTTTTTTTTTTTTTTTTTTTGTAGCTAAAGGTTTGTCAATTTTATTTATCTTTTCAAAGAACCAACTCTTAGTTGGTTATCTTTTCTATTGTTTTCCTGTTCTCTATTTCATTTATTTCTGCTCTAATCTTTATCATTTTTACCCATGGCTCACTTTGCTCTTCTTTTATAGCTCCTGAAAATGTAGAGTTAGGTATGGGTGCCTGGGTGGCTCAGTCCAACTCTTGATTTCAGCTAAGGTCATGATTTCAAGGTTTGTGGGATCCAGCCCCACACTGTTAGTGCAGATTCTCTCTGCTGGGATCTCTCTCTCTCCTCTTTCTCTGCTCCTCCTCTGCTCATGCTCGCTCTCTCTCTCTTTCCCCTTCTCCCTCCCTCTCTCTCCTCCTCTCTCTCAAAATAAATAAACATTAGAAACTTAAAAAAAAAGATGTAGAGTTAGATAGTTTTATTAGAGACCATTCTTGCTTCTTAAGATAGGCATTTATTGCTATGAACTTCTCTTAGAACTGTTTTGCTGCATCCCATAAGTTTTGATAGGTTGTGTTTCCATATGATTTCTCTTAAGATACTTTTTAAAAATTTTCCTTTAACTTTCTTTGAAACCATTGGTTGTTCATAGAATGTGTTTACTTTCTAAGGTATTTATTATTTTCCCAATCGTGCTTTGTGAGTCATACCATTGTAGTGAAAGTAGTTACTTGGTATGATTTCAATCTTATTGAATTTGCTAAGACTTGTTTTGTGGCCTAACATATGGTCTGTCTAGAAAATATTTTAGGTGCACAAGAGGAGAATATATATTCTACTGTTGTCAAATAGAAAATTCCTGTATTTGTCTGTTAAGTCCATTTGGTCTCTAATATTGTTCAAATTCACTGTTTCCTTACTGATTCTCCATCTGAATTGATCTATCTATTGTGAGAGTGGGGTTTTAATGCCCCAACTCTTATTGTATTGTTTATTTCTCTTTTAACTCTGCGAGGTTTGTTTTATGTATTAAGGCTCTAATTTGGGAAGTATTTCCAATTGATATATATTTTTGATTTATTGATTCCTTTATCATGATATAATGACCTTCTTTGTCTCTTCATAACATTTTTAGTTTAAAGACGGTTTAGTTTGACATAGGTATAGCCACTTTTATGTTGTTATTTGCTTGGAGTATCTTTTCCATCCCTTTACTCTCAGGCTTGTGTGTTTTTAAGGCTAAAATGAGTCTCTTATAGGCAGCATATTGTTGGATCTTGTGCTTTTTTTGTGTCTATTCTATATCTTTTGAATGCAGGATTTAAGCCAGTTATGTTAAACTAATTATTGATAAGGACTTACTACTGCCAAGGGCTTACCACTGCCATTTTGTTTTATAGTTGTTTCGTAGATCCATTATTCCTTTTTTCCTACCTGCTGTCTTTTCTGAAGTTTGATGTCTTTTGGCATCAGTATGATCTGATTTCTTTATCATGTTCTCTACTGTAGTTACTACAGGTATTTTCCTCATGGTTACCATGAGGCTTACATAAAATATCTTAAAACTATAACACCTTGTTTAAACACATAGCAACTTAACTTCCATAGAACTCCTAAGTTTTATACTTTTACTTCTCCTCACATTTAGATTATTTATGTTACAATTTATATATTTTTATATTGAACAACTAATAACACCATTAGTAAAAGTTATGGTTACTTTTACTATATTCCTTTTTAAGTTTTAAACTAGGGTTGTAAATGAATTTGACACTATCATTAAATATTATAAACCAAGAACCATTTCAAGGAGCTTGCCACTTAGGTTTTCTTCCAAGAATTTTATGGTTTCAGTACTATATTCTAGTATTTAATCCATTTTGATTTAAATTTTTGTGTTTTGTGTAAAATAGTGCTCCAATTTCATTATTTTCCATGTTGCTGTTCAGTTTTTTCAGCATTTATTGAAGAGACTGTCCTTTCACCATCATATATTCTTGGTTCCCTTTTGTAAAATAACTGACCATATATACCAACATTATTTCTGGGCTATTCTTTTCCATCAACCTATGTGTATACTTAATGCCAGTACCATATTCTTGATTACTATAGCTTTATAATGCAGTTTGAAATCAGCACGCCTGATGCCTCCAGCTTTCGTCTTCTCTGTCAAGATTTCTTTGACTATTTAGGATCTTTTATAGTTTCGCCCAAATTTTGCAATTGTTTGTTCTAGTTCTGCCATTGATATTTGATAGGGGTTGCACTGAATATGTAGATTGCTTTGGGTAGTATGGACATTTTAACAATATTAATATTCCAGTCCATGAACAAAGAATATCTTTTCATTTCTTTGAGTCTTTTATAGTTTTCTTTCATTAATATCTTACAGTTTTAATGTGCAGGTTTTTCCCCTTTTGTTTAAGCTTATGCCTCATATTTTTACTCTTTTTGATGTGATTGTAAATGGGATGGTGTCCTTAATTTATCTTTCTGATAGTTTGTATTATTGTACAGAACACAACAGATTTTGTATATGGGTCTTGTGTCCTTCAGCTCTACTGAATTCATTTATTCTAACAGTTTTTTGATGAAGTATTTAGGGTTTCCTATATATAATATAATGTTGTATGCAAACAGTGACAGTTTTCTTTTTTTTCCTTTCTAATTTGAATGCTTTTGTGTCTTTTTCTTGCCAAATTTCTCTAGATAAGACTTCCACTATATGTTGAATAAAGGTGACAAAAATAGGTATCCTTGTCATGTTCTTGATCTTAGAGGAAAAGCTTTCAGCTTTTCAACATCAAGTATGATGTTAGCTGTAGGCTCGTCATATATGACCCTTATTATGTTGAGGTACATTTCCTCTATACCCACTCTGTTGAGAATTTTTATCATAAATGGATTTTGAATTTTGTGAATTTTTTTTCTGCATCTATCAGATGATCATATGACTTTGGCCTTTGTTTTACTTAATGTTGTGTATCATTTGGATTGACTTGCAGATGTTGAGCCATACTTACAATCCTGGAATAAATCCCACTTGATCATGGTGTCCAATCTTGTTAATGTGTTGTTGAATTCAGTTCGCTAATAATTTGTTGAGGATTTTGCATATATGTTCCTCAGGGATATTGGCCTGTAATTTTTTTTTTTTTCTTGTGATGTCCTTATCTGGTTTTGTATCAGGATAATGCTGGCTTTATAGAGTTTGGTAGAGTTTGGAAGTGTTTCTTCCTCTTCTTTCTTTCTTTCTTTCTTTCTTTCTTTCTTTCTTCTTTCTTTTCTTTTTTCTGTTTGGAAGAGTTTGAGATGGGTTCGTATTAATTCTACTTTGAATGTTTGGTATAAGTTTCCAGTGAAGCCATCTTGCCTTGAACTTCTGTGTGTATGGAGTTTTAAAATTACTAAATCAAATTCTGCCTACTAGTGATTGGTATGTTCAAATGTTCTGTTTCTTCAAGATTCAGTCATGGAAGGTTGTATGTTGCTTTGAATGTATCCATTTATTCTTGGCTTACCTATTTGTTAGTCTTTAAATGTAGTAGTCTGTTACCACGTTTAGTATTTCTGTGGTATCGTTCATAACACCTCTTTCATTTCTGATTTTATCTGAGTACTCTCTCTTTTTTTCTTGATGAGTCTACCTAAAGTTTTGTCAGTTTTATTTGTGTTTTCAAAGAAACAGCTCTGGTTTCACTGATCCTTTCTATTGTCTTTTAGTCTGTGTTTCATTTATTTCTGCTCTGATCTTTGTTATTTCCTTCCTTTTACTATTTGGGGTTCTTTTGTACTTATTTTTCTAGTTCTTTGAAGTGCATGCTTAGTTTATTTGAGATTTTTTATTTTTTGTTTTCTGAGGTGAGCATTTATTGTTAAGAACTTTTCTCTTAGAACTGCCTTTGCTGTATCCCCATAGTCTTGGTATATGTATATCCATTTTATTTTGACTCTATATATTTTTAACTTATTTTTATTTCTTCATTGACCCATTGTTTGTTCAGTAGCATGTTGTTTAGTGTCTATATATTTGTGAATTTTCCAGTTTCCTTCTTGTAATTTATTTCTAATTTTATACCATTGTCATTGGAAAAGATACTTGATATGATTTCAATCTTCTAAATTTGTTTATGACTTCTATTGTGGCCTAATATATGATTTATTTTGGAGAATGTTCTATGTGCATTTGAGACAAGTGTGCATTGTATTTCTTTTGAATGGAATGTTCTACATACATCTGTTAAGTTCATCTGGCCTAACATTTTATTTAAGGTTGATGTTTTCTTATTGATTTTCTGTCTGGATGATTTATTTATTGGTGTACTGGAGGTATGGAAGTCCTTTACTATTATTGTTTTGCTCTTTCTCCCTTTAGGTCTGTTAACATGTGTTTTATTATTTAGGTTCTTTATGTTGGGTACATAAATATTTACAAATGATATATCTTCTTCTTGGATTGACTTCTTTATCATTATAGAATGCCTTTCTTTGTGTCTCACTACAGTAGGTTTTAAAGTCTATTTTGTCTGATATAAATATAGTTTCCCCAGCTTTCTCTTTGTTTGCATTTGAATATCTTGGTATTCATAGATTACCTTTTTCATCTCCTCACCTTCAATCTTGTATCATCTGAAGTAAGTTTCTTATAGGCAGTATATCGATTTGTCTTTAAAAAAAAAAAATCCATTCTACTATTCTATGTCTTTTGGAGAATTCAGTGCATTTACATTTAAATAAATAAATAAATAAATAAATAAATAAATAAATAAATATGTTTTTGGAATAAAACTTTGCTTTTATTCATTTATTTTTAATTTTTAAAAATTTTACTTAAATCCAAGTTAGTTAACTATAGTGTAATAATGATTTCAGGAGTAGAATTTAGTGATTTATCACTACATATAACATACCCAGTGCCATCCCAACAAGTGCTCTCTTTAAAGTACTTACTGACATTTTGTTAATTGTTTTTGTAGGTTTTTCTGTTTTGTTTTGATTTGTAGTTCTGTTATTATTTTTCTTTTCTTGCTCTGTTTCCTTTGTGGTGTGGTGACTTTCTCTTGTGATATGCTTAGGTTTCTTTGTCATTATCTTTTGTTTATCCCTTAGAGGTTTTGCTTGGTGGCTACCAGGAGGCTTAAATATAACAACTTAAAATAACTTATTTTTAGTTGATTACGTAAGTTTCAATAAGAATTTAAGTTTCTACATTTTACCCTTCTCCCCCTACACACTGGTTTTGTTATCATGTTTTACATTTTTATCTTATGCATTCCTTAACTAATTCATGTAGTTACTATTACTTTTACTTCTTTTATCTTTTAACCTTCATATTAGCTATATAAGTGATTAATCTACTGCCATTCTATACATTTACCTTTACCAGTAAGAGCGGTACTTTCATGTTTTTATTGTTTTTTTGTTGTCGCTAATGAAGGTCCTTTCTTTCAGCATAAAATAATACCTTTGACATTTTTTGCAAGGCAAGTTTAGTGGTGATGGACTCCTCTAGCTTTTGCTTCTCTGGAAAATTATCTATTTCTCTTTCAGTTCTGAATGATGTATTCTGGTTAGAGTATTCTGACTGAGAATTTTCTACTTTTGGCACTTTGAGTATATCATACCACTCCCTCTGGCCTGCAGATCCTTTGACATTTTTGTAAGGCAAGTTTAGTCGTGATGGACGCCTTTAGCTTTTGCTTCTCTGGAAAATTATCTATTTCTCTTTCAGTTCTGAATGATGTATTCTGGTTAGACTATTCTGACTGAGAATTTTCTACTTTTAGCACTTTGAGTATATCATACCACTCCCTCTGGCCTGCAAAGTTTCTGCTGAAGATCTGCTGATAATGTTATGGGGGACTTCCTTGAACATAACAGGTTGTTTCACTCTTGCTGCTTTTAAAAACCTGCTTCTTCAAAATTCTTCAAGGTTTTTAGCCTTGACATTTTTATTATAATGTGTCTTGGTGTGGGTCTCTTTGATTTCATCTTAGTTGGAATTCTCTGTGTCTCCTGGACCTGGATATTTCCTTTTCCAGATTAGGGGAAGTTTCAACCATTACTTCTTCAAATATCATTACTGCCCCTTCTTTCTTCATTCTTATGAGACTTCTATAATGTAAATGTTTGTCTGCTTGACATTGTCCCATAAATTCTTGAATCTGTACTTACTTTTTTTTCATTCTTTTCTTTTTGCTGCTCTGATTAGATGAGTTTCCTCTGCCCTGTGTTTGAATTCAGCTGATCCTTCTTCCGCTTCATCTGGTCAGTTTTTGAATCCCTTTAGTATATTTTCGGTGTAGTTCCTACTGAATTCTTCTGATTGGAACTTTCTTATATTTTCTATTTGTTGAAGTTCTCACCATGTTAATCCATTTTTTCTCCTGAGTTTGATTAGCCTCTTTGTGACCAATTCTCTGAACTTTGTCAGGTAAATTATTTGTCTCCATTTTATTAATGTTTCCTCTCCTTTCGCCCCAATGTTTATCTTATTCTTTCATTTGGAACATATTCCTGTTTCTATATTTTGCTTGACTCCCTGTATTGGTTTCTACATATAGATGAAATAGCTACCTCTTCTTGTCTTGGAGGATTGGTCTTGTGTGAGATACGAACCTTATTTTTCAACCCTGCCCTAGCTCTTGGTTGTCTTTCACACCTTTGTGATTGTTCAAAGAGCCTATTTTATGTAGTTTCCAGTAGTTGAGTGTGTGCCAAGACCAGTCAGTGTCCAAAGGAGAGAATTTCATTCAACACCTAGGTTCAGGCTGATTAGAAGTCAGACCCTCAGGCAGCAGCTTTTAATTTTTTTTTTTTTTTAGTGTTTATTTATTTATTTTGAGGAGAGAGAGAGAGAGAGAGAGAGAGAGACAGAGAGAGAATGAGTAGGGGAGGGACAGAGAGAGAGGGAGAGAAAGAAAGAATTCCAAGCAGGCTTGCTCCATGCTGCTAGTGCAGAGCCAGATGTAGGGTTCGAACTCATAAACTGTGAGATTATGACCTGAGCTAAAATCAAGAGTCAGATGCTTAACCTACTGAGCTACCCAGGTGCCACTCAGACAGTAGCTTTTAAAGAACGCAAATATACTATACTATGTACTGCAGTCATAAGTTCTGCTAAGCCCTTGGCCTGGTGGATCTGACTATTCCCTGGTAGCACTGGCAACAATATTGACTCTAGATGAATATACAAGTTCCTTTCTGGGAGATACATGTAATTTGTAGTGAGTCAGAGGGAGAAGGCAAGATGGCATACCTAACCTGTATTCCCTGAGAGAGCTTCCATGGCCTTTAGATAGTGCCAAGCCTACAATCTGCCCTTATGTATGAACTCCATGACTAGCAAGTAAGTCTCTTTACAAAAAGTCTGGGGATGTGTTTCTGTCTGTTATCTGTGTAGTGTTCTGTGGATTCTAATCTGCCAAGAATTGTCTCTCTGGTTGTTATAGTCTCTTGAGACCCAGGAATACAAGCTCGTCTCCCAACCCCCAGCCACCAGATCCTGGTGATCAAAGGGGTGTCCCCTGGGCAGCAGCCATAGAAACCAAGGCATCAAGGGATAAGGGACTTGTATGAAGCTTACTTTGAGAGATGCTAGTGCCACTGGTAGAGCATGGTGGAAGGGAGGTGGGCATGAAAGTTGGTATCCTTCCTCCAGGTCTCAAGAAATGTTTACAGTCAATCCTTCAATTGTCTTTAATTAGAAGACTGCCCTTCAGGCCTGAATCCTATATAGCCTGAAGCTAATAGGTCTCTTTCACAGAAAGATTGAACTCCTGTATCTGTTGCTTTGTGCTGTGATAGGGGTGTGGTACTGTTTAAGAGCTTTTACTCCATTTGTTACATTCCTGTGGGACCCATGAGTATAAGCCCTACAGGTTATGAGAACCAGTCAATATAGAGATGCCCCCTGAAAGCAACTGCAAAAATTAGGGCACCAGAAAAGGGTATATGCTCTTTTCTGGAAGATACTAACTAAACTAACTAAACTAACCAAACTAAACTAACTAAACTAAAGCTAACTGAACTAAAGCAGAGGGAGAGTGCAAAGATATATCCACTGCCCTTAATTACCTCTCAGGACTTCTAAAGATGTTCCTATAATTGTGCTAAACCAGAAACCTGCCCCTCAGGCCAAATCTCCTGGAAAAGGAAATAGCCTCTTGTTTAGAAAGATGGGCAGTGTGTTTCAGTGTGCTATCTGTTCAATGCCCTGGGATTTGTAGTCTGCCAAGAACCTTTCCTCTTCAATTGTTATAGTCTCATGGGACCTAAGAACTCAGGTCCACCTTTATCTCCATAGCCAGGTGATCAAGGGACATCCATTAGGTGGCAGCTATAAAAACCATGTCACTAGATATAAAAACTGGAGCACCAGATATGTGTAGAAGCTGCCCTCTGGGATATACTGGTGTTCTGGAATGCAGTAGAAAGAAAGTACAAAGATGGCATCCACCAAAAAAAGGAAAGAAATAGAAAAGAAGAAAAAGGAAAGGAAAGAAGCATTAAGGGTGACATCACAGGAAAAGGGGTTGGGGAAAGATGGCATCTTTCAGCTTTAGCAAGGGAGGGGGCGTGCAGGAAGAGGTCATCCACTAGCCTCTGATACTGGAGAGTAATCCAATAGGTCCCTGCCCCTCAGACCCAGTGTTTTAGAATTAGGAAATGAGTCTCTTCCACCAGAAGTCTGGGCGGTTTCCAAAGGACCACTTCTGCATTGCTCCCTGGGGTGAGTGAGTCTGCATGTATACCATTTAAAAGCTGTTCAAGAGGATAACTCAGAATGGTTTGTCTGACAGGTCATAGATCCCAATTTCTTTAGGGCCAGTTATTGGAGCTTTGCTAGTTTCTGTGGTGGTGTTATATTTACTTGATTTTTGTCATCTTTCATTCCTTACGTTGGTATCTGCACATTTGGTTAAACAGTCTCCTTTTCCAGACTTTATAGATTCACTTTGACAGAGAAACTTCCCTAGACAGCTCAGACTGGGTGTCTGGATATGACTGCTGATAATGTCTTTGGACTGTCCCTAGGCAGCTGGACTGGGTGTGGTGACTGCTCTTAGGGTCTATTTTGGGGGAGGCAACTATTCTAGCTCTGAGGGTGTACCACTGGCTTAGAAGAGCTAGACAGAACTGCTGGGTTTGTTTCCTGCCCAAGTGAGATTGTAATGTAGGCTCTGTGGTTGCCTGGATCAGGCTCTGGTTAGATTTACTAGTTGGTTGGGATTTGGTAGTATACTCTGCAGTAGTTTGAATTAGTTCCTCTGCCCTAGCAGGACAGTAGAATAGGAGTCAGGACCTGCCCATCTCGTTATTTGGGGATCTGAATCAGGCAAGAGTGTGAGTGAATATCCTAGTCAGGTGAGGCTTCCAGTTTTGCTCTGCAGACAAGGAAAGTCATGAGCTCTATTCTCTATTCATGTGCCACTATAAGTAAAGCTATGGGGTGGGCTACACAGCTTCTTGTGTGCTCTGGTAAGATTCTGTGGTTGGGCAGGCTGAAGCCTGTATTCAGCAATGAGTGGTACCAGAAATTAATTTCCTTGCCCAGGTGTAGTGGGAGAAGCAGCTCCAAAGAAGTAAGGCTCTTTGTGGCCCCATACTGCCCCACACTGCAAGTTCCCTGGCTGAACAGGACTAGTCACTTTCCTCAGGGGTCAGTCAGCATTACCTGCCTGCCCCTTGATTTTGCTAGGTCACAGAGAGGCTTCTGAGTATTCTCACCATCCCTTCCTGTCGGGGGGGGGGGGGCGGGCAGGAATCATGCTTTGCAGCATATGGGTTATGACTGCTCTCCTGTGCGTGGACCCACCTTAGACAACTCCTCAATTTTTCTAAATAGGCTTTCCCATTGGGAGAGGCCAGGAACTACAGTGAGCAGTAGAGAAGCTATGAATTAATTCCCTTAATTGGGCAAAGCAGGGGAACTATCTATACTGGGTGCTACATTTA
Source organism: Lynx canadensis (assembly GCF_007474595.2). NCBI lineage: Eukaryota > Metazoa > Chordata > Mammalia > Carnivora > Felidae > Lynx > Lynx canadensis. The sequence continues at coordinate 61,457,878 of NC_044310.1, read as the reverse complement.
CTCTGGGGGTGATCAGCTCTGCTCATATACCTCTCAGCTTGAGCATTGCTAGTGTTCCCTTACTGCCAGATGATGCCAGGAGCCATGCTCTAAAGTGGTGGGGCTATGACTTAGCTCTTTGGCATGAGCGTACCAGCCTCCAGGGCCGGCAAACCTCCTTGTCTGACTGACTGCCTAAATGAGGCAAACCTGTACCCTGCCAGCATATTGTGCCACTGACTTGATTCTGCAAATGAGCAAAAACATTGTTTGGGACTACCATTTGGGCTCTGCAGGTAGGAATTCAGTCTGTCAGGATTCCAGTGCTGGTCCCACCCTGCTTTGTCACAATCAGATTCCCAGTAGTTGAGCACCACAGACTCCCCTGTAATCCCCATAGGGTAAGACCAGAGTAGGGGCTTCCACAAAGTGACCCACAAACACTACAGGGGCTGGATGTTACCCCTGGGCTCTCTTACTCACTGAAAGAGCTGGTAGGCTCAGGGAGACCTCTCAGTGTGGTGCTGCACTGGTCTAAAGGAAAAGGATTGCTGTTCACATATAGCCACTCCTTTTACCTTTCTAACACATTCTGTCGTGGTCTTTGTGGTATATTGGGAGATGTGATTCAGCTTTTCCTTTTGTTCTAGGATTCTCTCAATGGTGTTTTGTCCATGAATAGTTGTTAGTCGTTCTTGCGTGGGAGAACAAAGTCAAGAATGACATCTGTCACTTATATTTACATATGTATGAATACATTTATATGTATATAAAATTCTTGTTTGAAAGATTTTTTCCTCCTCTCTTAGTACTTTGTGTCATAGTAGTGCTTGTTGACCTCAATTGTTTCTGCTGAGGGGTCAGCAGTTAATCTTATTCAGGTTCCCTTGTGCATGATTAGTCCTTTTTCTTCTGCTATTTTCAGGATTTTCCCTTTGTGTTTTCTTTTTTCCTTTGTTTTTGCATTTCTACTATTTTACTATGATGTGTCTGGATGTGTTTATAATGTGTTTATTGTACTTTTAGGTTTTTTTTTTTTTTAGCTCTTGGATGTATAGATTAATGTTTTACATCAGATTTCAGAATGTTTTAACACTTCTAATATTTTTTTCCTGTGTTTTTTCTCATTTTCCTCTTCTATCTCCCATTATTCATATGTTGATGGACTTAACTGTACTCCACATTTCTTTGTGGGTCTGTTCATCTGTCTTCATTATTTTCTGTTTATCAGCATAATCTTTATCTCTTCAAGTTTTCTGATTTTTTTCCTTTTTCCAATTAAAGTCTGTTGAACCACTCTAGCAAAACTTTCAGTTACTATACTTTTCAACTGCAGAATTTCCATTTGGTTCTGTTTTATAATTTCTGTGTCTTTATTAATAATCTCTATTTGAAAAAGCCTTGTCATTATACATTTATTTGCTTATTTGAGGCTTATTTCCTTTAAACATATTTATAATAGTTGCCTTGAAGTGTTTATCTGTATTGTTTGTCATTTGTACCCTTTTAAAGGCAGTTTCAAAGGCCTACTCTTTGGTTACACTTTTGTTTTTCTTTGCCTGTCTCATAAGTTTTTGTTGAAAACGACATTTAAAAAAATTTCTAATGTTTATTTTTGAGAGAGAGAGAGAGAGAGAGAGAGAGAGAGAGAGAGAAATGGAGTGTGAGCAGGGGAGAGGCAGAGAGAAAGGGAAACACAGAATCCGAAGTAGGCTCCAGGCTCTGAGGTGTCAGCACAGAGCCTGATACAGGGCTCGAACCCACAAAACCGTGAGATCATGACCTTTGCCAAAGTCAGATGCTTAACTAACTGAGCCACCCAGGTGCCCCCAAAACTGGACATTTTATTTATTTTATTTTTTATTTTATTTATTTATTTATTTTTATTTTTAAATTTTTTTTATAACGTTTATTTATTTTTGAGACAGAGAGAGACAGAGCATGAGCAGGGGAGGGGCAGAGAGAAGAGGGAGACACAGAATCGGAAGCAGGCTCCAGGCTCCGAGCTGCCAGCACAAAGCCCAATGCAGGGCTCGAACCCACGGACTGTGAGATCATGACCTGAGCTGAGGTCGGACGCTTAACTGACTGAGCCACCCAGGCGCCCCAAAACTGGACATTTTAAATAGTATATTGTAACCACCCTTGTTACTGAACATCTCACCCAGGCCTTATTTATTTGTTTAATAACTTGGGTAAACCATTTTAGTAAATTTTATTTCCCTTGCACTGTGGAGCCTCTGATATTTCTCCTTAGAGGGCAAACCTTTAGCCAGGTGCGGTCACCATTGGCATGACAGTGATTTTAGTAGGGCTTGCTTTGATCGTCTCTTTTTCTGATTTCTCTGTTAAGCCATTCTGAACTCCTTTGATGTCACAACTATTACTAGCTTTCATTAGTTGCCAGCTGACTATTGTTTTCAGAAATTCCCTGGAAAATAAATTGTTCCATAGTGTGATCTTTTAAAAGTGGGTTCTTTATAAAAGTAATCTTTGAGGCCAGGTTTTACAGTTTGTTCAGATCCCAGAAGGGCTTTTCTTAGCTGTCCCCTCTCCTGGTTCTCTCTGGTAAATCTCAAGATGGTTTACAGTTTAGCTTGCTACTCTCCTGGAGGTACCCGCTCCTTTTAATTGTTTATCACTTGCTGAGGGCAAGGGCTCTCAGGGTTCCAGTATTCTCTACCTATTGCACCTGGGTTAGAGCTTCTGCCTTATAAGTGAATTCTGAGAGGAGGAAGGAAGTCCAAGATCTCCCAGACATTCTTGCTTGGAATAGATTCTCTAAAACATGGATCCAGGCTATGGTATTTCTTGGAATGATACTGTAGGCCTCAACTGGGACCAGCTGGGGAAGGGATCCTGTGTTTTCTTGACTTGTTACATTTGTAAGTGAGCAGAAGTAATTAGTACAAGTGCTGCTTGAAGTTCTTAAATGATAGTTGTATCCCTTTGTCTTCATGTTTTTCACTTCCAGGGGCTGAAGTAACATATTGGATGTGTGGGTTGCGGACAGTGTCTCTGATAGTGGTGAGGGAAGGTTGAATGACTTTAGCAGAGCAGAGCTGCGCCACCAACTTACTCTAGTCATCAATAGAGCAAAGTTAACTTTTACATTATTTAAGCCATTGTACGTTTTATTCTCTTAATATATTTTACCCTAATTTGTAGATCATCAATGAAAGTATTTTGCATGAAGAAATGAATAGATGGAGCTCACTTTAAAAATTTGAAAAATGGAAAAAAAATGCTTTCCTTTTAGTTTTGTTTTACCTCTGCTAATTAATAATAATGGTAACTGTAAACTTCCTACTTCGTCCATCATTTTAATTCAAATGACTTTACAATTTCATCAAATAGAATAAATGTTACTGATTTTTTGGTAAATTGTCTCCATGATATTGAAGTAGTGTACTTTGATATCCTCTCTTGCAAAAATTTTAAAGTAAAGATTGGCTGTTAAATTTTATCTAATACCTTTTCTGCATCTGTTTGTATACACAGACATGTTTCTTCCATTAATTTGCCTATATAATGAGCTTTGTAATAGTTGATCATATTGTTCTTATTCTTTCCTTGTATTGCTGGATCTTTTCATTAATATTTAGAATTTTTGCATCTGTATTCAAAGCTGAGATTGGTCTATGGTTTTCTTTTTATTGCCTTATTAGACTGACTAGGACTTCCAGTGCAATGATGAGTAGGTTGGGTGAGAGAGGACATTCTTCCCTTGTTTTTGATCTTACAGGGGAAATATTTAGTATTTTACAATTAAGTTTTATATTAGTTTGTTGATGCCATTTATCAGATAATATTTTGGACATATTGGTTTAAACAAAATTAATCTCCTCTTTTTCTTTTACATTTTTTACTGTGACTAATAGAAAACTTAAAATTACTTGATGGCATACATTGTATTATGTTGGACAGTACTGCTCTAGAGTAAGTTTTATAGATGGAGATAGAGTTACTTCTTTACTGGAGAAGAATAATAAAAGAGTTCATAATGGTTACCTTATATTTCTGTAGATAAACTTTGTCATGTTCTCCTTGCCATTATATTATAAATACATAGCCAGACATGAGTACAGAACTGTTTGGATCCATATCACCAAGATTTTCAGCATCCTTCATCCCTTGATGAATGATGATGAGTAAACTTTAGTGCCTAAGTAGTTTTTTATGTAGTATTAATATGAAAACAAATATTACATTAAATTTTAGCAGCATGTTTTCTAAAGATGTAAGTGCATTCATGAGTAGGTTTTCTTTCTTTTTTTTTTAGTGGCAAAAAACTAAATGACATTCCTCCCCGCCCCCCCCCCCAACCCACTCTTATATTCAGCCCTTGTTGCATAAAAGCATCAGGAGAAATTTATGGTGAATGTGAACCAAAGTGGACTTTTATACCTAAAGTATATGAAGACAGTCTTTTAAGCATCTCTTTCTTCCGCCTGAAAACTAATAGAACAGGAAAACTTACACATTGAAAATGTAAGTATGGTTAGTTTATTACTTACCTTTAAATATTTTTATTTAAGATACTATAGTTGTAATTTATGTATCAATAGTAAAAGTTTCTTCATTCCCTTTAAATATTCTCATTATATTGTTAATATTCTGCTTGAGGTTTTCTTGATGTAAGAAAAGTCATATGATAACAAAGTACAAATATAATTTTGTGGTACATTATTCTTATACAACCATGTTGGTAATTTTATTGCCTTGCGTATATATTTTCTCATATCACCTATGCAAATAATTATTAATAGTAATGTAAAATATCTCATAGCAGTTGAAAACAAAGAAATATTTAGTTTATTGAAAACTAATGATACTATATGTAGTATAATATTCATTTCAGTGTTTTATGATAAATTATGTCTTGCTTTGAGGACACTCGGAAATAGAAATTTAGTTGACTGCCTACTGCTGTCAGGTGCTCCTGACTAGATATTTTGCATGTGTTCTGTAATTTATTCTCCACAGCACTGTAAGATAGGTGTTTTCATGTCATTTTATAAAGAGGAAAACTAAGGCTTTTACAGGTTAACTAACTTACCAAAAGCCACACATTTGAGTGACATTGCTAAGACTTAACTCCAGGTCTTCTGACACCAGAGTTTGTGCAAAAAAGCACAACTTTTTTTTTTTTTATCTTTAGAAGTTTTTTTTTTTTTTTGACATTAAATAATGGTAGAAATGAAGACTTGACATTCTAGTATAATTACTAGATCAAACTTATAATAATGTGTAATGCACTGTTTGTGATAAATAAACCCCTTCACATGTAGACCTGTTTCTAAGTAACTTGCACTATAAATACTTCCATTTTATTAACATGATTAGAAAAGACTACAAAAGGTGCAGACTGTCATTTGTCTGATTTCAGTGTTATTGAGGGCATGTGTTTTAGAAGTAGCAGAGGAATATCTTCAAGCCCTTAAAACCCACAGAAATTATCCATTGAATGAAAATAGATTTAAAAGGCCAATATATCCTATTCAAAACTTTTTCCTTAGTAGCACACAGTGCCGACTATATTCATTTGCTCTAGATGAGATGCTTTATAAAGGTATAAAGTTCATATGAAGTGTCTTTTGGCCCTCTATATAGAATATAAACTCACTGGTTTCAGGCATGTCACATGCTTTTTTAGGTGCTTATGCAGAGGAGACTTTCATTGAATGTTGTATATAACCAATTTGGATATATATTATAAAGTACTTGCCACTCATGTACAGATATATGTATGTACACATAGTCATATATCCATATGCAAAATCTAATATACATACATGGATATGTATTGTATTATGGCAAATGACTATGTGCATAAACAGGAATTAAATATTCATATTGTAGAGGTATTTATTTAATATCTGTGAAGTTACATAGAATATATCATTGTCAGGGTCTTTGGAAGTATTTTAAATGTTAAGAAATTTGGGGATATGTATTCATTATAAGGAGTTTTCTAAAGCTGTTATATTATTGATAATTTTGCTAACCACATCACAATTAATGTTATTAAGAACTATTCTTTCATAGTCTATAAATATGTACATTGTCTGATGAATTTTGCACTGTTTATAGCTACTATTCATAAGACCTTATAGAAGTTGTCTTCAGCTCAATTTCTTAGAGTAATTGAAATGATCCTTAATCATAAGATTCATCTTTGAATCTTTACTTCTTCTGTGTAAAATTGTTGTTCATCTTCTGGTGGCTTCGTTTGTAGTCTCTTCAGCTCACTTATGTGGTGTACTATTCTGTTATTTTTGTATTTGTCATTAGTGACTTGGCAATTGGTCAAGTAGAAACTATAGTAAGAACAAGTGATGCCATAGAGTGCTAAGAGAACCTAGGATCCAAGAAACTTTAAAAAGATTAAGAAGTAGGGAAAAGAAGGAGGTAATAAAATAACAGTATTTAATACTGGAAGTTCATTTTTAAAAATGCTGTGAGCAGAATAATGGAAAGGATCAGTCAAGAGTGGAATTCAAGTTTTAGTAATTAGATAAGTAACTAATGTCTGTTTTTCTTCTGTTTGAGGCTGAAATGTGCTTGGTCCAAAAGCATAAAACTTCCTGTATTCATGGTAACCTAAAATGGAGAGAACCAGAAGAGTGAGTTCACATTTATTTAGGAAATGCTATGCTGCAAGCCAGCATTTAAGGTGCACACTTAAGCTGTTAAAGGAGATATAGAACCAAAAGCCAAGATTCATGAGTAAGGACTCTGATTAAAAAAAAAAAAAGTGGATCAGAGGAATTGAGGTTCTGGAACAATTGCTAGAGACATTATTTATCGATGGCTCACAGTCAAAGGTGGCCGTTCCTCTTGAAGAATTGGCCGACAGAAATACAGACCTATGGTGGTCAATGAGATCAAGTTTTAGGGAAACATATTATTATAATGGATTTTAGGGAAATTTAGATCCTATTGTGATGGATTTTGCTGGGACACCCAAAAATGTTTGAATTTGCTTTGGCATAGTCACCCTTTTCCTCAAAGGTTACTGAGGTAACTGAATTAGGTTACTGAAAATGTATGTATAGGGAGTAATAGCAAACAGAGCAGTTTCTTTTTTTTTAATGCTTATTTATTTATTTGAGAGAGAGAGAGAGAGAGAGAGAGAGAGAAAGAGAGAGAAGGGTGAGGGGGCAGACAGGAGAGGAAGAGAGAGAATCCCAAAAAGACTCCATGCTTTCAGTGCAGAGCCTGACATGGGGCTCTTCAAGGGGCTTGTTAGGATGTGGGGCTCAAAGTGGGGCTCGACCTCAGGAACTGTGAGTTCATGACCTGAGCTGAAATCAAGAGTTGGACACTTAAGTGAATGAGCCACCCAGGTGCCCCGAACAAAACAGTTTCTAACTGGATTTGCCTGAAATTCCATTGCAAAACTTTAGTAACCTGGGCTAGAGTATGAGATATTCTTCATTATTTATGCTTTGTTGGCTTTGTGGTATTATTTCTCTTATTTCCTATATTGCAAACATGAATTTTAGAATAGCTATAATATGAAAGAAAGTCACACCCATTGTAGCCAAAAGGAAAGAGATTCAGAGGAGAGGAAAGCGATTTGCTACATATTTATCTCAGAGGCAGCCTAGTTGCTTCCTTTCCTCCTGCTCCTGCACCTTCACATCTGAAGCTTCCTTAAGTGGTTTAGTCATATGTGTTAGGAAGGAGGGAAAACATCTAAAAGGTAAAAAAGAGTGATTGCCAGGAACCTTAACTCTTCCCAACCTCATGGAAAGTAAGAACAAGTCTATCTTGTAGATACCGATCTTTGACAGCCTACCTCCTAGATACATGATCTAATTGTTTTTTCTTAGAACTTCAATAACACCTTGCCTTCTTGAAGCATGAAGTTTGGAATGTCCATACCCTTTGTCTTCACTCATTTTCTGGAGTGGGTGCATATATTCTTCCTAATTAGGAACACAATGAGGAGAAGGATCAATAAGGCAATCCAACCCAGTTTCTCTGGAAGGGATCTCTTACTTAGAACCACTTTTAGGGGTACCTGGGTGGCTCAGTCAGTTGAGTGTCCGACTTCGGCTCAGTTCATGATCTCGTGGTCTGTGGGTTCAAGCCCCACGTTGGGCTCTGTGCTGACAGCTCAGAGCCTGGAGCCTGCTTCAGATTCTGTGTCTCACGCTCTCTCTGCCCCTCCCCCACTCATGCTCTGTCTCTCTCTCTCTCTTTCTGTCAAAAAATAAATAAACATTCTATAAAGAGCTCACCAAACTCCACACCCGAAAAACAAATAACCCAGTGAAGAAATGGGCAGAAAACATGAATAGAGACTTCTCTAAAGAAGACATCCAGATGGCCAACAGGCACATGAAAAGATGTTCAGCGTCGCTCCTTATCAGGGAAATACAAATCAAAACCACACTCAGGTATCACCTCACGCCAGTCAGAGTGGCCAAAATGAACCAATCAGGAGACTATAGATGCTGGAGAGGATGTGGAGAAACGGGAACCCTCTTGCACTGTTGGTGGGAATGCAAATTGGTGACAGCCGCTCTGGAAAGCAGTGTGGAGGTTCCTCAGAAAATTAAAATAGACCTACCCTATGACCCAGCAATAGCACTGCTAGGAATTTATCCAAGGGATACAGGAGTACTGATGCATAGGGGCACTTGTACCCCAATGTTCATAGCAGCACTCTCAACAATAGCCAAATTATGGAAAGAGCCTAAATGTCCATCAACTGATGAATGGATAAAGAAATTGTGGTTTATATACACAATGGAATACTATGTGGCAATGAGAAAAAATGAAATATGGCCCTTTGTAGCAACGTGGATGGAACTGGAGAGTGTAATGCTAAGTGAAATAAGCCATACAGAGAAAGACAGATACCATATGGTTTCACTCTTATGTGGATCCTGAGAAACTTAACAGGAACCCATGGGGGAGGGGAAGGAAAAAAAAAGAAAGAGGTTAGAGTGGGAGAGAGCCAAAGCATAAGAGACTGTTAAAAACTGAGAACAAAACTGAGGGTTGATGGGGGGGGGGGGGGGGGGGAGTGTGGGTGATGGATATTGAGGAGAGCACCTGTTGGGATGAACACTGAGTATTATATGGAAACCAATTTGACAATAAATTTCATAAAAAATAAATAAATAAATAAATAAATAAATAAATAAATAAACATTAAAAAAATTTAAAGAACCACTTTTAATACATTGTTCATATTTCATATTCCTTTGTGACATTGTATGGTTCCTGGAAACATTGGAAGTAATCTAATATGGCAGTCGTCTATACTAAAGTAAAATTTGCTTTAGAAATGCTGGTTTGGTTGAATTTTAGAATATTTTTATTGATTTTTTTTCCTTGATTCCAAAAATTTATTTTTCTCATAACTAATACTGATGGAGCTATATACATGCCATATTGAACACTATTTTTGTAAAACAAAATAGAACAAAATGTTTTCAAATACAGTCCTCCTATGAACCTGTTCCATTATTAAATACATTTTCCTAAAGATACACAGAGACTTTTCAGATTGGCTTCTAACACTTAGCAATATGCATTTAAGATTGCTCCATCTCTTCATGGCTTAATAACTCATTTCCTTTCAGAGTGAACAATATTTCATTGTCTGGATATATATTAAAACTTATCCATTCACCTATTGAAGGACATCTTGGTTGCTTCCAAGTTTTGGCAGTTATGAACAAAGTTTCTATAATCATCCATGTGCAGATTTTGTGTGGACATAAATTTTCAGGTTGCTTAGGTAAATACAAGGGAGCATGATTACTGGATCATATGGTAAGAGTATATTTAGTTTTGTAAAAAAGCTGCCAAACTATCTTGCAACGTGGCTATACCATTTTGCATTCCTACTAGCAATAAATGAGAGTTCTGTTGCTCCCTGTATTTCTAGCATTTGGTGGTATCAGTGTTCTAGATTTTGGCTATTCTAATGGATATTTACTAATGTCTTATTGCTTTAATTTGCAATTCCCTAATGACATATGGTGCTGAACATATTTTCGTAAGTTACCTGCCATCTAGATGTATATCTTTGGTGAGCTGTAGCTCCCTTTTTACTATTAAAAAGGTGAGATGATTTATCACATGGCCTATGTGAGTAAGAAAAAGAGAAGGGTTCACTTTAAGCAGGGCTTCTGTACAGTATATAAGTACATTACATCAGACTCTATATAGAGGATATTCCCTGAGATTGTACAGAGCACAGCTTGCATGGCAGGGTGAGTTTGCCCTGATTTTATAAATCCAAGTAACTAATCATATTTGAGGATTGTTTGTGTGTGTGTGTGTGTGTGTGTGTGTATGTGTGTGTGTGTGTTCAATGCGTGCACAACACACGTGCACATGCACCTACTTTAAATTAAGGTCATTCTGAGGGTAGGGAAAGAGAATAATCATCTCCCTATTACAAGCCAAGAAATATTGAATTTAGTTTTTCCCTCTCTGTCTTGTTTAACAGTAAGTGATACTAAGACAATACAGAGAGGGTTGATCTTCTATCAGATTCAGGAGATGTGATTTTGGTCACCTTGTTTTAATTATGTGGAGGGTTAAAAAGAAACTTACGGGTAGATATTTTATTTTTAAATTTCATTGTTTTGTATAATAAGAATGCTTTCTTATACTGGAAACTGACATTTTTTTTAATGTTTATTTTTGAGAGAGAGAGAGACAGAGCGTGAGTAGGGGAAAGGCAGAGAGAGGGAGATACAGAATCCAAAGCAGGCTCCAGCTCTGAGCATCAGCACAGAGCGCAACATGGGGCTCAAACCCACAAACCGCAAGACTATGACCTGAGCTGAAGTCTAATGCTTAACAGACCGAGCCACCCAGGCACCCAGCCTTTATTTTCAATGTGTTTCTGAAATGTTGCAATTTGTGTAATTCTAACAAGCTTTGTGATGACATTGTTTACAAATTACCCTTTGTTATTATCTGTCATTTTAGGGTTCTATCAGCAATTCAGTTTATTTCCAATGGGTCTTTTTTGAATATTTACAACATCCTTAGTACTAAAACAAACTCTAAAGCCTTAAAAATGGTAATCAAGCAAGTGCTATGCTGGAACTTGTAAGGAGAGAGGGAAGAACTAGGAAAAATTCACTGGATAGGGACCAATTGTATAAAGTGTGGAACTGAGAGGAGAGGAGTATACAAATTCGAATCCAGGAAGCCGATTGCCTACATTTAGTGGGTCTCACCAAAGGAGACCCAGAGTATCAAGACTTCTGGGAAATAGTGGCTTTTAGTGGTAAGTGGAATTATGAGATATTAGAAGAGTATATAAGGGCATATACTAGGGCTGCCTAAGGGTAAGGGTAATTTAACTTAAGCTTAATTCAGCCCTCTTTTGGGGTCCAAAGAAGTAATAATGATGGCTTAAAAGTGACACCATAGCTTAATGACCTCATCAGTACTTAAGGGGCGAAATTTAGCCATTTAATAGTTTTGCAGGTATTTGTTGTGTGTTTTTAAGTATCAGATTCTCTGCTCATCACTGACAAAAATAAAGTAAATAAAACATGTCCCCTGTAATCAAGATTTTATTGGGACTAAAGAGAGAACACTTGGAAGTAAATGAATAAGATTAGGACAGAAACATACAAGGATAATATTACCATTTGTGGTTGCTCAGATGCAAGAAGTGTCATTAGCTGACAGCTTCAGCATTTAGTTTCTTTCAGGGTCCACCTCTGCTTTCAAGTTGAGGTCACACTATTTTCTTTAGGCAAACTCCAGGCAATTATTGAGTAAGGCATGTTTGCAAGCACCTGGTCATTTCTGCTCAATGTGAGACTTTCAGACAGACTTTGCTCTGGAGCTCCAGGGTGGTTGGCAGAAAGTTTGACTTTTCTGATTAATCTACTTCCTCCATTTTCCCTTAGTAGGTGTTACCTCCCAATAAAAGTTTTGCACACTTAACTCTGTCTTGGTATCTCATTTCTGGAAAAACCAACATGTTACCATTTATTATTATGCTTAGTGCCATAGATATAGGTAGGAAAGATTTGAAACCAAGGAATTGCAGAATTAATTTTAAAAAGCAGCAAATGAGCACTACTAGTATAATACATAATCTGAAGTGAGAACTTTGGGAATTGCCAAGGTCAGTAGGAAAAAGAGAAACAAGTAGAGATTCACCAAATATCATAATACATCTGGAAAAGGTAAAGAGACAGAAATTATTAAGTGCTGATAGTATTGCTCAACAAATACTTTGTGCATTGAGTTGAGTAAAGGAAAATTAAATAATTTAAAGCTAAGAGAGATAGAAATTAAGAAAGAGTTGTAATGAGGCCCTTATAAATTATGCCAGATGGTAACTTTATTGGCATATTTTAACATCTGCTTAGAGATATCAGTTCTGTTTGTCCCATTTCCATACATGAGGGATTTAATATCAATAATATACAATAGATAATCTCCTAGGAGTCATAGGACAAATATAAATACAGATGTAAATAAAAGTTTATTATTAATATTCCTCAATGAGGATGTCAATCTTTTCTATTATTGAAAATATTATTTTTCATAATCATAACTCCATCTGTATGCATAATCATAACATATCTGCATGCTACCCTGACCCTCTAGAATTAGTTAGGAACACTGAGAATATAGTCATTGACTCCCTTTTTTTAAAAATATACAGTTTGGCAGTAATCTTTTGCTCTGTGTAAAAAGACATGTGTCCACACTTCCAAGGACCAAAATGAGTATTTCTGCCTGAATTATTTCATGGAGAGGCAAGAAATCTACCTGGCACTCTTCAGCGTAGCTCTCTTCATTATTCAGAGTTTCTCAATCTTTTTGGGCAACTAACTCAAAGGGGAAGCCTAATTTTATACCAAGCAGGAAACTGGCTTACATTTATTCCCTTCAATTATTTTCATTTGCTTTCACCAGGCACTAAGGATTGCCATCAATATCATTCCACCTGAAAGAGCAAAACTTGAGATTTTATGGATTATCCAGGTTTTATTTTAGTTTAGGGCTGTTCGCTTATATCTCATGGTGTAGCCTTTTGATTTTGAATATCAGAGTATCCTCTCCTTGGGTGGGCATAGGCTTGGAATTTTGATTCCTGACCTTTTGAGCCATCAGATGTATAGTTTAGTTTATAAATTGTTTCTTCCTGATCTACAGATATTCTCAGAACAAAAGCAGTTTTGAGTGTTGGGGCTTATCTTTCTGGGATCCTGCCTTCTTTTAAATTTTGACCTGATAAATTATAATTTTCTTGATAAATCCTTCCTGGTTTTCAAAGACTTAATAAAAAATGTTTCATCTGTCTTTTCTGAATTTCAGAATTGATGCAAATTTATATTCTTTCAATCCTGGATGTGGATGTTTTGACTCTCCATATTTTCTTTCTATTATTTAATAACTAGCAGCGGTTTCCTTTGACCTAGTAACCATATTCCTTTTTTTTTTTTTTTTTTGAAAAAAGTGTATTTTAAATCGCAAATCTACTTTATTTTATACATTGATTTTAAATTTTAAGGTATGAAACACAGTGTTTCTTCTTCCTACCACTACCATGAGCAGTCTATATGTTTTATATTGGTTTTGAGATTTGGCAATAGTCTGTCTTTTAGGGAACATCAATTGTCTAATAATTGTCAGTATTCTTTTTACATGATATTGCATTATATCCCAGTTTTTTTTGAAAAGTTTTTTTGAAACTTTTATGTTTTATGACTCCATAGATACTGCTAAATAATACATAGTAGGGGCGCCTGGGTGGCGCAGTCGGTTAAGCGTCCGACTTCAGCCAGGTCACGATCTCGCGGTCCGTGAGTTCGAGCCCCGCGTCGGGCTCTGGGCTGATGGCTCAGAGCCTGGAGCCTGTTTCCGATTCTGTGTCTCCCTCTCTCTCTGCCCCTCCCCCGTTCATGCTCTGTCTCTCTCTGTCCCAAAAATAAATAAACGTTGAAAAAAAAATTTTAATAAAAAAAAAAATAAATAAATAAATAAATAATACATAGTAAGGATTCAAAAAGAGGGAAATATATTAAAATCTTGTTAATAATTTCAAATGAAAGTTCTGGATAGTTAACTGATGATAAATGTGTTGTTTTGCACACTTCAGTTATTTTCTGCTTCAATTTTGTCAAATGCTAAAAAATTAACTTGTGTATGTATTTGGCTTTTTGTTTACATTGTTGAGTTATTATTAACACTAAAAAGTTACAATTTTTTAAAAACTTGAATCCTGGGGTGCCTGGGTGGCTCAATAGGTTAAGCTTTTGACTTCGGCTCAGGTCATGATCTCACAGTTAGTGAATTCAAGCCCCACGTCGGGCTCTGTGCTTACATCTCAGAGCCTGGAGCCTGCTTCAGATTGTGGATTTCCTTCTCTCTCTGCCCCTCCTCCACTCACACTCTGTTTCTCTCTCTCTCAAAAATAAATAAACATTAACACAAACAAAAACCTTGAATCCTAAAATCACCTGAAAATTTTTAATGATTTTTCTCAATCTCTTTTCATTATATTAATTATTTTGGACACTTCACATCTTTGACATTTCATTATAACTCTGACAAGCACTACTGAAACTACATTGTCAACTCCACAATGTTTTTTTTATAATATCTCTAGTGAGACATAATTTGCATAAGACAAAGTTAATCCTTTTAAAGTATTCGATTCAGTGGTTTTTAGTATATTTATTTACAGACTTTTGCTATCATTACTATTATTAATTCCAGAACATTTTCATAACTCCAAAAGAAATCCCATACCATTAGCAGTAGTCCTTATGGGCCCTGGAAACCATTAATCTATTTTCTTTTTTTTTTTTTTTTTTTTTAATTTTTTTTTTTTTTTTTAATTTTTTTTTTTTCAACGTTTATTTATTTTTGGGACAGAGAGAGACAGAGCATGAACGGGGGAGGGGCAGAGAGAGAGGGAGACACAGAATCAGAAACAGGCTCCAGGCTCTGAGCCATCAGCCCAGAGCCTGACGCGGGGCTCGAACTCACGGACTGCGAGATCGTGACCTGGCTGAAGTCGGAAGCTTAACCGACTGCGCCACCCAGGCGCCCCTGGAAACCATTAATCTATTTTCTATCTCTATGAATTTGCTTATTCTGGGCATTTAATATAGATTGAATAATAAAATATGTGATCTTTTGTCTCTGGCTTCTTTCACTTAGCATAATTTTCCCAAGATTTATCCATGTTGTAACATGTATCAGTATTTCATTCATATTTATGGCTGAATAATATTATATGATTATGCCACATTTTGTAATCTATTCACTAATTGTGTTGCTTCCAGTTTATAGCTATTATTAATAGTGCAGCTATGAACATCCATATGGGAATATTTGGGTGGACATACTTCTCAGTTTTATTGGGCATGTACCTAGCAGTGGAGTTACAGGAAGATGATTAGGTAATTCTATGTTTTACTTTTTGAGGAAGTACCAAACTGTTTACTTCTGCAGCAGCTGCACCATTTTGTATTCACATCATCAATGTATGAGAGTTCTAATTTCTCCAAATCCTCACCAACACTTGTTATTATCTGTCTTTTTTTTATTATAACCAGCTTGGTGGGTATGAAGTGGTACTTCACTGTGGTTTTAACTTGCATTTCCCAATAACTAATGATGCTGAGGATCTTTTCTTGTATTTATTGGTCATTTGTATATCTTCTTTGGAGAACTATTCAACTACTTTCATCATTTTATAATAAGTAGGTTCTTTTTATTGTTGAGTTGTAAGAATTCCTTATATATTCTTTTTTTCCTTATATATTCTCGATACAAATCTCATAACATATATGACTTGAAAATATTTTCCCATTATATAGGTTGTCTGACTTTTTCAATGGTATCCTTTGAAACATCAAAGCTTTTAATTTTGATAAAATCCAATTCATCTCTTTTTTTTCCTCAATCACTTATATTTTGAATATCACACCTAAGAAACAGTTATCTAAACCAAAGTCTTAAAGGTTTATTTCTATATTTTTTCATAAGAATTTCATAATTTTAGCTGTTATATTAGGCCTACAATTCACTTTGAGTTAATTTTTATATAGTATGAATTAGGAATCCAACATAAATCCTTTATATGTGAATATCAAGTTGTACAGCACCATTTTTTTTAAATAATAATAATAAAAAAAACCCCTCATACATCTATTGAAATATCTTGGTCCTCTTGTCAGAACTCAACCAAATTCAGGGGTTTATTTCTGGACTCTATTCTGTTGATCTGTAGGTCTATCCCACATAATCACTTTGGCATTGCAAAGTTTTTGTTATTAAAATAGGTTACTGAAGAAAAAAGTCTAATATCCTAAGAATCTTCAATAGTATAGTTTGATTATTGCGTTATAATTAAGATTGAAATCTATTATCCTAAAATTTGTGTTTTATATCATTATACTCAAATTAAAAATTAACATGCAAACTCATCCCATGTGTACAAATGATATATTATTTACCTCCAAATTTTTGAAAATTTGTAATTTTAAGATTCATGTTTTGATAGAAAATCTGATATGGAGAGAAATTTTCTGAGAGTTGACAAATGGAAAGACTACTAAAAGTCCTTAGAAACAATTGAGGATTTTTCCATTCGTAGAACACTTGATATATCCCACTGATAAACCATATGGGGTAGTGTAGATTTCATGAGCTTTATAATCATAAAATCAGCTTTGCCTGCATACTTTAAAGGCAGTAGATACATAATAATTGTATACATATAAATATCAATATAGATACTTTTTAGGAGTGTTAAAGCTCGATTTTAAATTCCAAGTTTAATGTTCTTTATGCTTCCCCCCCACCCCGCCACCTCAGCAAGCTATAGGGAAATGAAGAGTGGAGAGGTTTGTTTTTGTTTTTATGTTTGTTTGTTTGTTCTTTAGGAATGTGTTGTTTAGATGAGGCAATAGAATCATGGCCAATATGTGTGTGTAATTAAGCATCAGATGTGTGGTGAAACATAAAAAATTGGATGTCAAAAAGAAAAGATCAAGGGTAACATTGAAAAAATATAATGAACAAAGCTGTGGAGGTGAGAATTAGCTTGGCAGATGTGTGAAATGGAAAGGAAACTATCCTAACTATACTAAGAGATTTATGAGAGGAATTGTGGAAAGCAAAGTTTGGTAGGACTGTTAATGGACATTTTAATTTTCACTTGAGTGCTGAAAATGATTATTTGGCAAGGAGTAGTCTCTCTGTACAACTTAATATCTTATGTGCAGTTATACCTGTGAAATTACTTAGAATTAACAAGTTACATTTGTTATTCAAACTTTGTATAGGATAGTGGGTGACCAAACATTAGGATGATTATTTAATTGTTTAATTTATGATATAAAGAAGAGAGTAAAGAATGAAATCTTATACCCATCAGCCTGAAGTTTTCCCGATAGTGAAATATGACAGACAGATGACAAGAAAATGTAGGAAGGTTTCCAGATGAAAGATGAAAGATCATAATAGAAGCTGTAGCTTTTGGTAGTAGATGAGCCTTTTAGAATTTTATTTCATTCAATCTTTTCAATGTTTTTTTTTCCCCTCATTATTGTATTATAAACAGTGTACTTCAGCTGGCTCATTCTCCAGTCTCCTTGCTTGATGTTTTCCTTATGTAAATTAAGCATCATCTATTTTCTGCCTAATTCATGTTCCCAGTTTCTTCAAGATGCTTTACAATCAGCTCAACCTTCTGATGACATTCACAGTTTTAAAAATATCATTCAAATTGAAACTTCTACATTTTTTTCTTGGTATTCACTAGAAAAGGTACATTAATTAAAGTAAAACTGGTTAGGTTAAGAAAAAATTTGGACTTGACCACTGTACCAGTACAGGAGACACAGAATGGTTATGGTTCTAGGAACTAGTAAAGAAGGGTCAGTTTGGTAGGTAGCCCCACATCCAATGAGTACTGTGAACCCTATTCATTGTCACATGGCTACCAACAGTTGACCAACTGGTATGAAAAGCTTAGGAATGTTGAAATTGGTCACTGAAAGCTGGTACTTGTGAAGTCTGTCCTCAGGTATCAAAGCCTAGACACTATGCTAACAGACTGCTTAAGAAGAAAACCAGTATCAAAGACTGGATTGCTAGAATGAAAGCTTGAGAAATGGCCCAAGGCAGATGTCAAATTAGAACTAAGAAACATTGCAAAGGCAGATAGAGTGATGACGGCTCAAAGAGGAGATAAAAAAATAATTACCAGAATTATGGATCAGTCTATGAGCAAAGGTAAATTAATAAGGGAACTCTAAGTATTGGTCCAGAGAGGCTAATTTTCTCCTATCTTAGGCTCTAGAATTGGAAGGAGAGTGGAGTCTGTATGTTGGGGATTTAGTAGCTCCAAAGGAGGGAAAGAGTGATTGTAGAAACACAGCATACCTAATCAGCAGCTTTTTCTTCAAAACAGAACCATTGCTGCACATTGTGAGAAATTCCAGTATTAAAATTAACTATGTTTGATCTTGGCTGTTATGAATTAGCCATTTACTGAAGGCAAAGTCTCTTCCATAGATAGAGCTAATATATGAAAGCATTGTTTTGTGTCCTTCCCCTAATTCACCTCCATTCCAGCACATTTCCTTCTTTCTACAATATGCCATCAGAAGGTTTCTGTCTCAAAGTAGGCACAAAAATGCCTTTTTTTTCTTCAAGAACCTTAAATTCTTGGCACCAAGGCCAAAACCTCTTTCCTGGAATCTCTTTACTTCTTTTTAAAGAATGCTATTATTCCCAGAATTGTACTTCTTTATCTGTTTCCCTCTGCGCTTCAGTTTGCAGCATCAAATAAAAGAATAAAGTCCCTGATAATGTCCCAGAACCAAGATTTGGTCTTTTTCATTATTAGGGGAAATCAGATTCTCTGATTTAGCTGCAATATTTTTACTAATATTTTTCTTATGTATGTTTCTATTTAAATTTACTTATACACTGCTTCTTTTGAAAGTGACTTTTATGTGAATGTCTTTAGGAATATAAATCACTTTATGGCAGGTTGTGTTTTATTTTTTTTGTCACCCTTTACCTAGCATAGCAATATGTACATAAGAGGAACTTAACAAATACCGATTTAAAATACTATCTGTTGCTTTTAAAACAAGTATAATCTAAACTCTACTGATATTATTTTGAGTCATAATTTATAACTCATGGAGCCATTTTAGTTTATTTCCTTAAAATATTATTCTGTGCTACTATGAAAAAAATAGCTAACAAATTTGCTTATCATTGAACTCTGTCTATGTGGGCAGGAAGAAATAAGGGTATCATTGTAAGAAGATAGATGAAAATAAGATGCAAGTCAAAAAATAAGAAGTGCAAAAAGATCACACAAAGTTATGAACTATGTAAAAAAAAAAAAAAAAAGATTTTCTTGCCAGTCCTGTTATACTAGAACTTAGAATACCTTTCAAAGATAAAGAAGGTTAAAGGGGTTACTCCATTCTGTGGTCATTATTATAAAATTCATTATTCCAGAAATGCTATAGGCTGATTATGTAAACAAACTAAAAATAAATTATATACATAAATTATGAGTCAATTTTAATGGATTATTAAAGAAAATGAAAATGGATATCCTTAACATTTTATAGCATTTTATTTTTGATACAATTAGAAGTGGGGTACTTGGCGTAGGGGCAACTGATTGGATTCACTATGCCAAGTAATTTTTCCCCCAAATCTTAGGAATGCTGATAAATCTTGAAAACACTAGTTCAAACACAATATTACAGTTTTTTGCAAGATCCATACTTTTCAAAACCAGGGCGTAGTCTTTATGTGGGAAATAGGGTATATTGTTAACTATCAAATACTTTTATAGGAAATGCATATACTCATTTCTTAAGAAACATCTTAGTGGAGAGTAGTGGTAGGAGAAAATATATAAAAAGCATGTCTTTCCTTTTTAGTTTTAACTTTTGAATTCATTGAAATATGAAAACCTATCATTCATACTTTTAGGTTTGTTGCTACCACATAGAACCATGATTATGAGAATTCATGAGCACCTAAAAACCAATATGGAGCTCATTGTCCTCAAGGCAAAATGTAATATTTGCTAAGTATCATTAACTAATGGTACACCTCAAAAGCTGAACTATTTTTTCCATCTTTAAACTTTATCACTGTATTTTTCTTCAGGGTAAAAAAAAATTATGGGTCAATTTTCACTGAAGTGGGATGGATTTATGTATTCACTCTCATCAGTGTCAAAAGGAATTGTGCACATCATTCCCGGACAACAGGATGAAAACCTGTCTCCGATTGGACACTAAGGATATCAGCTGTACTCACAAGATAAGTGTAAAGTTGAAAAGAGAAATACACTTGGTAATTCATCCAAGCCAGCATATTTTAACAGTTTGAAACTTGCATAAAAATGTTCATGAAATTATTTACTTCCTCGTACAAGAAAGTTAATATTACCATTTTTAAATCCAGTGAAATGTACCATCATAAAAATTTCTGCTTTACAAAGACTGATAATTCAGAACTTTTCAAGCTGTCCATCCTTTTCTAATAAAAAAAAAGATAACAAAACCAATAAAATTACCATTCTTTACCACTTACTTAGAATGAATTTTTATTTGTTCAAGGTAACAGAGAGTGGCGATTTCAATGTATTTCAATATTGGTCTGTGCTTTGAATGACAAAAATTTGTGATTTATGATTCATCTAGAAATTGACATAACTGAATTTTCTTAAAACAAATTTTAGGTTCCATGACTTAAAAAATATTAGCTATTGAATCACACTGCTGCTTTCTGATCTATTTAAGATACTTTTAGAGATATTCCATTTAAGCATGGGTGTTTGCTGACAATAGTCACCAGGAAAGCCTAGAGGTACTCATAGTAAATTGCAGACATTTCTTTATATTTAAATCTTCATTAAATGAAATATAAGGATTCTGACAATACCTGTTTTGATACCTTAGGAACCTAAAATAAGCCTGCTTGTATCTTTGAAAGTTTTGGTGACTACAGTTTTGAGTCATTTTATTTAGCCACAGGAATTTTGGACCTCACGTAAATAAACTCTGGACCATGGCTGAAACATTTCTAGTAAGAGCAGTAGGACTGAGGTTGTTAAAGAAGTTGTGCTGAATACTCTGTGACCTCAGACAGACTGCAATTTGTAATGGGGCTATAGAACTTTTGGGCTAGCTACCCCGGGTCAGTCAGTGAAAGCACTTACTGAGTGCTTTCTGTGTGTGTGTATATATATATATATATATATATATATATATATATATATATATACACATACATATATATACATACATACATATAGTCGTTAGTTAGTCGTTAGTATTGTAAAACAAAACAAAACAAAACAAAAAGCTTAAGTGAAGCAACATTTACTAATACTCTAAACCCCCAAATGAGTACATTACTCCCAGTTGCAGGAGGCTAAAACCTTAGTTTTAGAAAATATTATCCAACTGAATTAATTAAATTATCCAATGAATTAACTTTGACAGTTTAGCAGTATGTATGTATAAAGCATATTTAAGTTGGTTATAATATGCTTTACTTAGAAACATAATTATATATATGGATACTATTAATTTATTGAGGTGAGGGTTTTTTTATGACTCTAACCCCTTCCTCAGATCCTAAACCCCATTTTAAGACATATAAAGTGTCTAAAATGCTGAATTTGCCTAAGGTCTTTAGGGTAAAGAAGGGCAACCTAAACATCAGTAAAACGTTGATAGACCCTATCTGTTGTTCTTTCTCCTCTTTTGATAAATGTGGACATTGTTAAATATACATAGAAATATAGACTCTTGAGCTATGTATGTTACTAGTAAGGAAAAGTTGTATTTTTTCTTTAGAAAAAATCTGTCTTGTTGCCCATCATTAAATTTTACACCACAGTAGGGCCTTGATGGCTCAGTTGGTTAAGCATATGACTCTTGGTTTAAGCTTAGGTCATAATGTCATGGTTTGTGGGATCAAGCCCCATTGTCAGTGCAGAGCCTGCTTGGGATTCTCTTTCTCCCTCTCCCTCTGCCCCTCCCTTGCTCTCTCTTTATCTCTTTCTCAAAATAAATAAACATTTAAGGAAAAATGAGAAAATAAATTTTACACTACCATATGAACTTGTCTCATTTGGTGATTACTTAAGCAGTATTAATTTATATTGCTAATACATACTATGTCTCTCTTCATTTCAAAATGATTAGATTAGCTAGTTAAAAATATTGTAACCAACTAAGTTAACACATGAGGTTTAATAAAATGCAGATTTTTAATAGGAATAGTTTAGCATTAAGTCTATATTCTCAACTATCTCTCTCTTTCTGTTTTTCTCTTTCTGTAGATACCTTCAGTTTCAGCTTAATCAAACCATATTTTTTTTGGAAACAAAATTTTTCCCACTTCCAAGTCTTTATCTTGCTTCTTATGTTTTCCACATCTACATAGAATATTAATCATTAAATTATGAAATATTTTGAGAAGTCTAGAATTTAAATATTCACAAAATAAGTGTACTGATGCCTAGCATAGTGCCATGGATATAGTTGGCACTTATACATATATGTTGAGTAAACTAATCAAATTTCTCAATCCTTTTTTGTTATTTGTGAGTTGCTATTGCAACAGAGGTTGAAGAATCCAATCAAAATGGTGCAGGGATATCGAGATAAGTAAACCACAGATCCAGTACTCAGAGGGAATAATTTCTTCTAGGGGTGAGAATTGTATTTAACTGTGATATAAGGTAGAATGTAATAAGTGCTTTGAAAGTTATAAATAAAATAATATTGATTATGTAGAGTTACCGTTTTTTAAAAATGTGGTCTTTAGGTAAACCAGATACAGAATTATTCTCAATTATTACTATATATGATATTGGCTATTAGACACTGTAATCAATATATTAGTGAAAAATAAGACTGAATAGAATTGCATTGTCTTATAAATAATAATTTGTGAAATAAATTTCTGGAGAAATTTTTAGGGAAACATAAATCCATATACTCTGAAATTTTTCATGCCCTTTACTTTACCTCATACCAATTATTACTAATGAACTAGCACTGTGTTCTCTCAACTTGAAATTATAACCTATTCTAAAATTTCATGGAGGTTTGCAGCATCTGTTTACTAGATTTGACCACTGCTACTACCAAGTAGCCACTGTAATGAAGCAGACAGGATGGGCCTCAGTAATTTACACATTGGCACCTCTAATCTTGGTAAGAATAGACCTTACCCCTTAACCATTCTTCAACTGAGGGAGCATACCTTTCTATTATGCTTTTTTTCCCTGGTGTTCTTTAACTGGACATTTGCAGCAAAATATAATATTCAGCCACCTTCATTTCTCATGGCTACTTTTTGTATAGAAGAGAAATGTCACACTTCTTTCTGTATCTACTGTGTGTCCTGTATTTGTTTATCCAGGTCATCCTTTGTAAATTCTCCTCTTCATGTATCAAGAGTATTATCATTTCTAGTCTTCTTTGTTAAGATGAAGTAAGACTGGGAACAAAAACAAGATAGTAGCATTTTTCAAACAGCAGTTAAACCGGCCAGTTGCTTCTAGGGGAATATCTTAAAAAATAACTTTTCTCATAAAGCTTTATTTTAAGTAATTCCCCCTTTTCCATGGATTTTATTTCATGTTAACCAGCACTTATTCTTGAAAGCAGAGTTCAAGTGGCACCTGCCGTAATGGATCTCTGTATATTAGCCTCCCCTGTGGTAGAGTTGCTTGCTAAGTAACGTAATGAGAGGCAATGTAGCCAAACACGAGTTAACAGTTTTTCATTCAGACAAAAGAGGACACCTTTTTTTTTAGTTTGGATTTTAGCATATTCCTAAAGTTACTCCTTTGAATATTATATGGAAAACCCAAGATTTGGATTAGCACTTTTAAAGATGATGTCTTAGCTGGGAAGAGGAAAGGGAACAAAAACAACAGAAAATGGGGTAGGACATCAAAGGATTAGTGACTTCATTGTGATTCTAAAGAGGTTTTTGGTATCATCCTTGAAATGGAACCTACTTACAATGAGCTATATGTATGATATAGACAAAGCAAAAATGCTTGATCAATTATAGAATAGTATAGATAGTATAGGAGTAGATATATAGTATAATAATGAGTCTCTCTTAACAATCTGCTTTGGTGCATAATACATAATGTGAAAACAAAACTACAATCTTCAGAATACCAACTAAGCTAAGTTGGAAACTTAAACCATTAAGGATTGAAAGTGAATCATAATTTTCAGAGACAAAAGAGTTTAGTATAAAATATTTACCCTTGGTCCAGAAAGTGGAGAAAATTATCACTGTCACCACTCCTCAATTTTTAAATGAGAAATTATCATCTCTTTCGGGGAAAATAAACATCTGATATAATTATCCATCTGATATTTTACAAGGATGTACTTATTTAGTTTGTCAATTATAGGGAGCTCCGTAGCTCTCCATTAATCTATTCCAATTTTCAGTAATATTCTGAGATTCTTTTCTTATTATAATTGGATGAGATTTAGTAAATATACACAAGTCTCTCTCTGCTTCCATATCTATTATAGATTATTTTTTCTTAGCTTCTCTACTCAATACTGTCAAAGGAAAGCTCTTTCATTGCCATTTTGGTCCTCTGGCTTATTGTGATGTAGAACAACAGAATAGGTAGAGAGATGTATCCAAGTAGATGTATGATTATTCTTACCAGATGGTTATGTTTATGCTTTTTGTAAGTGTTACATATTGAGGAATCATAAAGTAGAAGAGACTCTAGAAAACTAACAGTTTAGTTTGATGTACATGATAAATAAGGGAATGAGAGAGTTGTAAAAGAGTTGCTGAGTAAAAAGCATTGGAGTAACTGTAGATTATGGAGATTTCAGGATTAAAAGACGGAATATTGAAAAATGTTACTTGGGATATAGTTCTTTAAAAAATACAAGCTAGGAATTTATTTTTAAATTATGTCTGGTTGTTGGACTCACTCCATAAAAGGGAGTTTCATTTTATAGTATATTGAACCAAAGTTCCTAAACCTCCACTCATTCCTTCTAGTACTTCTCTTTGGTACTATTCATTACACATTTAGCATGTAATTATTGAGTATTTGCTGAGTGCCAGGGGCCATTCTTGACACTAAGTAAAGAAAGCAAGCATAGAGTTCTTGCCCTGATGAACTAGATTCTAGGAAAAAACAAAAGCAAAAACCAAACAAAACAAAAACCAAGTTGTAACCAAAGGAATCAAACAAAGTTGTGATAAATGTTTTAAATAAAATAGATTGCTGAGATAGAGAATAATAGGAGAAAGCCTACTTCTCATAAGATTTTCACAGAATGTTTTTCCAATAATGTTAAGACCTGAAGGATAAGAGGCTAGCCATGCAAAATATAGGAGAGTGTTCTAGATAAAGCAAAGAACTTGCACAGTGACCTGAGGCTTGGAGTAACTTGTTTTATTTGAGTGGAGTTCAAGGGACTGACTGCATGAAATCCAATGTTGCAGGAGTATGATTAACAAAGTCAAGGGTAGCATGAGATGAATTTGGCTTTGTGGTTCAGGGCCATATTTTGCTGGGTTTTGCAGTTTACAGTAATGACTGGGCACCTTGGACAACTATTAGGGGATTTAAAGCTAAAATAAATATCAGATTTATCTTTTGATAAATGTGAATGAATCTTGTAAGAGCCAGGGTGAAGGCAGAAACCAACAGAAGGCCATTTGTGGCTGGAAAGGATGATTAAAGCTTACACTAAACAAGTAATGTGAAAATAAAGAGAAGTAGACAGATTTGAAATACATTTAGGAAGGAGAATTGACAAGATTTGCCGATGGCTTAGATACAGAGTTTCAGAAAGAAGGAAAAAATAGAGAAAAAATTCTGTTCAAACCACAAAGGTTTGAACAAGAGAATGCTATCATTTTATAAGATGAGGGAGATGGCAATCTGGGGAGGTAAGAAGCCTGAATCTCTCTTTGTTGCCTTTTTTCTACTCTGGATTTAAATATGGCTTATGTATATAGGGCTTACTTTAAAACTAATTCAGTAGGTAGTCTGCTCTCTTTTCACATTCCAGGTTATCTATCCTCATCTGAAAATATGTTACCCTGACCTGACACAGTGCTTCAACTGTGGTTCTGATCAGAAATTTGTGATCTGTGATTTTCTTCATTCGAGATAAAATGCTTAATATAGCATAAAGTCATCACACAATGTACTCTTAATTTACTCTTAACTAAAATATTGTATCCTATTATCACTTATGACTTTAAATCACTTTATGTATTGTAGTGATTAAATGCATTTTGCCCAACTGTAATATTTATTTCTATTATACGTCATGTTTAATTTGATCTATTGCTCCACTCTACTGATAATATTTAAAACTTGTGTCTGGTGTTAACTGATTTTGTTCTGTCGCCACCTCACCTAAAAATTTCATAAACATTTCCTTCATTATTATTCAAATCATTTGTATAAATGTTGATCATGATAGGGCTAAGAACACATCTGTGTAAGATATTAGAGATCTCACTTCAGGTTGTATCATTGTATTAATCCTTACTCTTCTTCATTTGATGACTTAACATCTCTGATCTCCATCTAATCATGTTGCCTTCCAAAGTTGTGAAAATGTTTCTCAACCGTATTACTAAAATGCAGGTTTATCATGCCAAGTATGTTTGACTTGAATTAATTTTGACCCTGTTAAAAATAAAATTATACCTAATGTAATCAGTTGTCAACTTATACTGCTCCCTGGTGATTATCCCTCTTCCAAATGCCACCAAAGATCCTCAAAAGTATTTCTAAAATTATTGAGGACCAGTGTTAGGTTTAAGGTACTTCAGTTAATAGAAACTGTTATACTAGCATTAAACTGTTAATACTTTATGTTATTGAAAACACGGTATTTATTAGATTATCCCCAGTCTTCTGATAACTTTAACCTTCTCCATGAGTTTGAATATCAATAAGTGGGCATATCCTTTCTTTTCCTTCTTGAAGTATGTACACAGAAAAGCGCACTTTCTTTACCTTGGCAGCTTGTGTAAGCCTCAGTTCACTTAGGACTTTAGATGCATCTTCCTAGATGTGTTTCACTATCATGTATGGAGGCTTTGTCATGGATTCTTTTATAAAAGCCAAGGAAGATAAAATTATTTTAAATGATGACAAGCAGTGACATGTGGATATATGAAAAATGATAACTGGGAGAGCTAAAGAAAATATATTTTTGAAAGGAACTAACTAGCTATGCATTTAATTTTTAAATAGAATACAAATATGGAAAATTTATATTTTAAATATCTATGTAATCTAATTTTTAAATATCATGATTCTATACATTGACTTTTTTGTGATAGAGATTGGCTATTCAGATCTGACAGATATGCACTTATTTTAAAAATTTACTTATTCTTTCAGGGGAAGCCAAATAAATATGTATTATTAGAAACAGATTGCTGAACATGTCCTTGCATTCTAAAGGGTCCATTTATATTGAAACAAAATTTGAGGTGATTTTTAACATACAATGAATTGCATTGTTAGTAGGGAGATACAAGTTATGAAAATAGAGCAAAATTTATAGAAGTAAGAAAAGTGAAAATTGACGATGCAGAGGACTAATTGAAGAGGACTGATAGATGAATTTGAGGTTGAAAAAGCATTTAGAGTTGATTATAACATATCTGATGGCAAAACAGTTGCCTATATTATTTTTGTATACTTTGTTTAATAGGAAGAAAGGAACCCAAATGAAAATAGAAGCAACATTACTTAAAATAATGTTATATTTTGATAATGTGTTGATATTGTGTTGTTATAATTATTCTTGACAAACTTAAGAAAGCAATTTTAATATAAAGAGAACATATAGGCTCAGAAGTAACTGCTAGTCTTTCTAGCAAAAAGTAGCATTTTTGTCACGTGAAGACTGGAAAGAAATTGTGTTGTGTAACAGTTGACTAGTGAGGGATTTTTCGTGAAGAATAAAAACAGGTTCATTCTAGGACCTCCTAATACCTAGTACCTATCTTGAACATTTAAAAAAAAATGAAAAAAACACCTTGCACAATGAGTCACGATATAGAGACAGATTGTTTTCAGTAAGTTAAAGAATATCACATATAAAATT
This sequence comes from Lynx canadensis, assembly GCF_007474595.2. Lineage (NCBI taxonomy): Eukaryota > Metazoa > Chordata > Mammalia > Carnivora > Felidae > Lynx > Lynx canadensis. The sequence continues at coordinate 61,429,733 of NC_044310.1, read as the reverse complement.
TAAAAGATAGAAACTCAAGGAGATTTGATTAAATACATCTATTTTGTGCTGTATAGGAATTTTGGCAGAAAATTGTAAATATAGAGTACCAAGACCCATATCCAAGTTTCTCTTCTAAATTGTAGAATAAAGGATATTTGCACAAGTGGATAGGTCAAAGTAGGGGAAATATGATAATGAGCTTTTTATTTCAAAACTCTATCTGCTGTCACATATTAGAGAGTTTATGTGACTCTCCTCTTCTTGGATGAAGGTGGTGCTATTCACCAAAACTAGATATAATAATTAACAGATTCGGAGGAAAGAAAGGACTTAAGTTATATTGAATATGAGATATCTGTGAGATTTTCCAGGGTGAAAGAACACGACTTATGGTTAGTAATGAGTACTACATAAAAAACAAACATCTCAGAAAGGAGTACTATCTGAAAATATATATTTGAGAGTCTTCGGAATTTAGGCCAGTGGAATTCATTAAGGAAAGCATGATATCCTGGGAAGGTTTCTTAAAATACAAATGTATATTCCCTCCCAAATTCTGGTCTTTACTCTGTGGCAGACTGCGGTTCCTACCAGTATCTCTCCTTTTCTTTCTTGATAATCAACCCTAAATTTTATTCTAGGCAGAACATTACCTAGCAAAAAGACTGCATTGCTTATCCTCCCTGTAAGATGTAAACAGAAGTTATTGGAAAGACCTCTGGGAAATTACCTTAAGACCCATGGCCAATGTCCTTTTGTCATTTTACCCTTTCCTCCATCTTGCTGACTGAAATACAGACATGGTGTTTGGAGCTCTAGGAGCTACCTTGACTCATGAGTAAACCTTGAAGATAGAAACCATGTAGAGGGAGTAAGACAGAGATGATAAATTTTGAAAGATCTTGGGTTTCTGGTGATCTGGTGAATCCTCTGTATCACTGGTGGATAGACTGTGAAGACAAAGGCCAATAACACAGTATTACTTATTAAAACATTCCCAACCAATTTATAGACATTGCATAGTTTACATCTGAAAGTGCCCCCAACTCCCCATGAAATTCCCTTTCAACATTCTATTTGTTATTCTTTCTACACATACCAAATCCATTTGTACTTTTAAGACTTGTGATAATTTTGGTCCCATTTCTCCTTCTTCCTTAGTATTTTTAGTATCTGTAAAATAGTTCTGTCTACCCTTGAGAAAGAAAGAGACAGAGCACAGTGGGGGAGAGGCAGACAGAGAGGGAGACAGAATCCAAAGCAGGCTCCAAGCTTTCAGCTCAGAGCCCAGCTCAGAGCCCAACATGGGGCTAGATCCCATGAACCGTGGAATAGCTAGCTACCTGAGCTGAAATCTGACACTTTATTGACTGAGCCACCCAGGTGCCCCTACCCTTTCTTAATCTAAATCTCCCTTCAGGCTTTCTGGGCAACACCATTTTGCTTCTCTTTGTTATTTTTTATCTTCCCCTCTGTGTTTTGTTTTGTCATGGCACCCTCCTGACATATCCCCTTTTCCCTCAACCTCCTTTTGAGCATGGTTCAAAGTATATCATTACTATTAATAGACAATTTATCAAAATCATACACAATGGAACTCTTTTCATATTTTCCTCAATTTGCCTATCTTACAGTTTTTTGTTGTTTTTTAAAAAAATAAGATCACTCATGGTAATGTATAATAAATGTGAGAGTTTTTAAAATGTATGTAATAGATATTATTATGGTTGTCATTGTTTTTATTTTTTTCCACAGAATATACTTTCTCATGTTGATTTAAAAAGTTCTAGAGAACAGAGAAAACATGTTTCCTCTATATTATATGAATTAAAAACAAAAGAAATTGGTAAAAAATCAAAAACATCAAGACATCTCATTCAAAAAGGTTAGTTACATGAATTTTTAAATTCTATGTGTGAACATATTTTGATGAAGAGTAAATTCATTAGAAATTGGGCATGTTAATTTTGAACTGTAAATATACCCATGAAATACATGTTTAGACTTCTAGATAAAATCTCCATATCTCGTTTAATATTTTTATTTTTTATTTTTTTTCAACGTTTTTTATTTATTTTTGGGACAGAGAGAGACAGAGCATAAACGGGGGAGGGGCAGAGAGAGAGGGAGACACAGAATCGGAAACAGGCTCCAGGCTCCGAGCCATCAGCCCAGAGCCTGACTTGGGGCTCGAACTCACGGACCGCGAGATTGTGACCTGGCTGAAGTCGGACGCTTAACCGACTGCGCCACCCAGGCGCCCCTTGTTTAATATTTTTAAATATACATATTCAGAAAGTTGTTTCATGGATATTAAGAACTGGGAGTGTAAGGTGGGAATTAAGAGAAATAGGTATTAGCAAGAACCATATGAAATTGATAGCTTTGTTGCAGAATGGCTAGGTCAGCATGGTTCTTCTTCCAGGAAATCTGTCAAGTATCAGATTAATTAATATAAATCATTTCAATTAAATAATGATATTTAATTTCCTTCAGGCTTTGAACATAATTATATTTGTCAATAAAAATAAATTTTATGTTAATAAGATTTTGGTTGTCAAATGTGTACTTTTTTTGTTGTTGTTTCTACAGAATTTTTTCTGATGTAATTTTGTTATGGCCAGATGACATTCTTTTCTTTACCTCTGTCTTTCACAGAAAAATCATATAATAATCTTTATGAAATTATTTGAAATTGTTATCAATTTCCACAAGGTTTCTCTTAAACCTTTTTAAAATTATTGTGATAACAATATTTACCACGAGACCTACCCTCTTAATATCATTAACCATAGTCATAACGTTGCACAGCAGATCTCTAGAACTTTTTCATCTTGTATGACTGAAACTTTATACCCATTTCTCTTTCTCTAGCCTTTTAATTCTTAAATATTCAAATCTTTCTCTTTTTAAAAACTCATGATGGTGTCTTTATTCCCTTTTATTTTCTTTATATATGAACTGGTCTATCTCTGCCTTATGTGTCAGTGGCTTTATTTGTTATTTCATCAATTATCCATTAGTTTCCATCATAATTAATATTATTGTATATATTAACACATTATAAATACTTTATATTAGTATCCATTGTACTTTATATATTTCATAAAGCTCTGTATTTTTATTGATTTGTATCCAGTTATTTAACTCCTAGATTTATAAATGAAATGAAATAATGGAAAAGTTGTAGTCTCATATACCATATATTCTTCCTGGTACCCAAGACAATGTCCTCTAATGATTTTAACTGACTTTTCTGCTGTTTTATATTTCCAAGTAACATGCTTTTTCTGCTTTTTTTTTTTTTTAAGTTTTAGATACTGTTTACAAATTTCCACTGTGAGAGATGGAGATTTAATTCTCTTATAAAATCTCCCTAACACACGCACTTATCATCACTATTTGGGGGTTAATTAATGTTTAATGTTTTAATTATTCAGCCTATATACATATTGCTCATGGCTGAGCCAAACAATGTATTAGGATATGTTTGCTTTTTTATATTATTTTTTTTGAAAACTTTTTTGAAAATCTCACCATTCAAACCAGCACTCATAGCGTGTGTGTGTGTGTGTGTGTGTGTGTGTGTGTGTGTGTATTCATGATAAATTTGCTTGAGTCTTTCCTTTTGCTGAATCAATCAGGACTGCTTGCTCTCTAAACCTGCTCTTACATCATCCATCTTAGTACATCTGTTCAACTGTGGGCCTGAGAATTTATTTGTGACCATGCTATGTTGGGACTCTAATTTCCAGAACTCTCTAATAGCTTGTTCTTTCCTGGCTTATTTTCTTATTTTAATACAGAGCCTTCTCTACTAGTTTACTGAGGAAATATATACAGAAGGTAAAATTTTTAAATCCTTGAAAGCCTAAATATGTCTTTATGCTACACTTATGTTTGGTTGATGATTTGACTGTGTAGAGCTTCTTTCAGAATTTTTTCAGAATTGCTTTAGTGTGTCCTAACTTCCAGTGTTTCCTTTAAGAAGTCTATTTCCAGTTAGTTCTCAGCCTGATATTTATGAACATCTATTTATTGTTTTTCTCTTCTGACTCGAAACTTTTAGCATTTTCTTTTTTTTTTTAATGTTTATTTATTTTTGAGAGGGGGAGGGGAAGAGAGAGAGGGAGGGGGAGAATCCAAAGCAGGCTCTTCACTGCGAGTGAAAAGGCTGATTTGGGGCTCGAACTCACTGACTGTGAGATCATGACCTGAACTGAAGTCGGACGCTTAACTGAGCCACCCATGCACCCCTAGCATTTTCTTTTTATACCAGGTATTCTGCAATTTCACAGTGACTTGTCTCTAGATATTTGTTTGCTTGCTTGGCCAAATTGTTTTTTGATTCAATTTATTGTAGCAATTCAATGTAAAAATTTATATCTCTCAGTTCTGGGTATTTCTCTTGTATTTTTTTATGATTATATATATATGTATATATATATGTATATATATATACATATATATATATATATATATATATATAAAACATAAAGCCTAACCCTTTTAAACATTTCTAACTGTACATTAAGTATGTTTATACTGTTGTGCAAACATCAGGGACCTTTTCATCTTCCTTCTTCAATTGAAACTATATGCCCATTAAACACTAACTCCCAATTCTCCCCCACCCACAACCTCTGGAAAGCACTATTCCAATTCTGTCTGTAGAATTTGATTACTCTAGCTATCTTATATAAATGGAATCATACAATATTTGTCCTTTTGTGACTAACTTCTTTTACTTAGCATAATGTCTTTAATGTTGATTTATGTTGAAGCATGTCATTATTTTTTCTTTTTTTTAAATTATTTTAATGTTTATTTATTTTTGAGAGACAGAGTATGAGCAGGGAAGGGATAGAGAGAGAGAGGGAGGCACAGAATTTGAAGCAGGCTCCAGGATCTGAGCTGTCAGCACAGAGCCAGACTCAGGGCTCGAACCCACGAACCGTGAGATCATGACTGGAGCCAAAGCCGGGCACTCAACCAACTGAGCCACCCAGGTGCCCCTATTTTGTTTTCTTTTTAAAGTTAAATGAGTATTCCATTACAGTTGGCCTTTGAACAACATAGTCTTCAATTGTGCAGGTTCACGTATACACAGAGTTTTTTTTTATACGAATACTAGTACTATAAATGTGTTTTCTCTTCCTTATAATTTTTTTCTCTAGCTTACTTTGTTATAAGAATACAATATATAATACATACAACATACAAAATGTGTGTTAATTGACTGCGTTATTAGTGAGGCTTTTGGTCCAATAGCAGGCTATTACAGGTTAAGTTTTTGGGAAGCCAAAAGTTATACATGGAATTTGAACTGTGCAGGGGGGTGGTGCCCCTAACCCCTGCCTTGTGCAAAGGTCAACTATATGTAGATACCTTTGCTTATCCTTTCATCTGTTAATTGACACTTGGGCTGCTTCTGTATTTTAGCAGTTGTAAATACTGCTGCTATGAGTATGGGTGTACAGATATTTCTTTGAGATGCTGATTTCCATTGGTTTGAGTATACACCCAGAAGTGGAATTGCTGGATCATATGGTAATTTTAACTTTTTAAAATACTACCATACTGTTTTCTACAGCTGTTGTACCATTCTGCATTCCCAGAAACAGTGCACAGGTCTCTAATTTCTTCACATCCTAGCCAATACTTGTTATTTTCTTTCCTTTTTTGCTGTTCCTTCCCCACTCCTCCCCCATTTCCTTATTGCTTCCTCCTCCTACCCCCTTCCTTCTCCTCCTCCTTCTTCTTCTTCTATGGTAGCCATCCTAGAGGGTGTGAGGTCATATCTCATTGTGTTTTTGTTTTGCATTTCTCTAATGATTAGATTAGTGAAGCTGAGCATATTTTCATGTGCTTATTGGTATATCTTCTTTGTAGAAATGTTTATTCAAGTCCTTTGTTGTCCATTGCCTATTTGTATTGTTTGCTCTTTTGTTGCTGTTGAATTGTAGAATTTGTTTGTATATTCTAGACATATATATATATATATATATGTATATATATATGATGTTTATATATACATATATATATATACACACATATACATACACATATGTATGATGTATACACACATGTATATATATACACACATATACATACACCTATGTATGATGTATACATATATACATCATATATATATACATATATATGTATACACACACACACACACACACACACACACACACACACATTTCTCCTGTTCTATGGGTTGCCTTTTTACATTGTTGATAGTACCTTCATGCACAAAAGTTTTTTATCCATTTGGGGTTGATTTTTATATATTATGTAGAGTCCAACTTTACCTTTTGCACATGGAATCCAGTTTTCTGAATTCCATTTGTTGAGAAGAGTATTGAATCATCTTGATATCCATTTTGAAAATCATTTGATTGTATATGCAAGAGTTTACTTCTGAGCTTCTATTCTATTCCATTGATGTATATGTCTATCTTTTATTTTTTTTGTTTATTTATTTATTTTTATTTATTTTTATTTTTTTTTAATTTTTTTTTTCAACGTTTATTTATTTTTGGGACAGAGAGAGACAGAGCATGAATGGGGGAGGGGCAGAGAGAGAGGGAGACACAGAATCGGAAGCAGGCTCCAGGCTCTGAGCCATCAGCCCAGAGCCTGACGTGGGGCTCGAACTCACGGAGCACGAGATCGTGACCTGGCTGAAGTCGGACGCTTAACCGACTGCGCCACCCAGGTGCCCCTATTTATTTATTTTTAAGAGAGAGAGAACACAAAAAGGGGAGGGGCAGAGAAGGAAACAGAATGTGAAGCAGACCCCAGACTTTGAGCTGTCAGCACAGAGCCCCAAGTGGGACACACACTCACGAACCGTGAGATCATGACCTGAGCTGAAGTCGGTTGCTTAACCGACTGAGCCACCCAGGTACCCCATATGTCTGTCTTTATATCAGAACCACACTGGTGTGATTACTCTAGCTTTGTAATGAGTTTCAAAATGATGAGGTATGAGAACTGTAACTTTCTTCTTTTTTAGGATTGTTTTGACTCTTTGGGGTCTCTTGAAATTTTGTATGAATTTTAGGATGGATTTTTCTATTTCTGCTAAAATGCCATTGGGATTTTTATAAGGAGTTGATTGAATTTATAGATTACTTTGAGTAGTAGTTTAGCAATGTTATGTCTTCCAGTGCACAAACATGGGATGTTTTTTCCATTTATTTGTGTCATCTTTAATTTCTTTCAGCAACATATTGTAGGTTTCAGCGTACAAGTCTTTCGCATCATTAGTTAAATTTATTCTAAGTATTTTATTCTTCTTGATACTATTATAAATGAAATTATTTTTTTAATTTCCTTTTTGGATCCCTCATTGTTAATATATAGAAACACAAATGATACTTGTGTGTTGGTTTTTGTATCCTGTAACTTTGTTGAATTTGTCTGTAATTCTGATAGGGTTGTGTGTGTGTGTGTGTGTGTGTGTGTGTGTGTGTGTGTGTGTCTGTATGAGTCTGTGTGATCTTCCCAGTTTTCTACATGTAAGATCATGTTCTGTATCAACAAATAATTTTACTTCTTCCTTTCCAGTTTTCATGTCTTTTAGTTTTCTTGCCTAAATTTCTGGCCTAGCTCTGGCTGGGACTTCCAGAACTATATTAAATACAAGTGCAAAAGTGGGCATTTGTCTTATTCATGATGTTAGAGAAGAAAATTTCAGTGTTTTACCATTGTAGGATATTCTGTGTGTGTGTGTGTGTGTGTGTGTGTTTTATGTCTTTTATTGTGTTCAGGTAGTTTCTGTCTATTCTTTGGTTTTCTTTTAGTGTTTTTATCATCAAAGTTTGCTGAAATTTTGTCAAAATATTTTTTTGCATTGATTGAGAGGGGTCATTTTGTTTTTTCCTACATTCTGTTAATGTGTATTATGTTGATTGATTTTCATATGTTGTACCATTTCCTGCATTCCAGGAATAAATCTCACTTGATCCTGATGTATAATCTTTTTAATATGCTACTTAATTGAGTTTGTTAGTAGTTTTGTAGAGGATTTTGCATTAGTATTCATAAAGGGTATTGGTTTTCTTTTCTTGTAGTGTCTTTGGCTTGAGTATCAGGATAATGTAGCCTCAGGGGAGTAAGGAGGTATTCCCTCCTTTTCAGTTTTTTGGAAGAGTTAGAGAAGGATTGTTGTTACTTCTTGCCTACTAAAATCATCTGGTCTTTTACTTTATTTGTTGGGGAGTTTTCAATTACTAATTAAATCTCCTTATGAGCTATAGATGTATTCAGATTTTTTTTCTTCATGATTCAGTGTTGGTAGGTTGTGTATTTATAGGAATTTGTCTATGTCATCTAAGTTATACAATTTATTTGTGTATATTTATTTTCAGTATTTTTATAATCCTTTCTAATTTTGTAAAATCATAGTAACGTACCTGCTTTCCCTTCTGATTTTAGTTATTTGACCCTTTTTTCTTCTTAGCCTTTCTAGCTAAAGTTTTGTCCATTTTGTTTATATTTTTGAAGAGCTATATCTTGTTTTCACTGACTTTTTCTGCTGTTTTTATAACTCTGTTTATCTCCTTTCTGATAATTATAATTTTCCTTCTTCCTAGCTTAGTTTAGTTTATTCTTTTACCAGTTCCGTAAAATGTAAATTTAGATTGTTTATTTGAGACTGTTTTTCTTTTATAATGTAATCATTTATATCCATACACTTGCATCTTGGCACTGATTTGGATGCATCCTAGAAGTTTTAGCATATTGTGTTTCATTTTCACTGGTCTCAAGATATCTTATAATTTCCATTGTGATTTCTTTTTTATCTTATTGTCTATTGAAGAGTGTGCCATTTAATTTCTACATACTTGTGAATTTTCCAGTTTTCCTTATGTTAATTGATTTCTACTTTCATTCCTTTGTGATTAGAAAATATAATTTCAGCATTTTTAAATGTATTAAGATTAGTTTTATAGCCTGATATATTGCATATCCTAGATAATATTCCACGTGCACTTGATAAAAATGTATTTTCTTCTATTATTGGTAGTGTTTTATATATGTCTGTTAGGTCCAGGGCGCCTGGGTGGCGCAGTCGGTTAAGCGTCCGACTTCAGCCAGGTCACGATCTCGCGGTCCGTGAGTTCGAGCCCCGCGTCAGGCTCTGGGCTGATGGCTCAGAGCCTGGAGCCTGTTTCCGATTCTGTGTCTCCCTCTCTCTCTGCCCCTCCCCCGTTCATGCTCTGTCTCTCTCTGTCCCAAAAATAAATAAACGTTGAAAAAAAAATGTCTGTTAGGTCCAATGTTATCTACAATGTTGTTCAAGTCCTCTGCTTACTTATTAATCTTTCTGGTTGTTCTATCCTATATTGAAAATTGAGGTATTGAAGTGTACTACTATTACTGTAGAAACATTTATTTCTGCCTTCAATCTGTACATGTTTGTATTATTTATTTTATTCTTCTGATGTTTGGTGGATGTGTTTATAATTATTATATCTTCTCAGTTAATTGACCCTTTTATTATATAATGCCCTTATTTGTCTCTACTCAAGGTCTACTGGATTAAATGTTAATCTCATCTAAAATATAACTTTATAGGGGTGCCTGAGTGGCTCAGATGGTTGAGCATCTGACTCTTGATTTTAGTTCAGGTCATGATGTCATGGTTCATGGATTCAAGCCCCACATCAGGCTGCTTGGAGATTCTCTCTCTCTGCTCCTTCCCTCAGCATGGAGTCTGCTTGAGATTCTCTCTCTCTCTGCCCCTTCCCTACTCATTCTCTCTCTCTCTCTCTCTCTCCCTCCCTCCCTCCCTCCCTCTATCTCTTTCTCTTAAAATAAATAAACTTTAAGTAATATATATATGATATATGATATATGATATATATAGCCAAATATCTGGGTACCATGGTTTAACCAAGTTGCCATGTAAAATTAACTATCACAGAGAGTTTTACTAAGTATAGAATTCTCAGTTGACAAATTTTTGTCTTAATTTCAGTACTTTAAGTATATCCTTCTGCTGCCTTCTGGCATGCAAAGTTTCTGCTGACATATCTGCTAATTATCTTACTGAAAATCCCTTTCAGTGTGTATGTGTTGAGTATCTGATGAGTCACTTTTCTCTTATGGCTTTCAAGATTTTTCTTTGTCTTTTCACATTTTCTTTATAAGGTCTCTCAGTGTGGATCTCATTTTGTTTATCTTGTTTGGCATTTATAGAGCGTTTTGATTTATAAATGCATGTGTCTCCTCAAATTTGGGAGGTTCAGCTAATGTTTCTTCAAATAACTTATCTATTCCTTACTCTCTTTTCCTTATGGGATTCCCAAAATGCATATTTTAATACATTTGATAGTATCCCATAAGCTCCTTATTCCCTGTTCACTTTTCTTCACCCTGTTTTCTTTTTGTTCCCAGAGTCAATGATTTCAAAAGATCTGTCTTTAACTTTGCTGATTTTTTCTTTTTGTTTACTTTTGCTGTTGAACTGCTAGTGATTTTTTCAATTCAGTTATTTTATTTATTTTTCTTTTTAAAAATTTCTGTTTAATTCTTTTCAATAATTTTTATCTCTTTGTTGATATTCTTATTTTGTTTATATATTGTTTCCCTTATTTGCCTTAGTTATTTGCCCATGTTTTCCTTTGTCTCTTTGAGCATATTTAAAACAATTGTTTTAGTCTTTGTCTAACATGAAAACGTGCTAAACATCACTAGTTATTGGGGAAATACAAATCAAAACCACAATGAAATATAACCTCACACTTTTCAGCATGGCTAAAATCAAGAATACAAGAAACAAGTGTTGGAGAGGACATAGAGAAAAAGAAACTCTGTGCACTGTTGGTGAAAATGTAAACTAATGCAGCCACTTTAGAAAACAGAATGGAGTTTCCTCAAAAATTAAAAATAGAACTATAATATCATCCAGGAATTCCACTATTGGGTATTTACCCAAAGAATATGAAAACACTAAGTTGATAAGGTATATGCAGCCCAATGTTTATCGCAGCACTATTTCCAATAACCAAATTATGGAATAAGCCCAAGTGTCTGCTGATAGATAGATGGATAAAGAGTACACACACACACACACACACACAGACACACACACACACACACACACACACACACACATATACATACAATGGAATATTACTCTGCCATAAAAAAGGAATGAAATCTTGCCATTTGCAACAACATGGATGGAGCTAGAGAGAATAATGCTAAGCAAAATAAATCAGTCACAGAAAGACAAATACCAATGGTTTCACTTATTTGTGGAATTTAAGAAACAAAACACATGAACAAATAAAAAATGAAACAAACCATAAAAAGACTCTTATCTATAGAGAAAAAAACTGATGGTTACCAGAGGAGGAGGTGGATGGAAGGATGGGTGGGATAGGTGAAGGGGATTAAGAGTACACTTATCTTGATGAGCACCAAGTAATGTATAAAATGGTTGAATCACTATATTGTACACCTGAACTAATATAACACTGTATGTTAACTATACGAGGATTAAAATAAAAATCTATAAATAAATAAATAAGTAAATAAGTTTTTGTCTAGTAAGTCTGATATGTGTGTTCAGGGACAGTTTCTGGGGATTTATTTTGTTCCTTTAAGTAAGCCTTGTTTATCTCTTTTTTTCTCTGCATTGTGATTTTTTGTTGTTGCAAATTAAACATTTGTAAAATAGCTACTTCTTTCCATCTTTGCAGACTTGCATGGAACACTTTCACTATTTAACAAACCCCTGAGCCTTAAGATCAGTTCAGGATAAAGTCTTAGTAACTTCTTAGGTCTTTTCTGGGCATGCATCCTGTCTGGGTTAGTGTGTATATGGTTTTCTTCCAGTTTTCCACAGGTTCATTTAAATGTTTAATTTCTCAAAGCGTCTCTTCCTAGCTTCATTCTGGGGACTTAGATTTTCTGTTGTATTTCTCTGTCTTCAATATTTTTCCCCCAGGACTCTTTGGCTATATTGTGAGTAACTGCTGCTATTCTCAACTTGATATGAAGCCTTTCTTTTCATCTCTTAATTTTTAGTCATACCCCATCCTTATTTGTATTTGGTATTTTTGAGTCCATAATTTTTCTGGTTTACTTCCCCAGAGAGTGAATCTTTTATTCTCCTTTAAGGGCCAATGGATGAAAGAGTCACCTGTGTGCTAGTCAAAGGATCAGTTGATCTAATTATGCCTTCCAAACAATTTTTTAAACCATGTTTCAAATTCCCTACCTTTTTAGTGTTCTGTATTGTGAATCAGATTTCTTTGCTTGTCCACATCAAATCTTAAATTTCAACTTCGTAGTGTCTGGTTGTCAGTTTCCTTTTATCTGTGTGCTTCTAGCTTCCAAATGATATTTGGTGTCACTGATACTGTCTTTCTCATTGTCTTTGAATTTTTTTTTTTCCTTTTTGGTCATGGTACTGGGGTACAAAGAGGGAGCAAAGAAAAAAGACAGTTGTTTAAGTTATTTAAATATTTTTGTTTAATGTGAAGTCTATATTGATTCTTTAAATTGAGCTGACTTTAAATTGAGCCATATTTTATGTTGAATATGTAGGAGGAAGGAAAAGTAGGAAGGAAAAAAGGAAGAAGTAGGGGAGTTTTGGGATACCTATCCTGTTCCAGGCAAGGGATGACTGAACCCTTGGAAAACGTCATTCATAAATCATAGTACTGATTGACTTCCCTTTCAAGTGAATGTTTTGTGCAGCCACGATCAATGTATTGTGAAAATTAAAATGTGTTTGCCATCCCACTGCTAGATAATGTCACACTGTAACATTCAATTTAATTTATTATTTATGTTTTACAATGAGGAAAGTGAGTTTAAAGAGCTAAGATAATTTATAAAAGGTCACAAAATCCTAAAGTGACAGAGCTGGTACTATTTCTAGGTTCTGTTTCCTCATTCGAAGTCTAGTGTCCTTTTTGTTTCACAATGATGCCTCCTGAGAACTGTAAATGTTTATGTAATAATTAAATTATGTGCATGGGAATATGGTTGTATTAGATTAAGCTATCTGAATCTATGTAATCTAATAAACTCTGCCATTCCGTCTGTCATTCAAAATATTGTGGAACCACCCATTTCATATAAAATTCTATTATTTCCCATTTATTTTTAATATTTCTGTTGTTAAAAAGTCATAGAAATTGAAGACTATCTTACTTATCTTAAATCAATATAATTAAAAGAAATAGAGTAAAAATAACATTTTCCCATATTTCTCTTATTTAAATCATAGCCAATTACTTTATACTTGCTTTAATCAAATGGTTAATTTTTAAAGCAGCCAGAAATTGTACTGATGTTCTTGAAAAGATTTGGGGAGGGGCATAAATTTGTATCAATTCAGTATTAAAAACTGCCTTTGTTTTTTCTACTGAGCAGTATTTTCTGTTACTTTTCAATCATTGAATTTTTATATTTAGGATCATGTTAATCCATTTCACCAATTTTTACATAATAGCATATAGTCAGACTCATAAAGGATGAGAAACACCTTGTGCTATTAGCAGCATTTGTCCTTCCTTCAATATATCATTTTTCCTTTTAGAATGATCAGTATAATTTCTTTCTCTAACCATACTCAAAAAATGGGCTCAACAAGTCTCATTTTGGAAGATTATGAAGTTTGGGGGTCTCTTCCTTCTGCCATTTAGTTAATATTAGGTAATAACACTGTGTTTGAGATGTAGACCCTTTCTGGACTACTTATTCATTTCCTCTAAATTGAAAGATGAGTAATGCTGGGAGTACTTGGTGGTTAAAAGTGCTGTGACAGTCCCATAAGCAGCAGCTTCCTTTAATATCATGTTTTTCGTAAGGAGAATTATTTGCAGTCGTGGCTTCTACCTATTCTTCGGTGATGTTAAAATCTACTTATGATAAATGCGTAAGTCCATTAGATCAAGTTTTTCATTGTTATTCAAGTATTCTGATATTTAAATTTTTTTTTAACATTTTTTTTTATTTTTGTGAGACAGAGAGAGAGACAGAATATGAGCTGGGGAGGGGCAGAGAGAGAGTGAGACACAGAATCCGAAGCAGGCTCCAGGCTCTGAGCTGAGCTCAAACCCACAGACTGTGAGATCGTGACCTGAGCCAAAGTCAGACACTTAACTGACTGAGACACCCAGGTGCTGGCAAATATTCTGATTTTGAATAGAGTAGGGTATTCTATTATTACTAATTTTCCTTTTGTCTACTTAACCAAGAATTAAGAGAAAATTATCAAAATTTTCCCCTATAACGGTGGATTTGTTTGCTTCTCCCTAATTCTATCAAATTCTGTTTTTTATATTTTAAGGTAATTTTATTAACTATCTCTATGATTATAATTATTACACATTCTTGGTGAATTGAACCTTTTATCATTAGGTATTTACTTTCTGTATCTCTAATAGTGCTTTCCTCATGCTTTATTTTGTCTGATACTAGTATAGCTGCACCAGCTATATTTTAGTTAAAATTTTCCTAATATGTTTTCCATGCTTTTACTTTCGACTTTTTGCTGTATATGTTCATCATGAAAATAGCAAATAGCTGGGCCCGCTTAATTAGCTCCATTATATGTATTATATTTACTAAGATAGTTGGGCCTATTTCTATCTTACACTTTTTTTTCCAGTTCCACTCTTTGTTTTCTTCTTTCTTGTTTCTTCATAATTGGTATCTATATTTCCCTTCTCTTGGATTTTTTTATTTTGAAATAATTTTTAATTACAAAAAATGGCACAAGGATTACAAATTATTCCTGAATGTCCCTTTACCCGTTCCCCAAATATTATCATCATATGTAATCATTGTACAGTCATTAAAACCAGGAAGTTAACATTGATGCAATAATATTAATTTATCTATGGACATATTCATGTTTTGCCAGTTGTATGTCATTTTTCTTTTCCAGGATGTAGTCCTCCTATCATCTAGGTTTTAATGGCATCATCATAGACATACTCCTTCTGTTTATTTGGTTTGAGATTTTTTTTTTTAAGAAACAGCAAATCTTACCTTGTTATTTGGTCAGCATTACTTTCCATATCCTTTGCAGCATCTCCTAGATTCATCTCCTAGATTCTCATCTCATTTCATCTCAATTTCCTCCAGAAGGTTTCTGTGAAGCTATAGTAGAATACCTTCTTTGAGCTTTTATCCTGAAGAATATTTTTTACCTTCCCATTTGAACAATTAGTTAAATTTTAAAGTGATTGTTCAAAATTATTTTCATTCAGTGTTCAGAAACTATTACTTTATTGTTTTCATGAATTTAGTATTGCTGTTGAGACATCTCATGTCATTTAATTCTATCCTTTTAGAAACTTTTAAATTTGTTTCTCTATCTTTGGCATCCTTAATATGTATATTATAATATGTATATGTAGGTGTTTGTTTTTTTCTCCCTGCTTTTGCTCATTTGTATTTGGCATACCTTCCATTATTTCTTCACATGTTTTCTCTCCTTCTGGAACACCAAGATCCTGAATGCTTTTACTTCTGTTCTCCATATCTCTAAACATTTTTTTTTTTTTTTCTTTTTTCTTTTCTATCTCTTTATCCTTTCCAGACTTATTTTGGGAGAATACCTCAACTTGATCTTTAAACTCATGAATTATTCTTTAGTGGCATCCATTTTACTATTTCTATCATATACCTACCTAACATTTTAACTAATTATACTTCCAATAGCACATGTTGTTCAGCTTGTTATCTTTCTCTTGATGTAGTTTTATTTTAGCCTGTGAGGTCATATTTCCAGGAATATGTGGTTCTGTTTGATAATAGCTATTGGGAAATTGCCAATTCCAGACCCTCGTGTTATAATTCAGCTAAGTTCAGTAAGAGGAGAAGTGATAAGTTCTCTGGCAAAGACCACCAAGCTCCAGAAGTAACACTGTCATTTGGTGTCATGTTACCGAGTTTTCAAATCAGTTATTCTTCAAATCCTTAGAGAGAGAGAATCTACCTATATTGCAGTCTACCATCGGTAGGCCATATTGTCATACTAATTTTTTCTTTCCCAAATTATCCCAATAGATTTCCATAAGATCTTGCTACCAATACATCATTTCAAAACATCATATCTGTTTTATGATTTCCTTGTTCCAATTTAAAAACAAAAGAAGGATCACTGCCTATAGAATAAACTTTTTGGTGTGGCTTTCAGGTACTTGTATATCTGGTTTTGGATTATTTTGTAGCCTCCTTTCTCAGTATGTCTCCCTCTTTACAAAGGTTGTGTTCTAGTTATACACTACTACTTATCATTCCAAGAATATATAACTGTTTTGCTAATTTTTTTTCTTCCACCTGGAAGTGCATCCATTTTTGGCTCTTGAAACTCACTTATTCTGCAATACCATAATTGCATTTGTTTTTCTCCAGTAAACTTTTGAGGTGCCCAATAATCACAGTTAATGCCTTGGTCTTATGCATCCATAACACTCTGTTTGTTTTTACCTTTTGTTATGGTTGTTTGGCAAACTTCTTCTTGCCAAAATATGAATTCCTTAATAACAGTGACTTTTTAAAAAAATTCTCTCTGTCTTTCATAATATCTGGCAGACTATTGTGCCCACAGGAAGTATTGTTAAGAGATCGTCAATCTGGGGCGCCTGGGTGGCGCAGTCGGTTAAGCGTCCGTCTTCAGCCAGGTCACGATCTCGCGGTCCGTGAGTTCGAGCCCCGCATCAGGCTCTGGGCTGATGGCTCGGAGCCTGGAGCTTGTTTCCGATTCTGTGTCTCCCTCTCTCTCTGCCCCTCCCCCGTTCATGCTCTGTCTCTCTCTGTCCCAAAAATAAATAAAAACGTTGAAAAAAAAATTAAAAAAAAAAAAAGATCGTCAATCAATATGTAAATGAATTCTACCTTTATCCTAAAGAAGTAGATTGCATGAAAAGTAAGCAAACAGATGGTAATAATTCCTTGTTCTACTCTTTTAAGTGTAACAATTGATGCCTCACTATGGAGTCAACTAGGATTCAATGAAATCTCCCTATACCCTATATATAGCTAATTACAGATTTTACCTTTTTATTCCTTAATTTTTCAACAAGTATTTTTAGAATAGGTATGTGCACTTGAGAGAACAGTTATTCAATGAACAGTAATTCTGCCAGCTTATAGGGCAGTGTTTCTCAACCTTATTCAAATCATGACACATGTTTAAAATGATAAAATGTTTATAGCACATTAAGGCAAAATGTATGGTTTAGGGAGAATCTACATGGGACCTGGTAAAAATGTCATACTTTTTTATAGTGTATTTCTTTATGTTATACAATTATGATAAAAATATAGCATATTAGGGAATATACATATATATATATATAATATCTGTGAAGTAAATACGAAATATATATGTATATAACATAATATGAAACTTCATATATGTGTGTGTGTATACACATAATACATAACTAAAATTCCCAAATAAGATGTCTTAAATATTTTTAATAAGAATATGGAACTTCTTTCTGTAAATGTGAATTTCTATTTCAAGCTTTGTGATTTAAATAGCTGTGTACTACTTCTGGTCACGATTTAGTTGTCTTATTTTTATAGTCTTTATTAGTGAGAATTTTTAAAAAATCTTATGCCTTATAATACTTTTTACTTTAAAAATATATACATGTACTAAGTGTTGAAACTAACTTAAAATAAAAAGAGGGGTGCCTGCATGACTCAGTTGGTTGAACGTTGACTCTTGATTTCAGCTCTGGTATGATCTCAATGATCTCATACTTTGTGGGATCAATCCCTGCATCGGACTCTGCCAGCTCAGAGCCTGTTTGGAATTCTCTCTCTCCCTCTCTCTCTCTGTCCCTCCCCCAAGTTGTGTGTTCTCTTCTCTCTCTCAAGTAAATAAATAAACATTAAAAAGTATTAAAATAAAAAGAATTCAACTGTATTGAATGCTAGCAGAAAAGTCTTAGAATAAAAGAGCAAAACAGTATATATTTGAATTTGAACATGAGAAGTCAGTGGTGAACTTGAAAAAGACCAAGTTCAGCAAAGTGGCAGAGAAAAGAACCAGGCTGGCAAAGGTAAAAGCAAATAGAAGTAAAGAAGTGAAGACATTGCCAAATTTTATTTTTTTGAACTATGGTCTTCATGTTCGTAATAACCTCATGACACTGAAAGAAACAGATCAACCTTCTGAATAAAAGAACTCTTAAATTATGGTCCAATGACATTTTTAGTGTTATGAATATCTTATTTTTATAATTTTAAAATTGATAATTGATATATAATATACAAAAGAACATTATGATTAGAATATTTGAATAATCAAAACTTATACCCAAAGTTAATCCTGGATATCAGAAAGTTTACAAATTATAGGTTGTTAACAAGGAGAGAAAGTTGGTAAAAGCAATTAGGCAATTACTCCTCTCTTCTTTTAAGGTAAAGAGAATTTGAATGAATGGCTACATGTAAATATTTGTCAATGTGGTATAGTCAGCTAAGCAGTACCGAGCTCCTAACAGGCCAGAAATGTCTTCATTAACAAGATCATGAATGTGAGCAATTATCGCCTTATAATATGGCTTATTGCTAGGAGAACCTATCCCCTAGATACCATTTCTCTGATTCTTAATCTTTTTTTCTTTTTCCCTTTGGTCACAAATCCAAATCTGAGGAAATTTAATAATGTGATAAAATAATTAACCTATCTTTTTCCCTAAAATGCAGATATGCACCCACATTCATTTGATTTATAATTTCAAGGGGTACATAGATCCACTAAGGCCTATTCATGGTCCTCAAATTACCTTATAAAAACAAGAATCACATAATTTAGCTTACAATTAAGTGTTTATGCTGCCTCCAAAATCTCCAGAAAAAGGCTACCCTAATAGGTAATGGTTCTGATATCAATTACACATTCTGTGTGTTTTTATATCTTCATACCTTGAGCAACTCCTAAGCCGTAGGCACTGCGTATGATTCCTTTGAGACATATGTAATGTTCACTGATTCCAAAAGAATATAAATTAGTCTGAGTGCTATTCATATCATCTGTTACCATAACTTCAACTTTCAGATATCATTCTTAAATACTAGTATTCATGAAGATAAATATAATGTGGATAAATGAGTTGTCCATAGCAATACTATATAATTTTATGTATTTAATTAAAAATAGCATATAGGGGTCCCTGGGTGGCTCAGTCGGTTCAGTGTCTGACTCTTGATTTTGGCTCAGGTCATGATTTCATGGTTCATGAGATCAAGCCCTACATCAGAATCAGGGCTGACAGAGTGGAGCCTGCTTGGGATTCTCTCTCTCCCTCTCTCTCCCTGTCCCTCCCCAACTCACGTGTGTGTGCGCTCTCTCTTTCAAACTAAACTTAAAAAAAAAACAGCATATAATTATGTCATGATATGTTTTTTCTGATCTTTATATTGTTACTATAAGGTCACCCAGAATAATTCATAATTCATATATTACGGAGTATTACAGGTCCTACATGGAGCCATATTTACCCATTCACTTTCTCACCAGGACATTTCAAATAGGCAAAACTTTAAAATATTTGTCAGAAAAACAAATAACTAATAAATGAAGGACCCAGGGCTATTTACACTATGACCATATATATGTCTCAGGTTTATCCTTCAGAGTCTCAATTAGTGCTGTTTTCCTGGTGTAATAATTTATAATAGGGCCCCTTAGTCTTAAACATGTCCCAATTTTATGTGATTATGCAAGTTATGTGCTGTCCTCACTTTCTTTTCTCCATAAGCCAATTTAACATGAATAGATTCTCAAATTAGACTCATACAAATCAGAGATCTTATCCCAGTGTCAAACTTTACTAATAATTTCAAGGTTCCAAATAATGAAGAGGCTTAAATAAAGCAGGGAGAAATCTGAAACATCAAAGGTGGCTTTTCAATTCTTCCTTCCCTTGAAAAAAATGCAACTATGGCCCAGCAAAGTAGAATATCTTTAGTGAGGTTTATGGGTTTACCTCCCACAGAGAGGCAAGTCTTTACATTATGAAATATTTGTTTTGTTTTTCAGAGAGTTATATAGTTTATATGACATTCTCTGAAAAGCATTAACCTAAATATTTTTGGTTTATTTAATATAAATAATCCTTTAGGTAGGCACCATCCTGCTAAAGGCATTAAATAGATAAGATCTCTTCCTCCTAGAAGTTATCATTTGCCCGTGTTTTCTGGAGTTTCTGTCAATGTGGGGAGTAGATTAGATTGCCTGGCTTCTTTCCTTTACTATGAGCATCCGCTTTATAAACTATTAATGGGTCACTGTCTAGACACTTTACCTCCTTCCTCGTACCATTACGACAGGTTTTGAAATTTAGACTATTTCATTCTACTTATTTTTACTACATTTTAGGTTGTTACTACATATATATTTTTATTAGCTCTAGACATTCAAAATCCAACAATAAACAAGGCATATAAAAGCCTACCCTCATGAAGCTAGCATATTAAGTGATAAACATGATATTAAATGTTTCAGTGGAACTTCTATAAAATTAAGAAAATAAAAAGCCCTATCTTCAACTTGTGACTAAGGATAAGTATTACATTGTTTCATTTACATTGTCAAATAAATCAATCAAATTATATATGACAGCTTAACTGTTGATTGCTTTGTTGTTAATATTATCCAAAATTTTGTTTTATTATTAGCTTAAAATAAATAGTTACTTCATCTTTAACTTATTAAACCTATGATTCCTTCCGGTTTTTATTTTATAATTCCTAACCAAATGTTTTATTTTCTCTTTAAGAAAATGACATATTGCTGTAGGTCAGATACATGCTGCTTCTTGAAAGCCTATTCTATTTTATATTCTGAGGGATTTTTTTCAGTGCTAGAAATTAAACGTGTAAATTTCTTGATTTATACAAGAAGGATATGGTATACCAGACAGCCGTTTCAACTGTAAAAGTATGTACTATGTTAGTGGTGTTTTTTTTTTTAACTCTTTGTAGTAAAGAGGGCACCTGGGTGACTCAGGTAAGCATCCAATTCTTGATTTTAGCTCAGGTCATGATCTCAGGATTGTGAGATTAAGCCCTATATTTGGCTACACTGAGCATAGAGTGTGCTTGGGATTCTCTTTCTCCCTTTATGCCCCTCCCTATCTCTCTCAAATAAATAATTTAACATTAAAAAAAATAATAACTCTTTGTAGTAAGTATACCTGGAAGATGGACCAATCCTCTACAATTATTTCAGGACAACATTTATACTTTAGATATATTTATGAAGAAGTAAATTCATATCTTTTATAAAAAGTGCCAGCTGTAATATAAAAGATATTTCTGAGAATAAAAATGCTATTTCCTATTCAGAATATAAGGTCAAAGGGTTAATTATTTGAGGGTCATTATATCAAAGTGCCTGTGATCAGATTTATACGATCTTTAGTTATTTTACCTCATTATGTACTTTGTCTTGCTCTAAATCCACTTATAAGTCTGAAATGAAGACTCTAAAGCAGATTTTATGGTTTCCATTGAAACACATTACATTTTCTGCCTCTAACATTTTTCTTTCAAATTCATCCAATTTATCATATCTTGCTGATTTCAATCCACTTGTGCTTTAGGCAATTTTAACAGTGCTTTTTTTTTTTTTCCTTTTCCTTTCTCCTAAATTGTTTGCAGGAATGACTGAATTTTAGCCCAGGATATAAAATTGTATCAACTAAATTACTTCAGATGAACAATTAGAGCATACTCATATATACAAAACTAGAAATCTTTGTTGCCAGATTTAAAATTAAAAGCAAACAAAAAATCAGTATGATTTTATATCAGTATGATAGTTCAGATTTTATAAAAAGGATTTTTAATATCCTTATTACCAAGAACAGAGAGAGAGAATGTTAAATGCAAATAAAAATAAGTACAACTTGTTGCAAAGAAGATAATCTTTTAAGTCTAATACATTTGGATTTATTTTGTTTTTTTAAATGTTTATTTATTTTGAGAGAGAGAGAGAGAACGAGTAGGGGAGAGGCAGAGGGAATCCCAAGCAGGCTCTGGGCTGTCAGCACAGAGCCCGATGTGGGGCTTGATCTCATGAACCATGAGATTATGACCTGAGACAAAACCAAGAATTAGACAATTAACCGACTAAGCCACCCAGGAGCCTTGGATTTATTTTATGATTCTAAGCAACAATGCTGTATATTCCATTTATGTTTTGCCTAGTTTCCTGTATAGTAAGGTAGGAATTATATGATAATTTCTATCCATTTGACTATGAGCAAAATTGAAACATCACTTAAGAATGAAAGCAATTAAGGACGTCATTCTCTTCCCCTGCCAAGTAGATCTTGGAGGCCATTTGTGCCATTAGCATATCTGCAAAGTTATACTGACACATTGGTTCTTACGAGAGAAATAGATAAGTCTTTACTGTGCTAAACTACTGAGATTTCAGGGTTTATATATGATAGAAGTTAAGATTAATTATGCTGTTAAATGCAGAAATTGGTACCATAACAAAAACCTTAAATATGGTCTCAGTGATCAGATGAGAAAACTAATGTTCATTTCCAGTCCAAATGTGGGTCCAATTTTTGTAACAGCAAAGCATTTCCCTGTGATAACTTGGAAGGCAAACAGTGTATATAGCTAGTGGCTCTAGGGGAAGAAGTTGAAAAACAAGAGTATTGATTCTGTGTTGGTTGTACTGGATTTTTGGCAAGTTACCCTATAGAAAAGAAGAGCTCAGCAAAGCAGCTGGTTTTCAAGGAAAAACAAAAGAATGAAGAGTTCAGAAATTTAGAGCCTTTCATCTTCAGAAAAGTTGCCTGCTTCTATAATCCCAGATAGTAAAACATGAACTTTAATAGGACTTTGAGACAAAGGCCCAAACCTGTTAATTGAAAATGACTCAGGACAGAGTTTAGATTAGGTGTGTAGGCTTCCCACCTATTGTTGTAGGTAGCTTTATAGTAATTTCGATTAAATTGCTAGAGCAAGAGAGATTGGAAGAAAGTAAGAAAAAAAAAACGATCTAAGCACTACACATGACTTCAAAAGAATTTTGAATGTGATTACTGGCACATGGAACTGACAGAAGAAAATAGATGAGAACTCTGATAACCCCGAAGTTTTTATGGAACTTTTTTATGGAAGGGAATTACCAGAAAATCTTTCTGAAATTGCTTTGACCATGTAAGACTTAAATATACTCTTAAGTCCCCAGTCTTTAGCAAGTAAGAATTATAATGAGATAGCTTTTGTAGCCTCTAAGATAGGCAGTTCTCCCACCTCAGATATGGCCAAGGAGATAACGAAAAAGTAAGAACTTCTAGAAGACAGAAGTCCTCCTAAAAAGTAGAATCAGTGACTAATCCAGGACTAATCCAGGAATCCACATTTGAAATAGGAGAACTTCACAGAGTGAACCTGTGATTATTGTGTGCCTTCCATTCTTCCCGTTTGTAGTTGATTTTTCCTAATTCCAACTTTGTACACTCAATATGTGTATACACGGATGGAGTAGGAGGTAGATGACTTACTTGTCTTTTTAATTCATTAGTCTTTAAACTAAAACCCTATCCCAAGCTGATTAGGAGACTGTTGTACACGTTGTGAGATTCTGGACTTGATGGGACTTTCCATTGTCTCAATTCAGAAGTGTGTTCCATGTTTAAGAAAAAGGGGATCAAATATCTTTGGGCACCTGTGGCAAAATATTTCACTTGTTTCTGTACATTTCCCAATTTCCCTCAAGTTTGATTGGGGCCACGTAATTTAGTTCTGGTCAACAGATTGTGATATGAAGTAAGTGTGTCACTTTGGGTCTAAGGTAGTTAAGCACATCATTCCCTCACTTTTTTTGCATCAATCTGTGGAGAGATTATGTTTCAGACAGGTTGACTACACTACGGAGGAGGGATGCTCTATCCACTTTAAATTTGTATGAGCAAGAAATCAAAGTTTGTTATTTGTTATGTTAACCATTATAAGTTATGTCTATTGTGACCGCTAGTGTTAATTATATTAACCATAGTGATTTTTTTTTTGTCAAAGGGCATAATATAAGGGTATTCCACAAGTATACTATAAAAATTAAATGAGGGGCACCTGGGTGGCTCAATCAGTTAAGCATCTGATTCCAGCTCATGTCATGATCTCATGGTTCATGGGTTTGAGCCCCACGTCGGGCTCTGTGCTGACAGCTCAGAGCCTGGAGCCTGCTTCAGATTCTGTATCTCCCTCTCTCTGCCCCTGCCCTGCTTGCACTTTGTCTCTCTCTGTCTCTCAAAAATAAATAAATGTTAAAAAATTTTGTTTAAGTAAATAAAATTATGGGGCACCTGGGTGGCTCAGTTGGTTAAGCGTCCGACTTTGGCTCAGGTCATGACTTCAGGGTTCGTGAGTTTGAACCCTGCGTAGGGCTCGGTGCTGACAGCTCAAAGCCTGGAGCCTGCTTCAGATTCTGTGTCTCCCTCTCTCTCCACCTTTCCCCCACTCACACTCTGTCTCTCTCTCTCTCTCTTTCAAAAATAAAATAAACATAAAATTTTAAAAATCAATTAATAAATGAAAAATTCATGTGTAGCACTTGCTGAAAGCCTTATTAGCACATACAGTAATGGAGTAAAATGACTAGCATGTATAACTGTTCAATAAATGTTAGCTGCTATTGTTATTTTCATTGTTGTTAAATCTCATATACCCATAGGCCTGAAATTTATGAAACTTTGCTCTGTGGTTTTACTGAGAATTTTACAAAGAGAAGAGGTAAACATGAAGCCTCTAGGGGATTGCTAAGTACAAATTAATGTCAAATAGATCTGATTCCATTATTATTGATGTCAAAATAATAATTTAGATAGATAATATCTGTCCAGTCTATCTTGATTTTAGGAATATTTTTGAATTTAAGAGATCCTTATAATAACTTTTTGGATAAAATGGAAAATATTTAGACATGAGTATATTTTGTTTTTCTTCTAATACTTAACAATTATAAATTAATCAGTATTAACTTGGTTAAGATTTTAATGAAATATTTTTGTACTACTCTCTTTATTTCAATATTTTTAGAAAAGACCTAGAATAAAATGCAAACAAAATGACTATATATTTCATGAGGCTAAGAGATTTAGTTAATATATAAGGAAAGTCTAGGATATAAATATTGAGACAGAAACAATGAGCTCATTCCAAGAAAACAACATTTTATACAAGAATAAGAATTAACTATGTGAGGTAATAAAGGTGTTAATTATTTTGATATTGATATTTTACAATGAATATGTACATCAAATCATCACCTTGTGCACTTTAGACATATATTAATTACATTTGTCAATTATTCCTCATTATAAAAACTCTATATAGGCACATGAATAAGAGATGTTTCTAATAAAGAATAAGTATAAATCTGTCACTTACAAAATAACTTTAAAAACGGACTGAGAATTCTCTCTCCTCTCTCTGCCCCTCCCCCACTCGTGCTCTGTCTCACTCTCTCAAAAATAAATAAACATAAAAAAAATTAAAAACAGACTGAGAGGTGCCTGGGTGGCTCAGTCGGTTAAGCATCCAACTTCTCAGGTCATGTCTCAGAGTTTGTGAGTTCGAGCCCCGTGTTGGGCTCTGTGCTGACAGCTCAGAGCCTGGAACTTGCTTTGGATTCTGTGTCTCCCTCTCTCTCTGCCCCTCCCCCACTCACATCTGTCTCTATCTCTCAAAAATGAATAAACGTTAAAAAAATTAGAAAATTTAAAAAATAAAAAATAACAGACTGAAGGATACATGAATTAAAGCAATTTCACATGAAATACACTTAGTCTTTCAGCTGACCCCAATTTTATTATCACATAACCGTGTATTTTGTAGCTTTTCAATGGCCAATGGAACTTTAGTTTCATGAATTATGGCATCTAGAATGAAATAAAAGCCTATTATTTTATTCTAATGGCGCCTCTCTTAGTACCTGGTATTCAGATTATGATTCACTCTTTAAAAACATCATAACCGGGGTGCCTGGGTGGCTCAGTTGGTTAAGCATCAGACTTCAGCTCAGGTCATGATCTTGTGGTTTGTGAGTTCAAGCCCCATGTCAGGCTTTGTTCTGACAGCTCAGAGCCTGGAACCTGCTTCAGTTTCTGTGTCTCCATCTCTCTTTGTCCTTCCCCCATTCTCAGTCTTTCTCTCTCTCAAAACTAAACATTGAAAAAAACAAAACATCATAACCAACTAAAGCTTATTTAGGGAAGTATAATTATGATGCTAAGGGGAATTGGAAGCAAGCAAGGAGAGACTAACAACTTTCTTAAAATTAGAGAAGCTCAAAATTAAAATGGGCTACTTCAAGAATTAGTGACATCTTAAGTGAAGGTATGCAAACAGAAGCTGGACTAACATTTGCTGAGATTGTTATATGAAGAAGGTGATAAAATTAATTGGATGGATTATATTGAAAATTCTCTGTAGTGCCAACTATCTTGTATAGTTTGTAATTCTTTGATTGTAAATACATTGTTTTTTTGTTGCTACTCTTATATCAGGCACTGTAGGTTAGCAGTTCTTTCAAGAGGTTCACAAAGTTTATTTTTATAATATAATGGCAATATTTGTCTTTTACACTTTTATTCTCTTATAGGTAGAAAGTAGAATTTTCCAGATTCTATATATTTTGTGATGATGGAATCACTGATGTTAACATGTAATGAGTTTATAATTTTATTCTTAAACGAATAAACATTTTAAAAATTCTCAGTTTTAACTTATATTATTGTAAAAATCAATAAATATAATTCACCTTCCCTCCAAAAAGACTCTTTGAGATTCTCAATTATTTATTTATTTATTTATTTATTTATTTATTTATTTATTTACATTTATTTATTTTTGAGAGACAGAGAGAGCACAAGCGGGGAAGGAGCAGAATGAGGGAGATAGATGATCCAAAGCAGGCTCTGCCCTGTGAACACAGCCTGATGTGGGGCTCGAACTCACAAACCATGAGATATGACCTGAGCCAATATCAAGAGTTGGCTGCTTACCTGACTGAGCCACTCAGTTGCCCAGAGGTTCTCAATATTTTTAAAGGCGCAAACGGATTCAGTGAATAAGAAATTGATGTGTTCTCTGACTACAGAATCAAACTCCCTGATTTCATGGGGCTTACATTCCAAAGCAGGACTATAGGCAACAAACAAGTGAATAGACAAAGTAACTTTAAATGGTGGTAAGTACTATGAATAAAACGTAGAAAAATGGAAGGGTGATGGAGTACTTTAGGCAACACAGCCTTCTTTATATAAAGGGAGACAGATAAGGTCAATTCTGACAGATACTTTAGACAGATAAGGTCAATTCTGAAGAGATATTATTTGTTCGGTAATGAAAAGGAATGATTCATGTGAAAATTATAAGAAAGAGTATGTCAGACAAAGCCATAAGTTAGAAACACCTTCACATGTTGGGAGTTCAAAATGAAGACCTATGAACCTGGTGTGTAGTGAGTGAAGAACAGTAAGGTTGGCTAACCAAAGCCTTGTAAGCCAAAGTAACCCAAGTATTGGAACTCAGGCCTGCCCTGTGGTACTGTTCTCCAGCAAAGATTTTAGTGGTGCTGACATTTCCATGATATTAGTAGCAACAAGTGAAATGACAGAATGACTAGAAGTTTAACAGAGAGATCAGAGGAAGTGACAGTAAAGAACCCTCCTGGGATTGCTGTCAACCTTGAGGATCAAAAATCTATGCACGTGTGCTAGGTTTTAGCCATTCAGGGAAATCACACAGGATAGGGGACAGATTTAAAAATATTTCTAATCCACACACAGATCTATTACCGTAGTATAGAAATGTCACTGGTACAAGGGACTTAAGTAAAACCTCAAACTAAACACTGGCAGAACAGCAAGCTTCTTTGACTCAGGATTAGTTTCTAAGAAGCCAGGCTTACGAATTTACACACATCTCTGGTAGTGTAGAAGACTCTGTGCATGCCCAAGGCTACATCCTCTCAAAAATGATTCGATAGGCCACTTCCAACCTACCAGTCCCTCGCTTAACATGGAACAAAAACATAAAACCTCTGAACTGTGATAGCAGCCTCCACATACATGCATAAACACCCAGCAGGAAAAGGTAAAAACCCTAACTGGATAAGGGGAATAAAGAACAGTGTTTGACCAATAATGGCCTGTGCTTGGGGCACCTGGGTGGCTCAGCCAGTTAAGAGTCCAACCCTTGATTTCGGCTCAAGTCGTGATTTGTGAGAATGAGCCACACAACAGGTTCTGTGCTGTCAGCACAGAACCTGCTTGGGATTCTGTCTCTCCCTCTCTCTCTCTACCCCTCCCCTATTCTCTCTTCTCTTTCTTAAAAATAAAACAAACACACACAAAAATAAATAAGTGGTTTGTGATGAACCAGGGGCTGAACTTGGTAGATAGCCAAACTAAAAGATAAAAAAGGTAGAAGGGGTTGGGAGTGGTGGTGGAATGGATCTGAGCAGGGACATATACTAAGGGGGAAATAGATTTCAGAGTTACTAGGGGAGAATTCATTGTTGCCTCTTCCAACTCCTGGTGGCTGACATTTCTTGACTAATGGCCCAATAGCTGTAACTTTTGTTTTTTGGTTTCATTACGTTTCTTCATAGATGCTGGCTCATCCTGCATCCCTTGGACTGTTGTGATTATATCAGACCCTCTGAAATAATCCAAGTTAATTAGCTCATCATAAAATTTTAACATATCTGCAAAGACCCTTCTTTACATTTCAGGTAACATTTACATTTTCTGAACATAAAATGTAGACACGTATGGGGGCTGTTATTCAGCCTACCACAAGGCCCACATGGTAGACTTAGCATACAGACACTTAAAAGCTGTTGTTCTAAATCTGTTAAAAAAACTAAAGTAAATCATGCTTAAATAAAAGGTATGATGGTAATGTCTCATCAAATAGGAAGTATCAATGAAGCGATAGATACTATAAAATAAAAACAAATGGAAATTTTGTACTTCAAAAATGCAGCATTTAAAATAAAATCACTAGACATATCAACAATAGATTGGAGCTGGCAGAAGAAAAAATCATCAAACTTGAAGATAAATCTATAGACATTATTCAATCAAAAAATTAAAAATAATAGGAAAAATGAACAAGGCATTCAGTCTGGCATGAAAGACGATTAGAAATTGCTACTACATCCTGATAAGTAAAAAGCTGAAAAAAACTTAAAAATCAGCAACTCTTCTTATATACATTGGAGAATTTAGGTCACAGGACAAACTTATGGCCCCCAAATTGAAGAGCCCAGCAGGTAAATAGAATAACAACTTATCAGAACAGAAACCCAAGAGCAGAAACCTCCATAGGAATCAGTGCCAGAGTAGGAAAACCTGAGTATTATTGACAAATTGCTAGAGGCTCAGTGTGGGCAAGTCTGAGAGAAAAACTACAAGGGGACCTGGTCATAAGGGCTGGGTGGGCACATTTTCAAGTTTTACCTCCTAGCGATTTACTAGGTTCTCACAGTGAATATTAGAGAAGTATAGTTTCTGCTTCTGAAAGAGAGTAAAAGGAATCATTTTGAAATATGCAAAAGCAGTCTGTTCTTAACAAGGTCTGCATTCAGGAGAAGCTATATTACCAATCTAAACTACTGGGCTTTTACCAGAGAGAGAAAAAAAGCAGTTAACCAAAGGCAGTTTTAGCTTTCCACGTGGAAGAAGGGAAATACCAAGTTCTGTCTAGCATTCCCATACCACCTAAGGTGGGAGGTAACTGAAAGTATGTGTGAGGTTCACGGTCTAGAGGCTCAATCTCACTAAAAGACTGAGAACTAATCATAGGGTCACAGAATACTTCCCATTCTCCACACCTTACCACCACATTTATGAAAACCTATTTATAGCAATGTGTTTTCCCCCTACATCATGACACTATCAAGAAAAGAATTATAAGACATACTAAACGGCAAAAAACACAACTTGAGGAGACAGGGCAGACATCAGAACCAGACTCAAATACAGCATGTGTGTTGTAATTTTTAGACCAGGAATTTATTTATTTATTTTTAATTTTTTTTTAATGTTTATTTATTTTTGAGAGAGACAGAGAGTGAGCAGGATAGGTGCAGAGAGAGAGGGAGACACAGAATCTGAAGCAGGATCCAGGCTCCAAGCTGTCAGCACAGAGCCTGAGTAGGGCTCGAACCCACGAACCATGAGATCATGACCTGAGCTGAAACTGGACACTTAGACACTTAACCGACTGAGCCACCCAGGCACCCCTAGCAGAGAAAGATCTAAAAGCTATAATCTAGGTTCCCATCTTAAAGGAAAATAAGACAAATCCAAAGTAAGCACAAAAATAAGAGCAGAAATTAATGAAATTGAAAACAGGAAATAAAATCAGCAAAACAAAAAATTGGTTCTTTGAAAATGTATATGAAAGTGACAAATCTCACGGAAGTCTAATTAAGAAAAAGAGGGAGGGCATGGTTTATATAATTAAAGAGGGGTATCAGTTCAGAGGCCATGGACATTAAAATGATAATAAATGGATACTCTAAGCAACTCTAAGACCACAAATTTGACAACCAAGATGAAATGGATCAATTCCTGAAAGACACAGTTCTGCCAAAATTCACACAACAAGTAGACAACCTAATAGGCTTGTATCTAAAGAAATTAAATCAATAATTAATAAGCTTCTAAATCAGAAGTTTTGGAACAGACCTAGATAGGTATAGTGGTCAATTCTACCAAACATTTAAGGAAGAAATCTACCAATTTTGTATAGTCTCTTTCAAAAGATGGAAACAAAGGGAATACTTCTGAACTCATTCTGCAAGGACAAAATTAATAAGAAAACCAGAAAAAGACATTGAAAGGAAAGAAAACTATATGCCGATATATCTCATGAACATAGATGTAAAAATTTTCAACAAAATATTCTCAAATTTAATCCAAAGATGTACCAAAAGAAATATAACCATGATCTATGCCAGTTATATAAACCTGGTTCAACATTCAAAAATCAATTAACATAATCCATTACATCAACAGGCTAAAAAGAAAATTACTAAGGCTAAGATATAACTGGCTAAGAAAAATATCAATAGATGCAGAAAAAGCATTTGACAAAATTCAACACATATTCATGATAAAATCTTTAGTAATAGAGGGGAACTTTCTCAATTTGGGAAAGAACACAAAAATCTATAGTTAACTTCACACTTAATAATGAGAAACTAGAAACTGTCCTGTAAAGATCAGAAGTAAGGTAAGGGTGTCCCACTCACCACTGCTTTTCAACATCATACCAGAATTCCTAGCTAATGTAATAATGCAAGAAAAGGAAATAAGAGGCAGATGTGAAAGGAAGAAATAAAACATTACAGATAACATGATCAAATGCAGGAGGAAAAAAACATCATCTTGGAGGTCCTAGCTGATGCAAAAAAAAAAAAAAAGTCAAAGAACTAAATAAATGGAGACATATTCCATGTTTATTGATAGGAAGATACAATATTATCAAGATCCCAAATTGATCTACAGATTCAATACAATCCAGTCATGATCTCAGCAGGTTACTTTGTGCATATTGGCAAACTGATTCTAACTTTTATATGAAGAGGCAAATCCCCAGAATAGTCAACAAAATATTAGAGAAGTACACAGTTGGAGGGCTGTGAAAGACAATGTTAAAAGAATTAAATACAAGTCACAGACTGGGACAAAATATTTATCAAAGACAAATCTGATAAGAGGCTACTATCCAAAATATTTTTTTAAACATAAAACTTAACAATAAAAGAAAAACAAACTGTTTAAAAAATGAGTCAAAGACTTAATATCTCACCAAAGAAGACATGCAGATGGTAAATAAGCATATGAAAACATGCTTTGCATCATATGTCATTGCAGAAATGCAAATTAAAATGAAATACCTCCATACACCAATGACCAAAATCCAAAACACTTATAACATCAAATGCTCGTGAGCATGTGGAGCAACAGGAACTCTCATTCATTGTTGGCATGAATGAAAAATGGTACAGCCAACTTGGAAAACAGTCTGACAGTTTCTTACAAAAAAAAAATAGTCTTACCATATGATCCTATAATCACACATTTTGGTATTTACTCAAAGGATTTGAAAAGTTATGTCCACACACAAACTTGAATGTGGATATTTATAGCAGCTTTATTCACAATTGCCAAAATCTTGGAAATCACCAAGGTGTCCTTAGTAGGGGAATGGATAAACTGGGTATATCTGTACAATGGAATATTATTCAGCACTAAATGTTAATGAGCCATCGAGTCATGAAAAGACATGGAGGAAACTTAAATACATATTGTTAAGTATAAGAAACCAATCTGAAAAGGCTACATACATACTGTATAATTCCAACTATATGACATTCTGGAAAAGATAAAACTATAGGAACAGAAAAAATTAGTGGTTGCCAAATGTTAAGCCAGGAGAAATGAATAGGTGAAGCACAGTTTTTGGGGGCAGTGAAACTATTTTGTATGATATACTAATGACTGATACATTTCATTAGTTTGTCCAAACCCAAAAATGTGCAATACCAAGGGCAGACCCAAATGTATAGTATGGACTTTGAATGATGATGTTCATTGATTGTAAGGAATTTACCACCTTAGTGGGAAATGTCAATGTCAAGGACAGGGATGTTTATGTTGGGGCAGAGGATATATGGGAACACTCTGTACTTTCCAGTCAATTTTGCTATGAACCTAAAACTGCTCAAAAAGATAAAATTTATTAATTAAAAAACACATACACCCCCCAAAGGGGTAAAATTCAGTTCTTTTTAGTGATTTTTAATCACAGGGCAATGCAACCATTATGACTGCCTAATTCAAGATCATTTTAATCGCCACTAAAAGAAAACTGGTACTCACCAGAAATAACTTCCTGTTCCTGATTCTTCTTAATCACTGGTAACTATAAACCTACCTTATGTCTCTGTGGATTCATCTATTCTGGACATTTCCTATAAGTATAATCATAAAATATGAAGTCTTTTGTGTCTGTTTTCTTTCATTAGCATAATCTAGGCAATGATCATGTATGTTGCAAAATGTTTCAGTATTCCATTCCTCTTTATGGATGAATAAAATTTATTATATACTCATAACACAATTTTTTCCAATATTTGGGCTATTATAAATGTACTTTTTAAATATACAAGTTATTATGTGGACACATTGATTTAATTCACTTGGGTATACAGCGAGCAGTGGAATTGATGGATCATATGGTAACTCTATGTTTAACATTTTGAAAAACTATCAAATTTTTTAAAAAGTGGCTGTATCATTTTATAACCAGGAATATATGGAAATCAGCAATGACTGAGGATTCCCATTTCTCCTAATTCTCACCAACACTTGGTATTGTCCTTTTTATTATAGCCATACAAGTTGGTGTGAAATGGAATCTCACTGAGTTTTTATTTACATTCCCTTGATGACCTGTTAGACAAGCATCTTTTTTAAAATATTTTTTAATGTTTATTTATTTTTTTGAGAGAGACAGAGAGGGTGAGCAGGAAAGAGGTAGAGAGAGAAGGAGACACAGAATCTGAAGCAGGCTCCAGGCTTCGAACTGTCAGCACAGAGCCCAATATGGGGTCTGAACTCACAAACCATGAGATCATGACCTGAGCTGAA
The DNA here is from genome assembly GCF_007474595.2 of Lynx canadensis. Lineage (NCBI taxonomy): Eukaryota > Metazoa > Chordata > Mammalia > Carnivora > Felidae > Lynx > Lynx canadensis. Next base: position 61,396,047 of record NC_044310.1, on the reverse strand, counting down.
GTCAGACACTTAACCAACTGAGCCACCCAGGCACTCCAGACAAGCATCTTTTTATGCACTTATTGGCTATTTCTATATCTTCTTCTGATTAATTTATATTGAAATACTTTAGCATTTTATAGCAGATATTTTTTCTTTTGATTATTGACTTGTAAGGGGTTTATGTATTCTAGATACAAGCCTCTTAGCAGATATGTGATTTGCAGATATTTTCTATCATGCTGAGTTGTCTTGTCACTATCCTAATTGTGTCCTTTGAAGCACAAAGTTTTTTGTCTTTAGTTAAAAAAAAAATTGTGTTTATTTTTAAGATAGAGTGTGAGTGGGGAAGGGGCAGAGAGAGAGGGAGACACAGAATCCAAAGCAGGCTCCAGGCTCTGGAGTCAGAGGTGGGGTCCAGACTCAAGCCGTGAGATCTTGACCTGAGCCAAAGTCAGACACTTAACTGACCGAGCCTCCCAGGCAGACACCCCTGTTTGTCTTTAATTTTGATGTCCAATCTTTCTTTTTCCCTCTCTTTTCTCTCTCTCCCTTCCATATTATTGCTCCCCTTCCCACCTACTTTTAGAATTATTGGCTTGTACTTTTGATATCATATCTAAGAAATCATTGCCTAAGGCAAAGTTATGAAGAATTACTCCTATGTTTTCTTTTAAGAGATTTATAGATTTATTCCATAAATTTAGGTTTATGATCCATTTGAATTTACTTTTGCATTTTGTGTGATGGGGTGGGTGGTCCAACATTATTCTTTTGAATGAGATATTTAGTTGGTCCAACACGATGGTTGAAAAGACTATTTTTTCCTCAATTTTCTTGGCACTCTTGTCAAAAATCTTTTGACTATATATGGGCTTATTTCTGGACTCTCAATTCTATTACACTGATGCAAATGTCTTATCTGTAGGCCAGTTTCACTCTGTCTTAGTTACTGTAGCTTTGTAGAAAGTTTTCAAATAAAGAAATATGAGTCCTCCAATCTTTTACTTTTCAAGATGGTTTAGCTATTTGGATCTCTTACAATTTCACGTACATTTTGAAATCAGCTTTTCATTTCTTTGAAAAAGTTCATTGGGGTTTTAATAGGTATAGTTTGACTCTATAGATTTCTTTGGGTAGCATTTGTTATTCTAACAATTTTAAGTCTTCGAATCCAAGAATATAGTGTTCTGTCTCTTTATTTAGATATTTATTTCAACAGGTTTTTTTTTCTTTTCTTTTTTTTCTTTTTTGGTTTCAGTATTCAAGTCTTGTACTTCTTTTACTAAACTTATTCATAAAGATTTTACTCTTTTTGATGCTATTATAAATGGAATTGTTTCCTTAAATTCTTTGTGAATTGCTTATTGCTAATGTGTAGAAATATAATTTATTTTTAAGTTGATATATATCATGTATCCTACAAGTTTTGCTGAACTTATTAGTTTTAATAGTTTTTATTGTATTATTTAGATTTTCTATGGGGAACATCACCTCATTTACAAATTGACAGATTTTGCTTCTCCCTTAGTAATATAATGCTTTTTATATCTTTTTCTTGCTGAAGTGCAAGAACTTTTTGGCTAGAAATTCCAGTACAATTTTGAAAAGAAGTGGTAAGAAGAGACATTTTTGCCTTGTTCCTAACCTTAAGGAGAAAGCATTCGTTATTAAGTATGATGTTTGATATGGGATTTTTGTAGATACTCTTTATCAGATTGAAGTAGTTCTTTCTATTCTGAATTTGTTGAGTCATGACAGGTTCTGGAATTTATCAACTAATTTTCTCCTTCTATTGAGATAAGTAGTTTTTGTCCTTTATTCTATTGATTAGGTATACTGCATTAATTTTTGGATGTTAACCATGCAATCCTGGGATATTTTCAACTTAGTCATGATGTATAAATACTTGATTATGTGTCTAAATTCAGGTCACTAGTATTTTGTTAAGCAGTTTTATATTTATATTCTTTTCTTTGATAAAAGGAATTTTTAATATACTTTTTTCAACTTTTTATTTAAATTCTAGTTAGTTAACATACAGTGTAATATTGGTTTCAGAAGTAGAATTTAGTGATTCATCACTTATATGTAATACTCAGTGCTCAACATAATAAGTGCCATCTTTATTACCCATCACCCACTTAGCCATCCCCTGCCTACCTCCCCTCCATGAACCCTCAGTTCTCTATTCTCTTATGGTTTGCTTCCCTCTCTTTTTCCCCTTCCCCTATGTTCATGTTTTGTTTCTTAAATTCCACATATGAGTGAAATTGTATGATATTTGTCTTTCTCTGACTTTTTCATTTTGCATAATATACTCTAGTTCCATCCATGTCACTACAAATGACAAGATTTCATTTTTTATAGATTCTTTTATAGGGATGAGTATTTCATTGTGTGTGTGTGTGTGTGTGTGTGTGTGTGTACACACATACATACATTTTCTTTATTCATTAGTGATGGACATTTGGACTCTTTCTGTAATTTGACTATTGTTAATAATGCTACTGTAAACATCAGGGTGCATGTAACCTTTCAAATCAGTATTTTTTTATCATTTAGGTAAATACTTAATAGTACTCTTACTGGGTCTTAGGGTAGTTCTATTTTTAACTTTTTGAGGAGCCTCCATGCTGTTTTCCAGAGTGACTGCACCAGTTTGCATTCCTACCAACTAAGTATGAAGGTTCCTCTTTCTCTACATCCTTGCCAACATTTGTTGTTTCCCGTGTTGTTAATTTTAGCCATTCTGACAGATATGAGGTGGTAGGTATTTGTCACAGTTTGGTTTCGATTTGTATTTCCCTTATAATCAGTGATGTTGAGTATCTTTTCATGTTTCTGTACACATATGGATGCCTTCTTTGGAAAAGTATATATTCATGTCTTCTGCCCATTTCTTAACTGGGTTATTTCTTTTTGGGGTATTGAGGTTGATAAGTTCTTTATACATTTTGGATACTAACCCTTTAGCAGATATGTCATTTGCAAATATTTTCTCCCATTCCATAGGCTGCCTTTTAAGTTTTGCTGATTGTTTCCTTTGATGTGCAGAAGCTTTTTATCTTGATAAAGTCCCAATAGTCTACTTTTGCTTTTGTTTCCCTTACCTCCAGAAACATGTCTAGTAAGAAGTTGCTACGGCTGAGGTCAAAGAGGTTGTCACTTGTGTTCTCCTCTAGGATTTTGATAGTTTACTATCTCTCATTGAGGTTTTTCATCCATTTTGAATTTATTTTTGTGTTTGGTAGAAGAAAGTGGTCCAGTTTCATTCTTCTGCATGTTTCTGTCCAGTTTTCCCAACACCATTTGTTGAAAGACATTCTTTTTTACATTGAATATTCTTTCCTGCTTTGTCAAAGATTAGTTGACCATGTAGTTGTGGGTTCATTTCTGGGTTTTCTATTCTGTTTCATTGATCTGTGTGTTTTTGTCATAGTACCATGCTGTCTTAATCTCTATAGCTTTGTAATATAGCTTAAAATTATGATGCCTCCAGCTTTATTATTTCTTTTTCAAGATTGATTTGCCTATTCAGGGTCTTTTGTGGTTCCATACAAATTTTAGAATTATTTCTTTTGGTTCTATGAAAAATGTTCATGGTATTTTATAGAGATTGCATTAAATGTGTAGATTGCTTTTGATAATGTAGACATTTTAACAATATTTGTCCTTCCAATCCATGAGCATGGAATGTTTTTCCATTTCTTTGTGTCATCTTCAATTTATTTCATAAATATTCTATAGTTTTCAGAGTATAGATTTTTTACTTCTTTCATTAGGTTTATTCCTAGGTATCTTATGGATTTTGGCACACTTATAAATGGTATTGATTCCTTGATTTATCTTTCTGCTGCTTCATTATTAGTATATGGAAATGCAACAGATTTTTGTACATTGATTTTATATCCTGCAACTTTGATGGATTTGTGTGTCAGTTCTAGCAAGTTTTTGATGGAGTCTTTCAAGTTTTCTACATAGAGTGTTGTCTGTGAATAGTGAAAGTTTGACTCCTACCTTGCTGATTTGGATGCCTTTTATTTCTTTTTGTTGTCTGATTGCTGAGGCTAGGACTTCCAGTACTATGTTAAATAACAATGGTGAGAGTGGACATCCCTGTCTTCTTCCTGACTGGAGAGTTAAAGCTGTTTTTCCCCATTGAAAATGACATTAGCAGTGGGGGTCTTTGGTATATGGCCTTTATGATGTTGAGATATGTTCCCTCTATCCCTACTTTGTTGAGGATTTTTACAAAGAATGGATACTGTATTTCGTCATATGCCTTTTCACCATCTATTGAGGGGATCATATGGTTCTCATCATTTGTTTTATTAATTTGGAGTATCACATTAATTGATTTGCAAATATTAAACCAGCCCTGCAGCCCAGTAATAAATCCCACTTGGTCATGGTGGATAATTCTTTTAATATTCTGTTGGATTTGATTTGCTAGTATTTTGTTGAGAATTTTTGCATCCATGTTCATCAGGGATATTGACCTCTAATTCCTCTTTTTAGAGGGGTCTTTGTCTGGATCTGGAATCAAGGTAATACTGACCTCATGGAATGAGTTTAAAGTTTTTCTTCGATTTTTATTTTTTAGAACAGTTTGAGAAGAATAGATATTAACTCTTTTTTAAATATCTGCCAGAATTCCCTTGGAAAGCCATCTATCCCTGGACTTTTGTTTGTTGGAAGAGTTTTGATTATTGATTCAATTTCTTTGCTGGTTATAGATCTTCAAAATTTCTATTTCTTCCTGTTTCATCCCAAAAGAAAGAACAAGAAGAATTTATGACAAGGGAGCTAATCAAAATAGATATATGTAATATGCCTAAGCCAGAATTAAAAAAAATAATCATAAGTATACTAGCTGTGCTTAAGAAAATCATAGAAGAAACCAGACACTTACTTCAGAGATAAAAGACCTAAAATCTAGCCAGGCCAAAATAGAAAATGCTATAACAAAGATTCAAAGCCAACTGGATATAATGATCACAGGGATGGAAGAATCAGAGGAATGACTAAGTGGTATAGAGATAAAATTATGGAAAATAATGAAGCTGAGAAGAAGGAAAGAAAAATATTGAATCATGAATGTAGATTTAGGGAATTCAGCAACTACATAACATTTATATCAAAGGAGTTGCAGAAGAAGAGAGGGGAGAAGGGACAGAAAGTTTATTTGAGGAAATTGTAGCTGAAAACTTCCTTAATCTGGGGAAAGAAACATACATCTAAATCCAGGAAGCACAGAGAACTCCTATGAAAACCAACAAAAACCAGTTAACACCAAGATATATTGTAAAATTTGCAAAATAGATAAGAATTCTGACAGTAGGGGGAAAGAAATTCCCAATATACAAGGAAAGACAAATCAGGTTAGCAGGAGATCTCTCCACAGATACCTGGCATACCTGAAGGGTGTGGCATGATATATTCAATGTAATGAATGAGGAAAATATGCAGCCAAGAATACTTTATTTAGCAAGGCTTTCATTCAGAATAGAAGGAGATATAAAGAGTTTCCCAGACAAATAAAATCTAAGGAGTTCGTGGAACTTGGAAGAAGTTCCAGCCTTGGAAGAAATATTAAAGGGGACTCTTTGGGAACAAAAGACCAAAAGTGTCCAAGGTTAGAAGGGAACAGGTAAAATCTCCAGAAACAGCAACAAAACAAATCATAAAATGGTACTAAATTAGTATCTATCAATAATCACAATGAATGTAAATGGACTAAATGTTCTAATCAAAAGACATAAGGCAGAATGATGGAAAAAAAAAAAAACAAGACCCATCTGTATGCTGCCTGCAAGCATATAGCATAGATATGTCATTTTATATGTAAAGACACCTCTAGATTGAAAGTGAGGGAATGGAGAACCATCTATCTTACTAAAAGAGATCAAAAGAAAGCCAAAGTAGCAATGCTTATCTCTGACACACCAGATTTTAAATCAAAGATTGTAACAAGACACAAATAAAGGTACTATTCTCATAACAAAGGGATCTATCCAACAAGAAAGTATAACAATTGTAAATATATATGCCCCCAACTTGACAGAAGCCAAATATATAAGTCAATTAATAACAAACATAAAGGAACTCATTGATAATACAATAATAGTAGGGGACTTTACACCCCACTTACAACAATGGATAGATCATCTAAGCAGAAAATCATCAAGGAAACAATGGCTTTATATGACACACTGGACCAGATGGATTTAACAGATATTTTCAGAACATTTCATCCTAAAGCAACAGAATACACATTCTTTTTGAGTACACATAGAATATTCTCCAGAATAGATCACATACTTGGTCACAAATCAGCCCTCAACAAGTACAAAAGTTTGAGATCATACCATGCATATTTTCTGACTACAAGGCTATGAAACTTGCAGTCAACCATAAGAAAAAAATTGGAAAGACTACAAATATATGGAGGTTAAATAACAGCCTACTAAAGAATGAATGTATTAACCAGGAAATTAAAGAAGAAATAAAATAAATACATTGAGGTAAATGAAAATGAAAACCTGACAGTCCAGAACCTTTGAGATACAGCAAAGGCAGTCACAAGAGAGAAGTGTATATAGCAGTACAGGCCTACATCAAGAAGTAAGAAATGTCTCAAATACACAACCTAACATTACACCTAAAGGAGCTAGAAAAGGAACAGCAAATAAAGCCTAGGGAAGCAGAAAAGGGAAAATAAAGATTAGAGAAGAAATAAGTGATATAGAAACACACACACACACACACACACACACACACACACACACACACACAATCCAGTAAAACAGGTCAACGAATCTAAGAACAGGTTCTTTGAAAGAATTAACAAAGTTGATAAACCCCTAGCCAGATTTATCAAGAAGAAAAGAGAAAGGACCCAAATAAATAAAATCACAAATGAGGGAGGAGAGATGATAACCAACACCACATAAATACAAACAATTAAGAGAGAATATTATGAGAAGTTATATGCCAACAAATTGGACAATCTGAAAAAAGTGGATAAATTCCTAAAAACATACAAACTACCAAAACTGTATGTACATTCATAAGAGATTTTGGTCTGTAGATTTTTTTTTTTTTGTCATCTTTGGTTTTGGTATCAGGGTAACACTAACCTCAGAATGAGTTGGAAAAATGCTTCCTCCCATTTTTTTTTGGAATAGTTTATAAAGAATTGGTATAAATTCCTTAAATTTTGGTATAATTCATCAGTAGAGTCCTCTGTAGTTGTTTTAATGGTGTTCCCAAATAGATCACTGGAATCTGTAAGTGTTACCTTATGTGGAAAAGGGTCTTTTCAGATGTGATTAAGTTAAGAATCTTGAGATGAGATAATCCCGGATTTCTCTAAAGTCTCTAAATGCTATCATAAGTGTCCTTATAAAAAAAGTAATAGAGTGAGATTCTACTTATACACACATAGAAGAGAGAAAGGAAATGTGAAGAAGGAGACAGATAGAAATGATATCGCCTCAAGCAAAGGAATGCTGGCAGCCAATAGAAGCTGAAAGAGGCAATAAACTAATTATCTCTCAGAGCTTCTGAAGGGAGTGCAGCCCTGCTGACATCTTAATTTCAGCTCAGTGAAAGTAATGTTGAATTAATGGCTTCCAGAACTATGAAATAATATTTTTTGTTGTTTTAAGCTAACAATTTGTGGCAAGCTTTATAAAAGTACAGGAAACTAATATACCATTTGGACCTAGGGTTTTATTTGTGGGGAAAAAATTAAATTATTAATTCAATTTTTATTTGTTATAGTATTATTAATATTTTATGTTTATCATATATTAATATTTTATATTCTTAGGTCAGTAGGGCAGTTTGTGTCTTAGGAATTTGTTCATTTCATCTAAATGATCTAATTTGTTGGCATATTGTTTATTGTATTCCTTATAGTCATTTTTATTTCCTTGAATTTGGTAGTCATGGCTCCTCTTTCATTTCTGATTCTGGTAACTCAAGTCCTCTCTCTCCTTTTTGTTGGGAGATTTATCTAAAGATTTCTAAATTTTGTTAATCTGTTGAAAAAACAACTAATGTTATTGATTTTCTCTATTTTTCTGTTTCCACTTTGATTTGTTTCTGCTTTCATCTTTACTTTTATCTTTCTTCTGTTTGTGTTGGATTTAGATTTGACTTCTTTTACTAGTTTCTTAAGGTGTTAGGTTAGTTTATCTATTTGAGATTTTCATTTTGAGTGTAGGTGTTCATAGATATAAATTTCCTTCTGAGCACTGCTTTAGCTGAACCGTATAATTTCTTATTGTTTTCATTAATCTTATAGTATTTTCTAACATCATTTTTTATTTTCTCTTTGACCAGTTGGTTATTTAGGAGTGTGATACTTAATTTCAACAAATGAGAATTTCTACAAATGATAATTTGTAGAGTTCAAAATGAAACTGATAAACAAGATAATAATATCTAGATTAAAAAAAATCATACTACATGCCACTCATCTTCCCCTCAGCTCTCTCAGTTAATTTATAAGGTAGGCATTTTCATTCTTCCATTTCATAGATGAAGAAACTGCAGCCTTGTGGAGTTAAATAAGTGGCTTAATGTTACTTTCTGAAGTGCCTAATATGCTATTTCAGAAATCCAACTGATTTTGCTCATAGTTTTATACTTCTAATCACTATCCAATAGTGACTCAAGAACAACAGAATGGTATAGGCAAAGCATTGTTTCAATAGACATTGGACTGGTATAATTTGTGTAGCCAGGGTGGTCTAAGTTGAACACATAGGTTTGACCCTAGGATATCAGCTTGAGAAGTTCAGTTCTTAAAATTAAGATCCTGACATTGGAGGAGAAAGACTGAGGCATCATATTCTTTAAAAGGTTACAGAAATCCTGGGTAAAGTAAAATAATATAATCATCAAAACACCAAATCATAGTTATTCAGGAACCTGTAGGAAGTTTGACCTTAATACTAAGCCACATTTGCCCAGACATAAGTTAATTTGTTTTTCTCTGTTTATGACCAGGCAGATTTGGTTTGAATATTTTGTTCATCTAAAATTAATCAGATGAGTTTAACTATGGTGGAACAGGTGAAGATGGACGTGGAAGAGAACTGTATAAAAGGCAACCTTAAAAGAGAGAGGAAATCATAAAGCTGAAATTGACTTCCTTAAAATAATGGAACTTATTATAAAAGACCACATACCATATGACTCCATTTATAATAAATGTTCATAATACATAAATCTGTAGAGATGGAAGGAAGATTAGCAGTTGCATAGGGTTAGGGAGGTGGTGGAGGTTGGGGAATATAGATTGACTATAATGGTTATAGCATTTCTTTTTTGTGGAATGAAAAATTTGTAAACCTAGATCGTGGTGATGGTTGCACAACTCTGAGTGTTTTAGAACCATTGCACTGTATACTTTAATGGTTTGATAGTTAATTTTTATGATATGTTAAATATGTCTCAATAAAGATCTTGAAAAAAATCACATGTAACATTTTTAAAGCATGCTGGATGTCAACAATGGGGATATTCATTTGAAATGTTGCTGTCACTAACAAGAGCCCTTTCATTGCAATTGAAACCACTATTTGTAAGTAACCTAGCCAGTTGATGATTAAGTAACAGTGTTTTGAGTATTTTACATGTTAATGTGAAAGGTACTTATAACTATCAGTTTTACTGCTTTTGTGTTTAATTTTCTTTTTTTATTTTAGGGTTTCGTGGTTAACACGTAATGCATTATAATTTTTCCCACGTGACTATAGAGAAATATGTTCCTGGATAACATTTTAACACAGAATGTCTAATTAATGGTATTACGTGGGGAAATAATTTGTCTGCTTCTCTTAACTTTCTATCCTATTAGAATCCATCGCCAATATGTTCTGTTACATATGAATGTATGATTTTTTTTATAAACTGTGGTGATCTTGGCTCATATCTCAGGCCATTTATAGCACAGTATGTGTGTATATGTAAATGGGATGGGTTAGAGGAAGACCTCAGAACTTTTTGTATTGTTAGTAAGAAAATTAATCTCAAAAGAAGAAAATGTCTCCTCTATGACCATAATTTCAATGACATTATGTGCCTAACAAATCAGGGAAAACTCAGTGCATGACAGAGTTGATGTCACTACTCTCTCATTTTGTATTTACTTTATTTTTCCTTTTCCTCATATTCTTTGCTTTACCTGAACTCAAAGCTGCCTCAAAGCCTATTTACCACACAAGGCCATCTGCTAGTGCTAAGGTGTCAGACAGTTTTGCTGAAGAGAGCAACTGCTTCAGACCCATTTGTGAACATTCAGATCATATCTGCACTGATTTTAAAATAGACCGTTTATTTCCCCACAGATGGCTCATAAATCTGTAATATATTTAGGAGAACCAAACAAGCTCTGTTGATCACAAATGGTAGTGGCCTCTGTGTTCCTGACTTCTGAAAGTTTCATGTGACAATTAAAACTATCTGTTGAGATAATTTAAAATAAGTGAATTACAACATAGCCTAGTTATTTTGCTCTTAAATAGAGAAGTTTATATAAAGTACAAATATAAGGATAATTTGGGGGTTTTTGCAAACACATTTCTTTCATAGAATAAACTACATCTGAAAGAATTAATTCTGTTGCCTTTGTATTGAAGAATTCAGTTTGTGGAAATTATGGCTATGCCTCAAAATCATCTGGTGTTATTAATAAAAAATATACAAAGGTATCAGTTTCCTCATTTTTTTTTAACCAGAGTATTATTAGTAATCATGTAAATGGAAACAAATAGTTCAAAATTATTTTATTTAGGATAATATTTTTTATTAAAATTTTGTTAATGTTTATTTATTTTTTGAGAGACAAAGAGAGACAGAGTGTGAGTGGGGAAGGGGAAGAGAGAGAGGGAGACACAGAATCTGAAGCAGGCTCTAGGCTCTGAGCTGTCAGCACAGAGCCTGATGCGGGGCTTGAACCCACAAACTATGAGATCATGACCTGACCCAGTCGGACAGTTAACTGACTGAGCCACCCATGAGCTCCTAGGGTAATATAGTTTTAAATGCATTGTATTAATGAAAAATTAAAATTATTTTTTAAGATAAAGAATTTAAATATGACATATTAGTGAAATATTAACATGTTTGAATATGAAAGCTATAAACTTCAAAAATAGTCAATATATATATATATTTAATCTAGTTCATGAAATCTGATTTTCTTCCAGTATTCTTTATCACAACAAATGATATCACCATCCAACTAGGTCCTCAAGCCAAAATGCTAACATTCATCCTTGATTGTGTGTTGTTGTTTTTTCCCCCTTTGTGATCTAATTTATCAGCAAGGCTTTTTGGCTTTGCATCTAAACATATTCCAAATCTTTCTACTACTGTGCAATTTCATTGCTTTTACTCTAGCCCTACCTACCATCAAATCTTGCTTGGGCCTCTATAGTAGCATTTAAACCAGTTTCTCTCCTTACACTCTTGGATCCACATTCAAATCCATTTTCCTCATAGTAAAATCATGTATCATATTACTACCCTATTTAAAAAACTCTAAATTTCAGAATAAAATCTAAACTGTGTGTGTGTGTGTGTGTGTGTGTGTGTGTGTGTGTGTGTGGCCTGCGATGCCACATGTAATCTGGATTCTGTCTTACCTCTCTAACCACTCCTCACACCCCCCTCCTTTTGTTCACTGGGTTCCAACAAAAAATGGCTTTCTCTCTGTATGCTTAACAAGGCCAAATGTGTTCTTGACTAGTATCTTTGCAGTAGCTTCTCATTTCTCCTGGAAAATTCTCCCTCCTCCCCAAATTCCCCACTGCTTATTTCTTCTTATCTTTCAGATTTGAGATGAAATTTAATTTTTTAAAAATATTTCTTATCTGTCCAGTATAATTACTAGACTCAGTGCCATTTTACCCAGACAGAGCATTTATTACTGTTTGATATTTTTATATTTATGAATTTGTTGTCTTATCTTTTACCACTAGAATAAAAGTTCCATGAGACCTGAGATCATGCCTTTCATAGTACCCTTGTGTACAAAAGTGCCTTTCACATAGCAAATGTTCAATGTTATGTATACATTTTTTACATGTATTATATTTGTTATATATGCTATGGTTAGCAAAGAAAACATGTTTGTATTAGAGAGAAATTGTTAGTATGCATAGAAACCAAGTAATTCTCAAACGATTAAAAAGGAAAATAAAATTGAGAGGAAAAATTAAGAACTAGATGGAGTTTTAATAATAAATTGCATAGTTGTGATTCCTGAATTTCAGTTGAATTTGCAAGCTACTAAAATATGAATGAGTGTATGGAAGGATGGATAGATAGATGAATTAATAGATGAATAAATCAAAATGATTCTAGGAAGTTAGAAGCTATTCCATTGTTCACTGAGACCATATGTAATTTTAAGTAGCTGCCATTGGGGGAAATTGGTGTCTATTACATTAATAAAACACTGAAATTGAGATTTGAGATCTGAGACTGGATAAATGCTCACAGAATCTTAGACATACTAGGTACATTATCTAAAAAGAAATTAAAATAGAAGAATCATTAATATACCAGGATGAATTACAATTGAAATGAAATAGGAATCAATAATTTAGGAGTGAGGAAAAGAGAAAAATGAACTCTAATATGACCACAAGTAGCAATTAAAAATCCTAAATATCTATTTTATCGTAGACTATATATAGTCTCTGAAGGTTCAGTGAAACTTCTGACATTTCTACTTATTGATATCTACTTTGAAGCTTGTATCATTGGAAATTGTCATAAAATTAGGTTGATATTACAAGAATTACTCAAAGGGAGTTAGTTAAGTAATACTTAAGGTCTAGCTTTTCTGGCTACTCTAATCACTGAACTGAAATTTGGCAATATCTTTCAGTCTCTGCATCTTTCAACTGAAGAAAAAAATGTAAAATGAAAATGTGAAAGTGGAAGTGAGGAAATCTATCTGTCATCATTATTTGCATTGTAGACATTTGTTAAATTCAAGGAGGAGAGGCATGCATTTTGTGGCTTAGTCCTAACTGTGTACTTTTATTTTATTGTGGTAAGAACACCTAACATGAGATCTACCCTCATAACAAAATTTAATTGTGCAATACAATATTGTTGACTATAGGTACAATGGTGTACTACAATCAGCTCTCTAGAGCTCATTCATCTTGCTTAACTGAAACTATGCCAATTAATTAATATCTTCCCAGTTACTCTCCCCCAGACCTTGGCAAAAATATTCTACTCTGATTCTATGAATTTGACTATTTTAGATACCTCATGTAAATGGAATCATGCAGCATTTGTCTTTCTGTGACTGGTTTATTTCACTTTATATAATGTCCTCAAAGCTCATTTATGTTGTCTCCTGATTTCAAAATATCCTTCTTTTTTAATACTAAGTGTATTCCATTATGTGTCTCTGTCACATTTTCTTTATCCATTCATTTGTTGATGGACATTTAGGTTGTTTTCACACCTTGGCTGTTGTTTATATAATATCTCTTCAAGATCTTGATTTCAATTATTTTTTATCAATACCCACAAGTAGGATTACTAGATCAAATGGTAGTTCTATTTTTAATATTTTAAGTAATTTTCATGATGTTTTCCATGGTGTCTACACCATTTTGTATTGCCACCAACAGAGTGCAGGGCTTCCAATTTCTCCACATTCTCACCAACATTTGTCATCTTGTATTTTTTAAATAGCCATCTTGACAGGTGTGAAGTGATATCCCATTGTGGTCTTGACATACATTTTCCTGATGATTAGTGACATTGAACATTTTTTCATATCTCTGTTGGCCATTCACATGTCTTCTTTGGGGAAATGTCTATTAAAGTCTTTAGTCTACTTAAATTTTTTTAAATACCAGTATTATTTTTTATTATTGAATTAAAGGAATTTCTTATATATTTTGGAGGTTAACCCTTTATCAGATATGTGGTTTGCAAATATTTTCTCCCATTCTGTAGATTGCATTTTTCTTCTGTTGATTGTTTGCTGTGCAGAAGCTTTTTAGTTTGATGTAGTCCCACTTGTGTACTTTTGCTTTGTTTCCTATGCTTTTGCTGTTATATCCGTGAAATTATTGTCAAGACCAATGTCATGAAGTTCTTCCCCTATATTTTCTTCTAGGAGTTTTATAGTTTTAGGCCTTACATTTAAGTTTTTAATCCATTTTGAGTGATTTTTTGGTGTCAGTATGTGAAAAGGTTCCAATTTCATGCTTTTCCCTGTAGACACCCAGTTTTCCCAGAACAACTTGTTGAAAATATTATCCTTTCCCTATTGTGTTTTTTTTTTTTGGCACTTTGTCAAAATGCAGGTGGCTGTATGTGGTATGTATTTGAATTTATTTCTGGGCTTTCTATTCTGTTCCACTGGTCAATATGTCTTTCTTTATGGTAGTATCTTCCTGTTTTGATTATTGTAGCATTGTAATATATTTTGAAATCAGGAAGAGTTATGTTATGCCTCTAGTTTTGTCTTTACTCAAGATAGATGTAACTATTTGTGGCCTTTTGTGATTCCATGTGAATTGTAAAAATTTTTTTCCTGTTTCTATAAAAAATGCCTTTGGGATTCTGATAAGGTTGCATTGAATTTGTAGATTGTTTTGGGTAGTATGGGCATTTTAACAATATTAATTCTTCCAGTCCCTCGAACACAAGTTACCTTTCTATTTGTTTGTGTCTTCCTCATTTTCTTTCGTCAGTATCTTAATGTTTTTAGTGTATAGTCTCTCACTTTCTTGGTTAAATTTATTCCTAAGTAATTATTTTGATGGTATTATAAATGGGATTGTTTTCTTGATATCTTTTGCAGATAGTTTATTGTTAGCTTCTAGAAAAGTAATCGATTTTCATATGTTGATTTTTATATCTAGCAAATTTACTAAATTTATTAGTTCTAACCCAGTTGGTAGGGGGATTCTTTAAAGTTTTCTAGATATAAGATCACGTCTTCCACAAATAAGGATAATTTTATTTCTTCCTTTCTGAACTGAATGCCTTTTATTTATTTTTCTTGTCTAATGACTTCTCCTAGGACCTCCAGTACTATGTTGAACAGGAGTGGCATCTTTGATTTATTCTTGATATTAGAGAAAAAGCTTTCAGTTTTTCACCATTGAGTATGATATTAGCTATGGGAGTTTGTTGCCCTAGACCTGCCTTATAAGAAATGCTCAAGAGAGTTCTTCAGGTTGAAAGAAAATAATGCTAAACAACAATGTGACAGACTATATACTTGTAATATAACTACTGAGTTAGACACTTTAAGACACCAAGACAGAGACCTACCAAAAGGTTATTTTTATGCTTCTTTATTATCTACCAAAATAGTATTAAACAGCATTTCATCATTTTGTGTTTATGTACACTCCTTTCAACCCTCTGCTTAAGAAACAGAAAAACAAGAAAATAATAAGAAACAGAAAACTTCTGAGCATATTTGGATTCTGAGCCAGTTTTAGGGAGAGGAGTACGTGTTAGATACTAAAGATTTCCTTTCAGTGATGCTTCTCTTTCTAATAGTGGAGATCTTCAGACTATGTATAACATATTTTGGGACAGAAATCATTGGCAGACATGACATGCAATCATGGCTCCATTATTTTACTCAAAGGTTATTTAATGGACGGATCCCTTTCTGGGTTTTGGTAGCAATGTTTTTTTTAAAAGCTAGGATGAATGTTGCATGGGAGGTGTTTCAGATTTTCTTGTTATTTGCTTAATAGTTACAATTTGTTAAACATCTCTTTTTACAGGCAAGAGGCAATGAGAATCATTAATTTATGGTGAGTGTTAAAGGGCTTCTGATATATTAAGAATTCAACCAAGGGTTTCTGAGAACACCTGTGTGTGTACCCAATTTTCAGTCATAATTCTGATACCCTGTTCTGCTCTTTCAGACTAAATGTGCAAATAGAAGCTACTTTAATACCTCATTTTTTTCAGTGTTCTGACTACTCTTTAAATCAGTGACCAACTAAGTAATTATTTCTAAGCCTACAATTCAAGTAGACAATTCTAAATTTTTTTCTGAAAATCAAAAAATATATATATTGCTATAGAAGAGGAGAATATTAAATAGAATTCTATAAACTATTTTCTTATATGACTCAGTAATTTAGGTAAAGGGCTAATTCCATTGCAATGTCAAGCAATGTTTGGAGAATATGCATTATTCTATCTCTAGGCATTTTCCTATGGTAAGTTTGGGTAAGAGATGCAGTATCCAAACTACCTCATGTCACATTTTTCTTTTTCTATCTGAACTATGATTTGACAGTTTGCATTACTCTATGTCAATGCCCTTACATCCAAAGGTGATGTCATTTGCATTACCTTTTGCCTTGCATGTATAGATAGATGACCTTCAGCTCTTTTGGATTATATTTATTGTCAATTCCCTAATTCACGAATATGAATACCACTTGGGGGCCTATTGTTACTGAAAAGTTTTTACTGGTTATTGAGCCACTCTGTATCATATTGAAGCTGCTTATGTATCAGATCACCAGTCTACTTCACAGACTTGAACTTTATATGAGTGGCTTTTGTGATTATTTTTTTCTTTTCTTATAATAATGCAAGAGTGGCAGGAAAAATGTAACTGACACAAAGCTGTTGCACATTAGACCTTATACTTGTGTGTATAAAAAGTTAACTTTTTAAACTCCTACCTTAATATAGTCACTGTTTTGACCCTTAATGCTGTCAGCCAGATCTAATAAAGATTCTCAATGCAATTTTCAAGTAAGATATGGGAAAAGCAAAACAAAAAGACTATAGGATAATAATCAGATAAAAGGTGTCAGAGTAAGGGAAAAGGAAGGAAAAATAAGTTAATGAGGTAAGAAAAGAAGAATTATCAGTAATTTCAAATTGGTTATCTGCTATACCTAAATCTTATAATGGGACTCTTTTTTTTAATTGAAGTGTAATTGGTACACAATATTACATTAGTTTCAGTGAGACTTTGACTTCCTCATAAAATACAACTGTTTGAGAAAAAATAATATATTTAGAAGTACAACATGTATTCTATTTTTTTTTACTTTTTTAAATGTTTATTTTTTTTATTTTTGAGAGAGAGAGACAGAGTGCGAGTTGGGGAGGGGCAGAGAGAGATGGAGACCCAGAATATGAAGCAAGCTCCAGGCTCTGAGCTGTCAGCACAGAGCTCGATGTGGGGCTCGAACTCATGAACCGTGAGATCATGACCTCAGCCAAAGTGGGACACTTAACCGACTGAGCCACCCAGGCACCCCATAAGTACATATATTCTAGTTTTGAGTAGAAATATTCATATTTAATAAATAGTTGAATTTTTAAAATTGAATTCCAAAAATGCAAAATACTATGCTTACTGTAGTGGAGGACACAAAGATATATAAGACATATTCTCTATTCTCCAAAAATTAAAATTTACCCAGGAGTTAAGATGGGCAGCTACACCATAAGCAGACTTCTCTATAAACTCTATGAGTAAGTTTTATCCCACTGCTATTAAGACAGTGCTTCCAAATTTTTCCAGTCATGGCACAAATCAATAATAATATTTGTGAAGTCTGTTAGGTTAAAAAACAGTTTGTAATCTAGAGAAAAAGAATAATTATATTACATTTATGTTATTTAATTATAGCATTAACAATAGGGTATAATTGTTTTTTTAAGAGAAAGAGTGGGAACAGGGGAGGGGCAGAGAGAGAAAGAGAGAGGGGGAGAGAGAGAGAGAGAGAGAGAGAGAGAGAGAGAGAGAGAGAGAGAGAATCCCAAGCAGGCTGCATGTCACCAGCACAGAGCCCCACACAGGGCTCTATTTCAGGACTGTGAGATCATGACCTGAACTGAAATCAAGTCACGTGGTTAACCGACTGAACCACCTGGGCACCTCTAGGATACGTATTTTAAAATAAAATATCAAATATTAAATTTATATAAAACTTTTAAATAATGACTTTATAAATGTTTGATGAGCCTGAGCTTTATTTCCATGAACATAAATCCTTTTTTTTTTAAGTTTATTTTTGAGAGAGAATGTGTGCCCATGTGCATGGGGAGTGGCAGAGATAGAATCCCTGCACTGTCAGCATGAATCTCTATCCCAGGAACTGTGAGATCATGACCAGAGCCAAAATCAAGAGTCAGATGCTTAACTGACTGAGCCACCCAGGCACCCTAATATAAAATCTTTATATCAGATACAATGATTTTAAAATATGTTCACAAATCCTTTGACACTTCATTTCAAAAAAGTGGAGCCTAATTCTCCTCTTTGTGGAGTGGATTTAGTGATTTACATATAACAAACGGAATATGGCGGAAGAAATGGTGTGTGTCTCACAAGACTATCACAAAAGATATTGTGCCCTGCTCTGGGCTCTTTCAGGCAGATTACTTACTCTGGGGGAAGTTAGCTGCCTTGTCAGAAGGAATTTATACTTACACCAAGCAGTTCTTTTCAAAGCCTACAGGGAAGGAACTGAGGCCTTCTGCTAATAGCCATTAAGGGATATAGACCAGTTGGGGAATGGTTCTTAGAAGTTCAAAAGAGAGGGTATTAGTCTGATCAAGCCTCCATAACAAAATACCACACACTGAGTGGCTTAAACAGAGATTCATTTTCTCTCAGTTCTGAAGACTGGAAGTCAAGATCAGGGTGTGAACATGGTTGATTTCTGGTGAGATTTCTGGCTTGTAGATGGCAACCATCTTGCTGTGTGTGTGTTCACATGACCGTTTTTTAGTACATGTGTGCATGGAGAGACGGAGAAAGTAAGCTCTTTGGTGTCTCTTCTTTTAAAGACACTTATCCTATTAGATTAGTATCATTTTATTATTTGTCTTCTGTGCTCGGTTTTTTGTTCCTCTTTTTCTCTTTACTTATCTTCTTTTTGTTTATTCAAATATTTTTATTATCTATTTTAATTTTTCCTTTGGATTTTTAGTTGGACCTCTTTGCATTATATATTTATTTTCTCTAAAAATTATAATATAAATCTAACTTTGCACAGTCTACTTAATATTATACTACTTCACATAAAATACAGAAAGGAAGAGTCTAAATGGCCTATATGGTTGCATGATTTCTGTATTTTATATGAAGTGATACCCTTCATGATATACTTTTCATTCATATTATGTTTTTTGGCTCATATGGTGGGCATCACAAATGTTATATACTTTGGATTCTGTTATAAGAATATTGATGTTTTTAACAGGTCACATTTTATTTGTTTTTGTTTATTCTCCAGAGTTCTTAGGTATTTGTTCTTTGTTTTGTTGTTGGACATCACCTGTATGTTAGGATCTTACTCCAACATATTGGCTATTTCTTTAAGACTCAGTTTTTTTATCTGATAGATGGGGATGAAAAATAGTACAGTACTTAACTCTAAGATTGTTAAGGAAACTAAATGAGATAATTTAAAGGATGCAGAACAATGTGACACATAGCAAAAACTCAGCATATATTAGCTGTATTGTTATGATTTGTGGTCAATAACATCTACCTTAGAAGGTTATCAATATTGAATAAATGTTAAATATATATGTAAAGAAGTAAGCCTAGTAACTACCACATGGAAAGGGTTCAATTTATGTTATTCAATATGCATGATCTTTTAAAAATATCTTTAAGTTTATTTATTTTTGAGAGAGAGAGCGAGAGCAGGAGAACCCCAAATAGGCTCCACCCTCTAACTCAGAGCCTGATGCTGGGCTTGAACTCACGAACCCTGAGATCATGACCTGAGCCAAAATCCAAAATCAGATGCCTAACTGACTGAGCGACCCAGGTGCCCCAAGATGAATAATCTTTTTATAGATGGTGATGCAAATGGAACCTTTCAAATAAGAGGGGATAGCATGAGCCAAAGATAAGAAGTAGAAGTATCTAAGTCTTATTCAGAAGTTGTGACTATTATATTTGACGTATAGGGTTCTTAAAGGGAATAATATAAAAAGTAAGGGTACAAAAGATGAAAGTATAAATTTAAAATTAGCAACCCAGCACCCAAAATGAAGAGTATCTCTGAATTGGCTTAGCTGTCTGTAGAAAAAGTATTCATTAGACACCTATTTGTTGAAAACCTGTCATCCACCAAACATTCTGCTAAGTGCTTAGTATAAAGTAGTGAACAAAACCAGCATTGTCTTAACTTTCATAGAGCCTTGAGGATCTCATAACCTATGTATGAACAAAATCATTTATTTTATAACTACCAAGTCTTGGGCATTGCACTAAGATATTAATGTAACTTAAGACAATGCAGACAGCACAGTGTTAACTCTCCTACTTCTTGTCTGTTGTTTGGTAATGTCCCTATAGCTAAGTTGACTGTATAATTTATCTTCCAAATTGGATTGCTTCTGAGACTGAAAGAAGTCACTGTTAATAAATTTCACCAGACGATAGGTAAAAACGGGCAAATGGGTGTATACGTATACCAAGGCTCTTTACATATAATGATTTCTTTAGAAGCTCACATGTGAAGAAACTATAGCCACAGATGTGTTTTGTTTTTTTTTTTTTGGCTTACCTGTATGTACATATTAAACTGATTTTCCCTGGAATGCCTGGGTGGCACAGACTACAGTTAAGCCTAAGACTTCTGCTCAGGTCATGATCTCACAGTTCGTGAGCTTGAGCCCCACATCAATCCTCTCCCTACCAGCTTCAGATCCTCTGTGTCCCTCTCTCTTCCCCTCCCTGATCACTACCCCCACCACCTCAAAAATAAACATTTAAAAACTAAAAAATAAATTAAATTTACCCAATGTTTCATCCTTACTTCTCTTTTATCTCTTGACTATGCTTATAGTTTTACCTAAAAATCTCTGTGTTATTGGCTCCAAATATTTGTCTCCAGATATGCCCTCTCTTACATCATTTAGATTCAGCTCATTTACCTACCTGTTTGCTAGACATCTGTAGCAACTAACTGCTTATGATAGCTTCTGACTTTATATTTTATAAAACAAAATTTCACATATTTTTTCTTTTTTTCACTTCTGCATCTTTGATTGTGACTCTCCTCCCATCCCCTGGGAATGCCTTGTTTCCTATTCTCTTGCCCACACCTTTGCAAATTAATTGAATTTTCCCATATACGCAAAAGGTGGGCCTTATAGTATTACAAGTGTAAAACAAATACTCTTCTTAAAACTAACCCAGCTGTTTTCTTCTCCAGAGCAGTTTTGCTGACAACTGCCTACCCTAACCCAGATAGGGTGAAGTGTCTTTCTTCTATGTTTTCAACACTTCCTGTGTATACATACTTTTATCTTAACATTTGCCACAATATTTTGAAGAAATCTGCTTTACTTATTTGCCTCCACTACTATACTATAAGGTTTCTTGAGCCATCACTGTCTTCATTTTTTGAAGATTCTAGCTCATAGTAGGTAGTACCAACATATTTATTCATCTTAGTCAAGTTGAGCTTTTCACCTACAAAACTATAATTAAAGAAGCTGAGCTTAGTGAGGTGATTTTTAGATCACACCCAAGGATGAGGCTGGTTGTTAGGAGAACCAACCACATGGTTAGAGGTTTGGAAATTTTAGTCCCAACCCTCAACCTCTGGAAAGAGGAGAGGGGAGGGAGATCAAATTCAATCCTCAATGGCCAATGATTGAATCAACCATGCCTATGTAATGAAGCCTTCATAAAAACCCCAAAGGACTGGGTTCTGAGAGCTTCCATGTTGGTGAACACGTGGAGATTTGTACAGTGATGTGCTTGGAGAAGGAGCATGGAAGCTTTGTGCCCTTTTCCCATACCTTCCCCTATGTATCTCTTCTGTTTGGCTGCTGGTGAGTTGTTACATCCTTTTACCATAAACCAATAATATAGTAAGTAAAATGTTTCTCTGAATTCTTTGAGCCACTCTAGCAAATTGAACCCAGAGGAGGTTCGTGGAACCTCCAATCTATATAGCCAGTTGGTCAGAAGCACGGGTGATAACCTGGACTTATTGGCATCTGAAGATGATAGGGATTCTTTTAGGACTGAACCTTTAACCTGTGGGATGTGATCCTGTCTCCAGGTAGATGTTGTCATATTTGAGTTGAATTTCAGGACACCCAATTGGTGTTGGAACATATTTTGATGGTATGGGGGGAAAAATCCCAGTTCCCCATATGAATTGAAATTAATAACCAGAACTTTAATTTATTAGTTTGTATTTTCTATCCTTGGTCTTTTATTCTTGGCCAGCTTTCTCATGCCAGGATTTATACATAAAATGAAATAACACAAGAGAGTACTTTTTCTAGGTAGTTGCCCAGACCATACCCTATTTACTTTACAACTGAAATTCTGGATTTTGTCCCTTTGTATCTAGTGCCTTGCTTTGGACCCAAACTTTTTTTCTTTTAATTAAAAAAATTGTTTTGAAATATTTATGAATTGAGAGAGACAGACAGAGAGAGAGAGAGAGAGAGAGAGAGAGAGAGACAGAGCATGAGTGGGGGAGGGGCAGAGGGGCAGAGAGAGAGGGAGACACAGAATTCTAAGCAGGCTCCAGGCTCTGAACTGTCAGCATAGAGCCCGACTTGGGGCTTGAACTCACAAACTGTGAGATCATGACCTGAGCCAAAGTCATAGTCTCAACTGACTGAGCCACCCAGGCTCCCCTGGATGACTTTGTATTCTGGTGAATTACCTTTTTTATTTGCTAGACTTGATTTTCTACTTCATTTTCACCTCTGCTTCCTTTTCTGATGTTGACGTTCTTATGGCGTCTAATGAAAATCATGCCTATTTGCTTCTTCCCTACTGCCTGCCTAGACCACAGGTCCTATCTTCTTTATGATCACCTCAACTTCCGTAAAACCTCCACCATCAGATTTGCATTTGACATATAAAGACTTTAAGAGAATTTTCTATTAGAAAAACTAAAATCTTTGTAGACTACGGTTAGTAGAGATGTAATTTTAATAGAGGGAATTAGTCAAATATGGAAAACATCTTTTTTCTAAGACTAATAAGCATAACTTTTTTCTAACCTGTATTTGCCACCTGATACTGAATTCATAAATAGGTTTGTCAGAAAATAAATATGTGAACAATAATGTGATTCAAGCTATTAGTTAGGTTGGCTATAATAACAAATAGACCCAGAAATATATATTGACTCAAACATAATTGCCATTTATTTCTAGTTTATATGAGTCCAAGTTTGACTAATCCTGGCCAGTGAGTAGTTTTTCAAGCAGTGATCCTGGGAGCCAGGGACTTTCCACCTTGTGGATTCACCATCTTCTAGGGCCTTATTCTTATCTCTGTACAGTGAGTCGGAAAAAGAAAGAAAATATAGAAAAGATATATTTGTTTCTTAATAGCCTTGAGCTGGAAATGACACATATCACTTCTGCCCATATTTCACTGTAGAGGACTTAGTCTCATCACCACACATAATAGCAAAGGAGGCTGAGGGATTCATGTGTCAAATATAAGAAAAAGCAATGTTAATGGCAGCTATTAGTTCCCACCAGAATTAAGACAAATATGATAAAATGGATTACAAATTCCTTTGCAATATGAGATAATAAATATATCTAAAAATAATATGCATGGTGAAGTACTAAATGTAAGATAAGATACTGCTATTGAGTTATTGCAAGTTAAGTAATTGTGAGAGATAATGTAGGAAATACAGGAATCAATGCATTTTTATGTTAAATGGTTTCAATAGTGATTTCCCTCTCCAAAATCACTATTAAAACACAAGTTTAAAAAGAACATCAGTAGGGAAAAATGTTTCTTAATAAAGCCAATGACAGGTTCTTGTCAACTTTATTAATGTAGCTTTCAAAATAATAGGGACAGAAAATAAACTGTGCTTAGCACTTACATAATGTATTATATTTGTCTTCCCTGTGGTGTAGGTCAGAAGGAATCTGAAGATGAAACTGAAGGTAAAGAATTGGATGCCAGCTTTAGGATATCAGTGTTCAAACTACCCATACATACTTCAGGTTCACTCAAGTATGCTGCATTATTGAAAGAAAAGGAGCAAGATTATTTTCCTACATATGTCCAGCCATTTTCTACCACTCATCAAAAACCAGAAATTACAAAAAAGGACATGCTGTTGAAGGGTAATGTAAGAAAAGAGTTTTTTACAACACACAGAACTGGTATAAAACTCCGAACACTTTGTGATATTGATAAATGTTATTCAGAACAAAAGAAGCAGGAAAGCCATAAAAAAAAAATAACAGCTGTAACTCTGGCACAAGTTGCCCAGGAAAGAGTTAGCTTAGCTGTTCAAGAAAACTTAAATAAGAAAAAAAATGCTGCACAAAAACTAATTGCAAAAGATAATGAGACAATTCGGAATGGTTTACAACAACTTTGGCAGGACAGATTCAATTACCTTGAAAAAGTTAAAGAGAGGAGAGCTCGGTTTCTGAAAGAAAAAAAACAAAAGGCTGAAGACCGTTTATTAATTCAAAACATAAGTAATGAGTGCACTCTTTTATGCAAAGGAATGATTAAAATGGACAGATTGAGGAAGAATCAGGCTGTCTTACAAGAGAAAAGTCTGATTGTTCAGCAAAAACTAGAAATGGAAAAATATCAAAAGAATTTACTTAAACAAATGAAGGAAATTAGGTAAGTACAGTCTTGATATTATAGAAACTTTTAAGTCCATTACATGTGAATATTGCATACTAAGTGCTGAGATCTAATAAACAGTACTTTGTTTACAACATGATATATTCTCTTTGAAAAAATAGAAACTACAACAAAGATGAGACAATAAAACGAGTGTATCTCATCCCACCTCCACCCTTATCCAGTAAAACCTACTTCTCAAACAATGGTTTTTCTTATCATAAATGGCATCATCATTAGCCTCTTGACAGTGCTAGAAATCTCAGTGTCTTTTACAACTCAGTCTCTCTCATCACCAATATCCAGTATGTTTCCTTAATCATTTTTCTGCTAAAGGGAGTCTCAAACTGATCCTTTTAGATCCCGCTTTTCCCATTCTAATGCACACTGTCATAATCACTCTAAGAATTCACCTTTTATCCTTCCAGGTGAAAGTTCCATCTCCATTCTCCAGACTTCCTTTCCTCAACCCATAGCCGTTCTCCAGCCTACAAGCCTCAACTGTCTTTAAAATTTAGTTCTGATCTTTTGTTTTTGTTTTGGCTCCCTCCCTCTCTAGCCTTTTTTATTATTTTTTTCTTTTTCCCTTTTTTCTTTTTTCTTTTTCTTTTTAAAAACTGAGAAAAAACTGAGAGTTGATGGGGGGTGGGAGGGAGGGGAGGGCGGGTGATGGGTATTGAGGAGGGCATCTGTTGGGATGAGCACTGGGTATTGTATGGAAACCAATTTGACAATAAATTTCATATTTAAAAAAAAATTAGTTCTGATCATGTTACTTCCTACTTGTGTATATTGACACCTTGCAATTGTCCACAGTATAAAATCTAATCTAAGTGGCATTTCAGACATCATGCTTTGTTCCAGTTTATCCAGACTCATCTCACTAAATTTTTTGCCATAGCTTCCTCTCTCTTCCCCTAACAGCACTCTGGATTTGCTCCTAATAGATTAAATTATTCTCTACTCCCTACTCAGATTTGGAGTTTCTTATTCCAGTGACCTTACTAATACTATCCCCTTTTTTTTTCAAATATGCACTCTGAAAGGGTACTACCAGCCCACAATGTTAGTGCTATCTACATATCATTATGCAACACAAGCCTCTGTTACGCAAATTAGAATGCTTTGGAGTGCTCAGATTGGTGAGGATAAGATACTTATTATTGTTTCTCCAGGGAGACAACATCACTAGTGGCTGATGCTTGCTGAGTGTGGCTGTGTTTCCCCCTATTTGTTCCCATCATGCAGTGTATGAACTGTACAACCACTGACAAAATTCATCCTTTTATTATTCATCTTTTAGTAACCAACTGAAATAGTATCTTCACTTTTAACCCTTCCCCAACTGCTCTTCCAGTCTGAATTAATCCTTTTCATTTGGCAGTTCTTTCAGAACACTTTATTTAAATCTCAGTTATAGCAATTATCCCAAGACAGCCTATATCAGGTTAGCTTGTAAAGTCCTTTATAAGCTAATTTGGTCTATCTTTCCATTTCAGTATCTAGTACAATGCTTAGCTTCCAAAATTATTGCATAATTATTTATTGAAGAAAATAGGTAAAAAAAATTTGAAACCCAGTTTTTAAATTAGTAATGGTTGTATGTAAGTCCATTTAAGTCATATACTAGAGCCTGTGGGGCATGGCAAATTTTACTATACCTACACCAATAGCTTAAGTACTAAGTACACTTATTAATACTTAAGCCATTGCAATGAGAAATAATGGATATTTTTTTCAAAGTGCTTGTATAGTGAAGATATGTAGCCAGAATTATTAAATATATACGAAAAATATAATTAACCAAGTTTTGAGAATAGCTTCACTAGCTATTAAAATACATATCTAAGAACAAGTTCTTATTTCATGATAATAAATTTTTCGTACACATTTTTTTCTTTCTCTCTGTGATCATTGGCATTTCTACTGAGGAATACTTACCTTCAGTTAGAATTATTCACATGGTAATTCACTTTCAGCTGTTGAAGATGTCAGGTGATGTGGGGACATAAAGATTATTTGGCCCCAAGAAACTGAAAATCTAGGTGGGAGATAAGTCATCAGGCAATAAGACTTCCAGAGTTAAATAATAATACAAACAATAATATAAAAACTATCAAAGGACAAAATTAAAATTTCCAGTTAAATGGTAGGTAATAAATAGATGAGAGTAATCTAAGATACCTTCAAAGAGAAGGCATAACTAAACATCAAAGTGTTAATTCATTTCAGTTCTTCCCTACACTCATACAAAAATTAATAACATATTCTTGATCCTCTAAGAACCCACAGTTCGATGGCAAATATAAGCGTATATTTGAATCATTACAAAACATAGAAGTAGGAAAATTACAACTGTGAATTTGAATTTGGAAAAGAAGAAAGCTGAGAGGAAATTATTATTGGCAGAATGGATGAGCAAAATTGGAGAGCTCAGAATAGGAAATGTGGGGGGAGAGGAAGGATGTAGTGAATACTGTTCTACTTACAGCAGAGGTTTATGAAGGAGACTGGTTGAAAGTACAATTGCTTAAGACACATTATATTGGATTAGAAATGGCCTGTAAAGCTCAGTGGATAGTCACATGTCAAAGACCATTAGGAATACTACCAGGAAAAAAAAAATTGCATTTTAAACATGCGTTTTACCACAGACCCTGCTTTTTAAGAAATGCCTTAGAACACTAATTCTCAGAATACATTTTGGACAAAGAAGTCTCAAACAAATGCAAAATTTTTTAAAATTGTTTCATGATGATTTTGTGCAAAGGCTCTGAAAATTAGTATTGATTCAAAATATATTAAGCTATATTTAGTAAATTTAAGCTTTATTAATTTTCAAAGGATCTTTTTGTTGAGGTATAATTAGCATATATCATTCTATTAGTTTCAGGTGTACACCATGTTTTAATAGTTGTATATAGGGGCGCTTGGGTGGCGCAGTCGGTTAAGCGTCCGACTTCAGCCAGGTCACGATCTCGCGGTCCGTGAGTTCGAGCCCCGCATCAGGCTCTGGGCTGATGGCTCAGAGCCTGGAGCCTGTTTCCGATTCTGTGTCTCCCTCTCTCTCTGCCCCTCCCCCGTTCATGCTCTGTCTCTCTCTGTCCCAAAAATAAATGAACGTTGAAAAAAAATTTAAAAAAATAGTTGTATATATTGCAAAATAATCACACTAAATCTAGTTAACATCTGTCACCACACATAATTACAATTGTTTTTCTTGTGATGAGAACTTTTAAGATTAATTTTTCAGCAACTTTTAAATATGCAATACAAGTATTATTAACTATAGTCACCATGCTGTACATTACATAACATAACTTACTTATTTTATAACTAGAAGTTTGTACCTTTGACCCCTAACGTTTTACCCACTCCCCCTCCCCTACCTCTGGCAAGCACCAATGTGTTCTCTATATCTGTGAGCTCTGTTTGTTTGCTTGTTTAGATTCCACATATAGGTGAGATCATGTAATATTTGTCTTTCTGACTTATTTTACTTAGTATAGTGTCCTCAAGTCCATCCATGTTGTTGCAAATAGCAAGATTTCCTTCTTCTTATGGATGAATAATATTCCATTGTATATATACCACATCTTCTTTACAAAGGATTTTTTTTAGAATGTAAAACTGTTACTCAAATATAAAATAAACACATCAAAGATTTTATTTAACTCATTAAAGAACCAGTAAGATGTTATAACCAGTTCAAATGACAGTTCTAAGAGCATGTATATGTAAAGGCAATCAGGAATGCCACAATAAATTTAGTCATTATCCACTGGCAATAATCAATTATAACTCCATTGGACAAAATTCACTTATACTTTATAGACAAGAATCATCTGTATTACTCATAGTTTTATTCAACTTATAAAGTTGTAAAATAGATCAAAGAGATTGAAAGGTACAGATAACTCTGAAGGGCGCACCAGACAGGATTCCCAGTAATTTTTGTTTTTTTACTCTTTCAAAGTCTTTCACACAATTTCATCTGATATTAGATTGAAGCTTATCAGTCACAGTTTTATCCTGGTGACATTTTAACTGTCCCAACAATGTAAATACACATGTTTAAGGCTTGTCTAGAAATACTTAGAGATCCATATAGCTGCTTATTTCATCTATATTTAAAAAAATATTATTGGAGTATAGTTTACATACAAAGCCATATTAGTTTCAGGTATACAGCATAATGATTTGACAATTCTATAAATTACTCATTGCTCACCACCTTAAATGTAGTTACCTTCTGTCATCGTATAACATTATTACAATAGTATTGACTGTATTCCTGATGCTGTATTTTTCATCTCTGTGTTGCCAGAGGGAAGGTCGGTTGGGGGAGGGGTGAAATAGGTGAAAGGGATTGAAAGGTACAACTTCCAGTTATAGAATAAATAAATCATTTACGTTTTTAACTGCCATAATTAAAAACCATGGGGTGTCTGGGTGGCTCAGCAAGTTAAACATCAGGCTCTTGATTTCAGCTCAGATCATGACCTCACAGTTCATGATTTGGAGCCCTGCTTTGAGCTCTGTGCTGGCAGACAGTCTGAGATTCTTTCCCTCTCCTTCTCTCTTTGACCCTCACCCGCTCGTGTTCTCTCTCTCTCTCTCTCCCCTCTCTTTTTCCCTCTCTCTAAATAAATAAATAAAATTTAAAAATAGTTTGTGCTAGATAGGAGCATAACTAGCTTTTTCCTAGTTATAAGCAATTTTTGAACTATTACTGAGGTTCTTTACATACCTTTTTAGGTATGAAAAATATTTCATATTTTTCTCTTCCAAAATTTAAAAACATTTTCCTTAATGTATACTCTGTGTGTGTGTGTGTGTGTGTGTGTGTGTGTGTGTATGATTTTTGGAAATTTTTATAATTTAATAAAAAATATATTTTGGAAAGAGAATGAAAACTAGTATGTCAAAATACAAACCTAGTACAAATCAGTGTTACAGAAATTCAATCAGCTTAGTTTTATCAGAGTAAATTGAATGTCTGGCCATCATTAATTTGTAGAGGATACAGAGTCAAATGAGCTTCCTAATGTATCTTAACTGAATTATCTTCTCTTGCAAGCTGCTGCAAAGATATTATCCTTATCCTTGAAAACATACAAGAATAAGGCAATGTTCTGGTTATGTAGGTAATATGTCCTAAAAGGCATTACTGAGTTTTATTATAAATGTTTCTAAGTGAAGATTTTGTATCAACATGCAGAAAAGAGCTGTGAGTCAAAAAAGTAAAATCTTTCTAGAGACTTAAGCGGTTTTTTGGCTCTTTTTCTCTTGGTTGATTCTTCACTAGAGTATCAAACCACTTGACCTAAAAGCATTTTGATGAATCTCAATAACTGGTGAAGTCATTACTGAGAATGCAGTTTCTGATCCTGCTGTGGAATGAGGATGAATGAAAAAAGAAAGCGAAACCATACAGCTCTAGTTTAGAAAGTTGATAAAATGCCCCCAAGGGTATTTAAGAGTGAATAAAAAAGAGACATTGAAATGAAAGAATTTATTATATATCAGGTAAAAGCTGGTCATGAGCTTTCTAAAATATTCTTGTTCACACTCTAAAAAAGTGATGATACTGTTCAGGACACAACAACAGGGTCCAGTAGAGTATCAATTAGCATGGAAGACCTGGCACATAAGGTACTATCTAGTTGCATCATCTTTTCCTTGTCCTTTGTTTGGTCATCAGTTTACCTCCTAGACTACGCTCTTCATTCACTGTGTGTTTATATTCTGGTTTGTAAGGCTTTTCTCCATCCAACTTCAGCTATAATCACAGTGAACTTCCAAAGTCATAAGAACAAACCTCCCAGTTGCCTAACAAACATTTTTGGATTTCAACAACCTGTAAACTCATTTCCATAGACATGTAAAAGCCTCCTTGTCACTTGGAACTGCCCGACCTCTTAAATTTTAAGTTCTTGTATACTTGTTTGTGGGTAATTCTGTCTTTTCAATTCTTTTCTTCTGTTACTTTCACTACACGCTTGTTCAAATATATTGTGACACTCAGCCCTCAAATAAACTTCCTTATAGACTCTTTTCTTTTCATTTTTGGTGTATCATCCAGAGTTCATATCAGTTATTCTTTTCTCCATTTCATTCAGTTTCTCTGAAGTCCTTTCATTGCCTCCACAATGTTAACCACCCCAACTGCCACCTTGGAATAATCCAACTATCTTTACTTCTTGCATTCCGGTTAAAATGGCTGAAAGAGATTACTAATTTGTAGATTTACACTAATATTAATTATATGGCCTCCAACTTGAGCTGCTCCTTCAGTTGCTTACTATTTTTCCTTTTACTCACAAAAGTACATACATGGCAACAAGAACTTTGCATATGTAATTAAGAGTACTAATTCATCAACCTTTAAATAGAGAAATTATCCTATATTATGCAGGTGGGTCCAGTGCATCACATGAGACTTCACATGCAGGGACAAAAAAGAAAGAGAGATTCAGAGTAGAAGGATTTGATATGATATTGCTGACTTGAAGCTGGAGGGGGTTATGTGGAAAAGTGAGAAGGAAATGAATTCTGACAACAACCAACAATTTTGGAAAGAGACCTCACAATCTGGATCAGAACCACAGCCCTGGCTGACACCTTGATTTCAGCCTTGTGAGAACCGAAGCAGAAAACCCAGATGATGATCCATGCTGTGCCTGGACTTTTGATCCATGAAAACCGTGAGATAATAAAATGGTGGTTGTTGTCAGCCAATACATTTATGGTAATGTGTTATACAGCAGTAGAAAAATCCAAACTCTTTGTTGTTCCTTCCCCAAGTTTGCTTTGGTTAGTCTAGGACCTTTGCATTGCCATATAATTCAAATTTTAATAAATTCAAAGTACCTAAATTTAATACATTTAAAATAAATTTTAATCTAAATTTAATCTTCTATATATTTAAGACAAATTTAAATGTTAATTTCTATGCAAAAGACTCTTGACATATTAATTGGGATTGCATTGAATCTATAGATAAATTTGGGGAGAATTGACATCATGATAATATTGTCTCCCAGTCCTTGAAATGGTAGAACTTAACATTAATTTAGATCATTTTTACTTTTTTCAGCAATATTTTATTATTTTCAGGCATAAGCCTTGTACATCTTTTAAAAAATCTTTTAGGTTTATTCATTTTTGAGAGAGAGAAGAGTGCGTGAGCAGGGGGAGGGGCAGAGAGATTGGGAGACTCGGAAGCAGGCTCTGGGCTCTAAGCTGTCCGCACAGAGCCAGAGGCGGGGCCCTGAACTCAGGAACCATTAGATCATGACCTGAGCCGAAGTCAGATGCTTAACCCACTGAGCCACCCAGGTGCCCCCCCATCTTGTATATCTTTTGTTAAACTTACATCTAAGTGTTTGTTTGTTTTTATTTTTTTGATGCTATTGTAAATAGAATTCTTTCTTAGTTTTGCTTTCCAATTGTTTGATCCTGGTATATATAAATATAATAGGTCATTATGTTTCTCTTACTCTTCAGTGCTTTTTATAGTTTTTGTTTTGTTTTGTTTTTGTTACATTTTGTCCATAGTTTATAATTGTTATCTATTTATACATTTATTATACTTAACTACTACTATTAATTACATTTGCAAGGTCTCTTTTGCCATGACTTCTACTCTGCTACTTGTCCAGATATAGCTACTCTCCAGAGATCCAAAGTCAAAATAGTTATAGCTATTTTCATGGAGTATTAAATGCAGGCATTCCTCTAAGGATTTTAAATGTATTTGCTTATTTACTTCTTACTAAACCGTATGAGTTAGTCTGTCCCTTTTTAAAGATGAAGAAAATGATTCAGATAGAGTTCAAATAATTTGCCCCAAATCACACAATCAATAAGCTGCAGATCTGGATCCCAATCCCAAGCAGAATAGCTTTACTACCTTTCTCTTAAACCATAAGCCATTCCTTCTCGCTCTTGGTCATTACACATCGATAGCCACGCTCCTTAACATAACGTACCAAAAGAGAATTCCAATCTTTCTCTTCATCTGGCTGTTCTTCCTGTGTTTCCTAGGCTGACGAATACCACTAATGTCTATCCAATAAAAGGAGTTATTAAGTATCAGTGCACCTGGATGGCTCAGTCAGTTAAGAATCTGATTTTGGCAGGTCATGATCCACAGTCTATGAGTTCTAGCCCCGCATGGGGCCTTGTGCTGACAGCTCAGAGCCTGAATCTTGCTTCAGATTCTATGTCTCCCTATGTCTGCCCCTTCCCTGCTCGTGCTCTGTCTCTCTCCAAAAATAAATAAACATTGGAGTGCCTAGATGGCTCAGTCAGTTAAGCGTCCAACTTCAATTCAGCTCAGATCATGATCTCTCAGTTTGTGAGTTTGAGCCCTGCGTTAGTCTCGTGCTGACAGCTCAGAGCCTGGAGCCTGCTTCAGATTCTGTGTCTTCCTCTCTATCTGCCCTTCCCCTGCTCACACTCTGTCTCTCTCTCTCAAGAATAAATAAACATTTTAAAAAATTAAAAATAAATAAATAAATAAATAAATAAACAAACAAACATTAAAAATTTTTACAAAAAGGAATTCTTAAATGACACACTGTTTCTAAGGATTTTATATGTTATTAACTCATTAGTCTTTTACTAACCCCCATGAATTGGATATCCCCTTTTTAAAATGAAGAAATTGAGGCAAAGAGAACTTAAATAACTTGTGCAAAAATCACATAGTCAATAAGGCAGACTTTGTAGGACTTTTGCCTTTCTTCTCGTCAAGTCCAGATTCTGAGTATATCTGAATACAAATGAA
Source organism: Lynx canadensis (assembly GCF_007474595.2). Classification (NCBI taxonomy): domain Eukaryota; kingdom Metazoa; phylum Chordata; class Mammalia; order Carnivora; family Felidae; genus Lynx; species Lynx canadensis. Next base: position 61,362,607 of record NC_044310.1, on the reverse strand, counting down.
GGGTTCCATGATCTGCTTGCTCTAAGTCTGTTTTCTCCAGGCTTATCTGTTCCATGTTCTCTTTCCCAGAACTTCAATGACCCAGAAATTAGAGTGTTGTCACTTCTCAGAGCATGCCAAGCTATGCTGTCATCTTTGCCTTTATTTTCGCTGTTCGTGCTATTCAAACAAATATAGTGAACAAAATGTTCTTCCCTTTTACTTTCTGCCTGAAAAGTGGAATACCATCTAGATGATACCATTTTAAACTGAATTACCTCTAAAGACCCTATCTCCAAATACGGAAACATTCTAAGGTACTAGAGTTTAGGACTGCAACATGAATTTGGGGTTGGAAATGGGGGACACAATTCAGTCCAAATGGAGTCCTAGAAGAAGCTTGGATTTAGTGAGGCCTTCAGTAAAAGTTTTGCAAATCAGAGCATAGTCTGATTTCGATGCTTTTTTGGGAATCTATACCAGGGCTTATGGGAATTATGTTACAGCCAAGAGAAATCTTAGAAACATTAGCCTGATATGCATATTATGAATAAATTATGGATATTATTGATATAATAAAATTTTATGAAATAAGTGGAGTTCTAATTTTTTCCCATTTTGTATATGTCTATTTTAAAGGCATCTACTTTTATATTAACACCCTGAATAATGTTATACTTTTAGTCATTTAAAAATATCTCATTCTATTACTTTTTTTTCCTCTTAGGGCTCAAGAAACATATAAAAAACACTGTGAAGAAAAATTTGTTATTGATATGATTATCTTTCAAAAAGCATGTGAAAGATTTCAAGATGCTTAAAACAAAAGTTGCACTTGTGAAGAAAGAATTTAGTCTTTAAGTTCCCAATGGAACAACAAATGAACCAATGCCATGCCACATCTGTGGTCACTTGAATTATGGCTATTATATTTAGTTAAAGGACTTTGAAATAATACTATTAAAGAAGAATACTGTATGTAACAAGATGTATTTGTATATAAATCTTCTAAAATATGCAGAATAAAGCATTTCTCTTTCTTGATCATAATTTAATTTAAATCAAGTTAACTTGACACCCCCAAAGGTGCCTTATATATCCAGATGTCCAAGGAACAATTAAAACTTATTCATTAATTGCAGGAAATAGTGCAAAGGCATTACTTATATTGTTTCATATCCCAAGGATAGAAATCCCTAAAACTATTTTCAGTTTCTCTGGCATGGTAATTTCTGCCCCAGCTTGCTGACTTTTATTAAGACACTGTGTACTTCATTAGTTTCATTACCTACTTTCACATATTAATTATATCTTCTTTATTGTTTTTAAAACAGTATCTGAATTTTTTTACTTCAAAATAAAAGTTTCACCATTATATAAGGTGATTCACATTCTTATAATAATTTAAAAAATATAAGATATAAAAGGGAAATTAAACATTCTTTTTGGTTTTCTTAGAGATTGTAAGATTTTTGTACATTTACTTGATGTATTTGCCTTTTGCATATATTTGAGAGAAGAAAGGAGAGACAGAGACAAAAGACACATAGTTTATATAATTGTGTTTATAAAGTATACAGAACTAGTATATATATATATATATATATACTATATATATATATATACTATATATATATATATATATATATATATATAGTCTATTATATATATATATATATATAAATTTTAAGCCTAATGTATATTCAGGTATAAATTAGAAAAAAATAGAGATATAAGAAGATATAAAATCTTTTGTAAAATTTAAGTTAATTTTCAATAGTTTTTCATGTTTCTAGAAAAATAAATGCCTCAGATTTATTTTGACATTCTCACTTAATACAATGTAGCTAATGCCATTTAAAATATCTCTTTAATATTTGGGGGCCACCTGGGTGGCTCAGTCAGTTGAGCGTCTGACTTCCGGCTCAGGTCATGATCTCATGGTCCGTGAGTTCAAGCCCCGCGTCGGGCTCCTGTGCTGACAGCTCAGAGCCTGGAGCCTGTTTCAGATTCTGTGTCTCCCCTCTCTCTCTGACCCTCCCCCATTCATGCTCTGTCTCTCTCTGTCTCAAAAATGAATAAACGTTAAAAAAATTTTTAAATATCTCTTAATACTCATCAGTTATATATGCAAATTTTTAAGTGTTTATTTTTAAAATTCTCTTATTTTATTAGTCTATGGTAAATTTGCAAATATTAAGTATTTTACAACAGCAGTTATTCACTTGTGCTTCTATGCTGGACTGCCAAAAAATGCTTATACTATTTTCCTAATTTTGGTAAAATAATACCTGTCTATTTAATTCCATGGCACCAGCTCTCACTTTTCCTGTTAATTTGCAGATACTAATGGAGTAAGTCATATTGATATTTCTAATTATTCTTCAAAAAGAACAAAGCTAGATACTGTGAGGTGGTAAAAAGCATGACAGATATAGGTTCCCATGACAAGTTAGATAATCTCTCTGCTACCCCAGTTTTCCATTCTGTATTTGGAAACAATACATATCTTTGGGGAATTTAATGAAAAGAACAATCCTTGTCATATAATATTATTATGAGACTTCAATGAGAAGAAAACACATAACGCAACACGATGCCTTACACATAGTATGCACTTAATAAAGGTAAATGTGTAGTAATGGAGACAGAAGTCTTTTCTGTGTAATTACAGGAGGACTTGTCACCTTTTTATGTAAGAGTTGAGAGACAAATGCCATTAAGAAATAGTAGAATTTTTTTGCATGATATATTTGGATATAATTTATACATTCAATCAGTAAAATTTGTTGAATGTTGACCTTCCTTTATTTTCCCATTTCATATTTATCTTTTATAACCTTTATCACTCAATAATATCCTTGATCATTTCTATCTATCCACCTGTGAGCTTCTTGAAGCAAAAACTTTTTATACTCATCTCTGTGTTTCTATTACTTTGTACTAAGGCAGATATTATATTACACACAATGTTTTGTTTTGTTTTGTTTTTTATCTCTTTTTCTATTTAAGCTCTGTCCCAGGTCAATCTAATGACCTTTATTGCCACTAACTGTTTTGAAGAATAAAAAATCTGTACCTCTAAGTTATATCTTTAAGTATACAATATGCCTCCTAAATTTCCAAAAGCATGCTAGGCTTGGAAGACCTAAAATATTTTTTTAAATCATACACTAAAGTGGAATTCACTGTGTTTTTATTTACCATTTCCTCTCTCTTCAATCTTGTTTCTTTTTCTATATTCCCAAACGTCCATAGATTCATTACCATCTAAATGGTTTTCCATATTAAAAGTTTAGAAGATATTTTTTATTGCTTTCTCTTACCCCAGTACATCTTATGAAATATGAAACCCTATAAATTCTATTTGCAGAAAGTCTCTGTGTCAGAGACTGTCTGGCTTTTCACCAAACCTATTTCCTGTTTCTCTAGGACACAGTCTATATTTCCCAGCCTCCCTTGCACAGTTAATTGGAGCACAGGACTGAATTTTGACCAATGAAATCTGAGTAAAAGTGATTGCCAACTCTTAGGTGTGTACCATGCACTGTCCTATGATCTTTCTCTTCTTTGGCCACCTTGGAAAACATATGCTAAAAATGGCTGAGCCACAAGATGAAAAGAGCATCATGGGTTCCTGAATCACTGCTTGTACTGTGATCAAAAACACCTGTTTTGGAAAAAAAAAAAAAAGACCTGTTTTGTTCCTTATATTATCCAAAGGAAAATTCAATGATGTTAAAATAAAGGCTTTGTAACCCAACCAATTATGCCAGGTTATCAGTTAATAGTGATTTAGTCAATAAAGAGCTTGCTACCCAAAGTAAGAGTGCTGTCATCACAAAATACCAGCATATGTGTTGTTGGCTTTCCTGGATAGTGAGGAAACGAACATTGAGAATGAAAATATGGACATTTCACCTGGTAGGTTTACCCAAACATTCATTCCCAAGAAACACAACTTCCTGCTTGTAAAATGTTGCAGTAGTCTTTCATTAACTTTAGCCCTACACATAGAACTATATGGAGATGTTCCAGAGATGACTGGAACTCTATTCATATTCTCCGATGCTCTGTTTCCTCTTGATGGAGACTTATTAACCAAAGGAAGTTTGGAGATTCCCAGCTTAAACGCATGGGAAATCTCGGCAGCATGAAACAAAAAGGGGGCACACAGAGGAAAAATTCAGTAAAAACTTCTGGTACTGTTGCTGTAAGAAACTAATAGCTGCTTCTTCTGAAATGTTGATACTGAGAAAGAGGTATCAACTATATATCAACTATGTCTTACACATTCAGGTTATTTCCATGTTATTGGCTATTGTGAGTAATGCCTCAAGGGAAATGGTGGTGTGGATATTTCTTGGATATAATGATGGATTGATTGATTGATTGATTATAAATACCTAGAAGTGGAATTTTTGGATTATGTCGTCATTTTTTTTTTATTTTTTGAGGATAGTGCCTTGTCAGTGCAGAGCCCAATACAGGGCTCAAACTCACAAACCATGAGATTGTGACCTGAGCTGAAGTCAGACGCTTAACCAACTGAGCCACCCAGACGACCCTCTTGTGACCAGTTTTATCCTAAATTTGTCTTATCTGTTTTAGTGATGTGTTAGCTGAAGACATAAGGGTACACTTATAGGTGGTATAGGAAGCAGTCATACATTCTAACTATGGCCTTATAAATACAGTTGACCTTTGAACAACATGGTTTACAACTGTGTGGGTCCATTTATACACAGATTTTTTATAGTACAGTACTGCAAATGAATTCTCGCTTATGATTTTCTTAACATTTTCTTTTCTCTAGCTTACTTAATGATAAGAATACAGTATATATTACATACAAAATATGTATTAATCAACTGTTTATGTTAGCAACTATTTATATTATCCGTAAGGCTTCTGGTCAGTGCTAGGCTATTAGAAGTTAAGTTGTGGGGGAGTCAAAAGTTATACAGGGATTTTTTACTTTGTAGGGGGTCTGTCCTTCTAACTCCCACATTGTTTGAGAGTCAACTATGCATGCAAAAATAAAGATCATAACCTCTACCCATATTGTTTTCATTGTTGTGTCACAAATATATTTGCATAGTTTCATTAATATGTCTTTCCTTCCTCTCCATTTCCCCTAGTCCTTATATATAAAATATTAATGTAATATCATTATAGAACTACAGAGTAATGCACACTGTACAGTAATCCTGGGCTCCAAGTAGGATGTAGTAACTAATGAGACTTGGAATTATTTCCTTTAGAAATTTGTATGTATACTTTTTCTGGTTGTTATAAAGAATACTTATGTTAGAATTGAGCCACTTTTGGTGGGAATAAGAAGTGTTGGTATCAGAAAAAGGATGTAGTGAACATTTGTCAGGTTCTTATGTTTGCTTTTGTCTCTAAATCATCTGAATGCCCTTTCTTGGGGAAATAACCTTTGGCCAAGTCATGCTTTGAGATATGGACTCATGTCCCAACACAAAATTTAGAGGAATCAAATAAGTTTCACCCCAGTTTCTGGCATATAGTCAGCCATTTGATGCTCATGCTAGTACTTTTAATTCTGTAAGAGTGATGCACCAGAGACAAGTAAGTCATTCACAGTGGCATTAAGAGTCCAATAGTGGCAGCAGCAAATTTTCAGTGTTAGCAATCCAAAAGATAATTTCTGAGGCATTGCTCAGCCTGGACTCTTGCTACCTAGCCTCCTTTGGTTTTTACTCATTTACTGAGCTGATTCCCAGTTTTTCCTGTTGATTCATAAGTTACCTAATATCCTTACAGCGAGTATCTTTTAGTGCTCTCACTAGCAATGTTCTCAGTTGCATGTAAGAAGAATAAGAATTCTTATACACTTAGTTCATTTCAATAGACCTTAATTTTCAAATGTAAATGATTATTTCTGAAATTGACACAATAGACTTTTTGTCTTAAGCACCCAGAACGGTGCCAGAGCCATAAGACATGCTAGATTATTATATTAATTTATATTTATGTTAAATGATTAATATTATTCATTTTCAGTGTTGTCATGTTTTAACTTTTGGGGGAAATTGGAAGGGGATGCCTCAGAGGCTGGTAATCAAAAGGCACAAATTAAACATCAGTCATGGTAGTTTTTGTGTACAGCCCTTTTACATTCATCTTACCTTATATCCTGATCATCTGTCTACTTGTTTATTTTCCTGAGTTAGTTTATAAAATTCTTGGGGTCAGAAATGTGTGTCACCGTCTTTCTGTTCCTAGCTGTAAATCTAAAATGCAAATCTACTCTTTAGTTGGGTTCCCATTCCTATAGGATAGTCAAAATCCTTTCACTTAATAGGAAAAAAAAATCCTTAATCATTTTGCCAGTTCCTACTTTTCCAGCTCTCTCCTGCCTTCAAAACTCCCAATTCCAATTTTCCAGATATCAGACGACTCACAATTCTCAAATTCCTCTGCCTGGTGTGCCCTAATCGCCTTTTCTGCCAGCAGAATTTCTGAATGGCCTTCGAGAGTCAAAGGAGCATGCTCTGTAAGAGTTTTCACATTGCTTCTGTGCATGGCTCCATTATAATACTTACTACATAGCATTACAACAGATTGATTACATTCTGTTCCATCTATTTGACTGCAGATTCCCTGTATTTTATTAATTTCTGTATCCCTGGTGCTAAAAAAAGTCAAGAGAGAAGGATATTTTTAATTTTCCGAGTATACTATTTATTCCTTCAAATAGTTTCAGGAACAAAGGATTACCTCTCAAGATACTTGTTCTTATAAAATTTTCTGACCTGTGTAGGGCAACATATTAATGAATATTTAACAGACTGATAAAGTTGAGAAACAGGCATTCAGTACCACTAAAATTTCAAGAAGAAAACAATCTTCTGCTTTATACTTTGAATTAACTATCTCAACTGTTCTGCTGAGGAATCAACTTTTAGGTTAAAAGCCCCATTTATAGTAATTTCAAACCTCCTACTCTCCCTTCTTTCCCACATTTAGAGGGGATAAAAAACAAACTTGAAAGCTGACTTTTTTTTTAGAATTTTGCTTCTTCTAAAAATGTGGTTCTTTAGATAAAGAAGAAGAGTGATTATGAGAGTTTAAATAAAGAATGAAGTACTTTATCATAGCTTTGGAAAGATTTTCTCACATACTACCTGCATGCATAATTATCAACTATACTTTTCCTGGCCTCCTGCTGCTCTTCTGCTAGCCAGAATACACATTGCAGCTCAGTCTCCCTATGAAAGTGTCAGCCACTGTCATGATACAACCCTCATGATTCACAAAGTAAAATACATTGGAAAAGAGGAAAGCCACTGTTATCATACAGACATTGGTTTCCTTCTATTTGAAGGGTCAGGGACTTGGAACTCCAAAAAAACCCATCAGAACAGGTTTTTTTTAAGTGGTTAGCTAATTTCCCTCAGATTACAACATGCCTGTGAGATGAGCTGGACCTCATGAAAATGGCTGACTTGTGTGTCAGAAAATCTGTAGCTATTGGCCTCATTCACCTGATATTGAGATGTAATAAAGTTCTCTGTTACAAAATCATCTTAGTACATGGAAAAAAACACAACACATCATAAAATGTACTTCCTGTGTATACTCATAAGTCTATGGGTGTGTGCATGTGTTTCCGTGTGTACGTAAATACAAAGGTGCCAGTCTGTATGTGTAAATAAGAGCTACTAAAAATGGCTACAGATAGGAAAAGCAGTGGCTCAGACACTCAACCACAAGAGACGTCTCTTGAGTTTAATTTGCCTAAAGGAGAAAAATACACATTATTTCCCAGGCCTTAACAACAGAAGGACTTTTTATCTAGTTTACTTTTGGAGAGTGTGATAAATAAGTGGTTAAAAACAAAACAAACAAACAAAAAAAACTAATGGATAGTGCGAGGTTAAGAGGTTGTAATATGAAAGACTTTGTAGGACTGGATTCAGATTTTTGTGAGACTTGAGGTTTATTCAACTTGGGAGAGTCATTTTTTAGAAAAACTATCTGAAATTATAGATACGAAGTTAGCCACCTCAGGGCTTATAAAAACAAGGGGTACTGACCTTAATCCTCATTATCTTCACTCTAGATTTTTCTGCAGCCTGGAAAACTAGAAATCTCTTGAAGAGAATGGAAAGAATTCATGAGAAATGTCACTATTGGAGCTACAGAACCTTCATTTATCTTCTCATGAATAGAGGTGGTCACCAACCAGGTAGGAACTGAATGTTAAATTTGTATAATATGCAGTAATACTTCAGAATTGATATGCATGGTTCCTAGAAGTCAAGAAATGTTTGAACTGATATTTAATAACCTCTATATTTCATATCAACACCTCCTCTATCATTTCAGGATAATCTCTGGTTGACATCCAGAAATTGTCAAGCTACAGTAACAGATGCTTGAATCTCAGCAGCTTATCCCAATTTAGTTCATTTCTCACTGAAACTACATGTCCAGTGGGACTGAGGAAGGTGCCACCATTTTATAGCTTCAGCATCTGTTACACATGGCCTCCAAGTCTGTTATAGCAAGAAAGAGAGCATGGTGGAAAGAAGGTAGTCCAACAGCACTTAAATGCGTTGGCTCCGAAATGATATATGCCACATCTGTTTGCAGCCTTTTTTTCCAGAACTTTCACATGGACATGCCTAACACAAGGGCTTTGGGAAATTCTGGGGAGTAGATAAAAAGTTTTGAGTACATGCACAGCCGTACTTACCTATAATATGGGTAATATTTGGACACTCTCTTTGCCCAATCATCCACAAGAAGACTTCCTTTCTAATCTTTACACAGATATGGAAACTTAAGATCTAAGCTACATATATTTATTAATAAGCATGATGACTGATACATAGTGATCTGAATACAGATCATTCATAATGACTCCAATTCCTATAAGAAGCAAAAAAGCAAGAATGTGTTCCTAAAATATCCAGCAAGAAAGTCCTAATACCATACCTTAACTCTGTGCTTTTTTCCCCCCTATATCTCTTTTCAGGTCTGACCTGATTGTGACTGTTACTGAATAAAATTATTTGCATATCAAAAATCTTATATTCTGCCCACTCAGCCAGGCTCAATAAAGAATTTGAACTCAGAATTCTTACTAGGATTGGTATATTTTTAACAAAAACAAGAAATTGATCTTGAGAAATTTAATGTAAAGAAAAGTAAAGTTAGGCCCAGGGAGAATTTGACTGCCAGTTACACGTCTACATGGCATTTGCCTTAGAAGGAGCCAAGCACATAGGAATTTTCTTTAGAGAGTCCGCTGATTCTAATAAATATGTTTCCATGATTACTTTCTTAATGACATTTGTTTGGGCTGATATGCAGATTTATTCATTTCTTATGATTGTTACTTAAACATATTTTCTCATTCCATATTTTTTATTTGTAATATTACCAATATCATTTCTTTGTCATGGAATTTTATAAGTTACTGCCATCTTAAATGAATTAATTTCCTCTGGAATATATTTTGTATGGTGGGTTGTATTATATAGCTTATTGCATTAGAGCATTCTTTGAGGGACATTTTCCTTTTTGCTTCCCACTGGCTGAGGTATGGTACTACCCTAAATATTGTGTATGGGATCCCCCCACCTCCCATTTTTACTACTGCTTTCCAAAGAATTGAAAGATCCAGCAGAATTCACCTGATTTTGCCTTTCATTCCTCGTATAAATTACAAGTAATATCCCTGCTCGGAAGTACCGACTTTTTTTTTAAACTAGCTTGCACCCTTATTTCATGGTGTCTGCGTCCATCACCAACTAAGAGCCTTGGGGAACCATTTTCACTAATGGACTCTGTACTCCCCAGTGTAGTTAATTTCACCCTTATGGTCAGAAAGAGTTAATGTCCTTTGCTACCAGGTTGTAACATATACACTGGGGAGATGATACCCTGTGTTTTTTCAAAATGGACATCTTTATAAGTCATTAGCAATTTTATCTTCCAGAAGTTTCCTCTATTTTTTTTTTCTCCAGAAACTTTAAACTTATACATATGCAACTATCACTCTTTGGAAAGGGCATTTCAACAGATTTTATTTCTTATATATTTTTGCCTTTCGCACAACTTGATGAGTTGCTTCATTAATCTCTTGGTCTCCCTGCCTCTCCTCCATCTGGTATCACTAGCAGATGGAGGCAGAATTGCTCAGATATAAAGGGACAGACTCCAACTACAAATATATCACAAAGATAGCAAACAAAGATACTTTGTGATTACTGGATGGTAAAAATTACATAAACTCCATCTATTATTTAACGTAACTGTTATTAAATATGGGCTTTCAAGATTTACAATTGTAGTATATAAACTGTGCACATAACTGTTTACATAAACTATAACCTAGTGATTGTGATACATAAACTGTGACTTGGTGATTGTAATTTGTACATTTATTCAACAAGTATTTGTTGAATACCTACCATATACCATGAAATTAACTGGGGCTAAAATGGAGTGCAGCAGAATCTTTAGTCTCAAAAATATATAAGTAATAGTTTCCAGGATACCAAGTATTTAGGGTACACATAAATACTTAGAGTAGAAGGTTTACATAAATGTGCTATGCTGCTGCTCTTCTAACCTTCCCACATAAAACCTCTATAAAAGCCTTCCGGGGCAAACTTTATCCAACCTCACTTAATATGTATGAGACTCAACCCATAGCCATCAGCAAGTCATCCATTTGTCAAGAAACAAATCTTTGCAGAGCTCCCACTTATACAAAATATTTGTGCTTGGCCTGTGATGAACGCAAAGAATTGTAAGACAATACCTTCTTTGCTCAAGGGATTAAAACAAAACAAAACAAAACAAAAAGTTGGTATGGGGGGGGGAGTGCATGGGGCGATGTGTGAAATAGTTGATAAGGATTAAGGAGGGCACTTGTGATGAGCACCGGTAATGAATGGAGCTGTTGAATCCCTATATTATACACCTGAAACTAATATAACACTGTATATTAGCTATATTGGAATTAAAATTTAAAAAAGAAATAATTATTAAAAAAAATCTTGGTCAGGTAAAAGGTGCCCATGAAATGGTAAATACAATACTAGAGAACATGTGATCCTTCCCAACTGATTCATACCCATATGTATACTGGGTATCCCTATTTGGAAGCTTGGTAGGCACCTCAAGCTATAACCTGCTGCACCCTTCTCCATCCCACCAAAGCTACTCTTCCTGATTCTTTCTGTTCAAGGCAGACACCAAGGCATCAGTCTGGATCCCACTACTCCACAGTCCCCCTTTCCCTTCATCTAAAAATGAATGAACTCTTTCCTTAAAATATTTAAAATCTATCTCTTAAGTCAAAGTACTTTTTGCTATCACTAGTTCAAACCCTTGTCATCTTTTCCCTGGATATACTGCAATGTATCTGCCTAAAACCCTCTTCCAACTTTTCTGTCTCCATACCTCTTCCTAAATATAAATCCAGACCTGCTTAGCTAAAAAATAAATTCTTAATGCCTCCTTGCTGCCTTGAGATTAAAATCTAAGCACTTTGCATGGCACAGAGAGCCCCTTAAAACTTCCTTTCTCCTTCTGCCTCCCATCTTGTTTCCATCTGGGCTTTACCACTCTGTGTTCCAATTACACACAGCCATTCGTAAGAGTTTTCTTTTTTTTTTTTTTTCTTTGAGAGACAGAGAGAGAGACTGCAAGTGGGGGAGGAACAGAGAGAGGTGGACACAGAATCTGAAGCAGGTTCCAGGCTCTGAGCTGTCAGCATAAAGCGTGACATGGGGCTCGAACCGACAAACCATGAGATCATGACCTGAGCTTAACTGAGGCACCCAGGCGCCCCACCCCATACACACAGCCATTCTGAAGATGGTGTCACTTAGCCTAGAGTGTTCTGCCCCACCACCTACATGCTTTGGCTTACCATATTACTAATTTAGAGACCGCCTACATATAACTTTCTTGGAAAATTTTGTCTCTCACTCTACCCTTCCTATTCCCTTCTGAGTGTGGTGTCCCTCCCATATGTGCTAATGGCCCTATACATAACTGTCATTATTTCTTATTACACAGTGATATATTTGCCTGTTGACTTTCTTCTCATAGCTGTGAAGCTCATGAGGTTAGAGACCTTTCCTCTCATCATTTCTTTTTTCAAAAATTTAAAAAGTGTTTTATTTATTATTGAGAAAAGAGCATGAGCAGGGGAGGGGTAGAGAGAGAGGAGGACAGAGAATCTGAAGTGGGCTCTGCGCTGACAGAAGTGAACCCATTGTGGGGCTTGACCCACGAGCCCTGAGATCATGACCTGAGCCAAAGTCGGGACGCTCAACGGCCTAAGCCACCCAGTCACCCTTCCTCTCATCATTTTCTAATCAGCAGCCCACACAGTGCCTGATATAAAATGAGCACTAGACAAACATTGGTTAAATCGAATCAATAAATACCATAAACACCCAGGAGAGTGAGCAATTACCTAAGTTTTAAATATTTACTGGAAACAGGGGCACCTGGGTGGCTCAGTCAAGTGTCCGACTTTTGATTTTGGCTCAGGTCATAATCTCACGGTTCTTGGGTTGGAACCCCATGATGGGCTCTGCGCTGACAGTGGGGAACATGCTTGGGATTCTCTCTCTCCCTCTCTCTCTGCCTCTCCCCCCACTTGTGTGCACACACACTCTCTCTTTCTCTCTCTCAAAATAAATAAACTTAAAAGATTTCCTGGAAATAAAACCAAGTAATATGCAAAAGACCCGGCAGAGGTTGTCTCGGTTAATGCTAGTTCACAGGCACAGAAGCTGCTCGATTAATGCTCCTTCCCTTTCTCTTGAATTGTCCCTTGAAAATTGATGGCAACTATACAAATAAAGGTGAGAAAGAGGAGTTTTATAGACTGGGGATTGTATCAGTCTCAGCTTCAAAATGTATTTGGTGAGTAAAGGGAGTTTAGGAGGAGCCGAGGAAGAGAAGGCCAGAAACGCAGAGCTGGAGGATTGGACGAGTCCCTGAGTGCTCCAGCCAGAAGCACAGGTGCCCAGGGCTGGTGCCCATGCAGAAGGTAGAGGCTGCAGTATCTGGTGGAAGTGGTGGTTATTGATCACACACAGTTTAGCACAGGGGGGAAAGACTAGCAGGAAGAAGGAGGAGATAATAATAATCGGCCAAAGTCAGAGAGTAGATTTAGGCAATGTAGCAAGGAGAAATAATCCAGAGAATTAGACTGACTTGGTGAAGAGGCCTGAGAGACTGGGTGTGGAAATAAAGTTTGGATTTGGAGTTAGAACATTTTGTTTTCAAGTTCAGTTCTGCCATTATTAGCTATATGAGCTGAATAAATTACTGATTTTCTTTAAGCCGTGGTTACTTCATGTGGAATATGGGAACAATTCTGTGGGTAGGGTTATCATGAGGATTAAGTGAGACAATGTGTATAAAGTTCTAGGGCTTATTAAGCTTTCTGTAAAGTTGCACTACCATGTTATCATTATAGATGATTGAGTCTTTCATTGCCAACCATCTTTGTCTTTCATGATCTGTTGTCCTTAATGTTATTGGTTATTAGGAATGGAATCCCAATGAACGTTTTTTTGAACAAAAGAAATAGAGACATTTTTCTATGTATCAGCCTAACAATTGAGCCTATAGCTCTTGAAATATTTGTAATGTGTTTCTCTAGTGTATCTTAAGCTTCCAAAAGTGTGTTATATGATTTTCATTAGACTGCACTTTCATTGAGGGCAGAAACAATATCCATCTTCTTACAGGTTTCCAGGGTACCTAATGCAATCTGATACTGTGCACACAGTTGACAATTGACCGATGTTGTTAACAGCAGCAACTGTATCAACTTATGTCTCATACCATCTATAAGTTTCCCAGACTGTAAATGAGCAGAGAGAGAAAAGCACTTTCTGTGTTTGAAATGAATTGACCAACTATGATAAATAGCTAAAACAGGTAAGCAATATGAAGTAAATTGTATCAATTCATGTGTGAAAAGGCAGCACTTCAATAAACATAAAAATATCTTGTATTGTTCACTTTCAACCTTAGCTAAATGGCTAGGCTAGAAATTATCATAAGAACATTTTTTTTCAGATGACATTGTCCTACTTGAAGTTATAAAAGTATCTATGGAACTTTTCATTTTCAGAAAAACACAGTAGTGCATCTTTTGTATAGTTAAAAAAATCACAAATCTTATTGTTACAAGTAATATACAAGACTTAGATAATGATCTGTTTTCCTATAATTTTTTTTCTCTCCATTGTATGCAAAACTGGATCACACAGAAAGGTTTCATTTGTCTTGGACTTTTGGCATCATTCGCCAAATATCCACAGAGGTTTTAGCCCATAATGCTGAGTATTTCCAAATGAAAAACATGTATTTAAAATGGTAAACCAACAGCACAGTGGCATATACATTTAGTTTTTTCTCTCAGTTTTAATGTTGTGAAAAAAAATTCTATAAATAAAGAATTGATTTGTTTGAACATTGTGCAAAAATAGAGAAAAGAAAGGTGGGATTCTGCAGCTATCAATCACAAGAGCAACTAAAAATCAGATTAGTCATTCGTGGACTCTACTGCATCATATATATTATATCTTTTTGTTCCTTAATGAAGTGAAAGATTTATACCAATGATTCTACTTTGTTCATTTCTACTTTGTACGTTTCTGGTACCTTAAGTCATAGTGAACTTATTTAACCCTGCCATGTTATCATTGAATCAGTAGAGGAGTAACTCTTACAGATTTAATGTAACTATTTAGGGAGAGGGAGTGGGACTATCCATATTGGATGCAAGTAAATAAATAAAAAAAAAAAAAAAAGAAAATGAAATTACTTTCCAGGAAATCAGCAAAGAGGAGATATAAGAATATTAATAAATGTCTACTGAGTCAGATGAATTGGTTAAAAGAAAAAAAAAACTAAAACATGTTTTTAACTTGCTTTTTAGTATTTAGCCACTTTAAAAATCCTTTTAAACTTAAAATAAAAGTGCACATATAGACCATAACTTGCATGGCACATTCTCTGCACAGCAGGGGATAGGGGCCCATGGCTGCAGGTAGGATTCTCTGTAGGTGTAAGAAATGTGATTTGGATACCAACAAACATATTTCACCTGAAGAGAACTCTTTTCTCCTCTTATCTCTGAACTTGCAAGTCAGAGTTTAATTAAAAGTGAAATTTCATGAAAGTTTTGAAGATTAACCACTATTAACAATGAGCGAATAATGGAATCATAGATAAGATTATGAGTTCAAATCCTGGGTCCAACCTCCAGTACCTTACAAAAAACTCTCTGATGTGTCTTCCCAGAGTTGGAAAATGTGCCAGTATAAAATATATTTTGAATGATAGTAAGTGAACTAACATCCTCATCCTCATCGGTAAGATAATTATAGCATTCTTCATAGATTTACTGGGAAACTCAATCGTTTACTATTAAACAATTTACTCTGGGTCTGCTACACAGTAAGCATTTAATTAATGGGAGCTTGTTATTGTAAGAGGAGGGCGGTGGATCTTCATTATCATCTACCTAGGAAGGCACTCAGATTTCTTCTTTCCTTCCTTCCTTCCTTCCTTCCTTCCTTCCTTCCTTCCTTCCTTCCATTTCAAGTTAGTTAACATACAGTGTTGTCATAGCTTCAGGAGTAAAACCCAGTGCTCATGTTGAAAAGTGCCCTCCTTAACGACCATGACCAATTTGGTCCATCCCACCACCCAATACCCCACCAGCAACCCTCAGTTTATTCTCTGTATTTGAGAGTCTCCTTCCCTTCCCCTATGTTCATCTCTTTATTTCTTAAGTTCCACATATGAGTTAAATAATTATATTTGTCTTTCTATAACTTATTTTTCTTAGTATAATACACTCTAGTTCCATCCCTGTTGTTGCAAAGGGCAAAATTTCATACTTTTTCATCACCGAGTAATATTCCATTAAACACACACAGACACACAGACACACAGACACACACACCACCAACACACACACACCCTCTTTTCTATCCATTCATCAGGCAATGAATATTTGTACTCTTTCCATAAATTGACTATTGTTGATAGTGCTGCTATAAACATTGGGGTGCATGCACCCCCTCAAGTCAGCATTTTTGTGTCCTTTGGGTAAATACCTAGTAGTGCAATTACTGCATCATAGGGTAGCTTAACTTCCAATTTTTGAGGAACATCCATACTGTTTTCCAGAGAGACTGCACCAGTTTGCATTCCCACCAGCAGTGCAAAAGTGTTCTCCTTTCTCTGCATCCTCACCAACATTTGTTGTTGCCTGAGTTGTTCATTTTAGCTATTGTAACAAGTGTGAGGTGGTATTTCATTGTGGTTTTTATTTGTATTTTTCTGATGATAAGCAATGTTTAGCATCTTTTCCTATGTCAGCCATCTGGATGTCTTCTTTGGAAAAATGTCTGTTCATGTCTTTTGCCCATTTCTTCACTGGATTACTTGCTTTTTGGGGATTGAGTTGGGTAAATTCTTTACAGACTTTGGATACTCACCCTTTATCTGATATATAATTTGCAAATATCATCTCCCATTCCATTGGTTGCCTTTTACTTTTGCTGATTGTTTCCTTCCCTATACAGAAACTTTTTATCTTCATGAGGTGCCAATAGTTTATTTTTGCTTGTATTTCCATGCTGGAGACATGTCTAGTAAGAAGTTGCTGTGGCCAAGGTCAAAGAGGTTGCTGCCTGTTTTATCCTGTAAGATTTTGATTGTTTCCTGTCTCACATTTAGGTTTCATGCATTTTGAGTTTATTTTGTGTATGGTATAAGAAAGTGGTCCAGGTTGATTCTCCTACACGTCTCTGTCCATTTGCTGAAGAGACTGTCTTTTTTCCTTTAGATATTCTTTCCTGTTTTGTCAAAGATTAGGTGGCCATATATTTGTGCATCATTTCTGGGTTCTCTCTTCTATTCCATTTGTATATGTGTCTGATTTTGTGCCAATACCATACTGTCTTGATGATTATAGCTTTGTAATACAGCTTAAAGTCAAGAATTGTGATGCCTCCAGCTTTCATTTCTTTTTCAAGATTGCTTTGCCTAATTTGGGGTCTTTTTAGGTTCCATACAAATTTTAGGATTGTTTGTTCTAGCTCTGTGAAGAATGCTGCTGGTATTTTGATGGGTATTGCATTGAATATGTATATTGCTTTGGTTAATATCCACATTTTAATGATGTTTGTTCTTCTAATCCATGAGCATGGAATGTTTTTCCATTTCTTTGTGTCTTCTTCAATTTCTTTCATAAGCTTTCTGTAGTTTTCAGCATACAGAT
The DNA here is from genome assembly GCF_007474595.2 of Lynx canadensis. Lineage (NCBI taxonomy): Eukaryota > Metazoa > Chordata > Mammalia > Carnivora > Felidae > Lynx > Lynx canadensis. The sequence goes on along the minus strand of NC_044310.1, from coordinate 61,345,314 downwards.
CTTTTGCCTCTTTGGTTAGTTTTATTCCCACGTATCTTATAGTTTTTGGTGCCATTGTAAATGGGAACAACTCCTTGATCTCTCTTTTTGCTGCTTTATTATTAGTGTATAGAAATGCAACAGATTTCTGTACATTGATTTTATGCTGTGCAACTTTGCTGAATTCATGTATCAGCTTTAGCAGTTTTTTGATAGTCTTTTGGGTTTTCCACATGCAGTATCATGTCATCTGCAAAGAGTGAATGTTTGACTTGTTTATTGCTAATTTGGATGCCTTCTTTCTTATTTTTGTTGTTGTTGTTGTCTGATTGCTGAGACTAGAACTTCCAGTACTATGTTCAACAACAGTGGCAAAAGTGGACATCCCTGTCATGTTTCTGATCTTAGGGGGAAGTTCTCCATTTTTCCCCATTGAGGATGATATTAGCTGTGGGCCTTTCATATATGGCTTTTATAATGTTAAGGAATGTTCCTTCTATAGCTACTTTCTTGAGACTTTTTATCAAGAAAGCATGCTGTATTTTGTCAAAGGGTTTTTCTGCATCTATTGAAAAGGTCATATGGTTCATATCTTTTCTTTTATTAATGTGGTGTATCACATTGATTAATTTACAAGTATTGAACCAGTCCTGTGGCCCAGGAATAAATCCCATTTGATCATGGTGAATAGTCCTTTTAATGTACTATTGAATTTGATTCTCTAGTATCTTACCTGAAAATTTTTGCACTCAGGTTCATCAGGAATATTGGCCTATAATTCTTTTTAGCCTCTGTCTGGTTTTGGAATCAAGGTAATTCTGGCTTCATAGAACGAGTTTGAAGCTTTCCTTCCATTTTTTTTTTTGGAACAGTTTGAGGAGAATAGGTATTAACTCTTCTTTAAATGTCTGGTAGAATCCCCTGGGAAGCCATCTGGCCCAAGACTCTTATTTGTTGTGAGATTTTTGATAATCAATTCAATTTCTTTGCTGGCTATGGGTCTGTTCAAATTTTCTATTTCTTCCTGTTTCAGTTTTGGTAGTGTGAGAGTGTCTAGGAATTTTTCCATATCTTCCAGATTGTTCAGTTTGTGGGCATATAATTTTTCATAGTATTTTTTTTATAATTGTTTGTATTTCTGTGGTGTTGGTTGTGATCTCTCTTCTTTAGTGATTTTATCTATTTGGGTTCTCTCTTTTCTTTTGAGAAGTCTGGCTAGGGTCTTATCAATTTTGTTTATTCTTTAAAAAAACAGTTATTAGCTTCATTGATATGTTCTACTGGTTTTTTTTTGTTTCTGTATCATTTATTTCTGCTTGAAACTTTATTATTTCCCTTCTTCTGCTGGCTTTGGGCTTTATTTGCTGCTCCTTTTCTAGCTCCTTTAGGTATAGGGTTAAGTTGTGTATTCGGGATACAATACACAAATCTTGAGACAGGCCTGAACTGCAATATATTTTCCTCTTAAGACTGCCTTTTCTGCATTGTGTTTTCATTTTCACTGGCTTCCATGTATTTTTAAATTTCTTCTTTAATTTCCTGGTTAACTCATTAATTCTTTAGTTAGGATGTTCTTTAACCTTCATGTATTTGAGGGTTTTCAAAATTTTTTCTTATGATTGATTTCAATTCATAATGTTGTGATCTGAAAATATGCATGGTATGGTCTCAATCTTTTTGTACATATTGAGGGCTAATTTGTGACCTAATATGTGATCTATTCTGAAAAATGTTCCATGTGCATCCAAGAAGAATATGTATTCTGCTGCTTTAGGATAAAACATTCTGAATATATGTGTTAAGTCTATCTGGCCCAGTGTGTCATTCAGACTTGTTGTTTCCTTGTTGATTTTCTGCTTAGATGATCTGTCCATTGTTGTACGTGGAGTACTAAAGTCTCCTACAATAATGGTAGTATTATCAATGAGTTATTTATGTTTGTGATTAGTTTATGTATTTGGGTTCCTCAAAGTTTGGGGCGTAAGTATTTACAATTGTTAGCTCTTCTTGATAGACCTCTTAATTATGATATAATGCCCTTATCTCTTGTATAGTCTTTATTTTAAAATATAGTTTGTCTGACAGAAGTATAGCTACTTCAGTTTTCTTTTGACCTCCATTAACATGATAGATGCTTCTCCATTCCCTCACTTTCAGTCTGCAGGTGTCCTGAGATCTAAAATGAGTCTCTTGTAAGAGGCATATAGATGGGCCTTATTTTTTTATCCATTCTGATTCCTTATGTCTTTTGATTGGGGCATTTAGTCTATTATGTTCAGAGTGATTATTTAAAGATATGAATTTAGTGCCATTGTGCTATCTGTAGATTTCGTTTCTGATGACGTTCTCTGGTCCTTTGTAGTATTTGCTGCTTCCCACTCAGAGAGTCCCCCTTAGAGTTTCTTGCCAGGTTGGTTTAGTGGTCATGAACTCCTTTAGTTTTGTCTATCTGGGAAAGTCCTTATCTCTCTTTCTATTCTGAATGACAGCCTTGCTGGATAATTCAAATATACCTTCTGCCCCCATTTCTCACTCTTATTCTGGGACTCCTATGATACAGATATTGTTTCATTTCATGGAACCACTTAGTTCTCTAATTCTCCCCTCATGATCTAATAGTTTCCTTTCCCTCTTTTTTTCAGCTTCTTTATTTCCCACAAATTTATCTTCATTTCACCTATTTTCTACTCTGCTTCTTCAATCCTCACTGTCACTGTATCTAGTTTATTTTTGCATCTCAGCTATAGCTTTTTTTTTTTTTTTAATTCATCCTGATTAGTTCTTAGGTCTTTGATCTTTGCAGCAAGGGTTACTCTGGTGTCTTCTATGCTTTTATCAAGCCCAGCTATTTGTCTTATGACTGTTGTTCTAAATTCTTGTTCAGGTATATTGTTTATATCTGTTTTGAGCAAGTCTCTTGCTATAATATTTTCTTGACCTTTCTTGTTCAAAGAATCCCTCCATCTTGTCATTCTGGGTGAGTTTCTGTCTTTTGAGTGTTTTGAAAGCTTGTTATGTTCCCTGTACCTGAGAGTCATGCTATACTACAAGGGGTCATACATGGTCCAGTGCCTGGTACTTCAGCAAGTGTTTCTGGTGTATGCTGTTGCACTCTGCTGTTATATTTTGCTGCTGTATCCCACTTGCTCAGTCTTCTGTAGAGCTCCTCCTTGCTTGCAGCTGTAGAGAATTTGGAACTTTTACTAAATGCGTTTGGATTTGTTTGTTGAAATAACCCTGGAGAAAAAAAGGTCAGGAAACCCCGATCCCCTTAAAAAAAAAAAAAAATTAAAAAGAAGGGAGAAAAGAAAACCAAATAGCGAATCAAAAACTATAAGGCTGGGGCGCCTGGGTGGCGCAGTCGGTTAAGCGTCCGACTTCAGCCAGGTCACGATCTCGCGGTCCGTGAGTTCGAGCCCCGCGTCAGGCTCTGGGCTGATGGCTCAGAGCCTGGAGCCTGTTTCGGATTCTGTGTCTCCCTCTCTCTCTGCCCCTCCCCCGTTCATGCTCTGTCTCTCTCTGTCCCAAAAATAAATAAACGTTGAAAAAAAAAAAAATTAAAAAAAAAAAAAACAAAAAAAAAACTATAAGGCTGATCCCAGGAAAAAAGAAAGGGAAAAAGAGAATTTAAAAAAAAAGCAGAAGAGAAAAGAAGGAAAAATAATAGATTACAAAAGCCTGATCAAATATATAATAAGAGTTGTATAATATAATAAGAAATGACAAAAAACGAATCAGAAACTATGAGCCTGATTCCAAAAGAAAAAAATAAGAAGGAGGAAAAAAATAAAAAAGAAGAGTTGTCTGTTGGTGCCTGGGGTGGGGTAGTGGCTGTGCTGGTCTGGAGGAGGAGAGGCAACTGCATTGGGTCAGTCAGTCTTGCTCCAATAAATAAGCAGTTTCCAGGCACAGAGGGGCAGGGTTTTGTGTAAGCGTATTCTGCCTCCACTGGTGACCACTGTGCTCTCTGAAGTCCCACTGTGTTGGTGTTGGGGGAATAATGGCATCACCTCAATCTCTCCTCCCCAGTGGGGATCTCAACCCACACTGTTCAGGCAGCCCTCACAGACTAGTGAGGGCAGTCAGCTTGCCCTGCACCACAGTTTCCCATGCCTTCTCCTTGGTGCATGGCTGGGATTCAAAACCTGCAGTCTTAAGGACCCTGCATGGTACAGATCTACTCCTCTCCTCTGGAGTAGAGCCTCTCCACCCTGCTGATGAAAGGCCTTTGGCTGGCACCTGCAGGGTCTTTTGTCTTTGGGGAGGCAATCAACCCTCCTCCCAGAGTGCTCCAGGAAGGGGACTTTTCTTTCCCAGTGTGCCCCAGAGATCGTTACAACATTCTATGCACTCTGGGGCCAGCTCCCTCCTCCCCAGGAGTGTGTGCCAAGGCTCTGCTCCATATAAAGTCACAAACTTCCAAAACCTCGGAGTTTCAGTTCCAAAGGCTGTTTGCAAAAAAAAGAACTGGGACACTCAGTACTTCTCACTCCCTAGTCCATGGCCCAGAGAGGTATTCCTCTTGTGCTAACTTGATGCTGCACTTTTACAACACATTTCTCTTTGTCTCCCTTTGTGTCTCCACAGAAAGGGTCCCCTTGCTGTCATAGCTCCACCTTTTTATCTCCCCCAACTCACATACATGCACCTCAGTCCTGCCAAGCTGTCTCTCTCCAGCTGTGGACATCTTTCTGCTGTTTCACAGATATATTTCCTGGGTTTTGTAAGTAATCTGACCTCAATACACCTGTGTTTGAGGGACAAGGAAGAACCTACTTCTCTGCCATCTTAACTACTCCCCTTCACTCGGATTTCTTCTTAAAGAAAGGAGCAAACACTTAACTGAGATTAACTTGCCTAAATGCCAATACTGCTCTGCATGTATACTCATTACCAGTTGACTCATTCATTGAAGTACCATTCATACACATAATACTATTGGATTTATATGGGGCTCGGGATTTCTACTGATATAAAGGAAAATAAAAGGAGTGGCAGGTTTCTAATAGTTTTCCTAAATAAAAGCTCAGATCATAAGGATAATATTAATTTAGCCCTATTGAATAAGGAGACATAAAATGGAAGCTTTGAAACCAGTAGAATTTGAACTGTGTAGCCCCAAATTAACAGCTCTATAACCACCATGGCCCACTGGAAAGCTCAGCTCTGGAGGCCCCTTGGGACCATTGTTCTCATGTTATTATAGGATATGGTCCTAGAAGATGTGTTGAGAGAACTTTTCCTAGGGCGAGGCATTATTGTATACAGAATGCAAGCTGTTCACTCAGGCTTAGTTGTCCTTTCCTGGTCATGGGAAGTCAGTGAGAGGTATACCTTTCACCACTGTAATTCAGTTAATCTGATTGCTGTCTATTTTCAATTTCTTTTAATTAATCTTTTGTCTGTTATTATTTCTTATTAGATTTTTAATTTTATGTTCAGTATAGTTAACATAGTTTTATGTTAGTTCAGGTGTAGAGTATAGTGATTCAATGATTTTGTGCATTTTTCAGTGCTCATTGTGATAAGTGTGCTCTTTAATCCCTATCACCTATTTGACCCATGTCTCCACCCACCTTCCATCTGATAACCTTCAGTTTGTACTCTGTAATTAAGAGCCTGTTTCTTGGTTTGTCTCTCTCTCTCTCTTCCTCTCTTTCTCTCTTTTCCTTTATTCATTTCTTTCATTTATTTTTTAATGTGTATTTATTTATTTTTGAGGAAAACAGAGAGAGAGAGGGAGTGAGAGAATCCCAAGCAGGCTGTGTGCTGTTAGCACAGAGCCCAACCCAAGGCTCAAACTCATGAAACTGTGAGATCATGACCTGAGCTGAAGATGAGTCGGGTGTTCAACCGACTGAGCCACACAGGAACCCCTGTTTTTTTTTTCCTAAATTCTACATGTGAGTAAAATCACATGGTATCTATCTTTCTCTGAATGACAACATTATACCCTCTTGTTCCTTCCATATTCTTGCAATGACAATATGTCATAATATATATATATACTATATATATATATATATATTATATATACCATATCTTCTTTATCCATTCATTCATTTATGGCCAACTTGGGCCACTTTCCATAGTTTGGCTATTGGAAACAATGCTGCATGAACATGATGCATGTACCCCATGAATTAGTGCTTTTGTATTCTTTGGGTAAATACCCCAGTAGTGCAATTACTGGATTGTAGGATAGCTCTATTTTTAACTTTTTGAGGGACCCTACCATAGTGTTTTCCACAGTGACTTTACCAGTTTGCATTTCACACCAACAGTGCATGAAGGTTCCTTTTTCTCCCACATCCTTGCAAATACCTGTTGTTTCTTGTGTTGTTGATTTTAGCCATTCTGACAGGCCATTCTCACAGGTGTGAGGTGATATCTCATTGTACTTTTGGTTGTATTTCCCTGATGATGAGTGATATTGAGCATTCTTTCATGTGCTTGTTGGCTGTCTGTATGTCTTTTGGAGATATGTCTTGTCTATGTCTTCTGCCCATTTTTTAATTGGATTATTTGTTTCTGGGGTATTGGGTTGTATCACTTTATATATTTGGATACTAACCCTTTATCTGATATATCATTTGCAAATATCTTATTTGCAAATATTTATTGATTGTTTCTTTGCTGTGCAGAAGCATTTTATTTTGATGTAGTCCCAATACTTTACTTTTTTGTTTGCTGTTTGTTTGTTTGTTGTTTGTTTTGTTTCCCTTACCTCAGGATACATCTGGATAAATGTTACTATCGCTAATGTCAAAGAGATTACTGCCTCTGGTCTCTTCTAGGATTTTTTATGGTTTTTATGGTTTTTTAGGTCTCATATTTAGGTCTTTAACCTATTTTGAATGTATTTTTGTGTATGGTGTAAGAAAGTAGTCTAGTTTCATCTTTTGCATGTCACTGTCCAGTTTACCCAACACCATTTGTTGAAAGGACTATTTTTTTCCATTGCATATTCTTTCCTCTTTTGTCAAAGATTAATAAGCCATGTACTTGTGGGCTTGCTTCTGTGTTTCCTATTCTGTTCTGTTGATCTGTGTGTTTATTTTTGTGCCAGTACCATACTGTTTTGATTACTACAGCTTTATATTATAACTTGAAGTCTAGAATTGTGATCGTCCAGCTTTTGTTTTTTCTTTTTCAAGATTGCTTTGGCTATATGGAGTCTTTTGTGGTTCCATACAAATTTTTAGGATTGTTTCTCTAATTCTGTGAAATCTGTATTCACTTTGGGTAGTATAGACATTTTAACAATATTTGTTCTTCCAATCCATGAGCATGGAATGTCTTTCCTCCTTTAACTAATTATTATAAGACAATGAAGCAGTAGGAATTTCTTGTCTAATATTCCTAAAACTTATCAGTACTTCTCTTAGGTGACAGCACTTTCTACTTCTTATTATAGTTATGAATGGCTTCATTGTATGACCACATTTTATTATCACAAAGTGTAATACTATACACACAAAAGTGTATGCACATGTGTTAGCTTACAAATAGCATATAGTCAATAAATGTTTGTTAAATTGAATTACTCTCTTGTGACCTTTAAATTTTCCTCCTCAGAGGATTACTTCTCTCTCAGACTTAGTTAGGTCCTTGTTTTGAGTTTTCATATCATCCTTTATTTTCTGACAGACTTTTAAAGATATTAAACTAATTAATTGATTAATTAATTTTAGTCATGTACTTACTATGTGTTTCCTAATAAATTCACGAAGGCAGTTATTGTACCTGTCTTACTGACCACTGTTCCTGAACCTAGCATAGTATCTATAGTATCGGGATATTTTATAAATGAACGAAAGATGCTTAACCAATTTCTGCCTCCTTCTAAAGTTACAGAACTAATATTTTTATTCCACTGCCCCATGAAACTGGTGTGTTTATTCTCTGTTTATATCTCTTAATATATTATACATCTATGTGTATATTACTTACACCAAGCAGGAGAAATCTGGGCCTGCATTTTCTTCCATGGAACAGTCCTTTTCCCCACTCTGCCTAATAAAGGAGTATTTTGAGAATTAATTCATACAGTTAACACATTTTCCAGGGTCCTTGTTTCTGTTTTTCTCTTTAGCTACTCATCTTTTGGCCATTTCTTGATTCATTAATACTTGAAGTGTACTTGCTTTGTGAAATGTGTTAGTAGAGGTTTAGGGAAGGGACTGCTTTTTAAGTTATCTTTGCTATTTCCTTCACTCTGCTATCTTATATAATGGAGCATTGAGTATGTACCTGAGAGGAATGGCCCCAAATAAATCTCATGAGTTTTCCTAGTGTCAAACTTAGATTAAATTAAAAGCTGGTAAATGCAACCATTAGAGATGTTCAGTTCATCTAGTTAGATTGATATTTTTCTACCTGTTATTGTCATATCTCTATTGAAAACCAAAATCTGAGGAAGTGTAGCAACATTCTAACTGGCCTTAAGGGTTAACTTGGTTCAAACTTATGCACTCCTTGCTTTCTGACCAAATCCCTTGGCCTGCAGCAGAACCATCCTACTTTCCTTTAGATTTGCAGACCAATGGCCTTGAGGAGTGAAGGACCAGAGTTTCCCAGAAGATAAGGCCTGGAACTACATTGAAAACAGCTGCCAATGATGCCAGCAAGTCTGTTCAGGGTCATGTCCACATACAAGTAACCACCTGGGCACCTGCTTCTCCTGCACATAGCCCCTTTCCCTTTTTCCGTGTCTTCCCCTTTAAAACTCTCTGACTTCACCTGGAAGGGGAAAATGGTCTTTGAGATGTTTGTCTACCATCTTTCCAGGTTGCAAGCTTCCTGAGGTAAAATAATATTTCCTTTCCCAACATCACTTTTCTTTTGAGTGTTGATTTTTTGAGCAGTGAGCAACCAAACCTGAGTTCAGAATCAGTTCCATATCTGGAATTAAACTATATATTTTGAGGAACAAATATTAACTTTAGTTATGTACAAAGTAAGGATATTAGATAGCAAAGCATCTAGAATTCTGTTTTGAAGTTTACATACAGTTTATTCATAGAACAAAATGTATATATTAATTACACGTTAAATGAAATCTGCCCTTCTCCATCCCACCTAAAATAGAAAAACATGATTTCTTTCTATTTACTGTGGAGAGTCAATAAGAGAAATGTATCCCCTTAAAAAGCTGAAATGCTCCAAATGGGAGTTTCTTTATCTTTGTTATCTTTCTACAGGATGCAAACAACTGGCTTGTCCCCAAGCAATCATGTTGTAATCAGTCAATAACAACAGTAAACAGGGGTCCTACTCTCTCTCCAATATTTCACTCCTCCAATAAAATGATTTGCAGAGTTACTTTAATGGAGTGCTGTCACCAGATTAATGGCCTGGCTTTGAAACTATGTCAAACCCTTGACTAGACATGATTTTGATAGGTGTCCTGATGTATAGTTACAAGGAAGAACCCATTAGCCTACAACAATGTTGTATTTCTCTGAAGCATTCAAAATTTGCATTTTGTGATAAGCCAAATTATCATATGTGTGCTTCTTTATTTTACAAAAAAAAAATGTACTAGCTTTTTGTTTTGTTTTGATTTTCTTCTTGCAAGGTGACATAAAGGTTGTGGAAAACTATGCAGTTTCATGATTCTAGTTTGACAAGATAGAGTAATAAGATCCTTTAAAGTGCAGACTTTTTCTCTCCTCTTTTTATTTTTTTTTAATTTTTCACACTTTTCTTTCCAATGAATAGTGTATTTGTGTGTGTGTGTGTGTGTGTGTGTGTGAATTAAACTTGATTTGCCAAACTAAGGAGCTCTATTTTATGCACAAAGGCCTCGATTCTATATATTTTTTTAATATCTCAGAATACCTGTTGTCTTTCATGTGTTTTCTGTGTATGTGAGGCATTTCTGTGTTCTGAAGCAAAGCACAGAAGTATTTCTTGTGCTGGGAAGGTTTGCCTTCTGAGGGAGACATCTACTTTAGTCATGCATCTTTGGTGTCCAAGCTTTTAAAGACTGGCCACCTTGTAATGAGGTGCTTTGGAGGCATCGGCAGCTAATGGTATTGGGATGGAGTCCAACATGAGTTTACCTTACACAAAATGTTACTTTTTTGGTATCTGGTAACTTGAGAGCCGTATTCCAGTGAATTGAGATTAGTGAAGTTTATTCTCTAAAATAAGCTTGGGGACAGTTCTGTTGATAGGAATTAAATATCAGGAGTGACCAAATAAATATCTTCCTTTGAAAGATTTGGTTATTTACTAATTTACCCATTCAGAAAAGCCTTGCTAAGTACCTACTCTGTGAAGGGGGCACTGCTAGGTGTTAAGAATAGAACAGCAAACAAGATAATGTATGATGCTGGCCCTCAAGGAATTTAAAGAGTAGTTGGGAAACAGAAGGGTACACAGGTAAATATAATAGAGTGGTAAGTGTTACAATAAGAATTAAGCACTGAATGCTGTGGCAATACTTTATGGTAGTGGAAGGCAGCACCTAATCTAGCCTTTGGAGAGTCAGGAAAGTATTATGCAAGAATTAATAGCTCAGTTGGGTTAACCACATGAAATAAAGGGACAATATGGAAAGTGTATTCTGGGCAGAAACAAAACTAAGAGCAATGATCTGAAGACAGAGAAACAGGGTGAATGTAGAGAATTGAAATTCAGGGGCAACTGGGTGATTCGGTCAGTTAAGTCTCTGACTTTGGCTCAGGTCATGATCTCGCAATTTGTGAGTTCAAGCCCTGGGTCAGCTCAGAGCCTGGAGACTGCTTCAGATTCTCTCTCTCTCTCTCTCTCTCTCTCTCTCTCTCCATGCCCCTCCCCCATTCATACTCTGTCTCTCTCTTTGAAAAAAAAATAACAAAAAAAAAAAAAGAATTGAAATTCATTTAAATAAGGGCCTGAAAGGCTCAGAACTTGGGACCTTATCCGACAGCAGTTGTAAGCCATTATAGGGCTTTGAGGAGAGGAGTGATGTAATTGAAAGGGTGATTTCGAAAGATCATTCTGGATCTAAAGTGGAGAATGGGTTTGAGTGGGACAAGATTTGGAGGCAAGAAGCCCATTAGGAGGTTATTAAATAATCCAGGCAGAAGATAGTGAGGCTGGAAGGTAGGTAATAGAAAAGGGGATGAATAAGGTGGACAGTTGAAGAAAAACATTACCATTGCAATTTTATCTCTCCACTTGGCTTTGTGTAATGTGGATTAACTAGAGATTTTACCTATATCTATACTATGGTGGGATCCCTGGACTTCTAGAAGCCTTAGAACTCTTGATATTAGACAAGGACACTTTTCTAAGAGTTTATGAGCAATTGCTGAAACACTGCTAGAGGAGAATGAACAGGGGATTTATTTGTGGGGTATGAATGATTGTCATCTCAATCCTGCACAAATGTAGCACAAAGGAAATCCTAGGAAGGAGGTCGTGGTCTTTGACAATTAAAGTTCATTAGTATTAAGATGACGGACATTGGAGGACTAGTGTTATAGGTTGAATTGTGTCCTCCCAAAAGATGTTGAAGTCTTAACCTCCAACACCCATGAATGTGACCTTATCTAGAATAGAGTCTTGCAGATGATCAAGTTAAAATGAAGTCATTAGGGAAGGACTAATCCACATGACTGTATCCTTATTTAAAAAAAAAAAAAAGGAAATTTAGACACAGAGACACTGCACATAGGGAGCACCATGTGAATATTAGAGTTATGTTGTCATGAGACAAGGAACCACCAGAAAGTAGGAGAAAAGTACCACATTTGGAGGGAGCATGGCCACTCCTGACACCCTAATTTGGGGATTCCTGGGCTCCATAATAAAACAACTGTTTTTTGACCTTCTCAATTGTGATACTTTGTTATGCAGCCCAAGAAAGCTAATACAACTAGAAAAAGGAAGATTCCAGCTACACACATATGGGAATTCGCTAGGATGGTGGAGTTGTTTAGAAGGGGAAGTCCACCTTAGTCTTCCACAGGCAACTGTTTCCCAGTAGGCCATTCTACCACATGAAATGAGTCCAAAGTGTCAGCACATATCTGTCAGCATTCAGGGTGTCTTCTCATATTACTTTGTTGATTTATAGGAATAAAACTGTGTTTAAACAACTAGACCTTGATTCCAAAGCAGAGCATTGATTTGCTAGCTCTCCTAATTCTCCTTTATAGGACTCTTCGCATTTGACATTGGCTCCTCCAATTCATGTCTTATCTTTTTCCTTTATCTTCTTTTCTCATTCTAGCTCTGAGATGTTTTGTTTACTTAGATTAATTTAGGATGGTAATGTCAATATCTCTCCTTTGTGTTTCAGGCTCATTTTCTTCCACCAAATGCCTTGTATTCTTCTGTCCATGAATTTAAATCATCTTCTGTCCATGAATTTAAACAGTATTGGTGAGTGAAAACTGGAAGGCTGGAAGGTGAGGGCTGCCCATGGAAGCAAATATCTTTATTCTTTCTTTCTTTCTTTCTTTCTTCTTTTTTTTTTAGTGTTTATTTATTTCTGAGAGAGGAGAGAGACAGAGCATGAGCAGGGGAGGCACAGGAGAGAGAAGGAGACACAGAATCTGAAGCCGAGAGCCTGAGGCTGGCTTGAACCCACAACTGTGAGATTATGACCTGAGTTGAAGTTGGACGCCAACCGACTGAGCCGCCCTAGGCACCCCCTTTCTTTTTTTTTTTTAATTGAAGAAGTCTTGCATCTATTCTACTCCAAGAAGAAAAAGGAGTTACTGTTATCCAATAATTGCAAGATCTTTCTATATCCTTATACCTTTATAACTATTATTTTATTGAAGTATGACAAACAAAAGATGTATACATTGTAAGTGTATAGCTTGATAATTTTTGCATGTATACTCACATATGTACTGTCATGTATCCACAGCTCCGATAAGATGAGAGTATTTTTAGAAATCCAGAAGCCTTTCTTCATGCCCCTCCTCAGATGGTACTCACGTTAAGAATAACCATTTTATTTCTATCATCATAGATATATTTGCTTTTGTTGAATTTTTATATTGATTTTTTTAAATGTTTTGTTTTATTTTTGGTGGAGAGAGAGAGAGAGAGAGAGAGAGCCAGGGAGGGACAGAGAGAGAGAGGGAGACACAGAACCTGAAGCAGGCTTCCAGCACAGAGCCTGACTATGAGGCTCAAACTCAAAACTGCAAGATCATGACCTGAGTTGAAGTTGGCCACTCAACTGACTTAGTCACCCAGGTACCCTGAATTTTTATATTAATTTTAATCATACAAGTTTTACCTCTTGTGTCGACTTTCATTCCCTCAGAATTATTTTTATAAAATTTATCAATGTTGTCATTACATGAGTAACTTGTCCTTTCTCATTGCTGTGAAATACCATTTTTGACTCCTTATGAACATTAGGTTTTCAGATTTTTGCTATCATGAAGCTGCTGTGAACATTATTGTACATGCCCGTTATTAAACATTTCTGTTGGGTATATACCCATGGAAGCAGAATTTTGGGACATAAGGTATACATATATCTAGCTTATTTATATATTGCCAGACATTTTTCCCAAAGTAATTGAACCAATTTATACTCCCCAGTGATATAGGAGAGTTCTAGTTGTGCCATAAACTTAACACTCTAGGTATTATCAGTCTTTTAAATTTTGCCGATCCTGGTGACTGTTGTAGTGGTATCTCACTGGGTTTTAATTTTGAATTTATCTGATGATATGTCATATGATTTAGGTTATCTCTTGCAAATAGTAAATATCTAATTATTTTGTTCCAATATAACAAACTTTGTTTGCTACTGAGTTTCATCCATTTACATTTATTGTGATTATTTAACTGTATGGATATTTCTACTGTTTTATTTTATGCTTTGCAGGCAAATTGTAACCCCCCCAAAAAAAAGTTTGGGTAGCCATATTAGTATTTGTGTAGGGAAAAGTTAATCTACTCAAAGAGAAGACTGGCCCTTTGTCCCAGCTCCTGTGAGTAGCCTCCAAACACTTGGAATTTTCCAAGTAATTGAAATGTCTTTAATATACATCATGGACCCCTTAGACTACAAATGATAGTTTATGCTAATGAGGTAACTCAGGATGGAGCTGACTATGCTGGAAAGTCCAATCATGAGACTTAAAGATTGAGGCTCTGAGCTACATGATAGCAGCCTGACCTCTGAAGAGTCAAGGAATAGCTGGAGATTGAGTCACAATTGCCTACAAAGTTTAAGCTGCAATAAAACATCTGGACATTGAAACTCAGTGAGCTTCCCTCATTGGTAGTAATCTGAGTATTGTCATACTTTAATGCTGAAAGGTTGACAAACAAACACTTCATGTTTAGAAACCTATATTTCATTCTATGAGCTTTTTTTTTTTTTTTTTTTTTGGGAGAAAGAGTTTGTGAGCAGGGGAAAGGGGCAAGGGGAGAGAGAGAGAATCTTAAGCAATTTGAACTATAGCACATTCAATAAGTTCTGTGAGTCTATTGAGTAATGGAACTTGAGGGTGATATAAGAAAGCTCAAAATAATAGCCAACTAGTCAAAGTGAAGGTAGCTCTAGGGACCCCTGAATTGTGGCTAGTGTCTAAAGTGAGGGCAAGCTGTCTTGGGGGCAGGCTGTGTCTTTAACTGTGAATTTTGGCCTACTGCAGGTAGTATTAATCATATAAAATTAAGATGAAAAATATTATTAAGAATGAAGAGGGTCACAATATAATTATAAAATAATACATTTCTTAGGAAATATAAACAGTGTAGTAAAAATGGACTTAAAATATAGGAAACAAAACCTGTTGACAAGTTATATTTTTAATTCATTATTATCCTGGGAGAAATTATATACTCATTGATGGATCAGACAGAGAAAGAAATAACTATGATATAAAAAATACAAACAATTAACAATATTTGATTCATTATCTAGTTAGCATTCAGTAACTAAAAAATGCACGTTTTCAAGCATACACAAAAAAATAAAAATTGACCATGAAGAAAGTCTTAACATTTAAAAGAAAACAGTATTATAACTCATGAAAAACTGAGACTGTGCCCTTATTCTGTAGGAATGTACTTTTTTATCTGTGTTCCTTTTTCAAGTACGAGGCATCTTGTACACTAAAGGAAATTGCTTGAGGCAGTGGCATTCCCTTCTAATACAGGGTATGTGGGATCTGTGAAAAGCCAGGAAAGCTGTTGAAGTTTGGTTTCTGAGGCCTGTTAAGTTGATGCTGTGGGTTCATCACAGTGTGCACTTGTATGTATGTGTGTGTGTGTGTGTGTGTACGTGTGAGTGTGTGTCTGTGAATGTGCATGTGACTTACAGTGCATGAGTATGTGCATGTGTGGGTGATTTACTGTCCAAAGTGATCTTACTCTCAACTCTAATGCCTTGGTTTGTTTGTATCTTTTCCTTGACTATCTATCCCTTGACCTTCTTGAGAGGCTGCTGGCATAGCTGTGTCAGTAATTAATCTTAAGGAAAGTCTCATCAATGATGCTGACAGAATAATGAATCTCAATATGCACAAATGTATAATATTAACATATAGCTTTGAGGGTATTGTTCTTTAATTGTCTTTCTTTAACAGAGGTATAATTTATTTCAAGACTGCTTCAATTGATCTTACAGTGATTCAAAAAAATTTAATTGCAGGATGAAAATCCATTTGAAGATTGAAAAATGAAAAATGATTCTAGGACCATGACAAACATCTTGAGAGCTGCCCTTTTATTTTTTTTTTAAAAAGAGCTTCTGACTAGGGTTTGTTGTTTTTGTTTGTAATCTATAAATTCTATACAATACCAGCACTTCTCAAATTTAATGTGCATATGTACTACTCAATGATTTGGTTAAAATGCAGATTCTTTTTAAGTGGGTCTGGGAGAGACCTAAGATTCTGAATTTCTTACAAGCTTTTACATGATACTGTGGCTGCCAGCCTGCAGACCACATGTTGTGTGTCAGAGCTCCATACTATACCAAACTATGCTATTCTATACAATTTATGCAGTGATTACACTTGCTTGGATGTTTAAACCCTGAATCATTTAAAAATGTTTTGGCAACTAACATATTTTTGAGAAAATCTGAGACAAAAGAGTATTTAAACATGGTGTGTCAACAAATAATGCATATACAATGTAACTATTTTGTTTTTAAGTATGCTATATATTTGAGAAGACTATCCAACAAATACGTTCACATACTTCTGTAGAAGAAAGTAGTGCCATTTGTCTTAACTTGATTTTGCAGAGTTTACCAGTAGATGGCAGTACGTATTCAATCTTCTGGGAAGAAATTTATGTATTAAAAAGAGTAGCCCCCTAACATCCAGGAAGTCTTTCTTTTAGTGCTCCCCAAACCCCAAGACAGAATCCAGAACTCTATTTGCAAAACCACATTTATTTGATATAGGTTCTAAATATTTGCCTTTATTCATTTGAATGTTAATAAATATTTTCATTTCAAGGAATCAGAAAACCCATACCTATCAGGTCAGATTAAAAAAAATAAAGTTAGGAATCTAGTATATAGAGATTTAGTTCACATTTGATTGTATGGAGGGGGGTAATTCTCTATAAAGTAGGTATCAAATTAAAAAAACAATCTGGAAGTAGCTAAGAAGAGGTTTTGGAAACATTATTAAAAGGGGAGAAAGGGTCTATTATAATGAGGGCACAGAGACTACTGCAATGGACCTAAGATCTGTAAGCATTCCAAGATGAGACAAAAAGTGTTCTTCTTTTATAGGGAGGATTAAACAAGGCTAAAAAGAACCAAAAAAATGTGGGGAAATGGGATGAAAGGGTGGAATTCAAGAGTAGATAAGAATGTTTTATCTTGAGGGTCCTATTGTCAGGCAGAACTGTTAAGGAGTTTTATCTGGCTCAGGGTGAAGGTGGGTCAAAATTCAGGTGCTTGGGGGAAGGAGGGAAGTTTAACATAACTTTGATTTGTAAGCATCTGTTCTGATTGATCAGTGAGGAGAAGCATTTCAGCTCATCATTAATAGGCAATAAAAAAAAAAAAGGAATTGGGAGTTTTTGTCTGGTCCTGTCATAGGTAAGAAAGCATCTCACATAGGAGAGCATCTGTGAGTCTTTACCAAACTCAGATGGGGAGGTTGTCTCTTTGCAGTAAAGCCTGGAACACAAAAGAATTTTCTTTTAATTGCTATTTTCCAGGATCACTGGATTTTGGTAAACTTTCATCATTGTCATAGATAAAAATCTTAATATGGATTGAAAAACTGTGCAGATAATTATTTTGATAGTAATTTATTCCTTAAATATTTATTGGGAATTCAAGCAATGGGTAGCTGTGGGCTCTTGTCCTTAGAGAGCTACCAGCTATAATTAAAAACTCCCCATGGACCTTACTGCATATCCAGTATAGGGCATTTGATAATTATCCGGGTGATTTGGATGAATGGTGAGATTTTTTTCCTAAATAATCTAGGTTAACAAGCCAAAGTAGGTGCTTAATAAATGTTTGTGGATAAATGAATGAATTCTACATTAAACATAAAATTATATATTTACATATTTGATCCAGACTAAATAAGACTTGACCCAAGAGTTAATTTTCCCAAAATGTTTCATTGTTACTTATAAAATCTTCTCAGATGTTCTTTATAAAGTGTAAATGTTTTTCAGGGTGCACATACTTTTAAGCTTACATATTCTACTTACTCTGTCTTATAGAGGTATTATGATTCATACCTTTTTCACTTAAAAACCAAGGTTTATAGACATAAACTGAAAGAATGAAAGAATACTTCAAGTCCTGGCCCTAAGATCAGGAAGAACCTTTCCTGCCATCTACTTACAAAGGAGCTGTTGTTAGCGAAGAATGAAAGCCTGGGATTTATCATGCATATTTAGACACTTAGTATATGTTTTTTCATATAACACCCTTAACAATTATGTAGGATCACTGGGTTCTGCTAAAGTTCTGTAACAAAATTATTAAAGATTTAAGATAGCTTCCCAAGCTCACATAACTGTGGGAAAACAAACAAAAAACTAATAGACCCCACAGTGGTGGCAGAGAGAGCTTTGAGTAAATCGATTTGATCAAAATTTGTTATTGAATAATTGCTCGGTTCCTGGTATAGGGTTATGTGCTGGGAAGTGCAAGGCTGAAAAAAAAGTGGTCCCTTGAATATGTAGCATATAAAGGAACCAAGTGATGGTGCCCTAATGGTATTCTGAGTACGAGGTAAGCAACAGAGGAGAGGTTAATTCTACAAAGGAAGAAGGTAGCTGTCAAGAAAGACTGTGGCAGAGGACAACTAGACGTTCTCTGAAAAAATTTGAATCCCTACTTTCACAGCATGAAGTAGGTCCTGGGAGAGGAGTCTCCAGCCAGGAACTGCTTTTTCCAGTCCCCTCTGCATCCAGAGGGGACTCACCAATAAGTGTTCTCTGCATCCAGAGGGGACTCACCAATAAGTGTTCTCACCAATAAGAAGGTTGCCCAACAGAAAGTGAGCAGAAGTGATGTGTTCCACTTCTGGGCTTGGTCTCTCCACTCTTCTTGCTTTTCTGACTAGAAGCAGAAACCTCTGAGGCCCCAGTGGATGATGAAGACACTAGATGGAAGGAACATACATGCCTGAATCACAGTGTGGAAAAAGGTCTCTGCCAATAGGAATATTGTTATGCAGGTAAAAAATAAAATTATTTTAAGCCATTGAAATTTGGGAATGTACTTGCTCTAGCAGTTATTATCACACTAATGACTATAGTAGTTACTCCAAACTGCATTATGACAAGTTAGTTTACATAGGCCAAATAATTTTAAGTTGCAAGGAACCTTATGTATCTCTCCAAATTTTTATTTTATACAGCAAGATATATGCCTACAAAAGACCCAAGGACACATTGCTAATTAGTGATGAACTTAGGCCTAGAATCCTAGGCTTTCCTACTACAATGTCCTTTTAAGTGTGTGTGTATGTATGTTATGACATTTTAATATAACACTTGTGTAAATCACCCAATTTAACTTTTTACAATTGACTTTAAGCCCATTTCTCTATATTGAATGACCTGAGAACAACTAGCACTAGTCATGGTTTTTCCTTATAATCACCTGCTCTGTGGATGAAGACAGCTAGTTTTCATTCATATCTTGATTTTAAGCTAAAATGTATAATTCCTTGAATTACTTCACATTTATTTTATCTTAGCTGAATCCTCTTAAAATTCATCCTGTATCTACTGTATCTTTTCTAAAATGAGGAGTTGCTTGGTCGAGAGAATATTAGGCTGGAAATAAAAATTATACTCCGACAGCTGTGGTATACCTATTTATTACATGTGAGTCTGGTAATAGTCTTAAGCAATTTACATTCCAGTAACGCGGCAGAATGGCATTTCATGATCTACTTCTTGATGGGTGGGGACTATCTATAGATAGTCATATGACTAGTTTTATTCACTGACTTGTGAGTAGAAGCAGCATGTGTTACTTCCAGGGCCTAGCTAGTATTGTTCCAGAACACTTTGTTTTTCCCTTTAGCAACAGACATAAGCAATGTTCAAGACTGTGGCTGCTCTACCAAACTTTGTCTTTGGATAAAGATATGGATCCCCCCAACCCCAACCTACGGTGGATCTGTAGCAGGAACAACAAACAAGCCTTTGTTTTAGGTCTTTCAATCTTGAGGTTATTAAGACAGCATAACCTAACCTATCCTGACTGAAATGACACAACATTATCAGTGTGACCTTGAAAAATTCATTAAATCTCTTAGATTTCAAGCCTGTAATTTGGAAATTAACTGTTACTTGGAGATTCAGTTAGATAATGATTGTGAAAAATACTAGACTAGGAGTCAGAAAGTCTGAGTTTTGCTATTTACTCTGTCATTAACTGGTATAATTGGGGGGAATTATTCCTTCTCTCATTTATTCACAAAACGTTTATTAAGCACCTACTGTGACAAACTGCTAGAAGACAAGAATTAATAAAACATAGTTCTTGCCCTCATAAGAGCTCACAGGCTGCATGGGACAGACAGATTAAAAATATATAGAAATGTGTTAAGAGGTATAGTAGAGGTAAGTGCAGGTTATTACAAGAAGCCCAGAGGAGACTATTGGCTCGCTCTACAGGGGAGTAAGGGAAAGCATCACAGAGAAGACTTTTCAAATTGAACCTTTTTATTTAAAAAGGTGGCATTTTCAGCAGGAGGAATGACATATGAAATATTTTACATAAAAGGACAATCCCTTTTATTTCTTTAACTCTGACATATCTAGCTTCTCTTTCCTTGTCTTCTTTCTTCTCTTCTCTTTTTATTTTTATTTATTTTTTATTTTCTCTTCTGGACAGGGCATACAGTGGTACTTCTGGTGTTTGTCAAGGTATCATTATGGTTCACTTCTTAAAAATCCAAGAATCCTTTGGGCATTATCTGGGACTTACAAAAAGAAGGTAAAAAGAAGGTAAATTTTTTTTCTTTATTAAAACATTCAGCTCTATATACGTTGTAGCCAGGGAATATAAGCAGGCTTTATACATTGCATATAGAAAAAAATTTTGCCTTAAAGTGGTTTATTCTATTATTTCCAATGCCCTTATAAAAGGCTTCTGGGTGTGTAGGTATATAAGTATCTCTGTGTGTATAAATGTATGTATGTGTATATGTATGTGTGTGTGTGTGTGTGTGTGTGTGTGTGTGTGGGTGTGTTTCAGCAGTTACTCACCCCAAACCTACAGGAAGATTTAGGAGGTATACTGGTATCTCACACTGCCATGCAGATTATACAGAAGAATACATATGATGGGCCAACGCATTTCTTGGAGCTTTTCTGATGTACTCCCTACACCTAAGGCCTCATGGTTTGAAAGCTGGAGCAACTTCAATGACTACAGATGGGCCAGTGTCTCTAGGGCTGGGGTACGGTGGGGTGAATACTTACCCGGGGCACAGTGAAGAATCCAATTCTTTCAGAGGGAGAGAAGAGAAAAATCTTTCAGGTTGGGAAGCAAGGCTAGGAACAAAGGCATCAAGGATTCCTTTCCTCAGAAACTAGGAACCATTATACATAGCTTCTAAACCTGTTATCTCTTTATTTAACTATTCCAGTTATGGACACTGCAATAAAGTTTGTTACATACACAAGACTTTTTTGTAGTGACTGTTATGGAGAATTAAGGGATGGGTACATAAAGGAAGGAATGGCTGTCCCCATATCATTTTCAGTGCAGTTATTACTGCAGTGGCAACATTACATAGAGGAACACAGCATCCTGTAGTATCAGGTGGTACCCAGCCACAGAGTGAATGACAGAGTTAGAGCTGAGTGTAGGCGGGAAGCCATATCTCATAAAGTAGCAACAGCCAATGGGATTACTCAGAATTAGGACAAGGCATTTTCACTTTTCCCCAAAGATACTAGACAAATAGGGGCTCACATTCTAACTTCATAATATGAAACTACCTGTCATGTTTGTGTTAAAAGTTAATATTTCTGTGTGGCAATAGCCCAGGATCTGTGGGGGGTGGCAGACCACAAACACGTACATAAAGCAGGAAAGGGAGCTGAAACATGAGGAAGGATTACACCGAGGAAAGCTAATGGGGTTCATGCTCATCCCATATGGTAGTGGTGAGATACTGAGAATTTCATGCAAGGCAAATCATAGTAAGATTTGTGTTTTGTAAAGCAATGTCCAGTAAACATACTGAAAGTGGATCAAAATCAGGAATACAGGAGAACCTAATACAGAAACGAACAAATTTTGCTACTGTATTTGTAGCATCTGGAGCAGTGTGTGTCTGCAGAAGGTGCACAGAAATATTTGTGGCATGAAAGAGTGAAGGCAATGATGCGGACTTGAACTACCTCAGTGGCTATGAGTTAGTGAGATGCTCAGGATACAAAAATACAAGGCACTTAGATCACTGATTGGATATAGGATGAAAAGAAGAGGAATTTTAAGATGACCTAGATTTCTGGTTTGGATGAATTCTGATGCCTCTAACTAAAAAGAGAAATCATAGGGAAAATAATTTTGTCTAATTAGAGCTTAACTTTACCTAATTGGAGCTTAACTTCCTTATTTTTTAAATAAGGAAGATAAAGTAGGAAGTCTCTAAGTTGTCAGGTAGATCCAACAGTTTATGATTTGATGATTCCAAAACAATTAGTAAAAGAAAGTAAACTGCTATGAAAGAATATATTATGGGTAGAAATATTGGCTTTCAACAATGCAGTATTATAACAGGGGCCCAGTTAGTGCTGAATAAAGAAAGATGACTATTTGTAGGCCCTTGCTTGACCTTTTCTTTTTTAACATTCTAGCGTCTTGTCCAGTGTTTGTTTCTTTTCAGAGAGCATTATACAGCTTCCGCTTCTGCTTAACTTATGAGCTACTATGATCTCAGCCCATTTTGTCTTCTTTTGTTTTATCCTGTAATGTCTTTCCTTATAGTCTTTTTTATAAAAAATCATTCAGTGCACACTTGTGTGTTTTGTTTGTTTCTTTTTGAGAGAGAGAGAAGGAGAGAGTTCCTGCACCAGCTGGGGAGGGGCAGAGGGAGAGAGAGAAAGAGAATCCCAAGCAGGCTCCATGCTGTCAGCACAGAGCCTGATGCAGAGCTCTATTTCATGATCATGAGATCATGACCTGAGCTGAAATCAAGAGTCAGACACTTAACTGACTGAGCCACCCAAGCGCCCCAGTGCACACTTGTGTTTTGATCCTAATTTTCTTTCCATCTGCTTTTGGTTAACTTACAGTTCTTTACCTATTCCTAAGATATTAGCAATTCTACTTGGCATCATCTGAAAATGCATTGGTTTTATTCTTAAATATGTCTTTGAAAGCATTTATAAAGATAAAATGTTCACTGCTTCTTTTTTTTTTTAACTGTTTATTTTTGACCAAGAGAGAAAGTGCAAGCAGGGGAGGTGCAGGGAGAGAGAGACAGAGAATCCCAAGCAGGCTCTGTGCTGACAGTGAAGAGACTGGTGCAGGGCTCAAACTCATGAATTGTGAAATCATAACCTGAGCTGAAATCGAGTCAGATGCTTAACCGACTGAGCCACCCAGGCACCCCCCTCACTTCTATAGTAACAACAAACATAAAGTAAAATAATCATGGTAAAAAATTTCAATTCACAGTAACAACTAATGTAAACATATACACTAACTTTAATAAGAAATTCATGTGATATTTTACTGAGAGGCATGAAAGAATTCTTGAGTAAATGAAGCAATATGCCATATTTCTAGTAAGTCTGAATGTTGTCAAAATGTCAGCTTGTCTAACCTTATATTGTAGGTTTAATGTAATTAAAATCAAGTTCCAATTAGAATTTAACTTGATGAAATTATCTAAAAATTCTTGTGGAACAGTTCTCAGAAATAAATAAGACAAAGAAAAATGCAGAACTTACATTAGAATCATTATAAAGTATGTAACTAGACAAGAATGTAAGGTGTCTTTATTTGGGATCTCTAGGGACAGAGCCTATATGAGTATTCATGTACGAGTGACTTATTAAGGGAATGTGTCAGGAGAAACCTGTAAGGGGCAGGGTAAACAGGATACAGAAAGGAAAGAAATCATGCATGGATGTAGTTTAGATTATGTATTTTCAGTGGGACAGTATTACCTGACTCTAAGAATCAGATTATCTTGTTTCAAAATGGGTTGAGTATGGCAGACAGAATTCTGCGATGGTGTCCAAGATTTCCACCAATTGGCCTAAATTTCCTACTTCATTCTGTCCCCTTGAGTGTAGGTGGGATGTGAGAATCTAATAGGGCAATTACTTTCTTGGTTAGGTCATACTATAGAAGGTTCTGCTTGTTTTGAAGAAGTAAGTATCAATGTTGTGGCAGCTTTACTAGGACCTGACAGTGGCCTCTAGTTACAGAGAGTGGCCCACCACCAACAGCCATGAAGAAAGAGGTCTCAGTCCAAAAACTTCAGGAAACTGAATTCTTCCAACAACCTGGAAGAGGACCGCAAACTACAGACGAGAACACACCCCCAGAGGATTCTTTGCTTATAACCTGGGAAGACCCTAAGGTCTTCCTTACCCATCCAACCATACTCTGACGACCTGACACATGGAAACTGTGAAATAACAAGTTTGTGTTGTTTTAAACCACTAAATTTCTGGTTCATTTTTACAGAGCCAGAGGAAATTAATACATGGGGTAAACTTAGGTATAACATACTCCTTTAAGAAAGGGAACTATTAACTGGGAGTGGCTTGGCCGAGGATACTGATCCTATCTACCTCTGCAATTTCAGATAGTAGAGGCTTTTAATGAATTTATACCCAGAGAATATCTCACTCTTTAAATCTGTTCCTTGCTAGAGTCTCCTCTATCAGGGCTAAGAGTATGTGGGAGTAGTGAGAGGGAACCATGCTTGGAGGCCAACTAAATTGCAAGAATTATGTTTAGAGGCTTTCTATTGTGTCCTCATATTATCTTCAAATATACATGGAGAGGGAGGTACTGGCTCCCGATGTCTTATACAAGGAAACAGATGCAGAGATACTTAGTAATTTTGGAAAAGACAATGTAGGTTATCAAGAGCCCATCTCCAGGGGCCCTGCTGACTTTTATTGTCTCCTCTCTGCTTGTAATGTCACGTTTACCTTCCCTAAACATCCACCTTTCATTCCTCAGCTGTCACTAGAGCAAATAACAAATATCTGTGGCAGATCAACTGGCAACCCAGTTTATACATAATTATTTTATACTTTTTGAGAATAGAGTGAAAAAATAGCACCTTTGTTAATAAATAGGAATAAATTGTATACAATTATACAGTTTAAAATGTCTAAGAAATTTTCTTCAGGGTGGAGATTATACTATCGGTAATCCATTAGTTGGTTCAAAAGTGCTTCTAAGTGTCAAGGTAAGCCTGATATAGAAGTACTCAGTACAATGCAAAGTGATTTCCCAGCCAACATCTGCTGGGAAAATCCCAGTTGCTTTTGGTATTGTACTCTGCAAGTTGTCTTAGACTGTACTCTGTGAACTTATGTGTTTTCTGAGGGTTAATTTTTAAAAAAATAGAAATAATGCCTAAAATCATCAGTAATATTTCAGGGAGGCTCAGAGCCATTGAAGCAATTGGAGTCAAGATGAAAGTTATCAGCCAGAATGAAAAGGACTAAGGGATCACAGACATTGGCTGCATTCTCTCCTTAGAGAAGGCTTCATCCAGAACAATACTCACACTGCTGCCAAGATGAATGAAATTGCTAAATCTGGAATATGACAAAGACTTTGAATGCCATTTAATGAAGAAGGTGGAGAAAAATAGATCTATTGGATATAGACAAATGCTATCTAATGCTTGATTAGGCATTGTCAGTAAGGTTTTTTTTTTTTTTATTTTATGAATGCATAATTTTAGATACCTGCTTTTTTCTATAAATTATTTAGTTACTCTTCATATTGATGTTGTATGAAAAATGGACATGCTGACTTTTTTCTATTTACTATGACATCTATTGCTTTCCCTTTATTATGATACATTTTATTATGTGCTGGAATTATCCACCACTTTTCAGGAATTTGTATAAATAATGAAACTCATTTTTTACTCCAAGACTTCTTATAAAGGGACTTGAGGTGTTCCATAAGCCAGATTCACCTAACTTTGTCACTCACCCTCATTATTACCAACCCTAACCATGCCTTTTCCAACTCCATCCAGGCCTGCCATCTCTCCCCAATATCAGACTCTTACAGAAGTTTTAGAGAACATAAGAGGATAATAATGAACTTGAGGCCAAAGGATGAAAGACCTACCAAATGAGAAGCAACCTGAAACAATAAGTTCCATGATTAGTGGCAGTATTTAGAACTAAACACATATGTGAACAAAGAGAGAC
Organism: Lynx canadensis; assembly: GCF_007474595.2. Lineage (NCBI taxonomy): Eukaryota > Metazoa > Chordata > Mammalia > Carnivora > Felidae > Lynx > Lynx canadensis. The sequence continues at coordinate 61,319,481 of NC_044310.1, read as the reverse complement.
AATATGGCAATAAAAGTCCTGACTAGGAATTAAATGGCCTGGATTTTAATCCTAATTCTGCGACCTCTTAGCAAGCTAAACTACTATTAAAAAAAAAAAAAAAACTATAAAATACAGTGACTTAAACAAGATAGAATTGTTTTCCTTTTTTTACTTAATGTGTCATAGATGAATGTTCAGGAATGACAAGATGGCTTTGTCATTTTTAATATACAGCTTCCCACATTGCTCACATTGCCATTTTCAAGTTAGAAAAAAAGGAGAAGGAAAAAGAACAGGGCAAGATATTTTGTGTTTAAAAGAATCAGGGATTGCCTGGGTGGCTCAGTCTGTTGAATTTCCAACTCTTGATTTCAGTTCAGTTCAATTCATGATCTCAGGGTCGTGGGATTGATCCTCATGCTGGGCTCTCCCACTTCCCTTCTCCTCTGTTCACTCACTCTCTTTCTTTCTCAATATAAAATTTAAAATAATTGGAAGTCAGACACATTATTTCCATTTACATCCCACTATCTAAAACCTAGTTATATAGTGTATTTCTCCCATGTTGTGTACCTCCAAGGGGCATCATTTGCAGTGAATTTTATGTGTATGATGCCCCTTGGTATTATGCAGAGTGGTGGCTCTGTAATGGCCATCTACTGTAGGAGAAGTGTAGTAGGCAGAATTTGGCCATCCATGACTTTTGCCCTCCTCCAGTGAACATGTTGAATTATATACCAAAAGGGATGTAACTAAGATTACTAATGAGCTAACTTTAAGATAGGTAGATTATCCTACATTATCTGATTGGGCCTACTATAACTCCAGGAGCGGAGATCTTTCTCTGGTGTTAAGAGAAGTCAGAGATTTAGTGTGACGGATTCAATGAGCCATTATTCATTTGAATATGAAAGGCTATATAATTAAGCAAACAGAGACCTCAACTTTAAAATAGGAAGGAACTGAATTCTGCCAATAATTTTACTGAGATTAGAAGCAGATTCTTTCTCGAAATCTCCAGGTAAGAGCCCAGCCCAGCCCCATCTTGATTTTAGCCTTGTGCAGCCCTGAGTTGATAACTCAACTGGATCCTCTGGCATTTCTTGTCTACAGAACTGTGCGATATTAAGGGGTGTTATTTTCAGCTGGTAAATTTTGAAAATTTGTTGTGGCAGCAATAGAAAACTAATTCAGGAAGTTTCAAAATATAGTCTCTAGCTATGAAACCAAAATGTACTGCTAAAAGGAAGGAGGAAAGAATGTGTCTTGGGAGTAATCAGTGAACTCTTCAACAGCCACTCTTTGCAAGATTGTGTCCTCAGGTTACTTATCTGTGGAGGTTTGACCTAACCAGAGGTCTTGTGGTTCCTTTGCTGTGATATATTATAATTACACTAAGAATATAGTAAAGTCTATCCTTCTATGTCGACTGACCTTGATAGGATATCTGAGCACTCATCTCTCCTTCTGTTTGTCCATCAAGAAGCCTGCTCACCCCGGCTATCTTGATTCTCCTCCTCTTTTTGTCTCAACACTCTACAAATCCACTCATGTGAAAAGGAAAAAGAAAAGATAAAAGCTAAGCAAAGATAAAAATAAGAACATCAACATCAACTATAACAAACAATAGATGATTTTCCTGAGCTGAGTGAGTTGGTTAGATTTTTATGGCTTTAAGGGTGCTACATTTCCAAAGATGAAGGGTAGAATTCAGGGTGATATTCTAAATATAGAGGTGATTCCAGTATGCATAGTCTCCATTGCTGATTGCTAGCTCCAGTGGCAAGGCCACTTGATACAATAGTGGAAGACAGTGGCAAAGCTGGAGTGAGAAGCAAGAAAGGAAGGAGAAAGAGAAAAGGCTATTTTCAATGGCATTTAGCCAATTGTTCTCACAAATACAAAAAAAAAAAAAAGCAAAGATATTATGCATGCATACAGAGGAGAAGAGTAGAATTACAGTTAACAAAGGAAAAATGGAATTTGGATCAACTTCGTTCCTTCTTTCCACTCCTCCCTCAAACCTTGACTACCATGTTCGTCACTATCAAATGTGTGCATGTGTGCACACACACATACACACACATAAGGAGGTGGAAATAACAGAGTAGAGACAATGATCTATGATGATTCAACTTATGATTTTTTGACTTTACAATGGTGTGAAAGCCATATGTATTTGGCAAAACCTAGCCTTTGAATTTTGAATTGTCATCTTTTCCTGGACTCGCGATCTTTGATGCTAGGCACTGGCAGTGAGCCTCATGACCCCCAGTCAGCCACACGACCACAAGGGTAAACAACAGATACACTTAAGAACATTGTGTACCCATACAACCATTTTTTTTTTCATTTTCAGTCCAATATTGAATAAATTACAAAAGATGTTCAACACTTTAGTATAGCATAGTCTTTATGATAGATAATTTTTCCCATCTGTAGGCTAATGTAAGTGTTCAGAGCACATTTAACATAGGTGAGGCTAAGCTCTGATGGTCAGTAGGTTAGGTGCATTAAATGAACTTTTGACTTAGGATATTTTCAACTTATGATGTTTTTTTCTAATTGTAACCCCGTTTTAAGTCAAGGAAGATCTATATGGTAAATGTCACATTAGATCTGATCCAGACTAATATTTGACTTCCAGGCACACAAGTCTTTCCTTACTTTCAGACCCAGGTTAAGTGTGCTCTCAAAGGCTGCAAGCTGAGGTATAATGGATTTCCAACATATGGTAACAAATGATTAAGCGATTGTGTCTAAGGTTACGACCTTCCCCACCACTGGCTTTTGATTTAGCTTTTGCTCCATTTAAGATCTTGTAAGATCTTAATTTCCTCCAATAAAGGTTTACTTAAGAAATAAAACTCATTAAACTCTGAGAGGACTCATAAAATTCAAGTATACCTTCCCTCTGAAATGCGAACTAAATTTCAAGTAATGCCATAAAGTAAATTAAGTTTTTTTATTTCAAATATCTTCGTAGTTGACAGATTTTGAGTTTAGTTGGTTTGTTTTTTCTCCTTAAGAATCTGATGAATCAGAAATTTCTTTAAAAAGAATGACCCTTTTAGTTTTAAGCTGAACTTATCATTTAAGAATTGTGAAGTCTCAGGCTTAGGAAAGCTTAACATTTTATTATATTTACTATCTTTGCTTTACAAAAATCACAAGTTACTTAGTTATAAGGTTGCAGAGCTAGAAAGATTTTTAAAAAATCACTCTCCATATTTTTATTAGAGTTCTTATTGTCCGTAAGAGCCGCTGAAGAAGGAGTGTCTGGGTGGCTCAGTTGAGTGTCAGACTTCAGCTCAGGTCATGTTCTCATGGTTCCTGAATTCTAACCCGGCACTGGGGTCTGTACTGACAGCTGACAGGTCTAACCTGCAGCCTGCTTCAGATTCTGTGTCCCTCACTCTCTGCACCCCACCCCCCACTCTCTGTCTCTCTTTCAAAAATAAATAAACATAAAAAAAACGGACCACTGAAGAGGCCAACTGTGGGTTGAAAGCTGTGCCTCTAAAAGATGTGGAAGTCCTAACTCCCAGTGACTGTGAATGTGGCCTTACTGGGAAATAAGGTCTTTGCAGATGATCAAGTTAAAATGAGGTCTAGTGTGGGGCTATCCAATATGGCTATGCCCTTATAAAAAGGCGAAATTTGAATCCAGCAATAGGCATAAATACAGGGAAGACACAGGGAAAATGCCATCTATAAACAAAGGAATGTCTGAAGCCATCAGAAGCTTGGAGAAGGGTATGGAACAAATTCACCTTCACAGCCTCGGAAGAAATCAACTTCGCTGATACTTTGATTTTGGCTTTCTAGCCTCCATAACTGTGCAGCAATGTCTACTTTTTTTAAGCCATCCAATTTGTGGCTCTATGGCATCCCTGGGAAACTGCTAGAAAGCCCAAGCCTAATTGTTTTGGGAAGAAACCTATGCTAAATAACAGGAAATCCAACTTACCTCAGTGAATATTTTCCTGTTTAATAAAAGTAGTCATAAAAAATGGAAAGAATTAAGATAATCTTAAAACATAAATGTTTAAGATCTAAAAAAAATGCTTAAAGGAAGATGTCAGTTGTCCCTAAATTAATTCAACAGAGTACCATTGATTTTATTTTTCTGGAACTGTGAAGTTGATGTTAAAAAGTTTATATGGAAAAGAAGTAATCTAGTAATTATAACCAGGGGAAACCTGATAAAGAAGAGCCATGTAACAAATCACTACAAATTTAAAGGCTTAAAACACCACCAATTTATTATCTCACAGTTTCTATAGGTCAGAAGCCAGCCAAAGACATAACTGGATTCTCCTCTCAGGGCATCATAGGTTGAAATCAAAACTGTCTTGTCATCTGGAGCTTGGAGGTTTCTACCAAGCTCCTTCAGGTTGTTGGTGGGATTCAGTTTCTTGCAGTTAAAGCACTGAGGCCTCCATTTTCTTACTGGCTGTGGGCTGTGGGTTGCTCTCAGCTACTGAAAATTGCCCACATTGCTTGTCATGTTTCTTCCCCCATCCTGAAAACCAACCTTGGAGAATCTTCTCTTACTTTGAATACCTTTCTTCAGAAAGAGCCTGGTCCCTTTTAAGAACTAATTAGATCAGGCCTACCTAGGATAATCTCTTTCTTAAGGCCAACTGTGCCATTTAACGTAACCTTATCATGGGAGTGACCTTCCATCATATTTACAGGTACCTCCCACAGTCAAAGGCTGGGGGATTATATAAGAGTGGGGGTCATGGGTGGTCATCTTAGAATTCTGCCTACCACAAAGCACAAAGTTATTAATGACAGTGGAAGTACAGCCACACGATGAAATACTATGCAGGTACAACAAAAAGTATAGACTTTCTGATATAGGAAGGCACATTATTAAATTAGAAAAAAATGTTAGAAGAAAAACAGTATAGGGTTGTGTTTATCTTTATGTAAGAATTGGTGGAAATAAAGGTTTAGAGTCAGAAGCCTAACCATGAACTTATTGTTTCATCATTGGAACAATGATTAAAGCACTGTTCCTGTTCTAAAGTGCAGAAAGTGTGGTAGGGATCAAAAACCAAATCCCAAACTGAATATAATTCAAATAAGAGAAATATTACAGAAAGATGAGCATTTGTTTTGTGGTTTTAAAGAAAGAAGTGATTGTACCAAGTGTCTGCAAGGCCTAGTTTTTTTCCTTGGCGATACCTGCCTGCCTGCCAGATAGGGCCATTTAGATCATTGTCTATTGATCTGTACAATTCAAACTTTCACATTTAAAACACTAGAAGAAGCATTACATTCCTAAAATCTCATTAGGTATCATTGGATCATTGATTTCCACATATTGATTAGAAGGCAATATGCAGTTTTCATGATTTAAAAAAAATACTTTCTTGTAAAGCATTAGTCTGTGTGAGAGTCAGAAGACTGGATATGAGTTTTCTTCATTTTTGTGAAGATTGCTACACAAAGAAAGGTTGTTGGTAAATATAAACAAGACATGCTTATCAGATAATTACATGATATAAATTCTCCTTTTCTACTTTGGACTATCATTATTATAACCTGAATTTCTTCTTTAGTTATTTTAAACTATCTGTATTCATTCCATTTTGAGAAATAGCAAAATAAGTCCACTGGATTTTCCTGTGTCTTGCTTCCACATTTCCTTCAAATCTCTACTCAGATATAATCTTCACAATGAGGGCTTCTCTAAAATAACCCCACACCACTACCCCAACTCCCTGTACCCTTACCTGCTCTTTTTCTTTAAAAAATATTTTTTAATGTTTATTTATTTTTGAGAGAGAGAGAGAGTGTGTGTGTGAGCAGGGAAGCAGCAGAGAGAGGGAGGCTGAGCATCTGAACCAGGCTCTAGGTTCTGAGCTGTCAGCACGGAGCCCAGCACAGGGCTCAAACCCACCAGCTGTGAGATCACGACCTGAGCCAAAGTCGTACACCTAACCGACAGAGCCACCCAGGCATCCCTCTTTTTTTTTTTTTTTTTAAGTTTATGTATTTATTTTGAGAGAGACAGAGACAGCAAGTGGTGGACGTGCAGAGAGAGACAAGAGAGATATTGAGAGAGAATCCTAAGTAGGCTCCATGCTGTCAGTGCAGAGCCCAATGTGGGGTTTGAACTCACAAAACTGTGAAATCATGACCTGAGCCAAACCAAGAGTTGGACTCTTAACTAGCTGAGCCACCCAGGTGCCCCTGCTCTTTTTCTATATACCACTTACTTTGAAACTATTACATATATGAGCTTACTTGTCTCCTGTGTGTCTCCTCCATCACAACATACATTCCGTAAACAGAGCAGGGTCTTTGTCCTGTTTGCAGCTCTGTCTGGCACAACTAGAACAGTGTTTGGTTTAAGGGCACTCAAAAATATACATATTTAATGAATAAATAACCAATTTATTGAAGAATAAATTCTATTCATTGTCCTTAAATGAGTTATGTTAATTCTTGCTTCCCCCACCCCCAAAGAAAGTCTCTGACAAATATTAAAAGAACACAAGCTTTGTTCTCTCTGCTTTTTTTTGTTTTGTTGTTGTTATTGTTCTCTCTGCCTCTATCTGGAAGTGACATGAGGGCAGTCATCACGTCATACAGCCTAGCCAACATCCAAGGGGGATAAGGTGCCAAGTTGCCTTTACTTGATATAGTAAATAATAAGTGTGGTATAGTAAGTAATAAATATTTGGTCTCTCTCTCCAGTTCCTGGCACACAGCCCCTTGAAATCCACTGTCTTCATATGCTAATGGCTTTGGTATACCCCTATGTAGCTTTAGGGTGAAGTTTTGTCTCCCAAAAATCAACCACATGTTTAGAGGGTTAGAACTGTCAGACCTACTCCCTAACTTCTGTGGATCAGAAAGACTCTAGAGAATGAGTTCAATCATCAATTGCCAGTGATTTAATTAATTGTGTCCATATAATGAAACCTCCATTTACTATTAATAATGGGGTCAGGGAACTTTCCAGGTTGGTGAATACATCACTGTGCTGGGAAAGTGGTACTCCCAGAGTCGGCATGGAAGCTCGCCCCCCCCCACCGCCCCAAACTTTGCCTTTATGCATCTCTTCCATTTGTCTTTTTCTAAGTTATCTTTTATAATAGACTAGTAATTGTAAGTAAAGTGCTTACCTGAGTTCTATAAGTCATTCTACTGAATTATCAAACCTGAAGATGGAGTTGTGACAACCCTGAAATTTGTAGTCAGCTGGGCAGAAGTGTGAGTAGCCGAGGTACTCCCATTTTGGGCTGGCATCTGAAGTGAAGCCAGTTTTATGAGACTAAGCTTAACCTGGGAGTGGGGGTGAGGGGGGATTGTGCTAGCACTGGGCAGTTACTGCAAGAATTGAGTTGAATTGTTGAACACCCAGTTGCTGTTGGAGAATTAGAGAGTTGGTTGGTGTTACAAAAGACACACTATTTTGATATTAGAAAAAGCCATACATGCAGTCAACCTGAGTCTCTGTGAATGGTTTCTCTCAAAGCATCTCCTCAATCACCTGTGAAAGCATCTCCTTCCCAATGCATTCTTTCTCTTGGTGGATAACTACTACTTGGAGAAATTTATCAGACTCCCTAGGCTTCTGGTTGAGTAGGTAAACAGGGGGTTGCATAGGGGTGATGGTTGGGTAGGTCCTGGTAGCATGTGTTTGGTGACTTACTTTTGAGTGAGCTTTCAGAATTTGGCTGCAATTCTAAGGCAACATAAAATATTCTAATCTCCATCCTCAAATGAACAAATTAATATTTACATTTCTTGCATATATTGGGTTGACTCTAACTTTGTGAAAACCTTTTGAAGACTTTTATTCAAGAGAATGTCAAAATCTATCTTAGGACCAACTAGACTTCTTACTGATATGTGAAAGACCAGCTCTTAGATTTTCTAATTATTATCTTTGGATAAATTATAAATTTAAAATTATAAATTATAATTAACACACTAAAAGAAAAATATGCACTATTTTGTTTTTAAAAATAACTACAAAATAAAGTCTATTGAAAAAAAAGAGATATAACCCAAATTTAGGATTATATAATTCTAACTGAATATTACATTGAGTTCTTACCATTTTGGAAGCAAATATAAAATAGCTACCATACTATGTTACCTAAGTCTCTTTTGTCTTAATAATAAAAGACCTTTGCTGCTTTAACTAGAATTGACATCAGTTAGAATTTTTTGCCTGATTTATTTAATAAGAGACTCTGAAGATGAGGAAGAAAAAAATCTTTAATAGCAATTCCATAGAAGGAAAAGAGGAAAATAATAACAACAACTATCATAAAAGACTGCTTAATACAATCCAGGCATTATAGAAGGCAAGTTACGTATGTGATCAAATGTGATATTCATAAAAACTCTGTGAGTAGTGCTTATTCCTGCAGTGTACAGATGAAATATCTCATTTTGCAGAGAGTCACAAAAAGTCTGCAAGTTTCCCAAAATCATATTGTTGATAGTAGTCAGAACTAGGGTCCAGGGTCAGGTCTTCTTTACTCTATGTCGATGCTGTACACCATGATTGCCAATATAGGTCAGTGACACTGTGGTGGTCCATGAGCACATTTTCACTGAGATAAAATCAGAAAATAAGAACAACATTGTGAATTTTCCAGAAAATTAATTTAATTTGAAGTGCTGTCCTTCATTCAAGGTTGTATCCTTCCTACCTTTTGGTCTTTATTTTGATGTAATGAAATGATGGTGATAATACATGGAGAATTTTGTTTATTTTTTTAAGTATATTTACTTGGAAAGGGAAAATACAACATTTTGTGAGTTTCTAGCGTGAGAAAAAGTCTTTAAAATCCAAATATCTGAAAATTAAAGTTCTATATCCTCTCTTGTTAATGAACATTGGTTATATCTTACATTGACTCTCCAAAAATGACTCCCTTACAAACATTTTAGTGCTCCTATTTGGCCAGCTCTCACTTTCCCAGAAAAACCTAGTCCCATTTAAATTGTTGTCTACTTGGTGCCTGCTCCAGAGGAGCCAAACGTTTCTGGAAAAAAAAAGATAAGCATTTCACTGTTTTTTGTATTAATTCATTTTTTGATACACAAAAACTTTACATAATTAATGTATACAACTTGATGAGTTTGGACATAAGTATACACCCATGAAACCATCACTGTAATCTATCTATGCCATAAACCTATCCTTTATCTCCAAATGTTTCTTCCCACTTACTATTATTATTATTATTATTACTACTACTACTACGTGTGATAAGAACTTTGACATAAGACCTATCTTCAGCATATTTTTAAGTATGCAATACAATATTGTTAACTATAAGCACTATGCTATATCTATATTTCTATCTATCTATCTATCTATCTATCTACCTATCTACACATATATAAATTCATCCATAGATGGACATTTACATTGCTTCAGTGTCTTGGCTATTGTGAATAATGCTTCAGTGGATGTAAAGGTATGTCTTGGAGATCCTGATTAAATTACTTTGGATCTATACCCAGAAGTGGGATTGCTGGGTCATATGATAGTTTTATTTTTAATGTTTTGAGGAACCTGCATACTGTTTTCCATAGTGGCTGTGCCAATTTACATTTCTACCAGTGGAGCTCAAGGGTTCCTCTTCTCCACACTCTTGCCAACATTTGTTAGTGTTGTTGTTTTGTATTTTTTGTAAAAGGCATCCTAACATGGTTGAGGTGATATATTATTGTAATTTTGATTTGAATTTCCCTGATGGTTAGTGATGTTGAGCACCTTTTATATATCTGGTGACTACTTGTATCTCTTCTTTGGAGAAGAGTGTATTAAGTTCCTTTGCCCATTTTTTTTTTTTAATTTTTTTTTAACGTTTATTTATTTTTGAGACAGAGAGAGACACAGCATGAACAGGGGAGGGGCAGAGAGAGAGGGAGACACAGAATCGGAAGCAGGCTCCAGGCTCTGAGCCATCAGCCCAGAGCCCGACACGGGGCTCGAACTCGCGGACCGCGAGATCATGACCTGAGCTGAAGTCGGACGCTTAACCGACTGAGCCACCCAGGCGCCCCTCCTTTGCCCATTTTTAAATGCAATTATTTAGTGTTGTTGTTTTTTTTTCTTTTTTTTTTCTTGACTATTGTTTTATAAGAGTTCCTTATATATTTTGGATATTAACCCTTTGTTGAATATGTGATTTAGAACCATTTATCCCATATTGTAGGTAGCATTTTTATTTTTTGATTGTTTCCTTTGCTGTGCAGAAACATTTTAGTTTGACATTATTCTACTTGTTGATTTTTGCTTTGTCTCCTGTGCTTTTAGTGTTACATTCAAGAAATCACTGCAACTTTACTGAATTCATTTATTAGTTTTAACAGTTTTTTTGTGAATTATTTGGGGGTTTTACACATAAGATGATGTCCTCTGCAGAGATAATTTTACTTCTTCCTTAAATTCCTTTTATTTCCTTTTCTTCCCTAATTGCTCTGTGTAGGACTTCCAGTATTATGTTGAATAGAAGTGGCAAGATGAGCATCCTTATCTTATTCCAGTTCTTAGAGGAAAAGCTTTCATTTATTCAATATTAGCTGTGGACTTTTCATATATGGCCTTTATTGTGTTGAGGTAATTTCCTTCTATACTTAATTGGTTAAGAGTGTTTATCAGGAAAACATGTGAATTTCATGAAATGCCTTTTCTGCACTTACTGTGATGATCATGTGCTTTTTATCCTTTATTCTGTTAATGTGTTATATAGCACAATGATTGATTTATGCATGTAGAACCATTCTTGCATCTGAGGGATAAATCCCACTTGGTCATGATGTATTATCTTTTTAATGTGCTGTTGAATTTGGTTTGCTAGTACTTTGCTAAAGTTTTGGATCTATACTCATCTGGGTTATTGGCTTGTAGTTTTCTTTTCTTGTGGTGTCTTCGCCTAATTTTGTTATCAAGGCAATGTTGGCATCAAACTGAGTTTGGAGTGTTCTCTTCTATTTTTTGGAAGAGTTTGAAAAGGATTGGTGTTCTTTATTTTTATTTTTTTCAATATTTATTTATTTTTCTATTTATTTATTTATTTATTTTTAATATGAAATTTATTGTCAAATTGGTTTCCATACAATACCCAGTGCTCATCCCAACAGGTGCCCTCCTCAACACCCATCACCCACACTCCCCCCCCCCCCCCCCCCCGTCAACCTTCAGTTTATTCTCACTTTTTAAGAGTCTCTTATGGTTTGCCTCCCTCCCTCTCTAACTTTTTTTTCCCCTTCCCCTCCCCCATGGTCTTCTGTTAAGTTTCTCAGGATGCACATAAGAGTGAAAACATGGTATCTGTCTTTCTCTGTATGGCTTATTTCACTTAGTATAACACTCTCCAGTTCCATCCATGTTGCTACAAAAGGCCATATTTCATTCTTTCTCATTGCCGAGTAGTATTCCATTGTGTATATAAACCACAATTTCTTTATCCATTCATCAGTTGATGGGCATTTAGGCTCTCTCCATAATTTGGCTATTGTTGAAATTGCTGCCATAAACATTGGGGTACAAGTGTCCCTGTGCATCAGTACTCCTGTATCCCTTGGGTAAATTCCTAGCAGGGCTATTGCTGGGTCATAGGGTAGATCTATTTCTAATTTTCTGAGGAACCTCCACACTGTTTTCCAGAGTGGCTGCACCAGTTTGCATTCCCACCAACAGTGCAAGAGGGTTCCGATTCTCCACATGCTCTCCAGCATCTATGGTCTTCTGATTTGTTCATTTTAGCCAGTCTGACCAGCATGAGGTGGTATCTCAGTGTAGTTTTGATTTGTATTTCCTTGATGAGGAGCAATGTTGAGCATCTTTTCATGTGCCTGTTGGCTATCTGGATGTCTTCTTTAGAGAGGGGTCTTATTCATGTTTTCTTCCCATTTCTTCGCTGTATTATTTGTTTTTCGGGTGTGGAGTTTGGGGAGTTCTTTATAGATTTTGGATACTGACCCTTTGTCTGATAGATCATTTGCCAATAATCTTTTCCCATTCCGTTGGTTGCCTTTTAGTTTTGTTGATTGTTTGCTTGGAAGTGCAGAAGCTTTTTATCTTGATGAGGTCCCAATAGTTCATTTTTGCTTTTAATTCCCTTGCCTTTGGGGATGTGTCAAGTAAGAAATTGCTGCGGCTGAGGTCAGAGAGGTCTCTTCCTGCTTTCTCCTCTAGGGTTTTGATGGTTTCCTGTCTCACATTCAGGTCCTTTATCCATTTTGAGTTTATTTTTGTGAATGGTGTAAGAAAGTGGTCTAGTTTCATTCTTCTGCCTGTTGCTGTCCAGCTCTCCCAGCACCATTTGTTAAAGAGACTGTCTTTTTTCCATTAGATATTCTTTCCTGCTTTGTCGAAGATTAGTTGGCTATACTTTTGTGGGTCTAATTCTGGAGTTTCTATTCTAGTCCATTGGTCTATGTATCTGTTTTTGTGGCAATACCATGCTGTCTTGATGATTGCAGCTTTGTAGTTGAGGCTAAAGTCTGAGATTGTGATGCTTCCTGCTTTGGTCTTCTTCAAAATTACTTTGGCTATTCAGGGTCTTTTCGTGGTTCCATACAAATTTTAGGATTGCTTGTTCTAGCTTCAAGATGAATGTTGGTGCAATTTTGATTGGGATTTCATTGAATGTGTAGATAGCTTTGGGTAGTATTGACATTTTAACGATATTTATTCTTCTAATCCATGAGCACGGAATGTCTCTCCATTTCTTTATAACTTCTTCAATTTCATTCATAAGCTTTCTATAGTTTTCAGCATACAGATATTTGACATCTTTGGTTAGATTTATTCCTAGGTATTTTATGCTTGGTGCAATTGTGAATGGGATCAGTTTCTTTATTTGTCTTTCTGTTGCTTCATTATTAATGTATAAGAATGCAACTGATTTCTGTACACTGATTTTGTATTCGGCGACTTTGCTGAATTCATGTATCAGTTCTAGTAGACTTTTGGTGGAGTCTATTGGATTTTCCATGTATAATATGTCATCTGCAAAAAGTGAAAGCTTGACATCATCATTGCCAATTTTGATGCCTTTGATTTCCTTGTGTTATCTGATTGCTGATGCTAGCACTTCCAACGCTATGTTAAAAAACAGTGGTGAGAGTGGACATCCCTGTCATGTTTCAGATCTAAGGGGGAAAGCTCTCAGAATTTTTGCATCCATATTCATCAGGGATATTGGCCTATTGTTATCTTTTTTTGTTGGGTCTCTGTCTGGTTTGGGAATCAAAGGAATGCTGGCTTCATAGAATGAGTCTGGAAGTTTTCCTTCCCTTTCTGTTTTTTGGAACAGCTAGAAAAGGATAGGTATTATCTCTGCTTTAAATGTCTGGTAGAATTCTCCAGGGAAGCCATCTGGTCCTGGACTCTTATTTGTTGGGAGATTTTTGATGACTGATTCCATTTCTTCACTGGTTATGGGTCTGTTCAAGTTTTCTATTTCTTTCTGTTTGAGTTTTTTAAGTGTGTGGGTGCTTAGGAATTTGTCCATTTCTTCCAGGTTGTCCTGTTTGTTGGCATATAATTTTTCATAGTATTTCCTAATAGTTGCTTGTATTTCTGAGGGATTGGTTGTCATAATTCCATTTTCATTCATGATTTTATCTATTTGCGTCATCTCCCTTTTCTTTTTGAGAAGCCTCGCTAGAGGTTTATCAATTTTGTTTATTTTTTCAAAAAAACAACTCTTGGTTTCGTTGATCTGCTCTACAGTTTTTTTACATTCTATATTGTTTATTTCTGCTCTGATCTTTATTATTTCTCTTCTTCTGCTGGGTTTGGGGTGTCTTTGCTGTTCTGCTTCTATTTTCTTTAGGTGTGTTGTTAGATTTGGTATTTGGGATTTTTCTTGTTTCTTGAGATAGGCCTGGATTGCAATGTATTTTCCTTTCAGGACTGCCTTCGCTGCATCCCAAAGCGTTTGGATTGTTGTATTTTCATTTTCATTTGTTTCATTTTTTAATTTCTTCTCTAATTGCCTGGTTGACCCATTCATTCTTTAGTAGGGTATTCTTTAACCTCCATGCTTTTGGAGGTTTTCCAGACTTTTTCTGTGGTTGATTTCAAGCTTCATAGCATTGTGGTCTGAAAGTATGCATGGTATGATCTCAATTCTTGTATACTTAGGAAGGGCTGTTTTGTGACCCAGTATGTGATGTATCTTGGAGAATGTTCCATGTGCACTTGAGAAGAAAGTATATTCTGTTGCTTTGAGATGCAGAGTTCTAAATAGATCTGTCAAGTCCATCTGGTCCAATGTATCAGTCAAGGCCCTTGTTTCTTTATTGATCCTGTGTCTAGATGATCTATCCATTGTTGTAAGTGAGGTATAAAAGTCCCCTGCAATTACCACATTCTTATCAATAAGGTTGCTTATGTTTGTGATTAATTGTTTTATATATTTTGGGGCCTCCGTATTCATTACATAGACATTTATAATTAGCTCTTCCTGATGGATAGACCCTGTAACTATTATATAATGCCCTTCTTCATCTTTTGTTACAGCCTTTAATTTAAAGTCTAGTTTGTCTGATATAAGTATGGCTACTCCAGCTTTCTTTTGGCTTCCAGTAGCATGATAAATAGTTCTCCATCCCCTCACTCTCAATCTAAAGGTGTCCTCAGGTCTAAAATGAGTCTCTTGTAGACAGCAAATTGATGGGTCTTGTTTTTTTATCCATTCTGATACCCTATGTCTTTTCGTTGGAGCATTTAGTCCATTTACATTCAGTGTTGTTATTAAAAGACATGGTTTTAGAGTCATTGTGATTTCTGTAGGTTTCATGCTTGTAGTGATGTCTCTGGTCCTTTGTGGTCTTTGCAACATTTCACTCACAGAGTCCCCCTTAGGATCTCTTGTAGGGCTGTTTTGGTGGTGATGAATTACTTCAGTTTTTGTTTGTTTGGGAAAACCTTTATCTGTCCTTCTATTCTGAATGACAGACTTGGCTGCATATTTTCCCTGTTCATTACATTGAAGATTTCTTGCCACTCCTTTCTGGTCTGCCATGTTTCAGTAGATAGATCCGTCACTAGTCTTATCGGTCTCACTTTATATGTTAGAGCTTATTTATTCCTAGCTGCTTTCAGAATTTTCTCTTTATTCTTGTATTTTGCCAGTTTCACTATGATATGTCGTGCAGAAGATCGATTCAAGTTACGTCTGAAGGGAGTTCTCTGTGCCTCTTGGATTTCAATGCCTTTTTCCTTCCCCAGATCAGGGAAATTCTCAGCTATGATTTGTTCAAGTACACCTTCAGCCCCTTTCTCTCTCTTCCTCTTCTTGAATTCCTATTATACAGATATTGTTGTGCTTGATTGCATCACTTAGTTCTCTAACTCTCCCCTCATACTCCTGGATTTTCTATCTCTCTTTTTTCTCAGCTTCCCCTTTTTCCATAATTTTATCTTCTAATTCACCTATTCTCTCCTCTGCCTCTTCAATCCGAGCTGTGGTTGCCTCCATTTTATTTTACACCTCATTTATAGCACTTTTTAGCTCCTCATGACTGTTTCTTAGTCCCTTAATCTCTGTAGCAATAGATTCTCTGCTGTCCTCTATACTTTTTTCAAGCCCAGTGATTAACTTTGTGACTATTATTCTAAATTCATAGTTCGTTATTTTGCTTAAATCGTTTTTTGATCAATTCGTTAGCTGTCGCTACTTCCTGGAGTTTCTTTTGAGGAGAATTCTTCCGTTTGTCATTTTGGATAGTCTCTAGAGTGGCGCGGAACTGCAGGGCACTTCCCCTGTGCTGTCTGGAGTAACTTGTGTTGGGGGCAGGGCCGCAGTCAGACCCCATGTCTGTCCCCAGCCCACCACTGGGGCCACAGTCAGACTGGTGTGTACCTTATCTTCCCCTCTCCCAGGGGCAGGACTCACAGTGTACTGGTGTGGCCCCTGTCCGAGCTACTTGCACACTGCCAGGCTTGTGGTGCTGCTTCGATGGGATCTGGCATATTAACCCGAGTGGATCTGCAAGGTGCACAGGGGTGGGTGGGGCAGGGTTAGCTCACTTTGCCATCAGTGGTTCCCTGCGGGAGGGGCCGTGCAGCACCAGGAGAGAGGCAGACCCATCAGAGGGATAGATCCACAGAAGCACAGTGTTGGGCGTTTGCACGGTGAAAGCAAGTTCGGTGATGGGAACTGGTTCCCTTTGGAATTTTGGCTGGGGGATGGGAGAAGGAGATGGTGCTTGTCAACACTTTTGTTCCCTTGCTGAGCTGAGCTCTGTCTTCCCGGGCTCAACAACTCTCCCTCCTGGTGTCCTCTCACCCTCCCCACTCTCCAAGAGCAGAGCTGCTGACTTTTAACATTCCAGATGTTAAGTCCTGCTGGCTGTCAGAACTCACACAGTCCGGCCCCTCTGCTTTTGTGAGGCAGACTCGGGGGCTCTGCCTTGTCGGGCAGGCTGCCCCTCCACCTCCCTGCTGCCTCCCGCCAGTCCATGTAGCACGCACTGCCTCTCCGCCCTTCCTACCCTCTTCCGTGGGCCTCTTGTCTACGCTTGGCTCTGGAGAGTCGTTCTGCTAGTCTTCTGGCGGTTTTCTAGGTTATTTAGGCAGATGTGGATGGAATCTAAGTGATCAGCAGGGCGTGGTGAGTCCAGGGTCCTCCTACGCCGCCATCTTCCTCAGGATTGGTATTGTTTAAATGGTTTTTTTTAGAATTCACCTGTGACATCATCCAATTCTGATTTGGGGGAAGGGCTTTTGGTCACCAATTCAGTCTTCTTATTTGTTACTGGTCTGTTCAGGCTTTCTATTTCTTCTGGATACTGATCTTGGTAAATTGTATACATCTAGAAATTTATCTGTTTCCTCCAGATTTTCCAATTTGTTGGCATATAATTGTTCATAATAGTCACTTATGATCTTTTTAAATTTATACCGCATTGATTGTAAACATTTCATTTTATTCATCAAAAAAATGTTTATTTATTTGAGAGAGAGAGAGGGGGGGGGCATATGAGTAGAGGAGGGGCAGAGAGATAGAGGGAGAGAGATAATCCCAAGCATGTCCCTCACTGTCTGCAGAACCTGACATGGGGTTCGACCCCACGAACTGTGAGATCATTGCCGGAGCCAAAATCAAGAGTTGGATATCTAGCTGAACTGAGTGGCCTAGGTGTCACAATATTTAACTTTAAATTCATGTTCACAAAAACCAAGTAGACACCTGATATTGCTTGGTATCCCTAATGCAATCTATTTTCATCTCTTTAGGTGACCATTCTATAGCTTTAGCTCATTTCCTCAAATACCCCATGTCCTTCCTCCAGTCTTAAGAAATGATTCTGCCTCATACTTCATGAAAAAAAAAAAAACAGCAATAAAAACAATTGGGAAGGAACTCTTTTATCCTCAGTACCAGTCTTACCAACTTATCTGTGTCTGATTCATACCCTCTCCTTCCCTTCTGTAACAATGTATGAAGTACCCCTGCTGTAATCTAAAGCTACCTCTTTTATATGTGCTCTGGGTAGTCTCAGATATTTTCCAGAATTTTAGTCTTTAAATTGATTCTTCTCTGTATTGTTGATACCTGTCTTTAACTGGAACATTACCATTGGTATCCAAACATGCCTTAATATTACCAATTTTAATGCTTTTTTGAGGTCATATCACATTTCAACTGTAATCTCATCTTGTTGTTCTTATTTCTATATAAAAATTTCCAAAGTTATCCATTTATATACTCTGTATTTCTCCACTTTCATCCTTCCCTCAAATTAGGATAATCAGATTTCCATGGCTACCCCTCTACTCAAACAGTTCTTCATATGGTCTCTCACAACCAAAATTTTACCAAAGTCAGTGGTCCAGTCCACCCTTCTCACTATATTGTACTAGATTTCAAAAAAATTTGATAGAGCAGATGACTTCTTCCTCTTGAAACTTTTTTTTTCTTCTGACTTCTGTGGTACTAAATCTTGTTGCCTTTCATTTTCCCCAACTACTTGTGCATCTCTTTTGCTGTTTTCAATGCCTTTGCACAATCTTTAAATTCTGGCATGCTATATATCTTGTTGTTTAAGCTTGCTTTGTTCCTTCTTTTGTTTTTGTTTTTTAATCTTTACTCTTTTCTTTGGTAATATCATCCAGTTTTATGGCTTTAAATTCGTTCTCTCTGCTGGTGAATCCTAACTCAATTATTTTCACCTCCATCTCTTCTCTAAAATCTAGGCTCATGGACCAACTCTCTATACCTTATCCATTTGGATATTTAATAAACTATCTCACTTATTAAGTGTTCAAAACAAAGGTCTTGATCTTCCATCCCAGCTTATTTGTTCTCAGTCTTTCCCACCTGGCTGAATGCCATTACCATTCATTATCTCAACCCAAAAACATAAGAATCAAACTTTGTTCCTCTCTTTCCCTCAATTCTGATGAATATATTTAAGTTCTATAGATTCTTCATTAAGAATGTCCAAAAATCGCCTACCCTTTTCAGTCTCTAATGCTATTATTTTGTCTCATGTTGACAACTGGAATAGATTCTTAACTAATTTCATTGTTTCCACTCTGTTCCCCTCCATCCAACCTGTGCTTCTGCTAAACCAATCTCTACATAGTATGTACAAAACCTTCATGATCACATTCTATCTCTTATCTCCTTAAAAATATCCAGTGATACACAATTACTCTTATAATAAAATCTACACTCTTAGCTTATAAAGCCCTACATGATCCAATCCCTGCTAACTCTCTGATCTTATCTCATATTAGCTCCTTTCTACTCACTGTCCAGGACCTTGGACTAGCTATTTTCTCTGCCTATAATGCTTTTCATAGATTTTTTGAATGGTTGGTTTCTCCTCAATACTCAGTCTTAGTTTAAATATCTCCTCTGAAAAATGTTTTCTGATTATTCAATTTGAAATAACTGCATGTCACATCACACTCTTTTATTTTCATCATAGAGCACTTGTCTCTTCTTCAATATTTGTTTATTTTCTGTGTCTCCAGGGTCATATAAGTACCATGAGAAGATGAATCATATCTGTTTATCCTTTGCTATATTCACAGTGTTTAGGAAGAACTTGGAGAATAGTATCCTCTTAATAAATGCTCATTGAATAAATAAATAATTAGATAAATGATTGTCCCTTATATTTATTTTAGAAAAAAAGATTGAGAACTGCTTGAAATAGATAGAAGGATAGTTTGAATTGATCAAAATATAAATTATGCTTTTAAAAATGAACTTCATTACTTTTAGGTACCTAATCTAGGTTAAAAAAGAATTGCATAAAAAACCTGCTAAAGAAACAGCTTTAAAGAACAGAAGACAATGAATTGCAATTATACTATTGATTTACTTTTATGCAGATAAATGCTTCTAATGAGCTTAAGTAATTCTTTTAAATTAGATAAATATTTCCCCTGCTATTCTTTTCCATACTCTTCTTTGGTTTTGAAACTTGATTTTTTTTATCCTTGAAATTTATAAGGTAAATTTTACCCTAGTCTATGACTGAATAATTATACATTTTAAATTAGTAGAGTCCTGAAATAATGTGACTCATGTAGTAAAACTGAAATCTTAAAATGCTTAGTATATAAAAGCTGTTCTCTGGGTGTCTTAGCTCATTTTTCAGCATGTTGCTTTTAAAATTTTAAATGTATTAATCATAGAATGATAAAAAAAGATTTTTTAAAATGTGAATATCATTGATCTTGAAATACAGCAAATCTTCAAGATAAGATCATGGATATCTAGCACTATGTTTGCTACAAGCCTGGCATTCTTGTAGTTCATAATCTGATGGGTGACACTCTGATTTTCCTATCTTTGAAAAGATTAATTAAGATCCCTCAGAGTATCTGATTTCCTTCTGAAATATATACTGATCATCAATTACATGCCAGGCACTAGTTTTGGTACCATATATCAAGGATGAACTTGAGAACTTGAGCTTAAAGAACATATGCCCTAGTTAAGATAGGAGGATAAGTGAAAGGCTTAGAAGTCAGAGTGAATATAGAACATAGGGCATTTGGGAAACACAAGGCAATTTATCAAGGCTACAGTTTAGAACATGAGTGGGGTGCTAGCAAGATGAGTCTGCAGATCTGAGCAGAGGTCAAATCATCAAGAGCTTAAGATATGTCTCAGGGCTGGATATAGACTCAGTAAAAGTAGAGACTAAGATTCAGTCCATCTTTTGGTTGTGATGTCTTATTTTTATTTTTTGCAACTTATATAACAAGCTGACTCATTGCCATCATCTCTGAACTGTTAATAATACAGTAGAAACTCTCTTAAAAAGCTAATCATAAAAAGTAATATACGAATCTTAAGCTTTTAATTATAACTTAAACAAATACTCATTTGCCAATAGTTTGTTGAAGAATAAAAAAAATTCTTTTAGTATAAATCTGTTGATCAGACTGGTATGGTCTGACATAAACCACACCATATGTTTCTTCTATGACTCTTAGTCTTAGTTTCTTTAAAATTAGTGAGAACTTAGATACTTGAAGCACAGTCTTTCTCAATTTTTATTGTTCCTAGCACTTAACAGTGACTGTGTAAACACAGTTCAACAGCAGTTCTGTTTACTAATTCATTTATTTGGCTCCCCAAATATTTAACTTAATGTTTATAGAAAATCTAGAGAACTACTTTATTTCTTTAGGAACTTCTAACTTTTTGGTTACAAATTATTTAAATAACGTAATTTCAAAATAATGACAACTGACCTTAAAAGTTTCAGGATCCAACTCAATTGATTCTTCATAGCATGGAACTCAAACTTTGGATGAAGAAATGAACCCTCTTCAGTAATCTTTAGTATTAAAGAATAGCCTGGTAAATATAAGTCTTCAGCATATGATGAGCATTGCTCATTATGTTTCTTGAGAGGGTGGAGAATGTCTATAAATGTAGGGAGTCCTTTAGGTGAAGATGTTTAAGAGGGTTCTTTGAATAACATCTACCTTATGAAATTTGTGAAAGGGTTTAATGAGATTGCATAAAAACAACTAGTAGAGTAACAGGTGCATAGTAAATGTTTTAGACATTATATTATTAGCACTTCATATTTAGTATATTTTATCACTTAGTAGGATAAATTATCCCTTAAATAACTTTACTTTGATATTTGTTTCCAAGCCAATATGAGACTATATCATGCCTCTATGGGAATTAGGAAAACATTCCATCAGAGTGGGTGAAGTCCTTTAGGGCCATGGTTTATAAGAGGAAAATGCTTTTGTGTGAATTAGAAAAACATGTTGCTTTTTGCAGAAGCATGTCAGGAACCTGCCCTGTAGGCTGAATGTTAGCCCCCTCTTGTCCTCTTAGTTGGATGCCTTTGTGCAGTTAACAATGGCAAAATCCTACATTGCAGGTCTGGATCACAGCCCCAGTCTTGCTGAAACAAAGGTGTTTAAGTTCCAGACTTATGAGTTTACCTATAAATCAAGGCAGACTTTGTTTCAGTATGCAGAGAACACCATTCTTTTGGTCCCTCAAATAT
Source organism: Lynx canadensis (assembly GCF_007474595.2). Lineage (NCBI taxonomy): Eukaryota > Metazoa > Chordata > Mammalia > Carnivora > Felidae > Lynx > Lynx canadensis. The sequence goes on along the minus strand of NC_044310.1, from coordinate 61,297,992 downwards.
TGCAGATTTTGTGAGGCAAAAAATGTTTAATTTCATATATCTTAAATTTGGGGATTCAGCCATCCTCTTTCTTGGATTTTCTGCTAGTATTCAGTTCAGACTTATAAATATTAAGTGAGATCATTCTTTGTCATGTGAAAATAACATACACATGAATGATATGTCGATTGAATTCTTACCTGAGCTTAAATGATTTTCCCCAATACTTTGGGTAAAAACAAATGTCTTTCATTGGAATGCATACCTCTCTTCCATGAGACTTTATTTTGATAAATACATTTTGATTCATGCTGGATTCTATTCACTGGGGTTCATTCATGACTAGGACATACAAAGGATAGGTAGCTGTTTGCTTTGCAAATGTCACGGAATTGCAAGGCCTAGCAAAAGGTTCATCAAACCCTAATAAAGGGATATGTTGACTATGAAGAAGCTGCATTGCCTTATGATGATGGGAAGACTTTTGATTACATTAGAGAAGACCTTGAGTTCAGGTGAAATAACATGGAATTTGCTGTTTAATGATGGATTACTAAAAGTACTGAAGCGATCCATAAATATATAATATATATATTTAACTGTGTTTAAAAGAAAATATTTATTTTAATTTTTAAAGTGTCAAGAAAACTAAATCTCTACTACTTTTTCCCCCAGTGTTTATCTTGTTTCCAGTTTTATCTTTTCTCAATTTCTCATATTTCCAATTGTATTCTTTCACAAAGACCTTCTACTTATCCAGAAGTAATACTATCTTTATTTCTAAATGTTCTCTCTTAAGTTACTTATGTATTCTAGCTCAATTATATTAATTTGTGTTTATTTCTTAACTTTCCTCCTAAGTTGTAAGATTCTTTTTTATTTTTTTTCATGTTTATTTATTATTTTGAGAGAGAGAGTGAGCCAGCACAAGTGGGGGAGGGGCAGAGAGAGAGGGAGAGAGAATCCCAAGCAGGCTCCATGCTGTCAGTGCAGAGCCAACATGGGGTTGGATCTCACAAACCTGAACATCATGACCTGAGCCTAAAACAAGGGTCAGACACTTAACCGAGACACCCAGGCACCCCTAATTTGTAAGATTCTTGGAGCAGAACCAATGGTCTCACAGAGACTTTGCCTTGGCAAATGTTCAACAACATTTGGAGTGTAAATGAACAAGGAATATCTAGTTGTGGAACATGATTACAGCATTTTAGTTGTCAGCAACTGAGTGTTACGAAGGTAAAATGCTCCAGAGCAACTGTGTCGTATTTGTCATAAAATTTTAGAAAACCTTAAAAATGTCACTATATAAAAAAAAAGGCAATGATAATAGAACACAAAGTTTGTGTTTTAACAAACGTGATGACAAGTGAAACAGATTAAGCTCAACGCCGGTGTGAAATTATAGAATTTGGGATGGAACTATTAAACTGGTTCTGTGTTAAGAGTTTTAAGGTATTCTAGCCTCTGGTAGGAGGTAAAAAAGTTGGTAGACTGTGGGAAAAAAACATAGAAATGTATCACAGGCACATAGGAATCAGTTTTAATTGCAGAGTACTACAATTCCTGCACTTTCACTCTTTCTCATTTTCTCCACAATCAGCAGCACCCTAAATCAACTCCCTGCTGTCCCTAACTTCCACGATATGGTGGTTTTTTTCTTCAGCTCTTTCCAGGCGAGCCTCAGGTCTCCCTATTCCTCTGCCATCTTAACCCCTCCATCTGCAGTGTACTAAAATGTAGAGTTGACCCTGAATTTATTAATGCTGTTGAACAGGGAGTGTATATTTCACTAAAAATGGATAGGTACCTATGCCAAGTTTGATCATGTATGGTTAGGAATAATCTCATTTCTCACATGTTTAAAATATTGCAGTTCAGTCATTTATGTATCACCATTGCTGGCCAGATAACTTTTCTTGAGATTTAAAAATTCTCTCCTGCCACCCTCATGTTAGCTCGACTGTCTTTAACAGGAGCCCAACAAGTGATGGAAAAGTCTAACTGAATTTCATTTTAATGAAAGCTACTTAATTGCAAAAAATAGTTTTTGTACTAGTTGACAAATAAGCTAGTGCAAAAAAGCAGGAGGAAATGCTTGTTACTTGTACATAGTTGTGTTCCATGGAACACATGGTAGAGAGTGCACTTTAGGACTCCAGTAGGATGGAAATATGAATTGGCAGCTTCCAAGATAGCCATTATCTTTTTTTTTAAAGTTTTTATTTTAATTCCAGTTAGTTAACATGCAGTATTATATTAGGGGTAGCCACTGCCTTGACCTTTCTTTTTGTTGAATTCATGGTCTCTCATCTTGGCTTCTCCTTTCAAGTCTGTTTGATTTTTCAATTTCTGGTCCTCTGGGGATATAATTTCCTTACAGCTGCCAAATTTAGCTGTTCTTAATTTAACTAACTAGCAGAAACTAGCATCTATCTCATTAAAACAAATTTCTGGGAAAGATAATGTTAATGGTCCTGCTTAGTGCACACCTCGTCCAATAAAATATGGTCAAGGAGTGTCAGTTACTGTAAATTTGGCTGTCAAGTCTCCCTCCTTTGGAGAGAAGTAGAGTTCTTAGTGAAGTGGATAGGTCACATGCTGAAGAGAGATTCTAACAAATATTTCTACTCCTGTTCACCTTCTGATGAGGGCCCACCGTCAGATAGAAAAACAATTCTCAAGTGGGACAATGGAGCAGAAAGTAGTAAACTAATCCTGAATGTATAATACTTGAAAATGTATGGGGAATGTATAATGCCTCCTGACTGTCTATACACAGTCACTACAGAAATTTGATAAAATATTCCCCAGCTTGCAAAAGTCTACTAGTCTCACTGGCCTCCCTTCACTCAGTCAAAAACCACTCCAAAGGAAAGTTGCCAGAGATACAGAGACCAGACACATGTGGGGAAAATGCCAGTTGATGATGGAGGCAGAGGTTGATGTGCTGAAGCTGCCAGCCAAAGAATGACAAGAATTGCTGGCAAATCGCCAGGAGCTAGAAAGATGCAAGGAAAGATTCTTTCTCCCAGGTTTCAGAGGGAGCCTGGCCCTGCCAGCACCTTGATTGTGGGCTTCTAGACTCCAGAACTGTGAGACACAAATTTATGTTTTTCTAAGCCACCTAGTGTGTGGTACTTTGTTACGGCAGCCCTAGCAAACTGATACGATACATTATAGGAAAGACTATAATCTCAGAGTCCATTGCTGGCTCCGTGTAATCATTTGTTAGATGTATGTCTTCAAAGATAGCTTTGGACATACCACTTCTCATAGTCCGAATGACAAGATTTAGATCCAAAGTGGTAATGTGGGGAACTGGATAGAAAATAAGATGGGAAATTGAAAGGAGTGAAATCAATCAGGAAGATGGTAAGAGGTGGGAGGCAGTCAGGGATAGGTGTGGGGAGAAAGCCAGCACAGAGTGCTAGTGGCCATTTTAGTAAGGAAGTGTCTCATACAGTTGATATTAATTATTGCAGATTCTGTGTTTGTGAACTTGCCTACTGATAAAATTTATTTGTAAGCCCCAAATCAATACTTGTGGTGCTTTTTCAGTAATTCCCATACATTCCAGGGTAGCAAAAAAAAAAAAATGGAATCATTGAACTAGCATATTCCTAGCTGAGGTCAATGAACAAGGAGCTACTCAGCTGCCTTGTTCTAGCTCTCATACGGTAAACAAGTGTTTTTTGTGCAGTATTTTTAACGTCATGTTCTTTACATTTTTGTTTGTAATTCTGCTCTTTAAAATGGGCCCCAAGCACCAGTGCTGAAGTGCTATCTGGTGTTCCTAAGTGCAAAAAGGCTGTGATAATGCCTTATGGAAAAAAATACATGTGCTAGATAAGCTTTCAGGCAGGAGTTATAGAGTTGTTAGTTGTGAGTTCAATGTTAATGAATCAGCAATATAATATTAAATAAGGTGACTTTCAACAGAACACACATAAAACAGAGTAAGTATTGATTGGTTGATGAAAATGTTATAACCAAAGACTCAAACATAGGGCTTAACCCTGTTTTCCCATAGAAGAAGTGGTTCAGTACTTGCTAATTTATTGTTTGTGGAGACTTTGTAGAATATAACTACTGCAAACAATGAGAATCAACTCTATATGATTTAAATTTGTTTGCAGTATAATGTGATGGTATAACTTCTTCACCATGATTCACAAACTTCAGCAAACATTTAAACTATAAAATTGTTTTCATGGTTTATTTTGTTCTGATGGGTAGAAAAGGAGGGTGGGGACAAGGCAGAGTTTTATATTTGGGCAGGTGTCCAACTAAGATAAAGGAATAGGCTCAAGAAAGAAGACAGAGAATTAAGAGGAGCAGAAATTCTGAGCTGGAGGTTGACCATGTAAAGCTCCCAGAAGTTCACAGATATTTTGAAAAGCATGTGGTCTTCTGCAAGATGTCTAATGGGGGTTTGAAATATATGTCATTAGATGTTACTTGGCTGACATTTGTAGCAACACCAATCTGTCTTTCCCTATGTCTGGACTCTTAACCACTATGAAACTTGTTCATGTTTTAAGATAGATTCAGCTTAAAAACTTTGCACAAGCATTAATCATGCCTAGCAACTTTTAAATCTGGACTACTATAATTTGGTTTGTAGGCATCTTACCACTATTATGACATGTACTATGCTGTAAAATACTTCTTGTGTATATGCCTGATTCTTTATTTAAACCATAAATAACTTATGGCAAGAACCATGACAATTCATCCTTTTATTTCCACCACCTAGTCCACTGGTGAACATAAGGAAGGAACTCAGTTAAATAAAACTTTATTTTTTTTTCTTTTTTTGTATCAAATTATTATTCAAGTAATCACTTAAGAATATTTATGCTGTGAAGGGAATAAGTGTAGCAATTAAGAGCTCAGGTTCTAGAGTCAGGAAGACCTGGATTTGAATCTTAAATTATGTGACCTCAGACAGATTACTTAAGTCTCAGAGTCTCAGTTTCCTCATCTGTAAAATGTGGACAACACTAGTATTATCTTACAGGGTTATGAGCATTGAATAAAACTTGTACCTGATGCCCCTTGCATGGTTTTCCAGCACATAATATCATATGACTCAGTAAATAATGACAATAGAAGTAGTGCTATTTGCACAAATATGTAAGGAGAGAGGATTGGTTGTGGTTGTGATGTATTATGCCACCGGCAGAGAAGAGGATGGAACAGAATCCAGCACGATAGAGCAAACCTTATAGAGACTAAATACATATATAACCTAAAGTATCCTTGGATCCATTCTGTGTTTGCCTTCAGTGACTACTCCTTTTTCCCCAGAACAGTCCCTTCACTTTGATACCAAGACACATTATTGACTCATAGGCTTCCATGAAGTCTTCATTATTGCTGAGAACCCTGTCAATCACATATAAGGAGGGGCAAGGAGAGAGATTGCATCTTTTCATTCATTCACCTATATAAGAAAACTTTTTTTAAAGGACCTACTTTGGGTCAATCACTGTTGAAACACTGAAAATACATCAGTGCATAAGCTGACCAGATTCCTGTATGCATGAAGTTTACATTCCAATTGAGCAGTCTGAAAATACACACGTAACAAGATAAATAAGAGTGATGACTAGGGGTGGATGTGGTGACAATCAGGGAAGGCCTCTCTGAGAAAATGAGTTTGAACTTGAACATGAAAAATGAGAAGAAGGCAGTTATAAGGAGACCTGCACACAAGAGTATTCAGGCAGAGGGATCAACTGGGGCAAACATCTTGGAAGAGAATCAATTTGGTGTACTACAGAGATAAGGTGAAGGCCAGTGTAGCTAGAGTGAAGTGAGCAAGGAGACAGTGTAGGAGTTTAATCAAAGAAATAGGCAGGAGCTAGGATATTCCAGGCTATGAAAATGCATTTTGTTTTACTCTAATTGCAGTAGGAAGGCATTGAAAGAAAGTGAAGAGATAGGACATAAAAACTCCAGTTTTGTTTAACTCTAATTGTAATAGGAAACCATTGAAAGAAAGTGAAGATAGGACATAAAACTCCATTTGGTTTGTTTCCTGGAGAATGGTGTTGGAGGAGGTCATCTAGAGGACATGACCACTGGTTGACCTTGAGCTGGATCTGGACAATGAGAGGCTTCCCGGAATGTACTTGTCTTTGGAATGTACTTTTGGCCACCATTTGTCCACATGTCCTCACAAGACCCTAACCCTGTTTTCCTCTAGGAACGTGGTTCAGTATTTGCTAATTCAGTGTTTGTGAAGACTTGTCTTTGGAATGTACTTTCCGGCCACCATTCCCACAGTCAGAGCCATTTTCAAAACACAGCCTTGAGAGAACAATGTGTTATTGAGAATATCTGGATGGCTATGTGACTGAACCCAGTTAAAACTTCTATAAAACCTTTAAAAATTTTGGTGGGTGGGTGTAGAAATTACTCATCTGAGGCTATCCAAGCAAGCTCCTAAATTCCCTTTGTTAAAACCAAATTCAACTGAGTAAATTTAAATATCTAATGGGTTTTTTCAAACAATTCATGAAACTGGTAGCATCCATCCAGCAAGTAGAGATGTTTCCAAGGCAAGTACTGAATGGAAGGTTTTATGGGAAGGAGGGTGGGCCCAAGAAGTTATTAGCACAAGAAAGAAGGATTGTTTCAGGACCCTAGCATCTGTTTCTGGGAAAGCTAGGGCTTTTATCACACAAATTACCTCGCTAGTGTTGATTGGGAAAGTTCAGATTGACTGTTAAAAGTTCACATTCCTGTTCACATCTAGGAGAGGTTGAAACTGTTATTAAGTATTGGTTTGCGGTCATGGCAAGCAAATGACTCCATTTTGAGGTTGTTTATTTTTCTTTTCTTTTTTTTTTCTTTTCTTTTCCTTCTTTCTTTCTTTCTTTCTTTCTTTTCTTTCTTTCTTTTTTTGGTTTTCGTTGTTGTTGTTGTTGTTGTTGTTTAACAAATGCAGACTGCCACATTGCAGCACCTCATTTGGATATGTCTGGAATCTTGGAAGTTTGACTACCCTATTCTCCTACAAATGGACCTTGAGAGCTGTTTGGAGATTCTAACAGGGGAGTACAGCTACTCACATACACTTGATGGAAGAATGGGTCCTCCTCTATAAGGTCATCATCTTTAAGTGAGCATGCAGCTTCTGGAGGGACAGACATGGAGCTGTTAGGGAGGAAGGCAACACCTGCCCAGCCAGCCAGATCAGCTGAAAATCAACCCTGGTGATCAATGGGGTGACAGATGTCACAGCCAGAGCACCCTCACATTCCTGTTGTTTATTTTTAACAACCTATTCATTAAGTCTGCTACCTACCAATCCCGAGTGGTCTACTCTTTCTTGATCTCTCCTTGTCCTCCATGTATGGGGCCAGTTTATGATTCACAAATAGACTGTGGGCTAAGAATGGTGGGAAAACAATGAGAGAAATCAGTGAGAGTTATTGTAGATGTCTGCTGGACAGATGATAGTGATATAGACTAGAATGGTAGGAGGCATTTAGATACACAATATATTTTAAAGGTAAAACTAATAGAAATTGCTGATGGATCGAATCATGAATTAAAAGTCATTATGGGTATAATAAAGTATATTGTTATAAAAAACACATTTTTGTAGATGCTGTCAGAGTGAGCATACAGGAATCTAACTCCTAGTGGCCTTGTGTCTGGGGAATCCCATGAAATCATCCCTAAGTGCCTAAAGTCAAGGCTCAGGATCTTGAATGAAAGGAGCAGAATGCAAGTCACAACCAAAATCATTTCTCAGACTGCGTGCTCCACACTTGATCTTAGCCAAAAGGCCGAGAAGCGATCAGACTGCGTGCTCCAAAAATACCCTTTTATTTCTGATTACCACATAGAATGTGGGTTGTGGGAGTGGGCAAGATCTATTTGACTCTAAGTGATTTAGGATAGTTGTGTAATGTTTTGGTGTTACTCAGATGTATATGGGACATGTAACTCTGCAGATGGGCAACCCACAAAGTCTGTACAGAACTTGTTAGAAATGTATAACTCTGACTAAAAGCCTTCTTCAAGCTATCATTGTTAGTCTGATCCCTCCTGTAAATTAACCTCCTTATTGGGTAATTATCACTGCGGGTAGAAATGTTTCCTTCAGCCTCAATAGTGTTCCAAGCCTCCATAATGTTAATGAACTTCAGGACTGAGGTCTCCAGGGTGAAAGGACCCATAACTCTCTCAATCCTTGGGAATGAAACCTTTCTCTCTCTCTCTCTCTCTCTCTTTTTAATGTCCCAAATGCTCAATTGCCAAAACATGTACTCTTCTAAATTCAAGCCAATAAAAGTTTTCTCAATGGGTTTCTTTGGAATGATCTTTTTCTTTTCTCTTCAACTTCTTTTTTAAAATATCCTTCTCATTTCCCTTCTCCCTTTCTTCCTCCGTCCCTTCCTCCTCTTTGTTCATTTTCTAAATTATGCTTTTTGCTAATGTGCTTGATAGGCCCCAACTGTGGGGTATAGTTGATTAATTGATTGTACATCCTCTTGGTCTCTTTTACTTTCCTAAGAAGCAAATCATATATTTCTGTTATCACAAGGGATTTCTAGCTCCATATACATTCTGCATCTCTCAGGAGGGGACATGCTATTGAAACTGTTTTAGTTCACTAGAAACTACAACTGTCCAATTGAAATTTTGCTGATTTCTAAGTCATGATATGCTAACAGACCTGGTGGGATGGGATAGAGGGAGTCATATTCATGACAATAGCTTTAAAAAGTAACTCGTTGATAAACTGTCGCTCCAATGTATTTAAGGGAGAGCACCACCAGTATGCCATCCAATAGGTACTCCCAGTCCTCCACAGTGGCATTTTCCAAAGGATGCACCATGTTCCTCAGGACATGCTCTATAAGAAACAATTCCATAGTCAATGTCTTTGGAAAATGCTGGGTCAAATGAGTTTATTTTACTGTATGACTTATTACGGCTTTTAATAGTCAAAGCATTTTCTCTTCCATTTTTGAGTTTTTAGAATTCCCATATTATAAAGAAGATGACCATAAAACCCCTTTAAGAAATATCTCATGGGGAAAGTGTTTCTATCTATGCTGTTCCACAGTTATCTAGTCACCTATGCCTTTGGGAGAATAACTTTGAGGGCACTCAAAAGAGCAGTAGTGAGGATATGGAAGCAACTTAACAAATTGACTAATTGATTACTGTCTTCCCTCTGGGTAGACACCATGGGTTCAAAATGAAAGAGTTTTTCCCTAGAGGTACATTATTTACTTAAGTCAATTTTTGAAAGTAGTTTAACTAGAAGAGATTCTCCAAATGGAAAAATTTGACCTTGGGGTGAAAAAAAGGTTTATGTGCTCAAGCTTATATTGGTAAATGCTCAAGCTTTGAGCTCTTACTATAGCTCCCTTTGATTTTGATGCTGTTATTCTTTTATAGCAGAAAAGTGGCTTAATTTCTTTAGCTTCTTTTGTATCCTTAACAAATTTTCTGTAGAATAGTGAGGATTTTTCTCTATTTAGGATATATTAAGAGTTAAATTGTGGCATTGTAAGAGAGGCTGTCCAGAAACAAAAATTCGATGTTTATTAAGTTTTTACTGGCTGTGCCCTATAGGCCCTGGCTTATTCTGGTCACTGTTTATTGTGTTATGCTATACAAGTTCTTGTGCCTGAGGGCCAAGTTGCTGATAAAGTACAGGAACAAAGCCAAATATGTATTACAGCCAAGTAAAGGAAGTAAATAGAACTAATAATCTTATGGATTTTCTAAAAGAATGCCTTTAGAATAAAGCCCTAGGCAAAGGTAAATATAATAATAAGGGATAAAACTGTCATGCAATTGACTTTATAGTGATTCCTTGCTCTATAGAGCAGTATCTTAACCTATGACTTAGGGTTCTATGGATCTTGGAAGATATCCTGGCTTCCTCTAGTTGATATGCTTCTCATCCAGGAGCACTTAGACTCCTGTAGACAATCATAAGCTTTATTTGATTTTGTACCAGCCATTGCAAGGTTGTCTTGAGATAGTTGTATTCACTACTAATAATGTCCAATCAAAAGGCTGTTGTGTTCTAGGAATCTCTGAAAGTTATAAATTGCCAGAGAAAGTGTTTTATTTTTTATTTTTTTATTTTTTGAAGTTATCCAACAAATACTAAGTGCCTCTCTGTGCAGGCACTGTTCTGGGTACTTGAATCCAGAAAAACAGGTATCTCTCAATGCCATTTTCTGACTTCATAATGCTACTGCATACATAGCATAAACTAATGCTATAGACTGGCTTGTTTTAGGGAGTCATTAAAGCAAATACTGGACCTCAAAAAAGCAGAGTGATAAGGAAATCTACTGGCTTAATTTCATCATCTGAGAGGTTCTGTGTTATACAGTATTTACTTCATTTGCTTGATTTTGAGCTTGGATGTGGCTTTTTCTCTATAAACCAAATGTTACCTTCACATCTGTATTCAATCACTAGCTATGAGAAGACATGGTAGCCACCCTTTTAGGGTTATTTAGCCCATATCCATTCTCCTTTTGGATACATGACTCCGACCTACTGGCCACAGTTTACTGATGCAGAAGACATTTGACCTGTGGAACTGTATCAAGGTGATAGGAGTGCTTTAGACTCTACAATACAAGTTCATGAATCCTTTCTATCATGGTGCCTAGACCTATGTGTTGCCTCTTTATAATGAATCTTAGTATTCAGCTCTTCCTTTTATTGTAAATTATTAAAATGTTATATTATTAATAGTATATATTGAATATATATTGAAAACTACAAGACATTAATAAAAAAATTGAATAAGGCACAATAAATGGAAAGATATACCGTGTTCATGGATTGGAAGACTTAATATTGTTAATGTGTCCATACTACCCAAAGCAATATATAGATTCAACACAATCTCTTCTAAGTACCACTGGCATTTTTCACAAAAACAAAATAAACTCCTAAAATATTTATGGAACCATAAATACCCCAAATAAGCAAAACTGTCTTGAGAAAGAACAAAGCTGGGAACATCACACTCCCTGATTTTATTTATTTTTTTTTTTTCAACGTTTATTTTTTGGGGACAGAGAGAGACAGAGCATGAACGGGGGAGGGGCAGAGAGAGAGGGAGACACAGAATCGAAACAGGCTCAGGCTCTGAGCCATCAGCCCAGAGCCCGACGCGGGGCTCCGAACTCACGGACCGCGAGATCGTGACCTGGCTGAAGTCGGACGCTTAACCGACTGCGCCACCAGGCGCCCTACACTCCCTGATTTAAAAGTATATTACAAGCTCTAGTAATTAAACAGTATGGTATTGGCACATAGATCAGTGAAACAGAATAGAGAGCCCAAATATAAGCCCACATATACATGGTCAATTAATTTATGACAAAAGAGGGGTGCCTGGGTGGCGCAGTTGGTTAAGCGTCCGACTTCAGCCAGGTCACGATCTCGCAGGTCCGTGAGTTCGAGCCCCGTGTCAGGCTCTGGGCTGATGGCTCGGAGCCTGGAGCCTGTTTTCCGATTCTGTGTCTCCCTCTCTCTCTGCCCCTCCCCCGTTTCATGCTCTGTCTCTCTCTGTCCCAAAATAAATAAAAACGTTGAAAAAAAAAATTTAATTTATGACAAAAGAGTCAAGAATATACAATGGAAAAAGGACAGTCTCTTCAATAAATGCTGCTGGGAAAATTGGACCACCACATACAGAAGAACAAAACTAAACCACTATCTTATACTGTACACAACATTAACTCAAAATTGATTAAAGACTTGAATGCAAGCTCTGAAACCATAAGCTCCTAGAAAAAACATAGGCAGTAAGCTCCTTGACACAGGTCTTGGCAATGATGTTTTGAATCTGACACCAAAAGCACCAAAGGCAAAATAAACAAGTGGACTATATTAAGCTAGACAGATTCTATATAGCAAAGGACACCATCAACAAAATGAAAAGGCAACCTACTAAATGGGAGAAAATGTTTGAAAATCACATGTCTGATAAGGGCTAATATCTAAAATACATAAAGATCTCATAACTTAACAACAAAAATCAAACGATTGAAAAATAGGCTGAAGATCTGAATAGACATTTTTCCAAAACAGACACACAGATAGCCAACAGATACCTTAAAAAGTGCTCAGTATCATTAATCATCAGGGAAATGAAAATCCCAAATCCATAATGAGATATCACCTTATAGTTGTTAGAATGACTAATATCAAAAGACAAGAAATAACAAGTGTTGGTGAGGATGTGAACGTCGTTGGTGGGAATGTAAATTGGTGTAGCCACTATGGTGGAAAACAGTATGGACGTTCTTCAAAAACTTAAAATAGAATTACCTTATGATCCAGCAGTTCCACTTCTAAATGTTATCAAAAAAACCCAAAGGGAATGCAAGCTGGTGCAGCCACTCTGGAAAACAGTATGGAGGTTCCTCAAAAACTAAACCTATGACCAGCAATTGCACTACTAGGTATTTATCCAGGGATTCAGGTATGCTGTGTTGAAGGGACACACCCCCCCCCAATGTTTATAGCAACTCTATCAACAATAGCCAAAGTATGGAAAGAACCCCAATGTCCACCAACGGTATGAATGGTTAAAGATGTGTGTGGTATGCAAGAGTATTACTTGGCAATCAAAAGAATGGAATCTTGCCATTTGCAACTATGTGTATGGAACTGGAGGGTATTATGCTAAGTGAAATTAGTCAGAGAAAGACAATATCATATGACTTCACTCTATGAGGACTTTAAGAGACAAAACAAATGAACATAAGGGAAGGGAAACAAAAGTAATATAAAAACAGGGAAGGGACAAAACAGAAGATACTCATAAATATGGAGAACAAACAGAGGGGTCCTGGAGGGAGTGTGGGAGGGGGGATGGGCTAAATGAGTAAGGGGCAACTAAGAAATCTACTCCTGAAATCATTGTTGCACTACATGCTAACTATTTTGGATGTAAATTTAAACAAAACCCAAAACACTAATTTGAAAAGATATCTGTACTTTGTATTGCAGCATTATTTACAACAGTCAAGATATGGAAACAACCCTAGGTGTCCATTGGTGGATAATAGATAAAGAAATTGTGGTATACATGCACAGTGGAATATTATTCAGTCATAAACAAGAATGAACAACAACATGGATGGACCTCAAAAACATTATGCCAATGAAATAAGTCTGACAGGATAGACAAATATTGTATGATTTCACGTATATGTGAGATAAAAACAAAAACAAAAAAAGAAGCAGAAAGAAAAACAGGAAAACAAAAACCCCAGCTCATAGATACAGAAACAGATCAGTGGATGCAAGAAAAGGGGGATGGGGACGGGAAAAATGGGGTAAAACTGTTTTTTTTTTAAGTTTAAATAAATTGAATAAAAATAAATTTAAAAAAATTTACTGAGCATTTACTATGTACCTGGTGCAGGGGAAACAACCAATGGTGATGGGCTCTCATGGAACTTACAGTCTTGTGAGGGAAGACACAATAAGAAATAAGTATGCAGTATGGCAGGTGATAATGAGTGCTAAGAAGAAAAGTAAAGTAGGATAAGGATGAGGAGATAGGGTTTATTTATGCAGCATGGTTAGGGAAAGTGCATTATTGGTGCTTTTTTAAATGTGTGTTGTGTAAGTAAATGAGCACAGCTATACACAGTCCTATGTTTATTCAGTTAGTTGGTCATTCAAGAAATGATGATCAATACTTTATCCCCTCTCCCAGGTGTTTCTTTTCAACTTACTGAGTTGTTAATCATCCCTATGTTATTTTCATGTAAGGAGTAAATTAATTATTAAAATATGGATATTAATGGCATAGAAAATATCTAGCACAATGCTTGACATATGTAGGTACATTACAAAGCTTGTTGATCTCCGCACTGAAAACCTGAAATAGGGACCCAATTTTGATTCTCTCTCTAGAATTCCGCATACTATTCAAAACTCAATGTTTGGCTTTCTGTGTGTGAGGAAAACTTTCAAATCATAATATAGTCATAACTGATCTTACTAAGTGATTACTGTGATACTGTGATAAGTAATGAGTCTCAGTGCTAATTCTTATTAAAGCAACAAGAAAAACAGCAACAAGCAAATGCATAGAGAGCCTAGTGTAAGTCACCCAACAAGAATATGGTGACTATAGATATCTGTTTTGCTGATCAAAGCCTATAACCACAATAAAAACATAAAACAGGAAAAAAAACTAGCTACTCTAGCATTCTTTCAATAAATTCTATTTTTGTGTGCCTTATAACCACAGGTTGTTGTTGTTGTTGTTATTGAAATAAAAAAATCCTACTAGATAACAAATGTTATAGAAAACTGTTCAACCAAATTCTCTAATCTTAAATAGTTCAACACACTCTAACCATAAGCACAATGTTGATGACATTTCAGCTCCATTTAAGGCAGTCCAAAACAACCGGCGATTACTACTATCTTAGTATACTGCTTTTGACCCTGAGCCTGTCCTTTTTAACTTGTTTGACAGATCCTGGTTTTCTGGCTTCGGCTTCATGGTATGTGTACACTTAGTTAAGACTATGCTTCACTTCATGCTTGGCATCTCCTCAGGACCAATGAGTCCAGCTTTAACCCCTCTAGAATGTAAACTCTGGCCTCAGTCTGCTTGTCCAGTCCAATAAGGGACCCACAGTGGTTCTTTGCAGGTAAGAAGAACTGGGGGAATATTTCAGTTGGTAGTAAAGGATCAATAACTAAATTTTATGGTTTATGGTCTGAAATCTTGAATCATGTTTCCAGTCTTTTTTCCTACATAGCCAAACCAGTTTAAATTATGAATCAATGTTAAATTAAGTTTCTTTTTGAATACACACAAAGTAATTTGAACTTGAAATGTGGCATAGTGGAAATATCTAAAAATAGAGATTTTTATTAAATTCCATTTTAATTATACAAGCCAAATGCACACAATTAGCTCTATGCAACAGGACAATTAATAGTCCTATTTCCCCTAGAGTTCAAAGTTTTCAAAGTATGAACACCTATTAATCCTTTAAGAATGTTTAAAAATTTTTTTTTAATGTTTATTTATTTTTGAGAGAGAAGGAGACAGAATGCTAGTGGGTTAGGGGCAGAGAGAGAGGGAGACACAGAATCCGAAGCAGGCTCCAGGCTCTGAGCTCTCAGCACAGAGCCCCACGCAGGGCTTGAACTCATGAGCTGTGAGATCATGACCTGAGCCAAAGTCGGATGCTCAACTGACTGAGCCACCCAGGTGTCCCAAGAATGCTTTTATGTTGCCTTTCAATGAAGCTTTTTCTGACTGCTCAGGTAGAATTGACTATTCCATTGCTAGCCATTCTTTCACCTCATCATCTCTGATACTCTGTGAGCATATGTATTAACATGGCTGCTACTCTTTCCACTCCAGGGACTATTTTCCTTGAAGCAGTGACCATCTCTGATATTCTCTATCTTGAGAGTCTGATAAAAAAGAAGGCACTTAATAAATTTTGAGAAATAAATTTTTGAGTGGGTTGGAAAAACACTCAAAAATATTTTCAGATTAAACTGACCTTTCACTACCTATCAATCACACCCTAGTTGACCTTAACTCAGCGAACCAGTATAAATTTCT
This sequence comes from Lynx canadensis, assembly GCF_007474595.2. Lineage (NCBI taxonomy): Eukaryota > Metazoa > Chordata > Mammalia > Carnivora > Felidae > Lynx > Lynx canadensis. The sequence goes on along the minus strand of NC_044310.1, from coordinate 61,282,394 downwards.
GATTTTACCATTGTTTTTCCATTTGTCTTTGTTCTATGTCTATGCTCCTTTTGGTCTGATAAGAATAAGAATCTACATCAAATCTCTTAATTACAGATGATGTTTGAACAACACCGCTGGATCTGTTCATGTCCACTTACCCACAGATTTTTTTTTCTGCAAAACACTTTATTGTTTCCGTTTGGTCTACCACTTGGGAGAGGGCTCTTGGGGGGTGACAGAGCTGCCTACTGACAGCAGGGAAAGGCTCAGGCAGAAGTCCTGACACCAGGGGGAAGAAGACGGTCCGCTTAAGGGCCTCTGGTTTCTGCAGGCTCCAGCTGTGCTTAAGAGTGAGGCTTTGAAGAGATCCTCACCCAGCCTGACACAGGTGGCCAAGCCAGGCTGTGGAGGTTAGTCAAGCAATTGCTTATATTCTTGATGAGTTTCACTTGCTCATCTAGGAAGTGGCTTTCCCGGATGTCACAGAGAAGGGGAAGTCTGCGCAGTCATAACCCAGGGCCTGCAGATACAAAGGGCTTGGTTTGGGTTCTTCTCCAGGGACAGCTTCTGCACATCCTGAAAGAGGGCATGACTGCCCGGCTGGTTTTGCATCTTCAAGAAGCATTTGGTGCCCTCCTGCTTCTCTTTGGCTGACTCAGGAAAGAAGCAGCCCACGCCTCCAGAGCCATACCCCCATGGTGAAAATAGGAGCCCAACGAGAGGTAGGTGTAGGAGGCCCACAGATCAGGTGGTTGACTGGTACCTCCACTTTGGTGGAATAATTCTGACCAATCTGCAACTCATGGTTGATCAGCAATAAGGAGCGAAACTTATAAAATGGTGTTGGCTGGTCCTGGCGGCAGAGGATTGCTGATAAGATGGTTCCAAAGTTTGCCACTACAAAATAGGTTGGACAGTGGTTAGAATTTGGAAGAAGTGGTGCCCCTGGGTCCATTCTGTCCATTTTTGAAGCAAAAGACAGATTGGGTACTGCTGGGTGTAGTGTATTCACAGATTTTTTACAATATTTTAAATGATTCTCTTAATAATGTTTTCTTTTCTCTAGCTTTTTTTATTGTAAGAATACAGGATATAATAAATATAACATGCAAAATATATGTTAATTATTACTGGTAAGGCTTCCTCTCAACAGTAAGCTATTAGTAGTTAAATTTTGGGGGAGTCAAAAGTTTAGACTCCGTGGAGGTTTGGCTCCCCTAATCCCCATATTGTTCAAGAGTCAGCTGTATCTAAATTTAATATGTGAAGAAAAATTCAAGTTTAGATGTTTATACTCTTAGTATTTTTAGAAAATCCTGACATTTTGAGACTTATGAGGAAGATAGTTTTGCAGCTTAGAACTGAGGTCAAAAGTGGTTGAAGTATTGGCTTTTATGCTTTGAAGAAATTTCAATAGATTTGATTCAGGAGGATCATTTCTTTTCTATCAAGTTTTAAGAAATATAATCCTTGTATACAAATGAATACACTTAAGAACATAGGTCAAAGCTGGAAATATATTAGTTCATATGATAACATGTTTGGTAGGGTAACACTACTGGTGCAAAAAAACAACTTTTCAAGAATAAATATAGTCTTACAATTTTCACAAATACAGTTTGGAGAAGAAATGACTGATACTGCAAGAACGTTGCAGAGGCAGGTTTTTTGGTGGAAATGAGTAGTTTTGAGTAAGTTGAAGTGATCTATGTATGGAGGTCTGGTCAAATCATATATCTTTAATAAAAGTGACACTGATTTTAAATATGAGATTCACCCATTTTTAGTTTTAGAGACTTGGACTAAACCAAGTTTATGAAGAAAAATCTGAAGTTGCTTGTCAATGTAAATGTAAAGTGAAACATTCTCAGCAACCATTTGACAGTGATAATAAGCATCTCAATTTTACGTTTCAGCAGCATGTCTCTATTGCATAATTTCAGCATGCACATGATATTCAATCACATGTGTATGGAAACAATGCCTTCTCAGAAAATTTCCAAGGACTTCTTCAGTGCTTTTAGGCAATAAGCTTTTGGAAATTGTTTTCAAGTCCAGTTTTTTCACATCTCTTCACAAGTAATTTTTGGCTTGATACTTGTTTTGTTGGATGACAGAGCTTGAAGGCAACCTTTTATTGAGCTTAATGGCAGTTTGATGAAAGTAATATCTAATTTGGATGCATTGGCTCTGAACATTTCCTAGGAAGTTGGGAGGTGCCAGACATCCCCAGAGCTGTCAGATATGTAGCTCCATCAGCAGGATTTAATGTGGAAAGACTGGACTCTGGAATTAGAATATCTGGACCAAAGTATTGGTGTTTTGCTTGTCTGATTGGCAAGTGCACACAAGAAAGTATTTAGGAGCCTCCAATCTCACCCCAATGTCCTGAATTTCTCTGTACAGTTCCTCTTTGCATCTGAGGTCTCAGCATTGTCTTTGTCATCCTTCCAGTGAACTTTCCACTCACCTTTCTATCCCTGTGCTTATGCTGTTCCTTTATTTAGTATGATCATTTCCTTTGTTCCTTTTCCACTTCTCCAACTCTTATTCATCCTTCAGACTGCTCAAAAAGTCTTCTTTTTGAAGCATTTGCTTTTTGAAGACATGTGCTAATGTCTCAGAGAATTTACTTGCAACTCTCCAGATCCACAGTGTTTCTTTCACTTAGTTTGTAAGCTTGTTTGAATACAGGAGGTCTACCTAATCACCTTTACATCCTCTATTCCTTGTAAGAGTCTTCATAATGTTCTACGCGCACATATCGTTGTTCAATACACGTTTAAATTTAAGAGGAGTTATAACTAAATTTTAAGTCTCTTCTCCCTCAAAAAATCTTTTATCTGAAGTGCCAGGAGCTCAGCAGCTCTTGCACATCCTTTGTTCTCAATGCCATCCACTATTTATGTGAGGGGACAGAAACAGAAAATTATGTTTTTTGTACCTTTATAGTATTTTATATTTTTCAACATTCTCTCACGTGTATGACCACATTTGAGGGTCAGAGCACCCTGAGATGGGAAGGGCAAGTGTGATTACTCTTAAGTGGGGGGGTGAGAAAACTGAGACAATTGGACTGCTCATATTCTCACCACTGGTCAACAGCCATGTCAGTATCCAATTCTGGTCTCCTGACTGGTGGAGTACTGTATTTTCTCTTTTCTCTGTTACACTTCATCCCCCTACAAGTATTCTTTGCAGGTCCAGTGTGTTCCCTATCTAGGAAAGCCCTCTCTGTAGCCCACACAGATTTATTGAGCAGAGTGAATTGTCCCGTATCTGACCTGTGACTGCATAGAGAGGATTTTCTTACTGTTCTTCTTGGGAAGCATGTTTCTTTAGCAAGTATGGCTGTGTTGCTTGGTCTTATGTGGCAATTCATAGGACTACCACTTTGATGGTTTTACTTGGTCAACAGTTCACATCAGTGAAACGATTTTATTTCATCCCACCATCACTTGAATCTTTTCAAGCAAATGACCACTTGTTTGACTCACCTGGACCAAATGAATGAAGTTGTGGAATAACCTGCTAAGCTTGGAGTGCTATGTGTAGTGGTATCACATACTATTGCATACCACTATTGGAGAAGAGTGGCACAGCTAACTGAACTCTGTAAATTCAAATATGTATGCTGTGTTTTTAAAAGAGAAAGTTAATAGAAATTTAGCAGAAATTTAGCTAAGAAAATAACACGTCCTGGAGTATCCTGAAAATTAGTACACATTAGTAAAGTCTATAATAACTTTATACTTATTTTAATTTTTTTATTTTTAAAATTTTATTTAAATTCTAGTTCATTAACATAGTGCAATACTGGTTTCAGGAGTAGAATACAATAACTTTATGCTTTAAAATGAAATGAGATATATTTAATCTAAAAAAGTTAAAATTATTTTCAGCAAAACTCACAAACTATATTTATTCCATTATCTATATTAAAAAAATGCATATTAGAAAGAATCGTAAGAGGACCCCATCCATTCTGTCAACATTTTCATTAATTATATATATATGTATATATATAGTGGTATTGCTGAAGCTTTGGTCAGAGCTAGCTAGGCCTAGGTAACTTCTTTGAATTTCTTTAAAGATTGCAGTTTTACCACTGGAAAGCAGAAGTGCTCAGTTATCTAAATTTTACCCTATTCCTTGCAATATTCTTAGGAGGATCGTTCCTATCAATTAGAATCGGTGAAGTAAGGGGATTCATAAATGTACTGCATAAATTAAGTTATTGAGCATAATAGGATATCAGCTTTGTGGGATAAATTATGTATGAGTCAGTGTATAAATATGTGTGAATTATCTTTAACATATGACTGATCTATTGAACATCTAAAGAAGCAGTAAAAGTTGAAGAAAGGATTGACACAAGATTACACCACAGACTGCACAAATGAACACACAGCCAGATGGAGGATGAGCTATTCCACTATTAAAAAGAAAGCATCAACAATATATCCAAGAATCATTTAAAAATTGCATTAACTCATAAAGTCCACAATGATTTGTAGCACACTTACATATATATTACTTCGTTAGATTCTCAGAACTGAGTAGCATAGTTAATATATTTTTCCCATTTACAAATGTGGAAATTCAACTTTTGAAAGTTTGACAAATATCTCAAGTCACACATCTAGTCCACTGGAGCCCAGAATATAGGTTTTCTGGTTCCCTGTCCAATGTTCTCCACACCATTTTATACACTGTTAAGTAGGTACCCATTGTTTAACATATATTGGGGATACCAAGAATATCATTGTTCATATGACTGAAGAACTTATGATCTAATTATATTGACAGGAAAAGGAAGGGCAAACGTATATGTTTACAAACTTCTTGATATATAGGAGGCTTTCAATAAATGTATGGCCAAAGAAATGAGCTAAGTGCCAAATTAGCAAAAGGCAATAAATACTATATGGATTCATGGAAAGAATAATCACTAAAGCAAGGCTATCAGAAGAATCATGAGGGATAAGAATAAGAAAATAGTATATAAACAATCTGAGTGTGTAAGAAGGGGAGAGCGGAGTTCCTCTAGGCAGAGCCTGACCTGACCAAAGCACAGAGAACTCATTTTGATTTGGAGAATGACTAGTGGAGTAGCTTGGCTATATACAGCAGAATGTTTATGCAGGAGAGTAATGGGGGTAGAAATAGGGAGTGGAAGAGGATGGACAGGTTGGAGTTAGACTGAAAAAGTAATATGGGACTAGATATGAAGAACATTTAATTTTAAATTTAATGCTATAGAAAATGCAGAACTTTGCAAGTGTTTTAATTTTGTTTCATTTTTGGTAAGTAAATTCCAAGATAGAATAGATTTTAATCCAAACAGTTTCAGATTAAGGTTAAAAAAACATGGAACTGTTTTTGAAAATGAAATTCATTGAGATATTCAAATTTATGTTCGATAGAGTACATCTGTTTAAAGAATACAATGCAATGACTTTCAACAGATCTACATGCTTGAGGAAGTAGCACACCAATAAAGATATGGAATATTTCCATCATTATGCCATGCCTACAAGACAAACTATAGATTCTATTTGACTCCATCACAACTTAGCTATTTGATCCATTTGCCACTTAACATTTCTAAACTTTTACTAAACCATGTACTATTTCTGAGTGTCTCAGGATTGTTATATGGCAAAAATCATACAATGAAAGTATGAATTATTTGAAAATTGTGAGCTGCAATGAAAATTACGGCCTTATTATTCTAAGTTAAATACAGTTACAGGAAGACTAATATGACTGTGGAATGTAGGATGGGCTCAAAGAGCTATTGGAACTAAGAAAAACATCAGCAAAAGTACTGCATTATTACAGGTATGACACGATTTGGGTGTGTACTAAGACTGGGGGTGTAGATCCTTGAGGTGAGTATAGTGGGTAGGATCAGTAAATCAGCACTCATATACTCCAGGCTTTCTTATTGGTTACTTCCATTTCAGTTTCATATGGTATTGGATTTCAGTTCATACCTCAGCAAAATTCCAAGTTATTTCAGGTCTAGGAACTATTGGGCTTGCTCATCCACAAATGTAACAAGTCAGCACACACCTAAGTCAGTACATCAACCTACTCCTGCGGGATTTTTCTAAAACATAACCTACACCTTTAATCCCCAGATAAAACCCTTTTAATGACTTCAACATTGCATTAAATCAAACAAAAACTCCTTAATATGATGGATAAGATAACTAAAATCTGTAGCTTGTCCATTTCTTCACACTCTTCCCTCATCATACTTTACCTAGTCTATGCATCATAATTCTTGTTCTTCTTCTGCCATGCCTGGAAGACGTTAATAATATGTAATACCACTCCTCATTGAGCCTAAACTCAGGATGGTTCTCAGGTTAGCATCATATGCCCTCAAACTGATCAGAGATGTGTGGGCTTTGCAAAGGGAAAAATATGACCTTGAATCCTAGCCATTCACTAATTGTGGGCCCTGTTGATGAGTCTCAAGAAGGCTCAGTTTTCTTATTTGTAAAATGAAAATGGGGATAATAGTACTAACCTCCAGGGTTTCCTATGAGGATTAAATGAGGTACCAGAATATCTAAGAGGAAAGAATCTGAACCAAGGCTGGCTTGGTTGTATTCTAGCTTTGTCACTCATGAGTTGTATGACCTTGGGAAAATTACTTAATTTTGCTATGCCTCAGGTTCCTCATATGTAGAAGGGGATAGAACCTACCTCACGGGACTTTTGTTAGAACTGAATTAACTCATGGAGATGAGATACTGAGACGGATGCTCAGCATATAACATTCAATAGGTGATAGATGTAATCTATCATTACCTCTATTGTAACTTATAATAGAAATAAATATATTATTTTTAAATAATATATTAAATAAATATTTTTAAATTATCACAACCTCTCTTCTCTGAACCTACACCCACTATACCTTCAAAGGAATAAGTCTTCTGCATATTGTGGAAACTCTGGAGCTCATTCTTGCTGTGCAGATTCTGGGTGATAGACTGATTCCCCTCAGAAGAACTGAGTGAGGGTTCAGCTTGTTTTCTCAGCAAGAAAAAGCCATTGTCCACAGGGAATGTGGAATCATGAGATCCTGCAGTGCTTCTGGGGGTATCTGGATCAGCAGACAGAAGATGGCAGGAGTCCAGGTCGCTACACTCACCAGAGACAGCCTGTGTCCAGAATGACACAGGGAGACAGGAAATGGAGGCCAGGACAGCATAGTAGGGAGACAGCAGCAGAGAGGGAATGAGGAGAATTTAGTAGCTTCCTAGTTTGGGGATCTGTGGAATAAGAGAACCATTTAAAAGGATTTAATGAAAAAGTTCCCTCTATAAGGTGCTATGTAAAACTCTCATGTCTCTCCTTTAAAGATACTTTCAGGAAAGATCCGCATCATTCTCCAAAACTTCTGGAGTCAGACTGTTATTTCTTAGAAATGGATGTGGTATAGAGTCTGGACCACGTTGAATTGTTGAAAAGAATTTAATACAATTCCTGGCATAAAGCAGGCACTTGATAAATGGTAGTAATCGTTATTATTGATAGACATTGAATTGTGTGCAGTTTCCTGAAATTTGATGTTGCTTCCTATATACTTTTCCACATTTTTTCCCTTTTGCCTACAATGCCCTTCTCTACTTGTCTATCTCCCATATTTATGAATTTTCAACTTGTCCTTTAAGAACTATATAAAGCACCTTTACTTCATTGGAATTGATCAGTTTCTCCTTTGGCCCACCATTTCTTATGTATTCCACTCTTACTCAGCATTACTATGACTCGTGCAGCCATGAATACCAGCCTTGTTCAACTACGTGCAATGCTTGTGTCCATTATGGGAAGAACAGCCTCTAATTGGTTGACCCGTTTAACAACTCACTATCCCTTCTATACTAAGACTCTCTCAGTCTGTTTTTCCTATGTGTACAGGTATCTTTATCCTGGCAGCCTTGGATCCATGAGAGCTGAGATCTGGAAACTTTTATCCTAACTTTTCAAAGTTTTCTAGGGCTCCCTTCCAGGACCCATGGCTAATCTCTGGCCAGCAGAGGTTGTATAGGTGTAACAGAACTCCACAACACTGTTTGTGGGTAATCGCTAGGTAGGGTGTAAGGAAGTAAATGCAATAAAGAATCTGTCAGCTATAACAGGCCAAATAGCCAGAGACCTGAGCTTTAGAGGCAACAGATTATTAGCATTGACTTGTTGGCCAGCATAATTTTAGATAATTAAATTGCTTTTTGAATACTTGTTGGCCCACCAACAGGTGGTCTGCTCCTTGACTAAACACATAAATAGAGTAAAAATTCATTCTTGTTTTCCTAGAACAGTATGGTTTATACCAGTTGGACAGGAGTATAATTCTGAATAAGCACTTTCTTTGACTCTTAAATGGGGCATGGTTTGGACAATAAATTATATAGTCACCATATAAATAGATCAATACCAGTGAGAAGTAAGATCCATCACTTCCCATATATGGTGGAATGATTGGGTGCCCAAGTAAGCACCTGGGATCTCTTCTATTGTCTTAGTCTAGTTTCCCTTGGTTTCTGGATTAGTAGAGAGCCATAGGTATTATTCACATTATTGCTTTTCTTGTTCTTTGGCTTGACTGACTTCAGAAATCTTGTAAGCATGTCAGGAGCTAGCATCACAGACCCAGTTGACAAAATTGTATCAGTGGCTGAGAGAATGATGTATAATACATGAGTATAACCTGAAACATAAGGGTAATTTTGTGCAAGTCCAATCTTCCTTAATCGGGCCTCCTACAGAGGAAGATGGCCTTCTGCAAAACCAAACGATAAAATAATCAATTCTTTCTTGGTGGAGGTGGTGAGTAGAGCTGGAAGCCACTGGTATGCCGTACAGTTTTTCTGTTGCTGAAGGGGAATCCTCTTAAATCCCTTGGTAATGTTAGGGGAAAGGCTGGTCCTCATCTAACAATTAATCTATGTAGCAGGGTGGAGTAGAAAATCAAATTCTGCCCTTTCATATATATTCTGCCCTATAAGGTTTGGATTCCAGCTCCTGATCATGACAAAAGAGGAACTGGTTATCCCCACTTATGAAACATAAAATCCCCAAGAGTCAGGTTCACTTTAATAGTGTCTAATGCCTGGACTCAGTTGATCCCTGCCCTTTAAGAATATGTTTGACACCTATCCAATTTAGATGGCCTCTTTGTTTTAGTTAGCACAAGAAGGTCAAATCTGTCATTTTCCATCTTCCTCTAGATTCTAATCTCCTAAAGACTGTACATTTCCATTTTTGAGGACATTCTTTTCCAACTCCTGAAACCTTCATGATTTGCCATCTGTAACTCACAGTGATCTTTAGAGAAATATCTTCTGCTTCACCCTTTTGCTCTGTCAGAAAATTACCTTTTACCTTGGGGCACTACTTCCCTTGAAGCCATTTCAGGTGGTGGCTGTTTTCTTTTCCACTCTCATTCACTGATCGGGCTGGAGGAGGGCAAAGAGTATGGTTGTCCTCCTTTTGCTCCTAACTGCTTTTAGTTTATTACCCTACTCTCTTACCTTAGCCCTCCAGCTTTCAAAATCTCGTGCCATAAACTATGCCAACCCAAACACCTTCTTGTGGATATCTTCTAATCCTCTTCCTTGAAGACATTAGAGTCACAATTACTTTCTTCAATAACACTATTATCAGAATTTTGGAGGATATCATCATCATCATCCATGTAGATTATCCTTTCAGTACTTTGAACTTTCATTTCCTTAAACTTTTCTTCTCTAATTATCTTAATTTTTACTTACCTTAGCTACTCACTCCCATGGGCCAGAACCTAGACCTTGACATAACATGACCTCAGTTTCAATCATTTGATTCTCTGTCCATTATCTCCTCCTTTCAACCCTTCCTTCTAGTACCCCAACTACAGCAGCAGTTTTATACTACAGAAACATTCAATTAGTTGATTTTATTATCTTTTTTCTGCCCTGTATTCCCTTATGTCTCGACGGGCCTCTTTTTGAGTTTAAATACCATGAACAATTACCATCATCATTCTCGTATATACTTCTAAATCTCTTGCCCCTTTCTAGCTTCATCATATTCACTTATCAAAATTATATTAATTGCAAATTGCTATCCTGTAACTGAATGTTGGGAGAAAAATACAACCATGCTGAAATGGTATTACTTTAAATTCAGGATCCCTAACGTAAAGCACACTCTTAATGCCATCTAACAATTATACTAGATTTTTCTAGTTTACTCACCCTTCAATTCTCATATAATCTCTTCTGAAACCATTAATACAACACACACTCTTTCATCCTTAATATCCGTTCTTTAATGGATATTCAACAAACTCCTACCACCACATCTAACCATCCATCTGTATCAACTTTCTATTACTTGGTTGAAGTGCCTGTGCTCTGAGGAAAGGCCAACCCCTCTACCTATAGGGTGGATTATCTCCAGGATATTGCTTCAGTATTTTCCCTCTCTTCTGAATATTCATATCACCTCACCTCCTCCCACCCCAGCTTTACCAGATTAGTTCTATATTGACAAATAGTCTGTTATTTTTCCAAACTTTCTTCTTTAACCTCTTTTAATTTCCAGCTACTTCTCCAGCTCTCTATTTTCTTTTATAGCCGAATCATTCATATGAGTTGTATGTACTCACTCTCTCCAATTACTTCCCAGCCTTTGTGAATTGACCCCACTTCAATAAGGCTTTTACTTCTGTCCCTCCACTGAAAGTAGTCAAGGTCATCAATGGTATCCATATTTCTAAACCTGGTGGTTAGTCCCCATCCAACTTAATTCATTAACAGTATTTGGCACAACTGATCACTCCCTCTTTCAGTAAATACTTTGGCTTCTAGAATCACCGAGCTACTAACTTTCCTTTTATTTCATTGGTTGTTTCTTCTTAGTCTTCTTTGCTGTTTCCTTTCATCTCTTTGTCCTCTTCACATTAGGATTCTCAGTCCTTTAATCTTTTTCTGTCTCTACTCAGCCTTTTAGTGGTATCATGGCTCTAGGTGTCCATTATATGCTGATGATATACCGTATTGGTATCATAAAGCATTTTAAGTTCTTTTCCCGATTCATCATATTCGGAGCAACCCTAGAAGTCCTATTGAACTGTAAGATTGTATTATCTCTAAACATTCCAGTTAGCTTCCCTTCTCACATAAAGTAAATGTCCCTGCAAAGGCCTTTGCATCCCCATTACTTATCTAATTCTCAGCTCAATCTCCTCTACTCCTCTTTCATTCTTTGCATTTGCTGTTCCTCTTCCTGGAAAGATCTTCTACCAGGTCCCCATATGGTTCTCCATTTTTTACCTCCTTCAGCTCTTTACTAAAATGTTACCTCTGCATTGAGGCAATTTCCTCAACACTTCTTATTCCTCTTCCTATGTAACATACTACAGTTTACCAATTTGTATTACTTATTGTAATATTTTTCTTCCACTAGAACATAAGGATTAAGAAGCTGGGGGTGTTTGTTTTCTCACAGATGTATTCCCAGCACTTCTATAAATGTTTGATGATCAAATAAACAAATGGGCTATATACAAACCAGAGATCAGAGCCTAAATAAGATTACTCTTGAGGTTCTTAGTGAGGTTTTATTCTTAATGGCTTTGATTCAAGGTAGACTGGAGAATTACTTATAGCCCTTCTATACTGAGATAAACTTGTTTTAGATTTAGAGAGGAGCTTTTGATTTGTCAGGGTGAAGGAAACTGTATAGTTGCTAAGGCATTAACATTACTAAATATTATTATTAATTTTATTATCTGGGGAGTTCAGAGTGGAGGGATTTGAAAAAAAATTGAAAGTTTCTGTGGGAGTCAATAGGGAAAAACATTCAAAGATTCTTTTTAAAAAATGTTTATTTTATTTTTGAGACAGAGATTGAATGCAAGGAGGGGAGGGACAGAGAGAGGAGAGAGAGAATCCCAAGCTGGGTCCACACTGTTAGCACAGAGCCCAAAGTAGGGCTCAAATTCCAGAACCATGAGATCATGACCTGAGCCAAAACCAAGAGTTGGACATTTAACTGACTGAGCCGCCCAGGTGCCTCTCCAAGACCCTTATAACTGGAAGTATGAATGGCCACAGGACATATCTGGGAGAGGTTCATGGGTCTGTTCTCATCACAACCTTTCTAAGACTGTCCTGAGAAACTTTGGCATGCAATTGAATTTTGATTTGTGTGTATATGATCTATGATTATAAAGTCTATGTAAAAATTTTAAATGCACTTAAATCACACAAATTAACATTTAAATGAAAAAATAATTACAACTTTAGTGTTTTATTCTAGTGTATGCATATGTATATGTGGGTGTGGAAGGGATGAAAGGTGAGGGGTCATTTTTTATAAAGGTATATTTTTTAGAAGTAAGAGTGATAGTTGAAGGCTAAACTTCTAGTGTCTGAATAGTGATTTCTAGAAGAAAATGTACTACCAGACTAGATCCACATGACTTTTAAGAAAATAGATGCATTTCATAAAACAAGAGATGAATTTGTTCAATATTATCTAAGCTAATATAAAATTTGAATCAAGAATAAATAACTAATAATAAAGGGTTTGTCATTGATGGAAGGAAGAGAGACAAAGCACATTTAGACATGACAGCAAAGTTAATACATTCCAAAAACATGCAAAAGTTTACCTAAATGAGGAATGGGGCTTATTGGAATCAAGAATCTAAGGAGCAGATTAAATGTACAGCCTCTTAACAGGACAGTGGGTACCATAAGAACTTCATGGTAATAAGTTATACTTAGGATACAATGAATGTTTAAGGTTATTTTTTGTAGCTGTTACCTTAGAGTATTGTTAGTAAATTTGTATTTTTTTTCTTATTGTATTCTATAAGGATAATAAAGAGCTACTCCTTTCCCCTGACACTCTTTAAAGGGGACAGGAAATTTGGTGAGACTCAGAAGGAAGCACAAAGCTCTAACCTGTATGGTTTCCATGGAATTATTGTTTGGTTCAGGAGGGAAGGCAATGTCTCCCTCTGTTCTTGAAGGGATAAAATATGCAAGGAAACCTGCTAATGCCTAGGCCTTAGTTTATCAGGGACTTATGATCAAGAAGGATCCTTGGGACACATTGGATTATAGGAGTCCTTTTCACTATTATTTGTAATAATCCTCTTCATTTAAATAGTCTAAATCCTCCCACATTTCATGCCTCTAGATATCATTTATTACCCTTTCTTCCTTTTTTCTAGACTGGAGTTTTTTTCCCTTGTCTGTGTTCCTGCAGAAATCTCCTTACTCTCCATCACTTTTCACACTCCATTTTCTTGCTTGTACCATACCAGACTATGAACCTTTTTTTTTTTTTAAGTTTATTTATTTTTAGAGAGAGACAGCATGAGTGGGGTGGGGCGCAGAGAGCCCAACATGGGGCTTGAACTCGTGAAACTGTGAGATCATGACCTGAGCTGAAACCAAAAGTCAGACACTTGACCAGCTGAGCCACCTAGGTGCCCCAGACTATGAACCTTTTGAAGCACCAACTTGTTCATTGTCAAATTCCCAGAGAGGAGTATAGCATCTGGATCGTTTGTAGAATAAATACTTATCCTCTTCTTACTGTGTGTCTGGCACTGAGCCAACCAAGTATTTCATGTACATTAATTCATTTGATTCTCACAATAAACTTGGAAAGAAATTGCTATTATATCCATTTTAAAGATAAGACACCTGAGGCTGAAAGAGCATGAGTGATTTGCCCAATGTCACACATAGAGAGCAACAAAATAAGCACTAGATGTCAAATCTTTCAGAAAGTCTTAGGATATTCTCAACCACTTTGACATATTCAAATTATTATTTAATGAATAATTCAACTCTGAGTGTCAGAAAGAGCTGGGGTCCATGCACCATAGATCTCATTTCCATATATCTTTACACCTAAAATTACCACTTCCCAAGAGTGTATTAAGTTGTGCATTTAATGGGGAATGTTGGGAAGGTTCTTAGTAATGAGAGAGTCTCTTGTCCCTCTATGACCTGAGGGATGAAGTGGGATAGAGTCCTAGTAAAGTTACCTAATCTGAAATCTCAGAAGAAAAGTCTGTTTTCCCTTTTGGAATGAAATTATCCATTCTAAAACAAGAAGGAACAAGAATTATATCTATAAGAACTTGAACTTCAGTTTCCAAACTATTCTTGTTGGATAAAAAGAATGAAAGATAAAGCTATATATCATGTTTTCAAGTCTTATGTTTAATAAACATCAAATGAAACTCTGCCAAATGGGTGAGTGGGAGTCAGATGTATAATTAAATCTCCTTCTGGAATATATGCCACTCAGAGATCAAATGGCTAGCATCAAATTGGTCTGTCCAAATGTGATCTATTGCCTCCTGGAAAGCTGTCAATTGGTCTTCACCACGGAAATTTAAAGGAATAGATTTTTTTTAAGTAAATGTTCTAACTTATTTGAGAATCTAAGCACAGATGTAGAGAAAGAAAAATGAATGATGTATTGTAAATTATGCTTAGTGTAAGTAGTGTCTCTGACTTTATGCACGTTGCATGTGGATTTCTTTTAGACTTAATGTCACATATGAAGTATTCTCAAGGTTTTTCTTGTTAGACCTCTCTCAATAATGATTTACAGTAAATGGATGGGTAGAGCCATGTGATGAGTGGCATTTCATATGAAAACACTGGATATTGAGTTTGTCCTTTCATGACATCTAAAAAAAAAAAAAAAAGAAGAAGGGGGGAGCATCAAGAGATATTCACAGCCAGAATAGAGCAAATGAAAATCCAGCAGTACCTTTAAATATCATTCCATAAGGACAGCTCACTCTATTAGGAAGAGGTAAATAACATTTCTATTATAAGAAAAAAAATCTTTGTACAAACACTTCTTTCTGGAGCCCAAACAGACTATTAGAAGATTATATCTTATAGATTAATAAAGATAATGAACAATTCATTAGATATCATTAAATAGCTATTCTCAAAATCAATGTACTAAAAATAAATACAGTGTTTCAAATGCCATGCTGGTGTGTGGTATTTCTATTCAGAATTTTTTAAAAAGAAGAAACTTGCTTTAGTAAAATGAACAGTTATTTTTTCTATCAAGGTGACAGGTTGCAATTGATCTTTTCCAGTGTGGTTAATAAGCAAAAGCAGTTCCCATGGGCACCATGAGAGGAGAAGCAATTCTGCTGTTTGAAATAATGTTTGGATGCTTGATATTTTCTGGTTTTCTTCATACTTAACAAAGCTCATGACACTATTTTATTCTGAATCTGGTTACCGACCTTTATTGTTTGTTCTTTTTATAGATAAAATCTAACTGTAATCTTGTACTTTAGGTAATATAGCCTGCCTCGGTAGGTGGTACTAATCGAAAATAATGGTAAATGCAAACCCCTATGCTAAAGGGAACAACTCTTAACATGTTAATAGTTTCTTAGGAGTGAGAATGAACCTAGTTCTTATGTTTCTGGGAACCTTTCTCTCCTCTTTTCCGAAAGTGGTGCTACCCTACCTATACTATTGCTTTCACTGTTGTAATGTAACAAGAACCTGGCCATCGAGTTTTTAACTGGGAGGAGGGTTGTTTCTTCTGCTACATGACCCGTGCTGGAGTACTGCATGGTGAGCACATTTGCTGTGGCTCTCCCCGCTTCAGGTGAATAGTGGTTGGAGGGATCTTAGGGCAGAACTTAAAGCCCATTTTGGGTATGGGAGTGTTTTGTCTTCTTCAGGTTGATGGGTTTTGTATAAGGGAAGAGTTGTTCCTCTACTGAGCAACAGTCATTTGTGGTGTCAAAGGGAAATTTGTGTGGCTCTGTTGTTCCCTGAATGTTGCCTCTGGATAAAGGAAAGATGTAGAGTACAGTTAAATGGTTGGGATGTGGTGTTGGGAGTTCAACACTTCACTTCTGTCTTACCATGCTTAGGCCATTTACTGAACTTTGCTTAATTAGACTGTAAATATTCAGAGTTTTTTTTTTAATGAAAGAAAATATATATATTTAAAATATTATTTTGTGATATATATCATTTAAAATATTATTTTGTGATCATGGCTTTGTAGTCACAACCTTTGTATTTTCTTCAGTAATGTAATATTAATATGGGAATAGTATAGGATAGAGTTTAAAAAGTTATTGTTGCAACACTAATTTTATGTAAAGCCACGAGAGTAATTTTGGAGGTGTGGATTATCTTTTGCAGTCAAAGGGCATGTGTTTGGTTCACATTTAATAATAAAAAGAACAACAGCAACAGCAATAATAAAAGTAACAGTCATGATTAGTTGGGAATTCAGTACAAATACTAACTATAAATGGACTATCCCATCCAGTCAATTTTGAAAACCCAGGATGTTTGGCATAATGTTTGGAGTTGTGACACAGTTGCAAAAAAGTTAATTCCTTTTGACTTCTGCCAGTTAGTATTAAACTTATGAGGCATGAAATCATCTAATTCTCGATAATAGGTTTTCTATAGAGTTCCCAGTAGAAAACATTTATGCTTGAAACATATGTGCCTAGATCTCACAAACCACAGGAACATTTATTTACAAAAATGCAGGCAGTCTTCCCCTTTCAGTGCTCAGAAACAAAATAATTTTTTAGAAAGACGGGAGAAAATGGGCCATAAATTTGCCCATATTTTGTGAAGGCTCAACAAATCAACTGAGTTAAAGCCTGGGATGTGTTACATTTGCATATTTATAATCCAAACTTTTGGCAATTGCTACTTTTTCTCATCTCCATTTTATTCCAGTTTTCTTCATTATTTTTTCTATTGGAGTGGTATGTTTTATTTTTGTCATCAAGTGGAGAGGTACAGGATGCCTGATCAGATCAAACTGAGATGAAAAATTATCCCATTTCATAGTATGAAAAGATCAATTTTAACATATCAAGTTTCATGAAAGGCAGAGGAGAAAAATGCGTCTTGGATACTGAACTGTCACTAACTTATTCTCAATCTTATTTTCACCTGATATTTCAGAGTATAGTCAGACCCTTATGACAAAGTTCTGGGTTGAGATCTTGGAATCGTTTATATTCAAAAGAAGGTATATCACTACATTTTAGCCCTCTTTATCATCTTTTTTACAACATGCTGACCACATATCGAAAATAGTTGGCTCTTTTTCTTCTTTTCCTTCAGGTTTCCAAAACACACCAATTTTACCTTCTTTCTAGAAGATTATTCTCTGTTTTCATGAATTCTAATATGCTGCAGTTTCTTCTCTGGGCATCTACTTTAGTCTGAATTTCTATTTACCAACGTTTATTTATTGTCTCAGATTTTACCAGTACATTTCACTGAAGGAAATTTAGAAAATACAAAAAAATACAAGGAGTTGGAAACCAATGCTACACTGTATGTTAACTAACTTGAATTTAAATAAATTGAAGAGAAAAAAATAACAAAGAGTAAAATAAGAAAGACTTACAATCTGCTAATCCAGAAATGACCATGATGTTTGTGTCCTTCCTCCTTTTTTTTTTTTTTTGCATACACACCTACACACATTCTGTGCCATAAAATTTGAACTGTATTGTAAAGTGACATTAGGCTTATTTATATGTTTAATTTCCTTTGCAAAGTGGAGAATGTTTACTGTAAAATTCTCCTGTATATTAGAATCACCCTAGGAACTGTAAGACAAAAAAAAGTAAAATGTATCAACATTTCAGCCTCAGAAATTTTTTATTTGATCTGGTTTCATATAGAGATGTTTCAAAAAAAAAAAAAAACTCACCAGACATTTCTACTACTCTACAAAATAAAGAATCAGTGCTATAGAATATTCTCATTTTCTTCTACTCTGTGTACTTGGAAGTGAGTCTGTAAGTACATATCACAATAAACTCTTCTCAGGCTAGCTCTTTTCCTATTTGGTCTCTGACAATTGATCATGATCTTTAGTCATAGATTAGACTGGGTTAAATTATAGTTTTCGATTCTTTACTTGGTTCATGTTACAGAATTATAAATTCATGATACCCTTTCTAGATGACTTTGGAAAGCCTCTATTACCAGAGCAAGTGGAATATGTATCTCTGATTCTTTGATATATGTCTTTCTTTGGACAATAGAATGATAGACATGAGGTGATCAAGGATTTCAAATATGCTTGACTTCTCATGCTTTTTCCATATGCTATGAGAAGAACATGGTCACTTAATGGATGGTCTGATCAGCAAAATGTATGACTTAGGTCACATGGGGGGACCCTGAACTGAACTTGTACCTGAAACCAGGTGAAAACATGAAACAGAAACTGCTTGTGCTGACCCATAGATCCATATGCAAGAAAAACAGATGTTTTGTTATAAGTGCTAATATTTTGTAAGTTTTTTTTTATACAGCATCAACACAGAAAGAAAAAAAACTGACTGGTTCACCCTTCTGATTTTTTTGTTTGTTGTTTCTATGACACTATATTCTGCTTCTCTTTCTATTCCTGACAGTTCCTACTTAAAATATTTTGGTGACCTCTCGACTCATCGCTTAAATAAAAATGTTGTCCCAGAACTCTATTCTCAGCCCTTGTCTATTTTTACTCAGTAAATTCTTGTTGGCCACCTATTTTATTCCCAGCATTTCAACTGTATTAATTGTGCCTTTATCAATAGCTCCAGAAGTAGAACAAAAAATTCTTAGATTTTATACATCAAGCCTCAACATCAGTCATGTAAAAATTGAGCTCATTACTTTATCTCCTCAATCTGCTGCTACTCCACATTAATCACCCAAACTGGTTGAGGCTACCACCTATACTGTCAGTTCAATAAGAAAGAAAGAGAGAATAAGAGAAGAAAGAAAGAGAGCAGAAAGAAAAAAAGAGAAGAGAGAGTAGAGAGAGAGAAGAGAAAGAAGAGAGGAAGAAGAAAGAAGAGAGAGAAGAGAGAATAATGAAGAAAAGAGAGAAGAGAGAGAAGATCATTCTAGGCTTCTATTTTCTTCAACTCCCATAGCCATCTCTTCACCTGTCACACTTATTGAAACACATGCTCATGACCCATTTCATGAAGAATTTCCTGGTTACTCCTAATCTCCAGAAAATCTGGTCATTCTGAACTGTGTATTATCGCTTTACTTTAAAAATTGCATGTGCAATTTTTTTCTTACTTGTTTCTCTAAGCTCATTTATGCCAGGGCTTATATGGTCTTTGATTTTGTAGTGGCCTATACGGTGCTAACACATGGTAGGTGTCTTAGTAAATATTTCTTGAGTGAAATGTATCAGAGGTATCAGAGGCTGAATTAATAACATGGCCTTTTTAAAAATTGGCAGTATGACCAAGGATAAATTACTCTGTTATTTTCAGTTTTCATGTCTATCAATTGGGAATGTGCTGTATTATTTATCTTCAGCAAAGAGATGTTGAATGATTAACAAATAGAGTCATTTAAAAACAAAAATGAAGTGCTGGAGAATGATAATGAATTAGATTAGATTATGGAACTTGGCTCATTGTGTTATTAGTATTCTGCCTGTCTATTGAAATCACATTGCCAAATGATGACCTAATATATCCCATTTGCCAGATGGTTATTGTGGCAAGCAAAGAAGATTTGCAGTTATTGTAAATATTGTCTTTTGATAGTAAAACATTTCCGGAATTACTAATTTATCTTTTAGATGATAATTTTCACCTTGTAACTTTAGAAACCTATTTCTGACTTTAATGAAGTTATTATAAAAATATGGAGAGAGGATGATTCAAAAAGGCTAGGCTCCAATAAATAACCAGTGCAGTGTAATTTTAAACAGTTTGGTTTTCTTTACAATGGTGAGCCAAATTTTGTTTCAAGGATCAGGATGATTTAATATGACCCATCAGGACATCTTCCAAATTTGTTTCCTATTCTTACTTCTATCAAAGCCTCTGGCTCTGAAACAAAGGTGGTAGGTGTCCAAACCCCAATAAACACTTCTATCAACCTTGTGAAATTGGAATTCGTGTTCATAATATGTAATCCAGGTACAATTCATCATTTTAATGTGTGGAATTTTATCTTATTCTTCAGAATCCAAGGCAGCTCTTTATTTTTACCAAAGTGTAGGGCTTTATTGAGACTTCTATATTACCAACTAGTTATGTTACCTCCCAGCCCTCACTCAGTCTGGTGTAATTAAAAAATTAAAACATCAATATAAAATTATCAAATAAGTTTAAGACCATCCAACACAATCTTGATATTTCGTGTCATAACTAGTCTATGCCTTTTACAAGATATAAAATCTTCGAAGAAATAATTTTGGAAACCTACTTTGCTCATTCCCTTAGATTCTGATCTGCCTATTAAAAAGTTCAGATACAATCCAAAGGTTCTGTGGTCTAATTATTGCTTCTATGAAAATAGGTCTTTTTTCCCTCTGTTTTTAAAAATTTCTTGTTGTTTTTTGCTTTTAGCTTTCAGAAAGTTTGCCATTATTCAATGGCTTTATTTTTATATCTACTAATGATTGTCACTTTGCCACTCTGGAGTCAAATGTAAAAATAATAGCAGACCTTAAACTTTAAAATGTTTGACAAAATTTATTTTAAAGGGACTATTCATCTGTCATACTATTTATTGCTACAAGGAAAGTTAAGAACAAAAAAAAACAAGAAGAAAAATAACAACTTAAAGTTAACATATATTCACTGAATCTATACAGTGTGTAATGTCCTGGGCCTCATATAATTTCACTTTCTATAAGTTTTGTTATACTTCATGTGTTATTTTTTTGGTTTCAGGCAAATGCGTTGGCAATCAAGTCATGGCTTACAAATACTAATTCTTCATGACATTGGTTTCTTGTTCCTACACAGTTCAATAAATTAAAAAAAAAAAACATATAGCTCTTTACTATGTTGCACTCATTAAGGTCCAACATTGATTTCATCTGTATGGTATCACAGGGTGCACTACCAGTCACCTTAACTGTAAAATGAGTTGCTTAGTCACATATCTAATGAGTAGAATTGGCCTTCATAACCACTTCTGTATTGTTATCAATCAGCTATTTACATAGGCACAAGGGAAAACGTATCATTATTTACTTTGAGACAGAGTAACAAACGTCAAATTTAATTGGCCTACTAGGCACTGGAGTCATAATCTTTACACAACACTTAATGTTTTCATTACTTATCAACTCACTTATAATTATGCTACACTCACAAAAGTAAGCAGCTAGCAAACAGTAGATCTTTCACTGCTGTTTATACAGAGATAAACAAATAGATGCAAATGTGTTAGAGTGAATATATTAACTCACATGATTATATAGAATGTCAGTTATTCCAGTTTAGCTTTACTAATATTGCTGAAACAGATTGTGTCAGATGTGCTTACCTTTTATGAGTAAAGGTTTTATATCCTTTTATGAGTAATTTTTTTAATGGCTTTTCTTAAGACTTTTCCAGGGTTGTCATTGCTACCCACTACTTTTTCCCAAAGAAGTTATTCTGAGAGACATGAAGTGACTGCAATACACAGTATCGTTCATTGCTTACACTTTTTTTTTTTCTTTTAAATTGTGCTAGGCTCTGGGCATGTAAAGATGATTAAGAGAAAAAGTTATGCCATTCCAATACCTCATGTCTTGCAGAGATTTACAAATAAACTCTGGGTAGAGAATATACAGTGTTTCTGAAATATCTCTAATGAAGAGAGAATGATGACCTGGGAACATGGCCTGAATACTTTGACATTTATACTATTTTTTTTTTAAAAATTTAGGTTTATTTATTTGTTTGAGTGAGAGAGAGAGTGTGTGTGAAAAAGTGGGGGACGGGCAGAGAGAGAGAGAGAGAGAGAAGGAGAGAGTGAGAATCCCAAGTAGACTCTGTGTTGTCAGTGCAAGGCACCACATGGGGTTCATTCTCATGAATCCATGAGACCATGACCTGAGTCAAAATCAAGAGTTGGATGCTTAACTAACTGAGCCACCCAAGTGCCCCTTAGTTTTAAAAAGAATGCATAGTTTGCATTCTCGTCCTTTTTCAAAAGAAAATCCAATCCAAAGTCAATAGGTAAAACATAAGATGCATGAGAATATGCCCAGTCACTCCCTCCAGAGAAGTTCTCTGTTGCAGACAGAAACTCCTTAGCACCATCCTGATTCCATCCCATCTGTGTTATGTATAAAAAATATTTCAAATTACCTAGGTGATTGCTTAACTATTTAAAAAATATATCTACCCTAAAGATCTTTGAAAGTTGAGCCACATTTATTCCTAGTTTTGTTTACCCCCAAATTATAACTGAATATACCCACAGATGTGTGCCTTGATTGAGAAACACTGTGGTCTCAGTGTAATAAGTATAATGTATTTAAGGACATGATACTGACAGGCACAGAGGAGAAATATTGAAATTAGAATAGAAAGAATTAGGGAAAAATGTAATGAGATGTAGTCCCAGAAGAATTTTGATAAATCAACACTTATGAAACACTTTTGGTCCTATGATATAATAGTGACTAAAAAAAGCAGACATAGATCTTGCTTTCATGAAGTTTATAATACGTTATAGGAAACAAGAGATAATGGCTAAGAATTTTCTCAAGTTGATGAAAGACATCAAGTCATTAATTGAAGAAACCCTATGAACTCCAAGGAATAAAAATAAATTCTCACCTGGTGTGAAACATAGTAAATTAGTTTCAAACAAAAACAAAGATAAAACTTTAAAACAGCCAGAAGAAAAAAAAAAGACATGTTTTTATAGAAACAGCAATTATACTAAGAGCTGATTTAGCAATAGGAAAAAAAGAAAGTAGAACACAAAGGAATATCAATTATAAATATCTGAAGGATAATGGCTGCTAACCAAAACTTTTAAAATAGAAATACCTTCTAAGAATGAGGATGAAAAAAAAGACATTACAGGAAAACAAAACCTGAGAAAATTAATTACTAACAGACTCACATTTACGGAGATAATAGAAAATGTGCTTCAGACAGGAAATTAGTCCAAACATGTATTAGTCAGCTTGCACTGCCAAAACAAAATACCTTAAGACAGGGTGGCTTAAAAAGCAGAAATTTATTTTTCACAATTCTGCAGCCTTAAGAAGTCTAAGGTCAAAGTGCTGGCCAATTCAGTTTCTGGTGAGAGTTTTCTTCCTGGCTTGTACCCAGTGCTTTCTCCCTGTATATTCACATAGTCTTTCTTCAGTGAGTGTGTGTGGAGAGAGGGAGAGCTCTCTGGTGTCTCTCAGGACACTAATCCCCTCATGAGGGCTCCACCCTCATGACCTCATCTAACTCTAGGTACCTCCCAAAGGCGCCAACTCCAAATATCATCAAATTGGAGATTAGGACTTCAACAAGTTAATCCTGGGGGGGACATAAACATTCAATCTATAATAAGATAGAAGATAAAAATGTGGGCAAAATGAATTATGAAAAGTTTAAATATATAGTTATTGACCTTATAAAAGAATAATAATGGGGGCACCTCGGTGGCTCAGTTGGTTAACCTTCCAACTTCAGCTCAGGTCACAATCTCACAGTTTGTGAATTCAAGCCTCGCGTCAGGCTCTGTGCTGACAGCTTGGAGACTGGAGCCTGCTTCAGATTCTGTGTCTCCCTCTCTCTCTGTCCCTCCCCTGCTCATGATCCATTCCCCCCTCCCCAAATAAACATTACAAAATAAAATCTTAAAAAAAAAAAAAGAATAACTGTGGTTTCAGTGTTCTACAATATGTGTAGAATTAAAATACATGATACCAATGGCATAAAAGTCCAGTAAGAAATGAAATTATAGTGTTCAAAGGTCTTTGAATTGTCTAGAAAAAAGGTATGAATGACAATGTTGGGCTTTGATAATTCAAAATGTGTTTTATTTTCCAGATTAATCGTTAAGAGAATAGTAAAGAAATATATAACTTTCAAGAAATAGATGGAGGAAGTACAATAATAAGTAATGCTAACTCAAGCAAAAACTCGAGAGGAGACAAAAAATATAGAACACATAAATCAAATAGAAACAGTAAGATGATAGATTTAAATATAGTAATTATGTTAAATGTAAATTGATTAATTTCACTTAAAATGCAAAGATTGGCAGACAAAAATTTTTTTAAATCCTGTTTGCAGGAGGTTCTAAAAGATCAAAGTAAAACACAGAAAAAAAATGTGTTGAAGAAAGAATATCCAATGGAAAAAACTCTCTTCAGCAAATGGTGTTGGAAAAACTAGACAGCAACATGCAGAAGAATGAACCTGGACCAATTTCTTATACCATACACAAAAATAAACTCAAAATGGATGAAAGACCTAAATGTAAGACAGGACCAAATCAAAATCCTAGAAGAGAAAACAGGTAAAAACCTCTTTAACCTCAGCTGCAGCAACTTCTTACTAAACAGGTCTCCAGAGTCAAGGGAAACAAAAGCAAAAATGAACTATTGGGACCTCATCAAGATAAAAACCTTATGCACTGCGAAGGAAATGATCAACAAAACTAAAGGCAAACAATGGAATGAGAGAAGATATTTACAAAGGATATCAGGTAAAGGGTTAGTATCCAAAATCTATAAAGAACTTATCAAACTCAACACCCAAACAACAAGTAATCCAATGAAGAAATGGGCAAAAGACACTTTTCCAAAGAATATATCCAAATGGCTAACAGACACATGAAAGATGCTCAACATCACTCAACATCAGGAAAACAAATCAAAATCACAACAAGATATGGCCCCACACCTGCCAGAATGGCTAAAATGAACAACTCAGGAAATAACAGATGTTGGCAAGGATGCAAAGAAAAGTGAACCCTTTTTCACTGCTGGTGGGAATCCAAACTGGTGCAGCCACTCTGGAAAGCAGTATGGAGGTTCCTCAAAAAATTAAAAATAGAGCTACCCTATGACCCAGTAATTTCACCTTTGGTATTTATCCAAAGGATACAAAAATACTGATATGAAGGGGTATATGCACCCCAGTGTTTATAGCATCACTATCAACAATAGTCAAATTATGGAAAGAGCCCTAATGTCCATCAATGGATGGACATTAATGGATAAAGAAAACTGATTAATGGATAAAGAAAACTGTATAAAATAAAAAGTATAAATGGATAATAAAAAATGGAGAAATAAAATATGTGACACAATGATTCATGAAAACATGGAAAAATTAGGTGAGTCTACAATTGTGATGGGATATTTTAACATTCTTTATTTGTAACTAATAGAATAAACAGTGTGGATATAGAAGATTTTCACAACATAATTAATAAACTTGACCTAATGTACAAAGCATAAAATACTTGAGAACTGAAGAATATACATTCTTTTCAAATGTATATGAAACCTTTACAAAAAGTAACAAATACCCATAAATTTCAAAAATTAATCTGAGTGTATACTTTGTTCAAAATTCAATTAATCTAGAAATCAATAAAAAAATAATATAAGAAATATGCCTATAGTCAAGGAAGTAATGAAATATTTTTAGCAGAATAATAAAATTAACATACATTAAAACTTATGAAATTAGACTAATTGAGATCATTCAAAATCAATGATCTAATAATACAAATATTTTAGAAAATATAATATTTCAGAATATAGAAAAAAGAAAATAATAAAACTGAGCATAGAAATTAACAACTTGGAAAATAAACATGTAAAGGGATCAACAAATCCCAGAGCTTTTTTGAAAGGACTAGTAACACTGACAAACTCTGATGAGGCTAATAAAAAGCAAGAAATACACACACATGGTGCACTTGGGTGGCTCAGTTGGTTCAGTGTCCAACTCTTGATTTTGGCTCAGGTCAAGATCTCATGGTTTGTGGGATTGAGCCCCGCATCAGTCTTTGCATGGAGTCTCCTTGAGATTCTGTCTCTCCCTGCCTCTCTGCCCCTCCCCAGCTCATGCTCTCTCTTTCTCTCAAAATAAATAAATAAATAAACATTTTTTAAAAATTAAAAATACACACATACATACACAATATAAGGATTAAAAAATGTAACATTATTATAGATTCTAATGATATTAAAATGATAAATAACAAGAACACTTATGATGTATGTTTAAATTTTTAGATAAAATTGAAAAATTCCTAAAAGACAACTGCTATGGTAAGAAATGGAAAATTTAAGAAATTAAATTTATAATTAAAGCACTAGAAAATTATCACAAGGAAAACTTAAGTCCCAGATTAATCCGCTGACAGATGAAACTAAATACTTTCAGAAAATGGAAATAGAGAAAAAGACTCCCAATTATTTTATGAGATCAGAATAACCACAGTAACAATAATGATACAGTGACACTACAACAAAGAAAAATTATAGAACAATATTATTAATAAACATAGATTTTTAAGGAATCTAAATAAATTAGTGGCAAACCAAATGTGGTTATTATATAAAAAGGATAATACTGTCAGTGCCAAAAGAAGGATAGAAAAGCAAATTGATTTAACATTTGAATATATATCAATACTATACAAAATATTAACAAAATAATGGATACAACTAATGTAATCAGTCTAATAGTTGAAAAAATAAAATTTAATACTTGTCTATGATTAACATACTAGACACAGAAGGAAACTGTTAATTAGATAAAAGGTATCACTAGAACCCTACAGTAAACATTATACCTAATTTTGAATTATTGAAAGCTTTTTCTTTGAGATTGGAACAAAATGTAGATGTCTGTTATTTTCTTATCCATACAATGTTGTATTTGGTGTCCTAGCTGTACCAATAAATCAGGAAAATAAAAATAGAATTATAATTACTGAAAGGAAGTAATTAATTTTGTCATTATTTACAGGCAACATCGTTTATGTGGAAAATCCAAAAGCTTCTACAAAAAACTACTAAAATCAATAACTGAATTTATTAAGGTCCTAGATACAAGTAAATACCCCAAATTAACTATATTTCTATACAGATTAATAGAAACTGAATTTTTAAAACAGATACAATTTACAATAACATTAAAAAACCCACGTAGGAATAAATCTAACAAAAAAAGTCAAAGTTTTCTGTACTGAAAACTATAAGACATTAATATGATAAATTAAAGAAAAGCTTAGTAAATGGAGGAATATACCATATTAATGGACTGGAAACTTCAATATTGTCAAAATGTCAATTCTCCCCAAATTTATCAACAGATTTAATGGCATTCCAATGAAGTGTTTTCTTGTTGTTGTTGTTGAAAGTTGCAAATGTGGTGAAAGTTTACACTGAGATACAAGCAACCACAAATTATGAAGTCAACTTTGAGTAAGAATAGGAAAGCTAAGGCTTGCATTATCAGCCATGAAGACACAAAGAATAATTATATGATTATTTCTAGAATGCTCAAAAAATAGGCAAATTTACACTCACTGTTTAAAGATGCATGCTTAGGTAGTGAAAATTTTCACAGTATTCATTATATAAGTCATATCAGTGCTTTCCTTTGGAGGAGTGGTAAGAGTATACACTAATTGGATAAGGGCATGAGTTTCTGCATGCAAAATTCTACGTCTTATGTGGTGGGTACATGAGTGATAAACTGTCCGTTTCTGCTTTGTGTGCATTTCTGTGTTGTTTCATATTTCACGAGAAAAACATTTTCCAAAGATCTACTCAGACAAAAGCACATACAAGTATCTTCTAAGATTGGTGCTTTGGAGGAAAGCAATATCATACTATGATAAAACCTAACAACTAAAGGAAGTAAACCTTGAATGTAAGCTTGGAAGGGAGAATACAACATAAGTAAGGCTGGAAAGTGGATATAATGGATAATATCCCAATCTGAGGAAAAGTGTGTGGAAGAGGGCCCAGTAGTGGGAGACAGCATAGACATTCACAGAATTGAATAAGCCCAGTGTGCCTGGAGCATGGAGAAGTGCAAGAGCTATGCATATTGAGGTGTGCATGGTTGACCAGGCTATCAAGAGGTTTACAGGTCAGGTTAATCTTATGAGTAAAGTAGCTGTCGAAGGTTAATAGTGGGGTTTGTTGGAGGCTATCAGATTGATATTTGAAAAAGTTAACTGGGAGTACCTGGCTGGCTCAGTCAGTAGAACATGCAAATCTCAACCTCGTTGTCATGAGTTCAAGCCCCACATTGGGGGTAGATATTATTTAAATTAATAAATATTAAAAAAAAAAAAGCTAAATCTGGTTGTAGTGTGAAGACTGGATCGAAATGCTGCAGAACCTCTTCCAGGGGCCTAGTTACTAGTCTATTGAAAAAGTCTTGGTGAGCATTGCAAGGATACTGGCCTGTGGTGGTGCCAGTAGGGATGGTGAGAAGTGGATAGAGATACGTGGGAGTTCTAAGTTTAGAGGCAAGCTAGTGAAGATTGTGTTCCTGGGAAATAATGCCTGGTATAATACTAAGTGCTAAATCCATTTTCTTTCAGGGGATTACAAGCTTCAGTAAAGGAAACAGTAACAATCTGGCTAATAGCCAGTTGCATTTCTATCATTAGGAAAACAGTATTGTACGCACATATTTCTTCTGCCTGTTCCAATTAGGACTTGTTAGGCTATATTAAGCAAACTAGTTTCTTGTTGGTAGATGCAGTGTGGTCCCTATATTCCCAGTATGATTATACACAAATAGACATTTTTTGCTGTGTGACTTACAATTAAAACTGTGTGACAATTACAATTACAATTACAATTTAACTGTGTGACTTACAGTTAAAAATGCAGGGGCACCTGGGTCAGTTAAGTGTCTCACTATGGCTCAGGTCATGATCTCAGGCTTTGTGAGTTCTAGCCCCACATCAGGCTTGCTGCTGTCAGCATGGAGCCCACTTCGGATCCTCTGTCTCCCTCCCTCTATGCCCCTCCCCCACCCGTGCTCTCTCTCAAAAATAGAATATATGTTTAAAAAAATGCATATGACCTGACTCTTCTCTCCTTCTGCATTTTCTTCCTTAGTCACAAACATCTCGCTTCCCACTGCTTGACACCAAAGAGTCTGCTTAATCAATTACCCCTTGTTCACCATATATAATGAATAGCTAGTGAAATTTCATTTGAAAAGTTGTTACCTTTGAGTCAGAGTTGCCTCAGCAGGTGTCTGGGAATCAAACTTTGTATTCTGCTTTAACTGGAATGACTCATTTCACTGCTCTTTGACTCAGTTTTTACTCCTTTCATCATTTACATTGTACAGTGATCAACATCAGAGTTTTTTTAAAACGAGATGTGTACAAGTGCTATGGAAATGCCCCCTGATCACAATCCGTGATCACGACAGATCCCAAAGATCTGGTGCAGCTTGCCATCCGGGTGCATGCAGAGAAAGTGATGAATAGAACTGCAGTGGTTTCACCAGGCACAAAAATCCAGTTGGTAAAAATCTACAATTTTACTCCTACATGCAGACTTTTCATCACAGCTTTGTCCCAATCATTTGCATAAAAAGGCTTCTGCTTGTTGCCCTGTGGTAGAAGGAATCAGATTAAAGTGGTTAAAATAAAGGTAAGCTACCACTGCAAATATACTCCTTAAGGGAGAACAAAGTCCTTGCAGTGTGCAGGTATTGGATCCACACCTTACAACAGTTTTTGAACTGAAGCGAGCTATTTGTTCCTAAGATGTATATTAATATGTGAAGGACGGAACAATTTATTGGACTTCAACTCTTCCTTTTAAGTTATTGCCTAATCATTATTCACTATATGAACACATAAGAAAAGTTAAATAATTCATAAGTAATGCTTTGAGAGACACATTGTTCAAAAAGAGCAGACATACTTTTGTCATTTCATGTAAGGGATTTCTGAAGTATATTCCTTAAAGAAAATAAAATATTAACAAGAAATATAGTGGGTTACTGAATACTTTTATTCTAAGTCCTCTGATATTTCTCTCCAGCGCTATTTAAAGGTTACTTTTTCCACTTTGACACCTTTGTGCTTCTAGTTTTCTTAACCGTTCTCTCTGGGCAGTAGTTTTTCTGGTCAAATTGAAAAATTTCCTCTTCACCGTCTATTTCTGCTAGTACCGCTAGTTCATATAGATTCTTGGATTTTTTCCCCATTTCCTCTGTATTCAGTTTGTCATAAATGCATTTCGAGAAATATTTTGCTGCTTTGGTTGACCGCGTACAATATGCTCAATCAAGGCAAAGACTCACTTCCAGTGAGAGTCATGGACCTCAGCTCATTCTTCCCTTTCCAACACTGCATGCTGTCACAGAAATTCATGTCAATAAATTGTCCATTAGTGGCTGCACAGGGTTATGAGATCTTTTGTGATCTGGGTACTTCTTCTCATGGGATAGTGTGAAATTAACAATGCATTCTGAAGATGACTCAAATCTATATTTTAGTTTCAGACTTTTTACTGTTTTTGTTGTTTATTTGCTGATCTATATTCCTTTAGCAAAAACACTCTTTAAAGCTGAATATTACATATAAGTTTGTTTAAATTGTGTTTAGACTCTACTATATCTACATATTTTAACACAGAGTAT
Source organism: Lynx canadensis (assembly GCF_007474595.2). Taxonomy (NCBI): domain Eukaryota; kingdom Metazoa; phylum Chordata; class Mammalia; order Carnivora; family Felidae; genus Lynx; species Lynx canadensis. Next base: position 61,251,940 of record NC_044310.1, on the reverse strand, counting down.
AACATCAAATTGTCAATATACTTATGATGCTATAATACTATAACAAATCATCAACCTCATTTACTTTGTAGTATTTTGTTTTGTAATTATAGAATGATGGTAGACAGTGGCTTGTGGGTAACCCATTTCCATTCTGGGAATTTTAAGTACCATTCACTTAAAATTTAAAATTCAGTCATTCATAAAAAATGTGAAATGTGGTTTTATCTTTTGTTTAAACTCTCTATTGGGTATGAGAATTTTTACATTGCTGTGTTTTGGCTGTGACTGGCCTAATTTTTAAAACAAAAAAATATATATTAAGTGTATTAATATACTTATATATTATATAATCCTACTCTCATGTCTGTGCTTTTTGATTTAAAGGCTGACTATTCAGTCTTATAAATGTAGCTGAAGATCACATAATTTGTAAACAACAATGCAGAGTGTGTTGGATTGAATTGCATGAAATGCTATAATGGAGTTGTAGATATTCCCAAAGATGTTTTTCTTTAAAATTTAAACCTTGAATTTAGAGGAGCCTGGGGCTCTTAGGTTCACACTTTAGTTAAAGGAGCAAGGTGATAAAAGATGAAAAGTCTTCATTACTATTACTGCCAGAATAACTGTGCTTTAAGCAGTTCACTTTCCAGTAAGAGTAATATTGAATATTTTGAGTCTCAAAACTCCAATTCAAAAGTGAATTCCTTGGCTTCTGTTTCAATGGGACAAATGCAATTTTCAATCATCATTTTGTTTATTTATTTAAAACCTCTTTTATTACTCAAGATTCAAATGCAAATGTCACGAACAGTGACTCTTCTATCCCCCTCCCCCACCACTCCTTAAAGGTAACAGAAATGTGAGGCATGAGGAAGGAATGAGTTGGGGCAGGTAATCACAAGACATGCACTTCTTTCGATGATGAATTTCAGCCAAGAAGTTAGATTAGTGCTTATGTGCTTCCTATTGGAGTCCGTGACTGCCTTGTGCTCTCAGCAGTACTTCCATTTTTGCCTTCTTTAAACGGAAGGTTCATGAAAAAAGACAGTATATATGGATGATTTATTATGGCCTGGAAAAGGTCACTTTGGGAATAAATTACTAATTTTTTTTTTATTCCTGAGCATTCACCATTTAAGCAGTTTCAACTAACATTCAGATAGCCATTTAAGAATCTGACTTTGGCAGCCTTTTAAAGAGTACTTATTTCAAAAAGAACATGCTTTAATTTCTACTTATTTGCATATGAAGTTTTGGTAGTCAATAATTCTGATATTGTTTCTAGTTTTGCATTCTATTTTCTTTCAGTTTGCCAACACCCCCCCCCCCCCCCCAGTTGGACCTGAACTTTTTATAAACAAGGTACCTGCCTCTGGCAGCTCCTCTGGCTTTATTTTATATCTCCTCCCATTTTGTTCTGCCAGAGACTTCTGGATCCAGTTGTGGTCATTCACAGAATGTCCCTGATAGGCTGGTTCCCATTCTCTTTGGAGAGGGGATGCTAATTTAAATAATGCTTTCGTTTATTGCTGTCCCCATTCGAGAGTATCACTTAGTGAAAAACTTGCACAGAGGTACAATTTCCTCCCAATTCAGTTATTGTTTCCACAGCTGGTACAATTTTACTTTCGCCTTCAAACTGACTTGAATTATGTCCTTTTATTAGCTATGCTTTTACTCTCCTATTGCAATGGTATAACAATCACATAAATGGGATGTAGTATGACATTCCTGTTTAAATATTATTTCGAGGGGCGCCTGGGTGGCGCAGTCGGTTAAGCGTCCGACTTCAGCCAGGTCACGATCTCGCGGTCCGTGAGTTCGAGCCCCGCGTCAGGCTCTGGGCTGATGGCTCGGAGCCTGGAGCCTGTTTCCGATTCTGTGTCTCCCTCTCTCTCTGCCCCTCCCCCGTTCATGCTCTGTCTCTCTCTGTCCCAAAAATAAATAAACGTTTAAAAAAAATTTATTATTTTGACTAAACATGTACCAATATAAATTATACAAGCCATAAGCATAGAGCTAGTGCGATAATTTTGAAGGAAAATGTGAATGGTGAATGGAACTCCCTTTGTCTTTGTAGTATAAAGAATTGGTATTTGAAAAAAATGTCAGAAGAGTTTTATGATCTTGAAATAGTACCTTCCAGAGTGGAGATTATTTTTAAAGGGGTAAAAAAATGCACATTTTAGATGTTAAAAGTGCTTTTGAGCCCCGTACATTAGGCAGTAGTTCAAATGGCTTACATTATTTCCTAGACCTGGCTTACCTTATTTCCTAGACCTACACCTCAGAGCCAAGGGTAGTAGAGGCCATCGTTCACTCATATTAGACTCAACCAGCTGTTACTTTTTTTTTAATTTTTGATCATAAATCATCATTCTTTGGACTGCCCATTCTGTGCTTGCATAAATCGGACCTAATAAGAGAAAAGGCTTCCAATGTGTCCCAGATAGTATGTCTTAAATGTGGTTTCAGGTGACTGGAGAAACATTGAACTCATATCCTCCATATCTCAAATAACAATTTGTGGCTACTGTGCTCTAATGTGTTGATGGAAAGAGCCCTTTATCCAGACCTAAACCACAGACAAGATGGTATTGTGCCCCTGAAGTCATGTAAAAGTGGAATCTCTGTCAACGTGAATCAGACTCACTTCTCAGCAATACAGCTAACGGTTTGTGCGGGGCACTCATGCAGAAAAAGCAAAATCCCACTTTCAGCTGGGGAGTGTGTGAATGTAACACATCCAGTCTCTGTGTATTCATATGGATGAAATAAACCAGGAGACAGTGCTTGCTGTTGATGGCATTCTCATTTAGGGGCTTTGCTTTTCCTGTGCCGATAAATTTTGCAGAGCATAAAGCCAGGCGTCCTTTGGATGCAAATGATTTATGAAGGTTAATTCTTTGGAGGAGGGCTGATTCCACAGTATGTTTTGTGCGAGGTCACCCACCATCTTTTAAATTCTATGTGTGTGTTAATTGCAGCAATTTGAATTATTTTATTTAAATTGCCAATGAAATTGTAGCAATTATAACAGCATGAACTGTTTCTGTTTGCTTTTTTCTCTGCTGCATATGCCATTCTGGACTCTACCGGGTTAACTTTACTAGTGCTGTAATTTACTCCTCAACGTTTACATCTTCAGGTTTTCCAGAGGATTGGTGTCAGCACCATAAGACTGACTTATTTTTGCATGTAACTTGGTGCTACGTAAAGCCTCGGCTATCTTCAAATGGCATGCACTGTTTTCTTTCAATGGTCATGTGCTAAAATTCCTATGTTTTATATTTTAAACGTTAATGTCTGGCATGAGACTTGAAGTCTCCAAGTCTGAGTCTTTGTCGTGGACAGCAACTCCTATCCTAAGTGCAATGCACAAAGGTACATAGGAAAACTCTTTAGGAGCTTTTCATTCTTGATAGAAAAAATTTGCACACAATTCTGATCTACAGGCTTCTTCCTAAGAATACACATTTGCAAATAGAAGTTAATATAACTGCATCCCTCCCCCAACCTTCCCCCACACATTAAATCCCATTTTCTAACCATACACTGGAGAGTAAATGCCCTGGTCCCATAACTGTGTTTATATGTTTGAGGAAAGAGGTAAGAACTACTTCCTTCAAGTGTTTTTCTCCTTATGACTTGAAGGACTCATTTCTTTCTTCCCCCTGCAATGTGAGTTTTCTTTCTTGTGTGATGAACAAAACTTGATGTCTAAAAGAAGACCAGCAGGAGTTCATCTTCAATAGCTTGTTCTTCATAGTAGCAGAGTGGAATTTAAATATCCTTCTAATAAGTTACAGGAAGACTATGAATACCCTGTCAAACACAGAAACCATGAACATTCTTAAGAGATGCAAAGGGATTTATTATAATGGCACTTGCCTTGGTTCACCCATGGCATTCTCCACAGTATCGTAAATCTTACAAATTCTTCCTCACAATCTCCTTTTATCTATAATGCTTTTCTGTAAAAATATGTTGCAGTGGGGCACCTGGGTGGCTCAGTTGGTTAAATGCCCTACTTTGGCTCAGGTCATGATCTCACTGTCTGTGGATTTGAGTCCTGCATTGGGCTTTGTGCTGACAGCTCAGAGCCTGGAGCCTGCTTCGGATTCTGTGTGTCTCTCTCTCTCTCTCTGCCCCTCCCCTGCACTCACTCTGTCTCTCTCTGTCTCAAAAATTAATAAACATTAAAAAAATTTCTAAGTATGTTGCATTTTTACAGGTAAGAACACATTAGGAATATTCAGAATATTTGGTATGTACACCTAACAAGTCAATAACTATTTTTTAGAGTGTGACCTTTCAAATATTACTGTAAACTGTAAATGTAATTAACTCACAAACACACAAGTATAAATTCACAAACCTGTAGGTCCCATCTATATATAATCTATTATAATTCAATTATATAGGTTGCTAAGAAGCATTTAGCTATTCTAGATTGAAATCTTGGTCAAATTTTTTTATAAGGAGGTACATATTTAATTTTTTATGCCAGTTTTTCTAATGTCAAGATTATTATCACCAAGATCTCTACCAAACTTTCCATAGCAACAGGGTAGGCACAGCTCTGAGGACCCAATCTGTAAAATGTGTCACTATCACTAATCACAGTCTGATACTCTAAAGATTAGTTTACTATGAAAATGAATCTCAGGAGTCTAGACCAGACAGAGAATGATTCATGGTTGCAAAATGAAATGCCACATTGTTTCACTGATTGTAATTAACTTTTTCCTGGTACCAACTAGCAACAGCCTGGGAAGTCACATGGTGTGTGGCTATATCCTTGATTTGTTGATTAGAGTTAGAGGAACAGAGGCATCCTTTCTCCTAGACCACACATGCGCTTAAACTGGGGGACTCTGAGGAGAACTTCTTGTGGACACGAAAGTCTGGAACTAGTTTCCTTAACGAATAGTCTTCCTGGATGCAAGGCTTTGGGCCATAGAAGTGACTACCTTTGTTGTCTGTTAGTTACTTGTTTACAGTTCTGCTTGTTTGTTTTCTAAGGGAAATCTTGATTAAACACCTAATTGTGGAGCAGAAATCAAATGGAACCATGCGAGATTCTCTTGTTGCTGCAGATCTCCAAGTAATTATGAAAGGTAATTACGTATGCTGTGGCCATTTTTCATATGGTGCCCTTGCTAGATTTGATCCAGTGCAAGCACAGGAGACCAACAGAGATATTGCCTTTCTTTATTCTTCCTTAATTTTAATAAAGGAAACTGGTGGTTTCTGTACTTCAGTTTATGACTTCATGCTTATTTTAACAGTCATCACAATGATATTGTCTCCCGTTGAATTTTCCCCCTACTGAAAATTTTGCTTTTCTTAAAATAAGAAATTCTAGTACACCCTAGAGAAGAATAATTTTCCATAGTACGGTATTAAGACCACCAAATCTAAGAGATGCTTCACTTCCTTACCTTTATACTGGGAAAGTTCATTGCTTGATCTCTCTAAATCCCTAAAGCTTTTATAACTCATACCATATGTTTCATCACTTAATTATACACTGCATGTTTCAGTTGTTTATGCAGTGATACTCAAAACAGGGACTGGACCAGAGGATACTTTCTAATGACCCAGAGCACTGGGACTTTTTCCTGGGCCCTCAATGTGTACTTAAGTAATTAATGCTTGATGATTTTTAACCTAAACTCTGTTTATTATTTGTCTGGTTGAAACATAAATATCTATTATTATTATTATTATTATTATTATTATTATTGGAACACATAGAGATATAGTTAAAAGAATAAAAGATGCATAGAAGCATTTTATTTTATATATTTATATACTGATACATATAAATATCGATTAGTATATATCAGTAGGTAAATTACATGACCTATTAAAAGAGGAAGGGAAAGAATGATGGCATTTTTCATTTGTAAGAGACTTCTGACAGCAGAGTTCTGGTTTCTGGCATGTAGAGGTAGTATTTTTACTTGAAAAACTAGTCAACCAAAGGCAAATCCTTAAGTAATAGGTTTTAAAGTTAGCAGAACTGGGTTTAAGTCCCTCTGCAGTTACTTAATATATTTGTGATCTTGTAAAAAGCTGTTTATTTATTCTTTGGGTGAGTCTCATTCTCTTTTCATGTAAAGAGAAGAAAATGCTCTCTCTTGGGTTTGCTAAGCAGGGTCAGTACCTAAACATATGTGAAAATGTCTCTCATAGCACCTGGGGTCTGACAGGGTTCAGTTAACTTCCTTACTGGAAAAATCTCAGGGACATGAGAAAAAAGATATTGTCTAATATATTCCATTGTTTTATACAGTTTTGTGTGATTTCACAATTTTGACATAAAACAGATTTTTTATTTGTGCTGTGATATTCTGTTTATTTCCTAATTTCCTCAACACATGTAGGCTTAGAAAGCTGAGACTATATATGAGACTTTGCATGAAAGAATTCCCTAAGACAACTTTCAATGAAGCAGAAGATAGCAATTTTGAATAGTGTCCTTTTTGAAAAGAACAAAGAAATAAAAGTCACACAAATCACTCCCTTATACCATATTTTAATTTTATACTCATGAATTTAATGTATTAAAATTTCAGAAAATTATATAAATTACTGGTATTTCAATGAATAAACATTTTTAGTGTTTAGTTACAAGAGTTCACACTTCATAATCTATTGAATTTCCTAACACGATAACTGTACTCCCTCATAAAATAAATTAGAAAATTATTTCCCACAAGAAACTCCTTAATCTCATTCTTATCTTAATGTATGTGTTTCTCTCTCTACTGAGAGGCTATGGAGCAATGCCATAGTGTGTCTGTGGCCATGTTTTGTAGGGAGATGTGACAAACTAAAGATTTAACAACAATCATCTTTTCTCATTCCCTAGACTCAGAAAATATAGAAAAGAACAATATGGTGGATTTATGGTTTAGTTACATAATTCATTGGACACGAAACATCTTAAACAAGTACCTTCTTCATGTTCACTAGAAATTCTCGGTACTATCATCTCTGAAATGACCTAGCCTCATGACAGACCCACAAAAACTAAAAGGGACTTATGTATTGATGTAAAAAAGTGGCCAAATAAAAATATTTCTATATGTTTACAGGAAAGTATAAACATAGATTCAAGTAAATGTATTTTATTATTCAATTTACTTTCAAATTTTGTCAATTTACTTGTAGTTGTTTTGTTGAAATAGTGGTTGACATCTGTTAAAGTTGACATCATTCTGGATGTTTGGCTGTGGAAGAGGTTCAAAATGGCATGATAAACTATCCCTTTACTACAGTATGGTTGGTTTTGAAGAGAAAAAACCCCTGCAAACAAGTACACTCTGGTAATAAAATTTCAGTAAATGGAGTTGAACAATCTGTTTCTTTAGTTTGGAATCTTATATATGCCTTATTGTGCATAATCTATATTCTCTAAGTAAATGGGCCAATAACTACCGAAAGTGACACTTAATTAACCTGCACCTTTTCCTTATCAATTGATTTGCCGTTAAGTTTTCTATGTCAGATATGTAATAATAATTAAAACACTTTTGTATACTTTCTAACACCTCCACATAAGTTAATTAATTAATTAATAATTGATGAATAAGGAGAAGAAGAAAAGGAAAAGAGAAATTTTGAAAGCTTCATATCCCAGGAATCACAAATGATGTTTGTTGAATTCCATAAGAATATACTTATATTTCTTAAAATTTTTACTTCAAGTTTTGAAAAGTCAAGATAGTGTCAAATCTATATTGCTGCCATATGGGTCTTTCAACAACATCCAGTTTCTGTGTGTACGTGTCTACATATTTTTTCTCTAGTCTTCCATTTAAAAACATTTGTTGACTATTAGACTGGAGATTAATATAGATTAATACATGTTTAATGAATATAGAAAGTTTTTTAAGATATAATCCTTGACTTTGAAGTGTTCACAGCTCAAAGGAGAAAACGACATGAAAACAAAGGCATTAAAGATGAATGTTCGATGTCAAGTGACCACAGCCCAATTCAAATAGGCTTGGGTGGCTCAGTCAGTTAAGCATCCTACTTTGGCTCAGGTTGTGATCTCAGGGCTCATGAGTTCAAGCCCCACATTGGGCTCTGTGCTGACAGCCCAGAGCCTGGAGTCCACTTCAGATTCTGTCTCCTTCTCTCTTTGCCCCTCCCCTACTCACGCTCTGTCTCTCTGTCCTTCAAAATAAATAAACATTAATTTTTTTTTTTCAAATAGGCTTATGAATCAAAGGAAATGATTTGGCTCAAATAACTAATAGTCCACGTCCATTTTCAGGGAAGACAGATGCTTCAATTATGTAGTCAAATCTATCTTTCTTCAAATCTTGGCTTCAGCTGCCTCTGATCTGTCTTGCTTATCTGATTCAGACAGATTCCAGCTACGTACAGCAAGATGGCCACAAGAAGCTACAGATAATAGGAAAAAGAGAGCTCCTTTCCACACAGCTCCATTCCAGAAAATATTTTACTGTCCTGGAGTATGAAATGCTGTCAGTAGGAAGCCTTGGGCCACATACTTATATGCCTCAAGGGTTAACACCCTCAAAAACATGTGGGCAAAGAGAGCAAAGGAGAATTCTCAGAGGAAAATCAGGGGGCTGTTCTCATAGGAGGGGATTCTCAGTATCAGTGTAGATGACATACCACTCTGTCTTTGTAACTAGGGAATGGTCCCGATTCTTAATAATAATATAATATATATGTATATGTGTGTATATATGCATATATATAATATATACGTATATGAATCAGTGTTGTATCTTAGTGGCAGATAAACAAAAGCTATGTATTTTTCCTTCCATTTCCTTCCATGTTCCTTCCTTCCATCCTGCTCTGTGTCACACCCGCTCTCAGGCAAGCTGGTATTACAACTTCAAGTAGCCAAGACCAAGGTTGTCCTGCTTGACCAGTCAGTCTCCAGCAGGCAATTCATAAAATGCTCATAACACATGTGTGAGTAGATATCTAGAGATTATTAAGAATCAAAGTCATATCATTTCCCTTCTCTTCAACCTGGCTAGCTCATATTCATCTGTATAAATCTGTCTCAAAGGGTATCCTCAACAAGATTCAGTTCCTGACCCTTCCTTCTGCAGGAAGAATAGACTATTCTTAACCCTGCGAGTTTGTGGAGAAAGAGAGAGGAGGGAGGATTTGAGGTTCATTTGCTCTTTTGTTCTAGAGGAGTTGAAACGGAATCATGGACGTGGTGGCACTATATAGAGATAGAATAATGAGGGTGGAAGATATGAACAAAATTATGGGTGGCTTTTTGAAATATTATGCTATCATTTTATAGCAGTGTTATTCTCAATACACAATTAAAAAAAATTTATACTGTTTTGTCATAAAGATTAATACATGTAGGAAGGTTGTCACAAATATGTATGTAAGTAACATAAGATTAGTGGATTGCTGACTGAAATTACTAGAGATGGAGTCGTTCTATAAACTGAATACAATAAGCACTGAAAGAAGTACAAAGCAATCCTGGCAATCAGGCATTTTATGTTACCAAGCACATCTGAATAAAGTAGGCTTATCTTTTCCTGATATTAATGGCAGGATGGTTTTATTTTTAATCACTTTAAGCACCAAAGGATTTATTTGCCATTTTTTAATGGAGACTTCCCTAAATCAGTGTTACAGTGCTTTCTACCTTCTTAAATAAATACACTAAACATTTATAAAACTTATCTTTTCTCCAGGATCATCTGTATCTTGCTGTGATTAAACAAAACCAATCAGGGTACATATAGCTCATTTGTCAGTCTTCTGGACTTTTTAAATCTTGTAGCTGATGAGTACAGCTTGTTTCCTCATTTCCTGTTAGGCTATCAGGTGTCCCTTTGTCTTACTGGCCCTGTGCTTATGTAAAATTATGCTACAATTGAAGTATATAGTAAGACTGAATACATGATAGTTATTGTGTTATGGAAAATCAAGTAGCTCTGCCTTATTCCAATTTTCCACCTTTAAACTGCTAAAGACTTAAGAATCAGATTAGCAAGTTTGCTGTAATTGCTTGTAAATTAAAATTAATAGTATCTCCATAATACCTACAGAGTCCTGAATTCTCTCAGGAGTATGGGGCATAGGTTTTAAACTAGGTTACATTTGTGTGCTATGTGGCACTTTACCAAGAACTTCTGTGTCTGTTGTGCTATTTTGTTACTCAAAATATCTCTGAATTATCCAGGACAGGAATATTATCTCCATTTTACAGGAGGGAAAACTGAGGCTCAGTTAAATGAATTGCCCAAAGTGAGTCAGGTAGATCGTCATTGGCAGAGTTGAAACTGAAACCTGTCTTATTCAACATCTGTTGTTTCTTTCATTCCTAGCTGCTGTGGTCAGTATTTAGGGGATCTGAAGTATCATGATGTTTGAATTCTCGCTAGATCAGCTATATTTTATCCTAATATGGGAATGTCCAATGAGAGTCAGCCAGCTAAGCTGCACCCAATTTCAATTAAATTTTGCCTCTATTTGAATTCTGTTTCTTAATACATTTATGGAAATCTCTTTGAGGTTAAGGTGTATTTGCTTTAATTATTGACATGTTTTTGCCCACTCTGTGAAAATTCAAAGGATAAACTGAGGCAATAGTCTCCCAGAGAAAACTCTACTTACAATTAAAAACAAGGCTTCCATCTTCCCCTAGCCATGTGGAGTAATCTGGGTCCTATTCCAACTCCCTCTTTCTCTTCAGTCTAAATATGTCTAGGATAAGACAGTACTTAGCTTTGGAAAATAGGGAGCTGAGAGGCTAGCTGTAAGTTATGGTTGTTAGTCACCATGTTAAAATTAATGTAATTCTCCTGATAATTTTCTAATGTTTATTTTTTTTAATTTTTTAAAAATCTTTATTTATTTTTGAGAGAGAGAGTGTGAGCAGGGGAGGAACAGAGGGAGAGGGAGACACAGAATCTGAAGCAGGCTCCAGGCTCCAAGCTGTTAGCACAGAGCCTGACGCGAGGCTCGAACTCACGAACCGTGAGATCATGACCTGAGCTGAAGTCGGCTGCTTAACCTACTGAGCCACCCAGGTGCCCCAAATGTTTATTTATGTTTGAGAGAGAGAGAGAGAGAGAGAGAGAGAGAGAGAGAGAGAGAGAGAGAGAGAGGCAGGCTTAGGTTTTATAGTGGCTAGGAGGTGGACATGGGATGAGGGTCCCCACACAAAGGCTGAGGTTTTCATGGTTTCACCTTCCCACCACTGCCAAAGGTTGGAACACCTGACTTCTTATCAGCTTGCTCACATTCATGGGGCAGAAGGGGAAGAGAGAATGGCGGGGTTTGAAATCTGTCAGTAATCAAGTAGCAAAAATGGGGTCACACTCTTTATTATACCTAATCAATATTTAAGCAGTTGATTGAAAGAAACACTGACTCTAGTCATCAAGCTTTATTTGTACATCTTGTCTACATTAGGCCCTCTCCTTTAGTGATGAGTGAGTCATGCTTCTGGGCTGCTGGTGGTCCTCAGTGAGAATAATTGCTTTCCTCACATTTCTTTATGAATAACATAAAACCAGCTAACAAACAAAACAAGTGGTCAGGCAAATACAAACATACCTCCTAGGAAGGGGTTCTCTCACATATCTCTCTTGCATATCGGCTCTTGACAATGACTGCTCAGAGGGCCCTTGTGCACTTCATTTGGTGCTGTCTGTGAAAATTAAACAATGGTGCTAAATTGGCTATCTATGGGGAAGGCACACAGCAGAGCAATCTGCCTGCTTCTGAGTGACCACCAACAAGATTTGCTTCCTTTCATCTCATTCAGCTGTGTAACAGCGTGCTTGAAGTGCCCCCAGGAAGTTCCTTTATTTAGCAGAAGGGGTTTGTGAGTCTTGATTTCAATGCCCTTTTATGCTACTCACTGTCAAAGGGGATGCTGTGCAAAGAGAGAATCTGTAACAGAAATGGCTGCCATGACAGCCTTATAGAGCCAGTGTCAAAAATATTAGTGAACAATTTAGTAGTCCATCAAGCACATGAATAGACTGGGCCTTTTGCCATGTACCATCTATCTAGGTGGGAAAACACTGCAGCAGGATCAGAGGATGGGCATGGGGGACAATGGCACACTCCCTGAAGTCAGAGGGACCCTTTTGTTTGCTCAAAAGCTGCTCATCACCATGTCTGACACAAGGTCATTTTTCTGTCTCTAAGAACCTGCTAGGGACTCCACAGGGAGTCTAAAGGGATTATTTCCCTGGACCCCATTGTAGTGTTCACTACAAGTTACACTAAAACCTTCTCAATGAAATGTATCATCTCATATTAGATGTGTAATCTCATCCTATTTTAATTCTGCAAGTCCATTCTAATCCCCATTTTTAACATTAGGTTTACCTGCTTATAATGAGACTTGATTACACATTTTGCTGTTATCCTAATTGGGCAATGGTTATAAATTTTGTTTCCTTTTTTTCCAAGTTTTTATTTAAATTCCAGTTAGTTAACATACAATGTAATATTAATTTGATGTGTAGAATTTAGCTATTCATCACTTACATATAACACCCACTGCTCATCACAAGTGCCATCCTTAATCCCCATCACCGACTTAACCCACCCCCCACCCACCTCTCCTCTAGCAATCCTCTGTTGTTTTCTATAGTTAAGAGTTTCTTTTATAGGGGGCCTGGGTAGCTCAGTGGGTTAAACATCCAATTCTTGGTTTAGGCTCAGGTCATGATCTCACAATTCATGGGATCAAGCCCCAAGTCAGGTTCTGTGCTTACTGTACAGAGCCTCCTTGAGATTCTCTCTCTTCCTGTCTCTCTGCCCCTGCCCTACTCCTGCTCTATCAAAATAAATGTTTTTTTTTAAAGAGTCTATTTTATGGTTTCCGTCTCTCTTTTATTCTCCCTATGTTCATCTGTCTTGTTTCTTAAATTCCACAGTAGTATCTGTCTTTCTTAAACTGACTTATTTCACTTAGCATAGTACTCTGTAGCTCCACCCATGTCCTTGCAAATAGCAAGATTTCATTCTTATTATGGCTGAACAATATCCTATTGTACATATATATATAGCACTTCTTTATCCATTCATCAGTCAATGGACATTTGGACTCTTTCCATAATTTGACTATTGTTGATAATACTGCTATAAACATTGGGGTGCATGTGCCCCTTCGAATCAGCATTTTTATCCTTTGGATAAATACATGGTAGTACAATTCCTGCATCATAGGGTAGTTCTATTTTCAATTTTTTGAGGAACCTCCGTTACTGTTTTCCAGAGTGGCTGCACCAGTTTGCATTCTCACCAGCATTGCAGAAGTGTTCCCTTTTCTCCACATCCTTGCCAACATCTGTTGTTTCCTGAATTGTTCATTTTAACCATTCTGACAGGTGTGAGGTGTTATCTCATTGTGGTTTTTATTTGTATTTGATGATGAGTGATGTTGAGCATCTTTTCATGTGTCTGTTAGCCATCTGGATATCTTTGGAAAAATGTCTATTTATGTCTTCTGTCCATTTCTTAACTGGATTATTTGCTTTTTGGATGTTCAGTTTTATAAGTACTTTATAGATTTTAGATACCAACCCTTCATATGATATGTCATTTGCAATACCTTTTCCCATTCCAAAGGTTGTCTTTTAGTTTTGTTGATTGTTTCCTTTACTGTGCAGAAGCTTTTTATTTTGATGAAGTCCAATTTTTGCTTTTGTTTCCCTTGCCTCAGGAAAATATCTAGTAAGGATTTGTTATGGCCAAGGTCAAAGATATCACTGCCTGTGTTCCCCTCTAGGATTTCAGTACTTTCCTGTCTCACATGTAGATCTTTCACCCATTTTGAATTTATTCTTGTGTATGGTGTAAGAAAGTGGTCCAGTTTCATTCTTTTGCATGTTGCTGCCCAATTTTCCCAACACCATTTGTTGAAGAGACTTTTTTCCATTGGAGATTCTTTCCTGCTTTGTTGAAGATGAGTTGACCGTACAGTTATGGGTCCATTTCTGGGTTTCTATTGTGTTCCATTGATCTATGTGTCTGTTTTTGTGCCAGTATTATAATATCTTGCTCACTACAGCTTTGTAATATAACATGAAGTCCAGAAATGTGATGCCTGCAGCTTTGTTTTTCTTTCGCAGGGTTGCTTTGGCTAGTCAAGGTCTTTTGTGGTTCCACACAAATTTTAGGATTGTTTGTTCTAGTTCTGCAAAAAATGCTGGTTGTATTTTGATAGGGATTACATTTAAAGTATAGATTGCTTTGGGTAGTATAGACATTTTAACAATGTTTGTTATTCTAATCCATGAGCAAGGAATGTTTTTCCATTTATTTTTGTCTTCTTCAATTCTTTCATCGGTGTTCTAGTTTTCAGAGTACAGATCTTTCACTTCTTTGGTTAGATTTATTCCTAGATATCTTATGGTTTTTGGTGCAATTGTAAATGGGATTGATTCCTTGATATCTCTTTCTGTTGCTTCATTATTAGTGTATAGAAATGCAACAGATTTCTGTACATTGATTTTGTATACTGCGAGTTTACTGAATTCATACATCATTTCTAGCAATTTTTGGTGGAATCTTTCTGGCTTTCTACATAGAGTATCATGTCATTTCCAAATAGTGAAAGTTTGACTTCTTCCTTGCCAATTTGGATGCCTTTATTTCTTTTTGTTGTCTGATAGCTATATCTAGGAGTTCCAGTACTATACTAAATAAAAGTGGTGAAAATGGACAGCCCTATCTTGTTCCTGACCATAGAGGAAAAGCTCTCAGTTTTTCCCCATTGAGGATGATATTAGCTGTGGGCCATTTGTATATGGCCTTTTATAACATTGACATATGTTATCCCTATCCCTACTTTGTTGAGGGTTTTTATCAAGAATGGATGCTGTTTTTAGTCAAATGCCTTTTCTACATCTATTGAGAGGATTATTTTGTTCTTATTAATGTGGTGTATTATGTTGATTGATTTACAAATATTAAACCACACTTCCAGCCCAGAAATGAATCCTACTTGACCATGGTGAATGACTTTTTTTTAATGTATTATGGATTCAGTTTGCTAGTATTTTGTTGCGAAGTTTTGCATCCATGTGCATCAGGGATTTTGGCCTGTAGTTCTCATTTTTAGTGGTGTCTTTGGTATTGGAATCAGGGAAATGCTGGCCTCATAGAATGAGTTTGGAAGCTTTCTTTCCTTTTCTATTTTTTGGAACAGTTTGTGAAAAATAGGTATTAACTCTTCTTTAAATGTTTGGTAGCATTACCCTGGGAAGCCATGTGTTGTTTTTTGGGATATTTTTGATTAATGATTCAATTTCTTTGCTGGTTATTGGTCTGTTCAAGTTTTCTATTTCTTCCTACTTCACTTTTGGTAGTTTATATGTTTCTAGGACTTTATCCATTTTTTACAATTTGTTGGCATATAATTTTTATAATATAATACTATATGTATTGTATTTCTGTGGTGCTGGTCATTATTTCTCCTCTCTCATTGGTGATTTTATGTGTTTGGGTCTTTCTCTTTCCTTTCTGTTAAGTCTTTATTAATTTTTTCAAAGAACCATCTCCTGGTTTTGTTGTTCTGTTCTGCTATTTTGTTGTTGTTGTTGTTGTTGTTGTTGTTGTTGTATCATTTATTTCTGCTCTAATCTTTATTATTTCCCTTCTTCTGCTGGCTTTTGGCTTCATTTGTTCTCTTTCTAGCTCCTTTAGGTGTAAGGTTATGTTGTTATTTGAGATTTTTCTTTCTTCTTATGGTAGGCCTATATTCCTATATATTTCCCTCTCATGTCTGCTTTTGCTGCATCCCAAAACTTTTGAGCTGTCATATTTTCATTTTCACTTGTTTTCATGTATTTTTTAAAATTTCTTCTTTGATCTCCTGTTTGGCCCATTCATTCTTTACTACCATGTTCTTTAGCCTCCATGTAGTTGTGGTCTTTCCAACTTTTATCTTGTGGTTGATTTCAGGTTTCAAAGTGTCAGAACTATGCATGGTATCATCTCAGTCCTTTTGTACTTGTTGAGGGCTGATTTGTGACTTAGTATGTGATCTATTCTGGAGAATGTTCCATGTGCATTCGAAAAGAATATGTATTCCGCTGCTTTAGAATGGAATGTTCTGAATATATCTGTGAAGTTCTTCTAGTCCAGTGTTTCATTCAAAGCCACTGTTTCCTTATGGATTTTCTTATTAGATGATCAGTCCATTGTTGTAAGTGGGTGTTAAAGTCTCCTACTGTTATTATAATATTATCAATTAGTTCTTTATGTTTGCTATTAATTGTTTTTTATATTTGGGTGCTTTCAAGTTAGAGGCATAAATATTTATAATTGTTAGATCTTCTTGTTAGATAGACCCCTTTATTATGGTATAGTGCCCTTTTTCATTTGTTGTTACAGTCTGGTTTAAAATCTAGTTTGTCTGATAGAAGTCTTGCTACTGCAGCTTTCTTTTGACATCCATTTGCATGATACATATTTCTCCATCCCATCACTTTCAATCTGCAGGCGTCTTTAGATCTAAAATGAGTCTCTTATAGACAGCATATAAATGGGTCTTGTTTTTTTTATCCATTCTGATACCATATGTCTTTTGATTGGAACATTTAGTCCATTTATATTCAGAGTGATTATTAATAGATATGAATTTTGTGCCATTTTATTACTTGTTGTTGTTGGAGATTTTCTGTTTCTTTCTAGCCTTTGTCACTTTTGGCTTTCTTTCCCACTCAAACAATCCCATATAATATTTCTTGCAGGGCTGCTTCAATGTTCATGAACTCCTTTAGTTTTTGTTTGTCTGGGAAATTATCTTTTCTTCTGTTCTGAATGATAGCTTTGCTGGATAAAATATTCTTGGCTACATATTTTTCCCATTCAGCAAATTGAATATATCATGCCACTCCCTTCTGCCTGCCAAGTTTCTGCAAAGAGGTCTGCTGCTAACCTTATTGGTCTTCCCTTGTAAGAGAGGAATTTCTTTTGTCTTTCTGCTTTTAGGATTGTTTCTTTATCTCTATGTCTTGGAAATTTACCTGTGATATGTCTTGGTGTTGACTTTCTTTTGTTAATTTTGATGGGAGTTCTATATATGTATGTATGTATATTTATTTATTTTTGAGAAAGAGAGACACAGAGCACTAGTCGGGGAGGGGCAGAGAGAGAGGGAGACACAGAATCCAAAGCAGACTCCAAGCTCTGAGCTGTCAGCACAGAGCCCAACTTGGGGCTTGAACTCACGAACTGTGAGATCATAACCTGAGTCGAAGTCTGACGCTTAACGCGCCCCTTGATGGGAGTTCTTTGTGCCTCCTGGACTTGAATGTCTTTTTCCTTTCATAGATTAGGGAAGTTTTCAGCTCTAATTTTCTCGAGTAAGCCTTCTGTCCCATTTCCCTCTTCTTCTGGGATTCCTATGATACAAATGTTATTACATTTGATGGAATCACTGAGTTTCCTAAGTCTACTTTGTGATCCAAGGTTTTTCTTTCCATCTTTTGTTCAGCTTATTATTTTCCCTAATTCTGTCTTATATCACTTATTATTTCCTTTGATTCCTCTATCCTTGTGGTCATTACCTCCATTCAAATTTAAATTTCAGTTATTGCATTTTCATTTCAGCCTGATTCGTATTTAGCTCTTTTATCTCTATGTTAAAGATTCCCTAGTGTCTTCTATGCTTTTTTCAAGCCCAGCTAATATTCTTATGATTATTCCTTTAAATTCTGGATCAGGCATATTACTTATATCTGTTTTGATTAGATCCCTGGCTGTGGCCTTTGCTTGTTCTTTCTTTGGGGATGAATTCCTCCATCTTGGCATTTTGTCCAGGTTTCTATCTTCTTCTCTGAGTTAGTAAAGCATGTTATATTTCCTGATCCTGAGAGTAATGCCTTTATGAAGAAGATGTATAATGTCCATGGCTTGGTGCTTTAGGAAGTGTCTCTGGTGTGTGCTACATCCACTCTCCTGCTGTTTTGTGGCTGCTATATCCCTCAGGTCAGTCAGTTTCTCCTTGCCTGCAGTGGGGACTATTTGGACCTTGATGAGAGTATGCAGATTTTTAGCTAGGTGGGCTCTGGTCTATTTGCTAGAAGAAACATGATGCTATTTTTACTGGAGCTGAATCTTTGTAGAATTCTATGGTCAGTAGACCTGGTGAGTTCTGGGGTTTGTGCTGGTCTTCTTGGGGAGGAGCCTTCTGCACTGGTTGTTAGGCACACTTGCCCTAGAAAAGCAGTCCCAGGAGAGCACAGTGGAGTGGGACTTGGTGTAAGCAGGTTAGGCCACCTTTGTTGGTGCTATTCTGTTTACTGAAGTTGGTTTATGCTGAGAGGCAGGGAAGGGAAGTGGCACTAGCCTGCTCCTTTGTGTCTGGAGAGGGGAGTCCCTGCTTGTGGGTCTCACAGAAGCACTTTCAGAGGAGTGAATAATTTCCCCTGGTGCATCACAGGCATTTTCAGATCACTGAATTTATACTGTCTGTCTCTGGATTGCTTGCCTGCCTGTAACAGCAGAGTGTACCTTAGGCTCTACACTAGCCAGGTCTCCTGCCTTTTAAAATTCCAAAGTTGAGGGACCTGGTGTGGTAGGAATCTGTGCTTATCTTTTGGGAAAGGGTCTCACCACACTAAGATTATTGCAGGTTTGACCCAGAAGTGCAGTTGTGCCAGGGCAAAGGAGCATGGGATTTGGAGCAAGCTGACAAAACAGCCAGTGTCTCAGTTAGCCACCCTCAGCAGTTGTCTTTGTGCTTTGCTGATGGGCAAGGGAGGGAAATGGCACCTGCTGGCTCCTTTATCCCCAGAGAGGCAATGCCATATCTCCCAGATGCACTCCAAAAAAGCAAGAAAAGTCTCTCCCTGTGCCACTTAGACAAATATGAGCTTATACAGACTGCCCTGATATTGTTTGCCTGCCTCCACTGGTGGAGGAAGGCAGCATCCAGTCTATCACAGCCAATCCTGGGGACATCTGAAACTCCAATCTTTGAACTGCACCTGATTGCAAAAATCCACAAAATTTAGCCCCTCTCATTTTCCCAGACAATGTCTTTGGGGAAGTGTTCTCCTAGTGCTTATCCCTGTGTTCTCTATTCTCTCATCTTTCTCCATGATAAGAGCTCCCTCCCCTCCACAGCACCTGCAATCCATTTCTTCCCTAAACCATTTCTCTGTACTTCCTGCCTTCCTCAAAGTGAGCTCTTCTCTCCCTGTAGTTGTGAAGTTTGTTCTATTGGTCCTCAGGTCAATTTCTTGAGTATTCAGAATGATTTGATAGTTATCTAGCTGTGTTTGAGGGAAGAGAAAGCCTAGGGTCCTTCCACTATGCTGCTGTCTTACCTCCTCCCCTCAAAATGTTTAAATATTTTATATTATAAAGTTCAATTCTGTTTTCTAGCTTCTTTCTGTATCTCTTTCAAAGTTATATCACTTGGGTTTTTTTTTTTTTTTTTTTTTTTTTACAGAAAGCACAGCTTTGGTTTTGCTTTACAGCTTAGGTGTTTGAAGGAAAATGAACCATAGAGCATGTTAATATTACTACTCTGCATGTTTCTGGGTATGTTTGGGCTCACTTTACTGTTTTCCCTTATTTAATGATTGCTATTATCTCACTTTTGGATGATGAAAGAATTAGATTGCTGGAAACATTACATCAAGTACCTGGATAGACTATAAGTTCCATGAGAACAAGAGCTTCTATTTTTGCTCGTCAGGCCTCAGTGCTTAGCACACTACTAAGTTTAGCATAGTGTTCAATAAATATTTGTTGAATGAATTCTATAGAACTTCTCTGCCTTGTAATCAATTACAAGAATTGTCTATGTTGCCTGCTCTTCTTCTGCCTTTTTAAAAAAGTTTACTTATTTATTTATGAGAGACAGAGTGAGAGAGAGACTGCACAGGGGAGGGACAGAGAGATCAGGAGACAGAGACTCCCAAGCAGGCTCCACACTATCAGCAGAGTCCAATGCAGGGCTCGAACCCACAAACTGTGGGATCATGTCCTGAGCCAAAATCAAGAGTCAAACACTTAACTGGCTGAGCCATCCTATTATTTTGCTTTTTAATATTTTTTTTACCTTTATATATTTTCTACCTATAAACAGACTTACTTTTTATACTTACAACTCATGGGTAATGTGAATGTGTTTGAAAAAGACATGATATGTCCTGATATTTTTGCAGGTGCTAACCCTAACTCCATCCCGGCTCTCTTGTATGCCATCTTACATTACAAACCATTGGTCAATATCCATATCTGGTTTGGTAAATCATTAGGCAATGTAAACTTAGTGTCTCTGTTTTTTTCTAAGAATGTCTATGCATCATGGTGCTTTTTCCCCATCCTTCCTATTATATAATATATCCTGGGACTAATAGTTGCAAGTTGCTTTACACAGGAAAGCTATGCCTCTGCCTTTTAAGCCTGAAGTCCTATGTTTAACGTCACAATTATTTAACATTTTCCTTAGTTAGCTTCTAATTGACTCCAAGCTTAGAGATTCTGTATCAGTTGATATCTAATTTGCCTTAAATTCAGAGTACTGTTGACCTTAGTTTCATTAGCCACTAACATAGTTAGAAGTCACTGCCCATCTGCCTTTATGCTTAAGCTTTTTTTGCCACTGAAGACCATATTTGGGACTTCCTAGAGCACTGAAGATGAATAAAAACAGGAATATTTCCCCTTCCTTCTTCCTGAAAAAAATATAAAAGAATCTAGAGAAGATGTTGAATGTTCAAGTGTCTGTTAGGGGAAAAACATGTAATGCTTCCCCTTCCTTCTTCCTGAAAAAAATATAAAAGAATCTAGAGAAGATGTTGAATGTTCAAGTGTCTGTTAGGGGAAAAACATGTAATGCACATGAGAATTTTGTCAATTGTAAGAAAATGGGGAGTGGTCAGTGCTATGGTAAAACAAAAAGTGTATTCTCTGACTAAAGATTATGAAATTATATTTTTTAAAAACTATTCAAACAAAATGCATTTTAGAGCCACGTTTGGACTACAGGATCCTAGTTTTCATCCAGTTATCCCAACACTCCTTGGCGGCTTATTTACCCCTTTCATAGATTCAGTAAGTTGTGTTTGGCTTTGGCATAGAGAAAGATGGATGAGATGGACACTCTGGCTTCTTAGTTTTTTTACTTCAGGGTTAGAGGTTTCGTTCTCTTCTGTGCTAATAGTAAATTTAGACTATTACTTCCACATAACTTTGAAGCCCATGGCATTTGGCCCTTCCACAATTTACCTGTCTGTTTCAATGTCATATCCTGACAACTGGATTATTCCTCTTCATTCATGAAAGAGTTTCAAAGCCATTTCATATGTTGACTCCCTGCTCCAAAACCCCTATGAACTTTGGGTAATGTCAATAAATAGGCTGAGAAACCAGCATTTGAACACTCTGGTCTCTCAGGCCCCTGACTTACTCATCTTTAGGCATCATTATTTCCTTGCCATTTTATTCCCTCATTCACACAATGAAACTCAGAGCCTGTTTGTCATCTGGAAGTACTATAGTTTTAAAAGTCTAAATTCAAACATCCTGATTTAATTTCCTAACCTTCAAGTAGCTTAAATTAGTTACTGCTAATCTTCCTCCTCATTTATTCAATCCTTTGGTCCATCTACTTTTTCTCTATTAGCCTCCTCACCTCACCCCTATCCTTATTTCATTTCTTATTCATATTGGACTTCAAGTTACCATTATCTTCCTGACTCTTTTTAGCAATATTTTCAATTCTGTTACTTTTTTCTGCTGTTGAACCTGCACGGGATAAACAGCTTGATTAATAATCTTGCCTTTATATCTTAGGTACTTTGCATAGCTGAAGAATTCATAGAATAGTGCAGTTAGTTCAATATAAAGGCACGTCCTCAGCTTCCACTGTACATTTAAAACTGCTTCTCAGTCTTTCTATGTTTCTAACCATCTCCCTCTCATTTTACACTTCTCAGAAAACCTGATTTACTACTTTTTCCTCCCTCACATAGTCTCACCTCTGCTTCCCTGCTGATTCCTTTCCATAAACAGTTGAGCATGTTTTTGTCACTACACTAGTAAATAAAATACCCACACCAAAAACCAAACCAAAACAAAGCACATCTCCATACATAGCCTTTCTAGATGCTGTAGTTTCTTCTCTCATTCACAAAGTTCTTGGCATAGATGATGGTACTTTTTTACTTGTCATTCATTCTTCTTCCAGCTCTTTTCTCTTGCTCCTGTCACCAAGGTTAACATTGTTAATGAATATCAAAATGTTCAATCCATATCCTGAACCTTTTAGCCATATTTGTCACTGCTGACCTCCTTGTTCTTGAAGCAGAATATTTCTCCTGCTTTTCTGACACTTTTTTACTATTATGGCTGCTGCTTATTTTTCTAGACTAGCCCCTAACTTAGTGTTATACTTTGTACTTTCTTATCTTATTTCTCTACACAATTACTCTCATTATTTATTTCTCATTGGTAGGGTGAAAACTTCCAAATCTGTATTTACTCTATATCTTATGCATTCACTCTACATACACCTCACATACCACTGTGAGCTAGACATCTCCATTTGGAGGTCCTTGAGCCTTGTAAGTCTAAACATGCCCCAAATTAAACTCATTGCCTCCCTTTTCCTTAATTCTGTTCTTGTTCTTCTCTTCTCTATCCCTATGAATGGCACCATTCTTCATCCAGTTACCTGGTCTAGAAACTTGAACACCTTGTTCTCATCATTCCCCACACAGAGTGAACTGTTAACCCTACCAATTTTACTACTACACAGTCATCCCTTAAATTCATCTGTAGCTTGTAAAAGCTTTATAGAAGAGATGGGGTGCAACAGAGTGTATTATAGTGAAATCTAATTTACATGTTAGAGTTCAAAGAGAGAAATGACATCTAAGTTGATAACTAAAGAATGACTGGTACTTCCAGGTATGCGAAGTGAGAATAGCACTCCTCTAGAAGGCCTCCTATAGGAGGAGGGAATAGCATAGAAAAATAACTTGGAATTGAAGCACAGTTAGAGTCCAGAAATAAGCATATATAAAGTATCTGCATCAAGGTCAGAATGAGGGAAGGCATAGGTATTATGGAAAGTCAAGGCTAATTTATGTCTTCTATCAGTAATTTTAAATTTTATTTTAAGAGCAAAGGAAAGCTATTGGTGAGTTCTAAGCAGGAGGGTGACATAACTTGGTAATATTTCATTTAGTATATGTACAATGGGGAGTGGTTTTATTTCATAGTATGATTTCTATACACACACACACACACATATACACACACAGGCACATAATTTAACAACTTGAATTTCCTTTACTTCATTCTCCTAGTGTTCCTATATGTTTTACCCTGTTGCCCTAAATAGCTTGCCTGCTTCACTAAAGGGTAGAACTTTGATGAAGAAATGTTCCTAATAACCCAGTCAGTTATGTCTTGAAAAGATAATTTTGATTGATGTTATAGAATATTATTCTTTTTTAATGTTTATTTATTTATTTTGATAGAGCATGAGCAAGGGAGGGGCAGAAAGAGGCAGAGAGAGAGAATCCCAAGCAGGCTCCACACTGTCAGCGTAGAGCCCAATACAGGGCTTGAACCCAAGAACTGTGAGATCATGACCTGAGGCAAAATCAAGAGTTAGATGCTTAACCAACTGTGCCACCCAGGTATCCCTAAAATGTATTATTCATAAATTATTATCTGCCTTTGTATATTTCACATATATTTGGCACATTTGTTTCTACAGAACCAATTTTTTTTTCAAACTCATACTATGGGGTACAAGTAGGTGGCTATTTTAAGGTTTGTTCACCTCTAATTAAAAGATTATAAGAAAAAATGCTGTTAGTGGTTTTGGGATTTTATTCTGATTTGACAAACAATGAATTGTTTTCTTTGATAGCACTTTTTTAGATGCAGCTGGGTGAAAAATCAACCACAAAGGGAGCTCAATTTTATTTATCATTAATTTTGACATGTTTCCACAGATGTTTTCTGGAAACCATTGTAACCTGCTTAATTTGTCTCTATATAATGGGAAGCAGATAGCCTCAATTAACGTACTGATTAGTAAGTTCTTTAATGAGTTTCAGTAGTTTTATTCATTATTGCTGACACAGTACACTGAATCCTGGAAACTGGGATTTGAGCATTATTAGAACATAAAACCTGAACCATTGCAGAATTGCTTTTCTATGGCATATTTGTTGTTTACTGGTTGCTTCTCTCTTGTGTGCACGTGTAAGCAGGGAAGACATTGAAACCACATGGCAACAAGTCCATAGACTTGTGGTGTTTGCAAGTTTGTTGAAGAGTCTGTGTATGCCACATGTAATGGGGAAGTGGCTGTATCAACCCCTTGGTAACTATGTATAGAATTGTAATTTATTCAAAAGACATGGTTGATACCAAGAACTAATGCAGAATGTAGCCTCACTTAATGGTTTTGATAAAAACCTGGATATTTGTAACAGAGAGTTCATTGGGTGTTCCTTCCTATAAGCAAGAAATAAAATACTTTATCCTTGGGAACTAGATTACTTCTTTCAGTTAATCCAGTAAGCATAGCAGCAGGGTTTATGGAAAGGCATTAGAAAATCACTTTTGGGGGCGCCTGGGTAGCGCAGTCGGTTAAGCGTCCGACTTTAGCCAGGTCACGATCTCGCGGTCCGTGAGTTCGAGCCCCGCGTCAGGCTCTGGGCTGATGGCTCAGAGCCTGGAGCCTGTTTCCGATTCTGTGTCTCCCTCTCTCTCTGCCCCGTCCCCGTTCATGCTCTGTCTTTCTCTGTCCCAAAAATAAACGTTAAAAAAAAAAAAAATTAAAAAAAAAAAAAAGAAAATCACTTTTGCCCCGAATAGGGGAGTGGTAAATATGCAGTGTTTATATATTACTAAGAAAATAGATGAATCCTCTTCTCTGGGGCATAGTGTCTTAGTCTTCTAAAAAAGAGGATTTAAGACCTGTGGGATCTTCTAAATAGCATAGGTACTTGGATAGTAATGGCCTTTTTTGTTGGAACAGGAATATAGAAACCATGGTCAAAACATCAGGCTTTCTCCTTTGAAAGTTTACAGCCAATTTTTCTTCTGTTTCTATTAGGGGCATTTACTGTTATAGCTGCAATGTGCCAGATCAAGCAAAGACCATAGTATCCTGCAAATGCCTGTTAGAGAACTTCTCTTCCACAGAAAGGTGCTTCCTTGTTGCCACATTTTATGGTAACATAAAGTTTCATGACATTTATGGAAGTGTGTGTCATGAAGCAGATGGCTTGTTAGCCTGTTTTAGTAAGCTCATTCATATCCATACAATATTAAAACTTTTCCAAGTTCATGAATTATAAAAGAATGCTAGATGCTGTGTAGTCCAAAGAGTCCTTTAATTATTAAAATTAGATATGCCAAAGGATTCAAACCTGAGTGGAAATTAAAGATGGGCTTTGAATCAAGATAAGGATGCTGAATTTGATTCGTGCAAAATTACTTCTCTTCAGGAGGTACTGGATTTCTACTGGTATTACAAGTACTAATTCAGCTTTATCTCTTATTACTTCCTGACATAAAGCCTTTATGAGAGCTAAACTTGTATTACAAGGACTGTTCACTTCCCCAGGAGCATGAAACATACTTTCTCAACTCAGTGCTTTAGCACATGCTGTCCTTATGTCTGGAAAAAAAAAAAACTTTCTTAGCTTTCATGCATCTGACATTGAAAAACCTACCTAAATATCAAGGCCCATCCCAAACAAAACTTCAAGAAAGCTTCCGTGATCCCTGCAATCATGTGGAATTCCTTCCTCCCATGAATCATATTATAATCCTCTACAGTGTATTACATCTTATCCTAAATTATGTTGCTATATGTGTTGTTCCGTGTCATCCATTAATTAACCTCTTTAAAGCTGATGACTCTTTTTTCTTAATCTTCACATAGCCCCACATTGCCTAATGGAGTGGTTTAAAGTAGTAGGTGCTTAATGGATATTTATTGACTTTTATTTTTTAAGGTTTCTTATGACAACAATATCCTAAAATATTATTCTAATAGATATTATTTCTCTCTTTATTTAAATGTTGAGATCATATGATCTCTCAAACTTATGTTTTAACTTTGGCTCTCAGGAAATTCTGAGTTGGTTTATGTTCATTTACAATATCTTCTCTTAGCCTTTGCTTCTGATATAGTTTTTCTCTTCCCTCTCCTTTAGCACCTGGACTTATCTTTTTACTCTTATTTGTATGGTTATAGGTTTTATTATAACTGCTAGCAACACCAGATTCTCACTCATTTACTTATGAGACATTTATTGTCTATAACATAGTAGACATTAGGCTAGACATTAAAGATATAAAGATTAATAAGATACAGCTTATGCTTTCAAGAAGCTCAGAGCCTAATAAAAGTGTACTTGAAGTACTTAAGTAATTACAACAATGTAAATAAAAACAAAATCATAGCTTTCAGCTCTTTATGCCTTCTTAGAGATAGTGACAGGAAATAATTTTTGTCTTCGGACAAGCTAGTGCTTTCTCTTGTTTGTCCTCCAGATTTCTTTGAAATACTAGAAAGTTCTTTATTTTCCCCTTTCTTTAGTCATCTCTTTCTTGAAGCAAATGTTAATAGATATAGGCCTCTCTTCATCCAGAAAGAATGCCAAAAGAAAATCCCAGATCATTTAAAACCTATTAACGTTTTTGGTGTTGTAAATATTTTTATTTCTTTTGGTAGAAATGAGTAATTTATTTTAATCTATTTCTAAGGTAATCTTGATTTAGATTGCCAGAAAATGTTCCTTTTGTGTCTACCTCAAAGGACAGCCATTCTATTTAACAATGAGCAGCCTAAACTTGATATTTGCTTCCTTGAAGCTTATCTACAGTAGATTCACAGAATGATGTTTACAGGTGAAGGACATGAGTTGGACATAATATGAAAATGTTATTCACCATATCTTACTACACAATCTTGTTTTTCAAATTAAGGTAGGTTTAGGACATATTCCTGAAATAGTCTAACAAATAGTTGTGTTTCCCTGATTAGTGTAGAAAAAAAAATGAGACACCTGAGTTCAAATTCTAATAAAAAATCCTTAGCTCCATCAAATTGCTGATGGCATGAAATCTCTCTCAACCGTCTTATCTACAAAATGAAAAGATTGGACTAGTGTAGTTAGTAGGATCTTTTTTAGCTCCAAAATTTTATATTACAACAGGTTTGATTTAAGGGGTCCTACAAACAAAATTAATTGATTAATTAATTAAAATAAAGATAATTTTATTTATTCAGATAGTTTCTTTTATGTTCTTTCCCTCTTCCTAGTTAAAATGAGATCTTCATTAAGTTTGCTGCATTAATGAAAATTCTGAGTATAAATGTTCCTTTCCTATAAACCTTAGGACTGGAAAAAAAAAAAGAGAGAGAGAGAAAATTACGTTTGATCTCTGCATCTTGGCAGTCAGTAATTGGACTGATCACTTTGAAAATTCACTGTTGGCCAATTAGCTAGAGCCAGTG